>NC_092137.1:46024278-46649278 GCF_043159975.1 Macaca nemestrina
CACATCAGCTATGATCAGCATCTGCAAATGATGTCCTGGTCCTGCCTCCTGGAACCCACAAAGCTGGTACCTGCATGCTGCAATACTGGCTAAAACTGTCATAGAAGAACCGGGTGCCTCTTGGACTTTGCTTGCTGAGCAAATGGCAGCTGCTGCCAAAATGTGGTCTCTGCCTCACTTTGGCGTTCTAAATTTCACAAACCTAACTGGCCCAACCTAAATCACATCTGGAACTGTAGCTGCAGGGACTTTGAGAGTTGGCTTTAGCTTCCCATCATCTGCAGGACAGGTGAGCACACTAGAAGGATAGAGTGTGTGCTGGAAACCAGTCTGATGTATCTCCTGTGATCTGTGATCATTAGAAATGGACCTAGATTTCCAGAGTCAGCAGATGAAAACAGAACTGAGGTTATAGCCAAAACATGGAATGGTTGTGAGTATTTTTGGGAATGTGTGTGTGGATGATCCTTGGTATAACAGATGGCAAAGAATTAAAAGTGGCAAAAGACCCTGGGTTTGTCCTCCAGCTCCTGCTTAGCTGCTTTGAAACTGTTAAGCTGTAGTTGCAACAGCCCAAGGAGTTCTGGAGAACTCTAGTCTTACTGTGTATTATTTGGGGAAACAATATGTTAAAAAGGTGTCTTAATTGCCAAGCCTTTACTATGCTAATGTTTGTTGTGAATCTCTAGATATGGACACAGCATGCAAGCGTTCCCCAAACATTTGGCCACAGGAAAGCCTCGTGCCTCATGTTTAAAAAATGCAGAAGTAGTATTTCCCAACAGTCTTTTTTTTTTTTTTTTGAGCTGGAGTTTCGTTCTTGTCACCCAGGCTGGAGTGCAATGGCGTGATCTCGGCTCAATGCAACCTCTGCCTTCTGGGTTCAAGCAATTCTCCTGCCTCAGCCTCCCCAGTAGCTGGGATTACAGGTGCCCGTCACCACACCTAGCTAATTTTTGTAATTTTAGTTGAGATGGGGGTTTCACCATGTTGGCTAGGCTGGTCTCAAACTCCTGGCCTCTGGTGATCCACCCACCTTGGCCTCCCAAAGTGCTGGGATTATAAGCGTGAGCCACCACACCTGGCCAGAAATACTCTTCCAAAGAGGAAGCCGGGGAGTACTGTGGAGAAAAGGCTCGTTTGATTTCCAGGGAGTTAACCTTTTCAATAGCCTCCATCAGGAACGTTTACCGTCAAGATGATAAGATTTCCTCAAGTACAGATGGTGCTCTGCCCTTCAAGGAGAACTGAAAGTGGGGAAACCTTGACCAGCGAAACCAACCTGTGGTTGGTTCTCTCAGGAATTCAGATGGCCTGAGCCTTATCCTGAGATACCTCCAAAGAGGTAACCTGTGATCATAATTAGAAATTACAACAAAATACTAATTATCTGTAGACCACATATCATTTGTGTTGCTCTGTTATAGAAGCAGATGGTGTTACAGAGAAGGAACTGCATTTAGCTTAAGGAAAGTAGGGGCAGCTGGGGCAGGAGCTCAGCGACTAAGAGTATACGGAGTTGGGGGAGGGGAACACGCTGTGGGGTGTGAGTGCAGGAGAGCTGACAGCTGCAGTGGTACCACGTGAAATATATGGAGGGCGCAAGAAAGCAGACTCCACCTTATAAGGACTTGCAGCCAGGACAGCAAAGCCCCAGGGACAGTGATGAGAACTGCACCAGGCATAAATAGTCCATAAGCGCCCTGCAAACACTGGATGATGCAGAAGAGGGTGAGAGAAGACGCCTTCAGATATGAACTTGTGTCTTACAGCAAATCTCCCATCAATTTTGATTTTCTATGTTAATACTTAACAGTTTGTCTGTGGCATGTGTGTGTCATTCTCAGGCAAGTCCTTTTTGAAGTTTCTGCTTAAGTATTTAAACAGTACTGGCTATTGGTGGGGTGGGGGAAGCCCTCAAATCTGAGTGTACACCTCTGCTTCTTAACACTAGGTGTGTTCCAGAGGAAGTCAGGCATGCCTTAAATAGACTTCCCAGGAATGGGAAATGGCAGCTGCAGAATTACAGAAGTTATATCTGCAGAATTATGAGCATGCTTCTGGCTCCCTCCATTTTTATGTGTTCTGATTTAGTGAACTTGATATTCTGGGATTGGTACCAGCTTCATATGGACACAAAGGTCACACACTCCTCCTCCAGTTACCACAAAGATTAACATGTGGGCTGGAACTGCATGAGCTGTGCCGAGGATGGAATCGCTACCCCTTCACCCTTCTGTGCTCTTTAGGCTCAAATCCTCAGTTGTCAGTCCCTTATTGAAGTGCCTTTTTTCCCTGAAAGCACTCTAGTAAATGGAGGTTTAGCATTATTACTGAATCCCAGCTTTTTCTAATACACGGAGCTCAGTGCTTACTGTCTGTTCCAGAGCAATTACTTATCACCATTACCGGAGATTTGAGTCCTCTCCCTTGGTGCTTAGACTCTGAAGGATAGGCGTTTTAATTTTGATAGTTATGATTTAATCTTTTAAAGCTTTTATTATGGACAATTTCAATATCAAAAGTAGAGAGAATAATGTAGTTCCCATGGACCTATTCCTAGTTTAGTTATTACCCATGGCCAGTCTTGCTTCATCTGTACTTGTACCCATTTCCTCTTCCCCTTGGATTATTTTGAAACTGTCATAGAAATGCTTCAGTACATAGTACTCTCTGTTCCTTCTGTTTCTCAGTATCTTTTCAAAACGTGTGTGTGTGTGACAGAGTCTCACTCTGTTGCCCAGGTTGGATCACAGTGACGTGATCTCGGCTCACTGCAACCTCCACCTCCCAGGTTCAAGCAATTCTCGTGCCTCAGCCTCCTGAGTAGCTGGGATTACAGGCACCCACCACCACACCTGGCTGATTTTTGTATTTTTAGTAGAGATGGGATTTTCACCATAGTGGCTAGGCTGGTCTCAAACTCCTGGCCTAAAGTGATCTGCCTGCCTCAGCCTCCCAAAGTGCTGGGATTACAGTTGTGAGCCACCACACCTGGTCTTTTCAAAACTTTCTAAACATCATAGCAATATGTGCTGAACTCATGAGGGGCTTTTAGATTTTTGCCTAGAATGAATAAATTCAGATTGCTCTACAGGTATATGGAGTGCCTACACTGCATAAGGCACTATGCTGTTTGAGGGATGGGGTAAAGTCAGATTTTGTTGGATAGAGTGGAATTATGCAACAGAAGTGGATTTAGAAGATGTTAGGCCCCTGTCCTGACGGCACGCATGGTCTAGTTGGACCTTGGAATGTTGGCTAACAGAAGTGAGCACAAGTTAGGTGCTCAGTGAAGTCGCTTGCTTTGTTTGCTTAGCAGAGCTGGAGGCTATGAAGTCTGGGTATTTGAAGATGAGGGCTTTTAGGAGGGGCATAGATACTGGGTTGGATTTGTTAGTTGTCAGCCAGCAGTGGAAAGCGATTCTGACTCAAGGAACTTTTTGGAAGACCATTGCATAACTAAAAAAGAAACGGGCAGGCTGGTGTATTGTTAGCAAAGCACACTCTGCCGTGCCACAGGAACTCAACCCAAATTGTACCACAAAAGCTGCCACCGTTGCTCCCATCCTGATGCTGGCTATCACTACTGAATGCCTTCTCTGGGATTGCATCCTAAACCATCCCTGTGTCTTTTCCACCCCCTCAAGTTTCCAAGTCCCAGGTAGGACTGTGTGATCAAGGTGGGCCACACACCTGAACAGTGGGAGGAAAATTGTGTTGGACTCCTTCGGCTTCTGTAAAGACCTGGGGCTCTGCCTTCCATCAACAATCATGCAGTGGGGATCTTCCCCACGTAGAGTGGGGGTTTCAGAGCTAAGCACTCTTACCTTGGGCTGCTTCCTCTCCCTTGTTCTCAGTCACAAGGCCTTGGCTCTCCTTACAAATGCCATGTGCACCTGTTGCTCCTGCTTTCCTGTTCCCATGGCAACCACGCTAGCCCAGGTGCTCCTCACTGTCAGGTGCCTCAGAATCTCTCGTACAGACTCGCTGCTCTCAGTGGCTCCCGTCCCCACGTCTTCCTACACAGTGCTGCCGCAGCATTCTTGTGAAGCAAAACAACATGGCGGCTCAAATCTGATGGTATCTTCCTGCTGGAAGGCAAAGGCTACCTGCTCACCTTGGCCCCGCTTCCCACAGTTGACATCTGGCTTCTGTTTCCAGCCTTATCTGCCACTCCAGAAACTCTTCTCTCCACGTAAGCAGGTCCCCAAACACCCTGTACCTTACCACCTCCACGACTGCTTTTCGATGGTTCTGTTTTCCAGAAGGCTTGCCCTTGTGCTCTCTGCCCAACAAAATCTGTTCCACTCAGGTTCTGCTGACCTCCCCAGAGAAAGGTGACAGCTCTCTGTGAGCTCGCATGGCCCCAGTGTGCATTGCTCAGTAAGCCCGTTCATGTCCCATGCCTGTCCACTTAGATGGATGAAGCCACTGGACAGCATTCTGCTGTTCTTTGTATTTCTCTTAGAGCTTAACACAGTGCTGGATGCACGGGGGCTCACTAGATATTTGATACTTTTTTTTTTTTTTTTTTCATAAGAGAGCAGAGGGAAAAAAAAAACTAGGAACAGGAAAAGTGAAGTGTATAAATCATAAGTTGAGTGTTGACAAGCTGAGGACTTGAGGACTCAGGCAAGTTGGAGTGAGGGAGGAGGGGGACAAGTGCCTCTGGAAAGGCAGTGTGGTGAAGTTTGTGCTCTGTTTGTGTTACAGACCAAATGGAATTGCTTTGGTTGTGTGCTTCCCAGGTGTGCTGAGTGCCCACCTGGTTTTAAAGGCTGCTCTGGCGGTGGCCCAGAAGCAAATGTAGCATCGTTTGCCAGAGACTCAAGAATGTGTCTGTATAAATAAAAGTGAAGGTGGCATGTGCTTGAGCAAAATTGGCCTAATGGGATATGGATTTACCCGACACACACTGATAGCAAATAGATTGTCCTTACAGCCTGCACCAGTATAGAACTGTGATATGTACCATTCTGTTTGCAGAAAGAGCAACCAGAAATGTGCAGCAGTCAGTAATGTACCCCCCGGGTTTGCTGTTGATTGATGACTTCTCAAGGGCAGCATCTCCACGGGGCTCAGGGAATTCACCATGAAAGTCAGCCTGGGCCTCCTGCCTACTTTCCCATTGCCTCATTCCACTGCTCAGAGAAGTGTTGAAAGGGGCTCTCCAAGATGGACTGACTGCGGCCCTCAAAGGACCCCTCAGGCCATATTCACAGCAAAGTTCACATGCAGAAGAATGAGAAGGGAAAGTTGGGAAGGGTCAGAGCACATGCAGCACTCAGTTGAGTAGTTTGGTGGAAAGAAGTGGCCTGTTCCGTCAGAGAACTTGGGGGCATTTGGTGATAGAAGGGCATGACCTGTGAAAATGGCTGCAGTCCAGCAGGGTCAACGTGATGGACTCACAGGGAGAGGCTGTTCTCAGGATCATCTCCCACAGCACAGCCTGGCTCATGTCTCTTCCCTCCCCTCCCCTCCTCTCTCCTCCCCTCTCTTGACGGAGTCTCACCCTGTCGCCCAAGCTGGAGTGCAGTGGTGCAATCTCAGCTCACTGCAACCTCCACCTCCTGGGTTCAGGCAATTCTCCTGCCTCAGCCTCCTGAGTAGCTGGGATTACAGGCGCCCACCACCACACCCAGCTAATTTTTGTATTTTTAATAGAGATGCGGTTTCACCATGTTGGCCAGGCTGGTCTCCTGACCTCAGGCAATCCGTCCGCCTCAGCCTCCGAAAGTGCTGGGATTACAGGCATGAGCCACATGCCCAGCCTGGCTCATGTCTTTCTGCTTGGGGTCCCCCCCAGTGCCCCGCTCTTCCCACATCATGGGCCGCTCTTATTTGCCCACTCATTGATCCCCCTGCAAATACTCGCTTGAACTGTAGGGTTTTTTTTTTAATGAGCAGCCAGGCTTCCCAACTATGCGGTGAGCTCCTGAGGACCGGGGCTGGTCTGTTCTTTGTATGCTGGAGGGCTCTTTGCACTGTGCCAGGCAGCATATAGGAGGCCTCCTGGAGAGGCTGGGGCTCCATGGCCACAATCCTAGCCTCTCTGTTTCCAGGCAAGGGACTTCTAACCTAGGTCTCCGTTTGCCCATTTGTAAAATGGATATAAATGTACCCCAGATTAAAGAGGTAATGTGTAATGCCCCTGGGCATAGTAGGCACGCAAACACTGTCCTGATCCCTTCCACGCTGTGCAGCCCATACACATTGTTGCATGGGGTTGGCACACATTAGGTGTTCAATAGTGCATGTCTGTTGACTAGTGGTAATGAGAGTTGTTGTAATATCAGTTTTTGAAGGTCTCTTTTAGAGCTGATTTTAGCCAGCCAGCACTCAGTAGCAGAATCGCTGGGGGTGGGTTGGGGATAGGGAGTGATTAAGGAAACAGGTTGTTTAATAAAGGAAGATTGAGGAAACTGATTACTTTGAGCGATGAACACCTGGTTAATGCCAGGTAGCGACATCTTAAGGGAAAGGAAGTTGAGTCCAATAAAGAAGTCAATAAAAATCAATAGGATAAACTTGAGATAGAGGGAAACTAGATGGAATGCTCTGGGGAGTAGTGTCATTTAGTTAACACTGAAGAATCTTTTAAGATGAGGCATCCTTGCAGGGTGTGAAGGAAGGTGGCCTTGGGCAAGTTACTTAGCTTACCTGAAATGTGGTTCTCTTCACTCTAGGATGAGGGTTAGTGATACATTTCCTGGAGTGGACGTGAGGATGGGTTAACGGTGCATGTGAAACATTCTCCATGATGCCTGGCACACACACAGTAGTTCCCTTTCACTTCCTCTAAAGTAGAAAAAAGTTGTGTGTTTTGCCTTTTGTGTTTTCATTTGTTTGTTTGTTTGCAATGGAGTCTTACCATGTTGCCCAGACTGGAGTGCAATGGTGCGATCTTGGCTCACTGCAACCTCCGCCTCCTGGGTTCAAGCGATTCTCCTGCCCCAGCCTCCCGAGTAGCTGGGATTATAGGTGCCCACCATTGCGTCTGGCTAATTTTTGTATTTCTAGTAGAGACAGGGTTTTGCCATGTTGGCCAGGCTGGTCGCAAACTCCTGACCTCATGTGATCCATCTATCTCAGACTCCCAAAGTGCTGGGATTACAGGCGTGAGCCCCTGTGCCCGCTTGTTTGTTTGTTTTGAGTGAGCACGTAAATGTCACCAATGATTCCGTCTCTACCTGGGTAAACTTCAGAACTAAAGCGTTAATTTTGAGGGTTTGGCCACATGGTAGGGAGAATGAAAAGGCACACAGGTGTCTCTTGAGAAAGGAAGTAAGTTTTTTTCAGGCGGAGTGGGGTGGATGAGGCACGTGTTTGCAGATTGCTCTCCATTTTGTTTTCTCACCTCTGGCCACTATCAGTTGTAGATGTGCCCTTTCAGAACACACACAGCTATGGTAACAGTACCTCTCCATCCACAGCGAGTTATATGGACTTAAGGGAGTTTCGGTGGGGGAAGAAAGTGGGACTTTTTCATTAAAACAAGACTCTGCTATACAATGAGGGGAGGTCTAACTGTGTCTCCACACCCTGATGTCATCTGGCTGGTCCCTGGATGGTGGGGATATATGGTACAGCCACCCAAGGCATGGCAACCATGTGGTGATTTAAAAAGGAATAACTGTTAGGACACCAGGAAGTGCTCAATTAATTCTTCTTCAATTTGGTTAGAAGAAAAAAATGCTTTTCTGAGTTTATGCAAAATGATCATGTTTTATTCATTTGGTAGAAGTCACTCTAATGGCATGCAGGGTAGATGATGTCAGCTTTTCCATCTCAGCTGAATCAAATTGTGCTGAGCCCTTATTCTCTGTTAGGGGCAGGGGAAATTCAGTGGAAAAGGACATGGTCTCAATCTAAGTGTATTAGGAAAGCAGGAGTCAGCTCAGTGAGGTGCGATCCACGCAGGTGCACAGGTGTAGAGGAAGCGCTGTAGGGCCGCAGGGGGTGGGACTGTGATAGAGAAGGGTAGAGGATGCAGGCAAGGGGCTCCCAGAGGAGTTGGTGTCTGGGCTGTGGCTGAAGTTCACCATGTGACACTGTCCATGAGGAAGGCCTCAGATGGAGGAGAGCACTTCAGGTAAAGCATGGGCACTGCACAATGGTTGTCCTGGATGCGCAGGAGTGAGGTGGTCATCCACAAATGAGTGTTGCTAACCTAGATGTTGCCTCTTTGAGGTATAAGCATATCTAGGTCTTTGTCCTTCAACCTGGCTGTGTTGCCTAGTCCAAGTCAGTTCACCTTGCTCTTTGTAGGTTGATTAAATGGCCAGTTATCCCTGCCATGCCTAGAGCGGTCTGTGTAGGATCTAAGGGAAGAAATTTGAAAGGCATGGGCTCTTTGCTAAATTTTAGAGGTTGGGGTCTTGCTATGTTGCCCAGTCTGGCCTCGAACTCTGGATCTCAGGCATCCTTCCACCTCCTGACAAGCAGAGCCTACATGCCCGTGCCATTGCACTTAGATGAAAGTCATGGACTTTACGTGGCTGTGGCTGGGAGGGGGTTAAAAGAGTTTTTGCTCCATTACGTCTCCTTGGAAATACTGTTCCCAAAGGATGTTACGACCACCCACATGCCTGTTGCCTGTCCTTCCCACTTTTGCTTGTTTTCTGAACTTCTCTTTTCTGGCTTTTATATACTAGGTTTACATATTCAAATCAAGCAACTGGTTTTTCTGGGAAATGTGCGTAAATACTTACAAGACAAAAGGCAATTTTGAGTCACTATACCTCTTATCAAAGTAGCACGGTGCACATATACTTTTATTAGAGTAGATTGCAGAGAAAACATATGCAGTTGGCAAATAATCCTGAGACCAAATGTGCTCTCCTGAGTAACCAACAGTGACTTATATGTGCACTAGAGCTTCATGTGTAGCCTTTGAAGCAAGGACATACAAGAAAATGACTGCCAGGGCACCGTGGCTCAGCCTGTAATCTCAATGCTTTGGGAGGCTGAGATGGGAGGATTGCTTGAGGCCAGAAGTTCAAGGCCAGCCTGGGGAACATAGCAAGACCCCATCTCAGTAAAAAATTAAGAAATTAGCTGAATGTTTTCGCCTGTAGTCCTAGCTACTTGGGAGGCTGAGGTGAAAGGGTCCCTTGAGCCCATGAGTTTGAGGCTGCAGTGAGCCGTGAGCATGCCACAGCACTCCAGCATAGGTGACAGAACAAGACCTTACCTCTTAAAAAAAGAAAATTACTATTAATAACTGCATTGGTAGTATCAAATGTAACAATTTGAAATATCTAAAACTGTATTACACATATACTCAAATTATCTAGAAAACTTCGCTCTTTAGTTCAGTAAGTATAGGCATGAATATATTTCATTCATCAGTCCATCTATCAGCCCATCCATTCATGTAATCTTGGCCAGCATTCCCAGACCGTATCTCCTGGAAGGTGATGTAATATCTGTAGACCTGCAGACACTGGTCTTCCTCAGGACACAGCCTGGTGATCATTGTCAGAGACAGCACCATTGCTAACTAGCAAATCAGGGCCGCTTTTTTGGTCAGGTTGCCCATCTTGTTTTGTGCTAATAGACATATATCATCTTTATTTTTTGTTTTTATTTTTAAAATTTGAAGAAAGTTTATATAAGTCAAAGGGATGAAAGAACAGTTAGTGTTACAGAACAGAATGCAATTGAGTATCTTCAGTGGGGTAAAAGGCACGTTGCCCATGATAATTGCCAGATGTTTAGAGGGGCAAGAGGAGATGGTGCCCCATTTTTTATGGCTACATTTCAGTGGCTTTCATGACAGAGATGATCTGTTTTCTGCCTTGGTTGCAGCCCAGCTGAAGTAAGAGGAGTCAAGGTCAGTGTGGGGGGTACTGAGATGGAGAAAACAGCAATATGGTTTATGATTTGAGAGAAATGTTCTCTTAGCCACTCACATATCTTTCCATGGTTCTTCCTGAAACTCCATCACAAGAAATTAAATTATTTGAATTAAGAAGTGGCTTTTAATAATCACTGCTGACCAGGGCATGATGAGACACCTGGATAAACTGCTGGTAGGATACCGATTTGCCCAACCTTTGATGTGATTTGGGCGATCTCTATGACAGTCATTTCAGAAGTATATACCTCTTCTTGCCCAGCAGTTTTATCTCAATCAGTAAGGACTTAGTTGGGCAAGTGCACATCAGGCATAGGCATGGTTCCCTTGTGATAGAGATGACTGGTGATAGTCTAATTCCCAAAAACAGAAAGCAAGGATGAAGCCACGTGGCTTTTATGACCTAGTCTCTAAAATCACACCTCATCGCTTTACCTTATTTATTCATTAGAGGCGAGTTATTAAGTCCAGCCCACACTAGAAGGGAGGGAAATTAAGCTTCACTTCTCAAAGGAGGAGTAAGAGAGAATTTGTGGGCATAGTTTAAAACAGCCACAAACACATGATATTATGTTCAGTCTGCGCATGTTAGTGTGATTAGGATCTACCTGCTGGAAGCTGTCTGTCTTCTCCGTGGATAACAGAGAGCAGCAGCAAAGGGTGGGGCATTTGACTTTAACACTAGGAGGTACTTGGATAACACTTAGGGAACAGAAAGCTACTCAAAGAGGACTGGGTGGTTGGAGTCGGGAAGCTTGGTCCCACCACACATTGCTGGAGGACTCTGAGTAAGTCAGATGTCCCCTGGGCTTTCTTATCTGGTTATGCTGAGGATCTAATAAACCAGTGCAATTGAAAGCACTATATAAAACATGAAGCTGGCTGTTACTATCATTACCACTACTGTAACTGTTGGAAGAGAGTACCAGTGTGGGAGATGGAGAGGGGTGGGACACAGAAATAGATGGAGGAGTAGAGAGAGGGATTTGAATACTATTGTAACCAGATCAGGGTTTCCTAGGGTGGCTCTGAGGCGGGAGTGGAGAAGGCCTGCCTTGGCTGGAGTCGCATGAGGCCATGCCGTGATGATCACAGGGACTTCTGTGAAGGACCCCTGTCTTGGGTCTACCAGAACTCTAAGGCCTGGTCCATGAAAAAGGCATCAGTCCGGGTGGAATGTTCCAAGAAGAAAGCAGCCCCCAATCTTCTTAGCTAGGCCGTGCACCCGACTCATTGTCTCAGGACTTATGTATTCATTCCTGGCTTTGTGCCAAGCCCTGGGCTAGGGGCTGGGGAGATGGTCCAATAGGCCACAGTGCCTTCTCTTTAGGATCCAACTCCTGCAGGACAGGAAGACTGCAGCCGTTTTGAGTGAAAGGAGACTGAGCTTTGGCTGGTGGCTTCATTCCCTAAGCCTGGATCTGACCTTGGAAATGTTTTCTCAGATGGCCTTATTCTCTCAGAGGTCACATAGCTCTGCAGACTTTGGCTTTGGAAATTAAACGTTTTTCCCCTTTTGATATGTATAGGCTTCTACAGTGTTGGGCAAAGACAAAGCCAGGCCATTGCAATCAGATGGTTAGAATTGCCACTCCTCCTTCCTTCCGAGTCTTTATAAATTTTTGTTGTTGTTGTTGTTGTTGTTGTTTTTTAGATAGTCTCACTCTGTCGCCTGGGCTGGAGTGCAATGGCACAATTATGGCTCACTGCAGCCTCAATCTCCGCAGGCTCAGATGATCTTTCCACCTCAGCCTCCCAAGTGACTGGGACCACAGGCGAGCCCCACCATGTCTGGCTAATTTTTGTATTTTTTTGTAGAGACGGGGCTTTGCCATGTTGCCCAGGCTGGTCTTGAACTCCTGAGCTCATGCAGTCTGCCCGCCTCGGCCTCCCAAAGTGCTGAGATTACAGGCGTGAGCTACGGTGCCTAGCCCCTTCCAAGTTTTAATGGCCAACACCATCGTTCCCGAAGGCCCTGCGTTCTCTCTCAGAAGGGGCTGGGCCTGGAGGTAGTGCTGTGCAGGGCATCGCTGCCTGAAGTTCCACTTGCTGTTGACCAGGGCACTGTGGAGAAAAGCCTGACACAACGTGGGGAGAAAGCTGTGTGGCAATTGGGTCTCTTTTCATTTCTTGGTTATATTTCTAGCAAGAAGGGGCTCTAAATATCCAGAAATAAATCTTTCTTCTACTAGCCCAGGCTCAACTATGAAAGGTAAGTTACTTTTACTTAGCTGTTTGTGACGTCTGACTATATATTACACAGTAAACCAAGTCAGTTCAGTGTCTTACTAGATCAGCTAATCTATAACAGATTTAAGTGGGAACTATTGCTTTGGATAAAATGCAGTTGGAAAAAACCGAGAAAATAAAAAGCATTGATGAAGATGTGGGGAAATGGAAGCTGTTGTTTGTTGCTAGTGCACATGTAACATGGTACAGCCCCTGTGGAAAATGGCATGACATCTTCTCAGAAAATTGAATTACTATATGATCCAGCAATTCCACCACTACGTCTACATCCCGAAGAACTAGAAGCAGGAACTGATCAGATGGATATTTATACACCGGTGTTTATAACAGCATTATTCACAATAGCCAAAAGGTGGAAACAACTCGAATGTCCATCAATAGGTGAATGGATAAACAAAATGTGGTCTATCCATGCAGTGGAATATTATTCACCCCCAAAAGGGGGGGAGTTCTGATACATGCTACACCATGGACAAACTTGGAAGACATTATGCTGTGTAAAATAAGCCAGTCACAAAAGCATACATATTCTATGATTCCACTTACATGAGGTCCTAGAACAGTCAAGTTCATAGAGGTAGAAAGTAGAATCATGGTTGCCAGGGACTAGGGGGAGGAGAGAATAGAGGATTATTGTTCAGTGGTAGAGATTTTCAGTTTGGAGAGATGAAAAAGTTCTGGAGATGGATAGTGGTGATGGTTTCACAACAACGTGAATGTACTTAATGCTAATGAATTATATACTTACAATTTACCATTGTAACCATGTTTGTGTAATTTACCCCTGTAAAACAAAATGTTTTAAAAATGTAATTGATTCGTAAATTTATGCTGCCAGGCATACGATTTTGGGATCTAGGATTGAACCAGACAGAGGGCCTGACTGCAAGGAGATCTAGATTGCTTTCTGCTGAGGAGAGATGAACAATACACACTTAACAAATGAGTAGGGCAATACAGGTACTATAAGGACTTTGGGAAAGAAATTGGATAATTAACATGGTACAGAACCATGCCTCTCATGTGTGGGGTGGAGATGCTTTAGCTGGGGTGGCTAGGGAAAGATTCTGATGAACTGACATTTGGGCTAAGTCCTGATGAGGAGAAATGATGTGATATCGTAAACTCTACTGTGTATATAGATGTTCGGAATCCATTTTACTGGAAATCTCATTGAGATTTGAGATGCAGAAAAATTGCTACAAAATCCAGAACTTAGTACAAGTTGTGCTTACAGAACCGTCTGTTTTGAGTATTCCTAATCAGTCGCTTGAGGATTGAGTTGGGGACAAGCAAGGCATTAGTGTTTCAGAATGTTAAAATGTTTCTTACCCAAGGCCAAACGCTCAGACCTGGTAATGTTTTCATCTAGGTAAGGTATTAGCCTGTTCACATTTTTCTCATGTAATATTTTTAGGAACTCGATCCAATAAAGTTGGCCCTGGGCCTTCTTGGAAAGACTTGTACCTTTTAGAAAAGAACCGATTTACAAAAATCAACGTATGGCTGATAGATTTTTAACTTGTTATCATTTAGAAGATCAGTCTATTTCTTTCACCTTGGAAACTAAGGCTATTTAAAGCTCTGAGTGTAGAGTTTGAAGGATTTTTTTATAATTCACTTGAGATGGGAAGAAATATGCTGCTGGGACAATGAAGTGTGTGCACAGTTGATTTGTACAATGTGTTTACATTTCCCATTATGTATCTTAGAGACTCTCCTGTTGTTGCTCAAGTTTTTCTTTTTAAGTCAGTCTTGGGGTAGAAGATTAAAGTTCCCTGAAGAACATGGAAATGCAGTTGAATTCTTGGAAGTCTGTATCGTACTGGCCTTGGTTTGTGATGAAGCTCACATACAATGTCTGTAAAATCCTGAAGTCCAGCCAGGTGCATTAAAAGAGTATGGTGACTTCAGAGTTTAAGAGTAGGTCATTTTGCAATAACTTTTTATAAGAGTATGTGGCCATCTTTGCCTTAGGATAGTGAAGTGGTATTTTCCAGGACAGAAGAACTGAAATCATCTGAATTTCTAGTTTGTAGATCCTATAGTCCTTGGGAATTTTGACTTACAAAGTAGGAAACTATTTCACCCTCATGAAAATCTCCAATGCTGTCAGGTCTTTCCCACTTCCACTTGGGTTGGAATTGGAGTGTTTGCCCTGGTATGGTGATGATTAGGAGGTGTAGCAATATGGGCCTAGAAGGTGACTTTGGGATTCATCTCTCATCTCTCATAGTGCATGAGAGAAGCCAGCTCGTGGCTCTCTTAGAAAACATCCATTGTTCCTGAAACCTGCAGTAATTGGAACATGAGTATAATACATACAATAAACAGAATTCTGCCTATAAGCTCTTACCAAAAGCCTGCCGATGCCCAGCTTATCTTGCACTAAGGGGCTGTGGTCCCACAGGAGGGTAGTGCCCACGGGTAGCTTCAAGTCTGCCTGAGGAGCTAAGGTAGAAATGAAGTAATCAGAAAATACTAGCAAAAGTCAAATCAGGATATTTCGATTAACATCCTGAGGACATGGGATGTGTGAAAAGCTGTGCTGGGAAAAGTCAGAAACAAGGAAGTGGCTGGAATGGGCAGGAGAGGCCAGGAGGGTCAGGGAAGTTCTTGGAGCTGGAACTTGGGCAAAGTCTTCGAGAAAGACCGTGACTGCACTGGTCTGGGAGCTTGGCTAGGAAGACCTCTGAGGAACTCAGACCTAAAGTAGGGGGTAGAAAGAAACAGTAACTCAAGGGTTAGTTATGTTTCAAAAACATTTACATTTCTGATATCCAAAGTGTTCTCTGTAGGATTAGTAGGTGTTAGAAGGGAACTGGAGTTCAGTGGGCTCTGTGGCCAAATACGTTTGGATAGTGCTTGAGTAAGCACTGGGAGTTTCTGGACTGCAAGACTCCTCAGGCCTTTGTATGCTGAAGTACAGTGACTTTCCCAGATGGGCATATATAGCATACAGCTTCCTGCTTATTTGATTATGGAATTATGTGTTTTCCCCCCAGGAGGATCCTACATAAATATGGTTTAGTTCCAAATAATATAATTGAGTTGAGAAAATGCTAGCCTAAATGATTTCACTTCAGTATGTGTTTTAGTGTGAATCACTATCAACAGTCATGTTTTCAGTGGTCTCAGTGCCCAAGGGAGTTGATTGGAAGGACGTCAGAGGGACTTCATTAAATAAGTCAGTGAATGAGGAGCCCTCCAAGGGATCCCCACCTGGCAAGAAATACCCTAGGGCCATCTTGGTTCAGAAGTTATTCCTCCATACACTAACAGGCACATAACACAGGCTTTAAAAAAATACTAATTTTGTGAATATTATGGCTAATCCGTAGACAGAGCATCCCCTTTTCTTCACTTGAGATACAGGGAAGGATTTTGTGTCAATGGTATGGCGTCACCATCCCCCTGGGACAGGGTTGCAGCAGCTGGGGCTGTGAGGGAAGATGAGGCCAAAAGACCCGGCAAGATTAGGGTTGCAGATAAGATACAGGACACTGTTAAATTTGAACTTCAGATCAACTCTGTGTAACATTTTGGTGTAACTATGTTCCAGATATTGCCTGTCACATACTTATAAAGCATTATTTTTTCTGGAATTGAAACTTAACCAGGCATCTTGTATTTTTATCTTCTGTCTGGTAACCCCATGTAAGAGGTTCAGGGAAGCCTAGACACACAGACCAGAAAGTGATGTAGAATGTACAAGGCAAGGCCAGTGAGGAATGATTCCAAGTTTTAGACAGCCCAGGTCCTTGTTCTTTTAAATGGGGTAATACATCCTCAAACCCTCTTCCCACCTCATCACTTTTATCATATCCCCCTCAGTTTGGGAGCATTTGTATATGAGAGGTTGTAGCCTGGCAGTTTTTTTTTTCTCTTGGCAGAGTCTCGCTGAGCTGCCCAGGCTGGAGTGCAGTGGCATGATCCCGGCTCACTGCAACCTCCCCCTCCTGGGTTCAAGCGATTCTCGTGCCTTACCCTTCGGAGTAGCTGGGATTACAGGCACGCACCACCACACCAGCTAGTTTTTGTAGTTTTTAGTAGAAACGGGGTTTCACCATGTTGGCCAGGCGGGTCTCGAACTCCAGGTCTCAGGTGATCTGCCCACCTCCGCCTCCCAATATGCTGGGATTAAATCAAGTGCAAGATCCAAAATGTTACTGAAAAAGCTTTTCAGCTTTTTTAGATTCTCTTAAAAATGCAAACAAACAAAACAGTTTCTTAGAAAGAAGCCGGTTGCATGTAAACCGAGAAGTCTTGAAACCAAAAGAACTCCAAGTTCCCTGCCTGTGCTGAACACTATGGGGGTGGGCACGTGCCCGTCCAGGGCAAATCACGGGGAGAAGGTGAGGTTTCTTAACAGTACCACCTGTCATTTTTGGTATTTGTAATGGAGGACACAGAATTATATCACATGTGAAAATGAAACAATGGTTTAAAAAGTCATGTCTCTGTGCTGGCTTTGGATGAGATGAGCCTTTTGAGAAGGCAGAGGCGTGCTTGGTGGGTTGGGCTCTGGGCATTTTTTCCCCTGCCAAGAAGTGAAATGTCTTAGCTCCATGTGCAGTGATGATTACTAGCTGGCCAGGGCTTACTGTAAGTGGGCTGTGCTCAGGGATCTCACTAGGAAGAAAAAGAATCAAACTAATCCCTTTCTGGAAACCATCTCCCCTGGTTGCCTGGGCCACCTGTCCCAGATGTGCTCCTCTTTCCCAAGACACTTCCTGTCTCCCTGCTGCCCCAGAAGCCTACCTTTTCCCCAGCCCTACATGGGACCTTCTCCTGATGGCAGGGACCCATAAGAGGGGGGCTGGGTGAACCTATGTGCTGTGAATGTGTTGGTGAGCCCTGAGGGAGGAGTCATGGGAACCTGGGGACCTGGGGTTCCACATGTGAGATCCAGGGCATGGAGCATGGAGAGCCAGTAGCCTTTGTTGACCATTGTACTGACAGTGACAGGGGCTCCATATCACTTCAGCAGGCACGGTGACACACAGGACTTACTGGCTGCTACGGTGTTAATCACACCACTGGTGCTTGCTGTATCCTATGGCAACTGCAGCTCCTTGTTAATTCAGAGTAATGCTGGGTCAGGCAGTAGCACAGGCCACCTCACACTGGCTGGGGCAAACCCTGGCTCAAGAGCATCCTTGATTTATGGCCAAGCACCAGGAACCTCTTGACTGGCTCTCCAACATAGCCCACCCTAACCCAGTTTTGGAATCTGGTAGTGGGAAAACAGGGAAGCTCCAAAAAAAGTAACTCAGAGGTCAAGGTGAACCCTGAATGAGTCCATTACCTTCCACAATCAATATCCAGCTTCTAAACTTTATACATATTGATGAGCTGATTGCTAGGAGACTAGTGCTGAGAGAGCTGAAATCTATTTTGCTGGGGCCAAATTGGCTGTTGATGGGCCATAGTAGACTATGGCTTTAATAATCAGGTAAAAACACCTGCCATCTAGTAAAACACAGCTTAAGCACATTGGAGCCCTGTGAGCTTTCCTGAAAGCCGGGCAAAGCAGGGCTTTCACCGGGCTCTGTATCTCTTGGCCCTGCAGGTCCTTCCTAAGGAGCTGAGGGCTGGCTGGGGCCCTAGCTGGGGAACCTCTGGTGCTGGGAGGGTGGATGCCAGGTGGTGGAACGCTGCAACTGTGATCTACAAAGATAGGATGTTTACTGAAGGGTAAATGGAGACTGGCCCGTGCTCTCTATAGTCCCTGAACACACGTGTTGACCTGAACTGCTTACTCAACTCTGTACTCACTCACAAATTGGGTGAGATGTGGCTCCCACAGTGGGAATAATTTCCTTGAAGGTCTTCAGTCCAAGAGTTTCCCTGGGAGGAAGGATGTGCCAGTGCGGGGTACGCTGTATGCACACATGAAGGGCCGGGGTGGGCAGGCTATCTTCAGTGATGATGCGCTTTCAACCCTCCTCCCTACCCACATGACCCGGGTGTGGAGCATGGCTTGGTATCGTGACAGCATGCTGGAATCTAACACGAATTACCCTAACTCACTAGACCCAAATGCAGCGGCTTTCCTGCTCCCCCCAACACTGCCTGACACATTGCTGGAGCTAGGGAGGGAAAGCCACTAGCTGATTGCTAAGGCCTAGGTGAAGAGTCTCAACCACCTGGCCTACTGGGCATCCCCTGGTCATTTGGATCACCGCGAGGTGTGCTGGTGCTGAGTCCAGGAGGCTGCACTGCTCACAGGGCATACGCAGCTCTGCTTGGGGCAAGACGTTGCCAAGGTGCAGAGAACAGGTTTCTGGAGGCAGGAAGTCGAAGGCAATTGGGTTAATTAAACCCCTGTGAATCTTCTGCTGCAGAATTGCTCTGAGGTACTCTGAAGACTTAAAGTTGTACGTTTACTAAAGCAAAAACAAAACACCCACAGTTAAAACAAGGCAAGTCCTTTCTACCTGTGGTGCTATGCGTGGCTCTAATTCAAGGGCAGGGAAGATGGGGACGGGTTTCCAGTGTCTCCCCGAGCACCCTTCCTCTGGTTTTGAGCATGAGCCTGTCTGATGGGATTCCAGGGCCATCCTCTGGTCTTACCTCTGCTGGGTTAGGTTGGGGGAAGCTGTCTCTGCCTTGACAGGGTGATGCTCCCCTCTACTCATGTGCTCTGTATGGGAGGCAGCAGGAGCCAAGGTCTTGCTCTGTTGCTGCTGGCCCACCCTCCGTCAGGCAGCAGCTCTGGGCATCAGTGTGCTGGCAGCTTCTGAGGTGCCTGCTGTGCGTGCCCGCCCTGCAGAGGCCTGGGGCCAGCACTGATGGGAACTTCTGTTTGATTCTCAGAACATCTTCAGAGATGCGTCACACCCTGTGCTTGGCTGGGACAGTGTTTCATGGGCTTCTCCTGCCGCCCTTCTTTAAGGGGCTGCATTGTGAGTGTGGGCCCAGAGAACACAGTAGGAGAGAAATGCAGTGTCTCCCCATAGCCCCCTGCAGGGACCATGCTGGATGGGGCCCCAATTGCTCCAAAATCAGGCGTCGGAGGTCTAAGTGGTATAGACAGAAAGAATGCGGTCAGAGGGGACACGCTCCATGTTAAATTTCTGAGGAGCAAAGGTTTTGCTGACGTGATCAGGCCAGCAATGGAAAGAAAGCCCGAGAGAAGAGAAAAATGAAGGCTTAACTATCACAGAGCATCTGACTGAGAATAAAAAGGTTTTAAGTGGACTGGCAGTTGGCAAAGGAAAAAATAAATCAGCCCCCTATTGAGTGACTTTCAGGAATGAGAGGCAGGCAGATTGGATATTGAGGAAATATCTGAATGCACTGGATTGTGTCTGGGTTCAAAAGCCAAGAACATCTGCGAGGCCTGCATCGCACTTGCTGAATAGCTGTTGGGATAACACTCCTGTGAACAAAACCAAGACGAGTTTTGTCCCTGCCACAGAGGTAACGATGGACGAAGCACACAGCAGGCCCTGTTCGTCTCTCCATGCAGTGGCACGGCAGGTGGTGAGCGTGTGCCCAAGCCTGCTTCCCAGCTTGTGTCATTTTCCCAGCACCAATCATTGTGGTCCCCATTCTATGGACTGCTCTGTCCGAGGAGAAGGAGCATGAGCCCACATCTGCTGTGGCCACCTCTCCAAGGCCAAGTGGAGCACAGCACCACTGTGCGGCTGTACCACCCGAGGGCGTGACTGAGCCAATGCCCACCTCTGGGTCTCTGCTGCCTCCTTCTGAAATGGGCGTCATAGCAGTCCCTACTTATAGCCTCACCGTGCCCATCCTCTGAGCTAATAATACTTGCCGAGTGCTGAGAACAGTGCCTGGTATCTATGTTAAACAAAACGCCTTGTCCAGAATGATCTTCCATGCGCCTCCCAGTTTTCATCTTCTAGGATTCTGTCCGACATCATCCCTTTCAAATCTCTGAAGTGGGAAGGGCGATTATCACCCCATTTTTGAGATGGGGGAAGCAGAAGACCTTTGAGTCATTTTCCAGAGTGTAAGTGGCTGGTTAATGGATGGGCAGGGATGGAAGCCAAGACTCTGGGCCTTTGATCACACCACTGGCCGAGGGGAAGGAATTACATCTGAGTCATGTGGCCCCTCACTGTGCCTCTGTTTATCCTTTACCTCCTTCGGTTTCCCAGTTTCATCATTGGCCCTATGGGTCTGCTTCTCAGGCGCAAGTTGAAGGGAAAGAAACAGATGATAAAATAACTCCTAGGCACTGGGAAGAAGCGAGTGCTGAAGAGGCAGCTGGGCCCTGGGCCATGCAGAGGAGGACAGCATTGCAGGCCAGGCAATACACAACCTGAAATGGACCAGTAGCAAGGGCCCTAGGGTGTAGAGACTTGAAGACCCAGTCTGCTCCCAAGCGCTAAGGAAGTGTGACTGGAAGCGACGCTCCACTCTCTCTCTCGCCTGCTGGATGAAGGCTTAGCCAACGGGAAAGGTGCATTGTGTTACGATGCAGATTCTGACTCAGTGGGTGACCATGTGGCCATGGCTTCTGCATTTCACACCAGCTCCCGGTCTTGCCAATGCTGCTGTTCGTGGCCCTCATCTGAGGGGCAAGGGTCCTGAGGATGCATTGGTATAGCGTGGATGTCTTTCCCATCAAAAGCCATGGCTCATTGTGAACGAGTCCTGTGTTCCTTCTCATGCTTAGGTTTCTCAACACTAGCCAGATAGGAAAAAGACTGGAAGAGGCTGATGAGGTCCCACTGGGGCAACGTGGAGGATCTCTCCAGGAGAACGTTGCCACAGTTTCCCTATGTGAGAAGGATTATCCTCCAGAGTGGACAACACCACAGAGATGGGGGCAGGCGGGCTGTACAGTGGGCAGTTTCATACCCCTCTCCTTCCTCTGAGCCCCGCAGTCCTCTGTTCAGGCAGCTTTCTACTTAGCACTCTGATTTCTGTGTCCAATCAATTGGCCACTCTTTGCGCCACATAAAAATGCGTGACTGAGCCTTGACCTTGAAGCCAGCCAGTCACGGAGACTTCTTTCACCATCTGTTTTTGAACTTAGAAAAAGATTGGCAGAGAACAACACCAAACAGTTTTGCTAAAATAACATCATTAGTAATGCAACTTCTTTGCATTAAATCCTGCATTTATTAGTAATAGTACCACTTCCTTCCATTTGCAGATTATATTATGTCTTACAAAGCACTTTCATGGTCATTATCTTATTTGATATTCAAAATGCCATTATGAGATGAATGAAGATTATTGTCCCCAGGAAACTAAGGCTCTAATTGGTTTATGAGTTTGCCAAGTATTACGAGGTGGTGGGCACCAGAAGGGGGATGTGGATGTTCATTTTCTTATTAGAGCTGATATTAACAATGCAACTGACTTGCCAGTACTGTGCATCATAATCTCCCCCATCCCAAACGTTATGATTCCATTCCAGGGGAAATTCTTAAGGTGTGGCCAGCCTATAGCTAAGCTAGGACTGTTCCTGAAATGATTATTGGTTGTATTGTTCCTAACGGGCATAGCTGAGAATGCTCTAAAATTTAGAAAGTTGTTCAAATAGCAAATAAACAAAGCTAACAAAAATCAGCAAAAATAAAACCTTAGGGAAACAAGCTAGCAAGTATGTTCTAAATTATTCTTCCTCATCTCCTACCCTCATTCTGTGCTTGGTTTTCCTGGTGAGGCTATCATTTCACAGTGAGGCATTTAGAAAAGTCATCCAGGCAGGAGTCAGTGAGTCAGTGCTTGCTGGACTTGTACTTAGAACATCCCTTCCAGGTCACCATACCTGTCTCTTTCCTTCAGGCAGGTATTCCAAGCCACTGCCCATGACAAGGTGGGGCAGACACGTGGCCAACAACTTAATTTTCCCCAAACCTTATTTAGGCTCTAGTTGCACATGCTGCTTTGGGTTGCCATGGAGACAGTCTACTGCCTTCTCCCTCAAATAGAACCGGAATCACACTTCTGCTTATGTGCAAGGTAGAAGTGACAGAGTGGCATTTCTGTAAATGGCCCTTTCCAGTAAACTCAGCCCCAGCCAAGTGCCCAGGAATGTGTGACCAGGATACCTCAACTCGTGCTACAAGGTACTTAATGCAAAATAAGACAGCTAATAACAATGACATGTAGTTCCGTTTGTAGTTAATGATTCTAACAATGCCAGTGCTAAATTGCTGTTAAAAACATCCCACATAACTGGAGCCTCACCTTAACTGTCTCTGAAGGCCATCGCCACTGTGAACTGGTTGTTCTTGAGTCCCAACGGCTGTGTGCAGAGTTCCAGACCAGGAGTAACTGGGAAATGGAAGGAGGAAGTGGGGAGGAATCTAAAGGATGCTAAGATAGGAAGCCCACTCTGAAAGCACTTGCCACATTTGTGTCCACAATCATGCTTTCTCTAGCCTAGTACTACTTTGGGGGTGTGAGTTGCACGATAGAAAGGATAACCTGGGAGCGCCTTACCTGGGGGTAGGCTAGGGTTCAAACCCTAACTCCTCTGGTTATTAGCTCAGGGTCTTTGGGTGAGTTTCTTAGTATCTCCAAGCCTTGACTACTTCACACTTCCTAAACAAGTTTGTTATGATCGTTAAATGAAATGTTATCTGTTGGACAGCCCAGCTCAGTATCTCACAGCTGAGGGGCTCAGTAAACACTAGATTCTTTCCTTAAATACTTCCTACCTGTTGGAGGTAGGTGAGCCCATGGTGAATAGGGAGGAAAGATGGTTCCAAGGGTGGGAGAGAAACTAGCCAAGGTTAGGGGGTTAGAGCTGCAGGCCTGGCAGGAGGTGGTGAGCAGTCCAGGATGTGCTGGACAGAGTCCTACGCTGGTCCTGTTGTGCAGCAAACCGTACAGCGTGAAGGCCTGGCAAAGAGACTGTGCCATGGCGAGTCTGCTGAGAGTCATGGGTGTGTAGGAGGAGAATGGGAAACCGGGGAATGGGAAACAGGGCAAAAAGGGATGACGATCACAGAGTGAAAAATGGGAACCACTAGTCCGGGCTTTTTCAATGGAGAGGTGGACTGATTGCAGTGAGCAGCTGCCGTGTGTGGGCCTTCGTTTCAAACCTGAGCAAAGGCTTGAGTATTGTGCATTTACCCAGGAGATACTGACCACTGGCCTCTTTTAGCCTAAAGGGGTTTTCTTTACAACTTTCCAGGGAAGATGCTCATCAATCAACATTAGGAAGAGCTGGGTTTATTTTTAAGTTGTTTTTTCCCACTGACACCTGCCTAGCCCCACTGTTGCACAACCTTCCCTACCATTCTTCTCAGAAAAAGGAATCACTGAGAATACAAACCAGGGCTAGATAGCACGTGCGCTGCACTGGACGGGAGTGTTTCCCCTAATCAGAAATCCTGCATTATGCATGCAGAGCATTGCAGAGTCTCTTGGGGGTCAAAAAATCCCAGATGTGGCTTGAAGCAGCTGTGACTATTTCCAGGAGGCCATGCCTCTGGGCTAAACATGGTCCCTTTCCCCCGAACCCTAGAGACCAGATGAGAAATTGCTTTGAAAGAATATTCTTTGTTAGCCCTGGCTGTAGGCAGAGGGATGGGCTGATTGTATGACTCCTCAGTCTCTGTCAGTTCATTTTCTATGACTTTAGGAATCCCCTAGACCTGAAGGTAACTGACTTGGTCATGTTACCTGGCTTCAAGGAAGCTGGGGGGATTGCCCCACAGTGGTCACAGGCGAGAAAGGTGAGCTGGGCCTGCGTTTAGTCCTATAGTGCCACTTGCTAGCTTTGTTATTTTACCTTCTCCAGGTTTTCAGTTTTTATTTGATAAGGGCAGATAACTTATAATTTCTGTACCTACCTGGTAGGATTGCTATGAGAATTAATGGTGATAGTGTGTGTCCTGGTCTCTGGTAAGTCTTAGCAGGTGCTGATGTGCCAGCTGCTGCTGCCTGTTGTGGTGGTGGTATTTTGTTGTGTTGTTGTTGTCTTTATTTAGAATGAAAAACTAGAAAAAAGTTTTCAGTTGTCCAGGGAGTTGGGAGAGTGTTTCCCAAACATTTTGGTAATGGAGTTTCAGTGTCTTTCTCTTTCCCCAGTTCTTCTAGTGTAGCAGTCATAGCTACACCCCTCTCAAAGAACTGGGGAAAGAGAAGAACAGTACCAGGAATGATGGTAACTATTTTGTTTTTCAAAGTACTTTGATAATCCCTGGGGTCTCTACAACGCTCTGAAGATAGGCAGGGAAGGTGTTATCCCGTGTCAGAGTTGAGATGAGGGGTGAATGTCCAGCCTGGAGCTAAATGGCTAATCAGTAATAGATAGAGGGCCCCAGGATCCACATCCCTGCAGCTGCAGGGCCTGGGCACTGCCCTGGAGGTGAGCTCCAGGTGCAAGGAGGATGAGAGAGGAAGAAAAGTACACATCGCCATCATCCTGGGCCTGCTTAGCCTTCACTTGGTGGAGGAGGAGTGCTTTGCCTTGGGAGTGGGTGGGGGGCTGGGGTTCTGCCACACATTGCAGGGCCTTGAGTGGGGAAGGCTGAGGCTCACAGCTTGAGCCTTCATCAGAGGAGAAGGCTTCTGACAGCTCCTGGCAGTCGAGATAATTCAGGAGGCTGGAAGGAGCCTCCCTGGGGGAGACAGGTTCTGCAGGTGGCATGGAGTGACCTTAGGAATGCACCTTAGAAGCACATCTCACCAAAAGTCTGCACCGGAGCAGCCAGGTAGAACTTGGAGGCTTCTAACACAGTAGATTACAAAGGAAAAGCTTTCGAGAGAAGGGTCTGTCATTTGGAAATGACAAAATAGACTTAGTTCCAGGGTCTGGGGTCACACGTACATTTGCAGTCAGCTGCCTAGGCATGTCCTGGGGGCCACCATCCAACCCACGCCAGAGCCCAGAATGAAGTCCTGATGGAGTTCAAGCCCATACGTTATGGGGCCATTCTGAGTGGTTCCACAGTGACATTGTCAAAATATCTGGAACTGGTGGTCAGGAGTCACTCAGTGAGGGAGCTAAACAAGTACCACCATCAAGTATGTCTTCTCTAAGCCCCAGACTTATGGAGAAGTAAGGTGGTGTCTTGAATACTTTGTGTGAGAAGGTGCTGTCAGACAGCAGGAGAACCTCCCACCTCAGCCTTCTGAGTAGCTGGGACCATGGGTGAGCACCACCGCGCCAGACTAATTTTCGTGTTTTTTTTTTTGTAGAGACGAGGTTTTGCCATGTTGTCCAGGCTGGTCTTGAACTCCTGGGCTCAAGCGATCTGCCCACCTTGGCCTCCCAGAGTGCTTGGATTACAGGCATGAGCCACCACACCCGGTCAGCAAGAACTCTTGGCTCCTGGTACAGACTCCCTGCTCAGTGGAGCTCTGGGTTCTGGTGTTCCTTGGATTAAATGACTCTTAGTTCCAGTATCTGGAAAAGGGGCCTCATGTACCTTCAAGAGCTGCTTGAAGTCCTGTGGCCTGGCCTGATCCCTCCAACCCTAGTTTTTGGGACTTCTGGCTGAAAGACCTACTTCAGCATTAGTAAACCAGTTTTTCTGTCTATCCATCCATCTATTCACTCACTCACTTGAACAAATAATAAATTGAGTGCATTCCAAGGCTGTTGGGAATATAACCTGCAGACATTGTCCCTGCCATCCAGGTGTCTAGCGTGTAGTCAAGGAGAGGAGCCAGTGTATAAACAGACACATTACAGCCCAATGCAGCGTGACCTCTCATCCATGATGATTCTAGGACTTCCCTGATAAGGTATCCCACCCAAACTTGAGTGTCTGTTCCTCAAGTCTTAGAAAAACAAGAATTTGCATCCTCCTTTGTTTTTATCCTCGATGCAGAATTTACTGAGATATTATTTGTGGCCTACAAACTTAATGGAGCCTAGTACTTTTCTTCCTGGATTGAAACCATTAACAATGTCAAGAGCTCTTAGCAGATACAGCTCTGCACGTGTAGCAAAGCGTAATTCACATTGTAGTCTTCACATAACTTATTGATGACTTAAATTACATAGAAGCATACAATATCATGCTAGTTGCTATGAAGGCATTAAGGAGTTTATAATTAGGAAGATAATAAATTCATATATGAATTCAAAAAATAACAATGCAAGCCAGGTGGAGAGTAAATGCTGGAGGGTCTAGAATAGCTAGTAAGATGGGTGGATGATAAGTCCAGTGACTGAATGTGGAACACCCGGGGCAGTGATGAGCAAGCTCTGTTTGGACATGTGGAGTTGGATGTGTCTCAATGATGTATGGTCCAGAGGGCTGGTGGCTCCCTGGGTCTGAAGCTCAGGAGTGTTCTGTGCTGTAGATCTAGATTTAGGAACTGTGGTATGTAGGTAGCCATGGTGGTCCAGGAAGTGTGCGAGACTGATAACTATTTATTTGCTCTTTGGTTGGGGAACCAGTCCCTACCTCCATGTTTTCTCCCACTCCTCCAGGCTGATCATCCCCCGTCTGCTTCGTAGGTTCTTCTTCTTCTCCCTGGACCATGCATTTAGAGCTTCCTCAGCAGGTTCTTTCTATACATTTTAAAGTCAATGAACCATAATCTGATTAGAAATTTTAAAGAGTCCATAAAGTCTTTCACTGATGGCAAGTTAATCAAGTGTTGCTTTTATTGGCTTGGCATACATAGGAAGTAATGAATGCCATGTATAGCTATGCAGGAGCACTCAGCTGTTGGGGAGTGATCCATACATACATAATAGGGAACTCTTTCTTGGTTTTCCCTCAAAACCCCAGTTTCTCTTACTATTAGCTGCTGGAAAAAAGTATCCTTTTGCTAGGACTTTCCATATTGTTTTGTTTGTTTGTTTGAGATAAGAGTCTCTGTCGCCTAGGCTGGAGTGTAGTGGCATGACCTCGGCTCACTGCAACCTCCACCTCCTGGGTTCAAGCAAGCACGTCCAGCTAATCTTTGTATTTTTAGTAGAGATGGGGTTTCACCATGTTAGCCAGGCTGGTCTCGAACTCCTTACCTCAGGTGATCTGCCCACCTCGACCTCCTAAAGTGCTGGGATTACAGGTGTGAGCCACTGCGCCCAGACTCCATATTGTATTTTAGACTGAGATTTTTGTTCTTTCCACCTGATGATTTTTTGCAAAATAATATAATGAAGGAGTAAGGCATGCTGTTCTTTCAGCCCAACAAGTCTCTATTTTTTTTTTTGTTTCATTTTTTAGTAATTAATAGATTTAAGGGTTTAATGCATCTGTTCTTAGCTTCTAAGCACATCTTTAAGATCTATGGCATGAATTTACAAGAAGAAAGAGTTTAAATATTAATAAGATTGGGAATCAACTGTTTTGTATGAGTATTTTAGAATCTCCCAAAGCTCCAGTGAACCCTCAAGAATTCAGCCTCCTTATCATTAGAGATTTAGGTTATTTTGGGTCTTTCTAGGAGCAAGTTGTTTCTACTTGAGGAGAAGACAAAGGACAAATGAAAGGTTCCAAAGCCTCCTAGAGGTAGATGTAGATTTTCAAGTATCTCAAAGTTTTATTCATATGATTTTTTTCTCATTTGCCTTTAGCTCAGCAGAGGGTGGTGCTGGTGGAGCTTAGTCGTGACCTTGTTTTTTGTGTCGATTGACTCACATGTGCCCTTGGTCTCATGTACAGACATGGCCTGACTAGAGGTCACTCAATAATTGGCAGATCCAGGATGAGAGAAGCCAGTTCTTAGATCCCAAACATCCTCCTCTCCCACTGTCCCACAGGTGACACACACCTGTACTCACGGGTGGATTTAAGGAACCTGAGAGAGAAATCGGGGTATCTCTCCCACTGTGGTGAATTATGCAGCATCTACATCCCCTCAACACAGACTTGTAATCAGGGAGAAAAATTTGTCTGGGTGGGGAGCCTTGAAAAATTGGTGGTAGAACTTGGAGAGTTTAGGATGGCTCTAGGGCTCAAGTGAGAGATGATCATATTAGGAAGGAACTCTAAGGACATAGAGAAGGGTGTGGTATCTGATGGATTTCATGTTAGTCTTTTCTATCTCTACTTACTTTTCCTTTAAAGTTTTCTAAAATGTAGTATCTTTATGACAGGAGAGAGAACTAGTTCTTTTATATGCACTGAGAAATTTCTTTTTTTTTTTCTTTTTTGAGACAGAGTCCAGATCTATTGTCCATACTGGAGTATAGTGGTGTGAACATGGCTCACTGAAGTCTCGACCTCCTGATCTCAAGCAATTATTCCATCTCAGCTTCTCAAGTAGCTGAGACTACAGGTGTGCACCTCCATACCTGGCTAATTAAAAAAAATTTCATGTGTGGAGATGGGGGTCTCATTATGTTGTCCAGGATGGTCTTTAACTCCTGAGCTCAAGTGATTCTCCTGCTTTGATCTTTCAAAGTGCTGTGATTATAGGTATGAGCCATTGTACCTGGCCCAGGAAATTTCTTATTTGGCAAAGTCTGCAGGTCATGTTTTATTTGAGCAATTTTGACAACCTCTCAAATTGAGTTTTTCTTTAGCAAAAATGGGAATCTTGGGTGCTCTGATCTCTCAGATTACAGTACATTTAAAAGAGCATATAATCTAAACACAGTAAAGCCCCATTACAGAGTGTCTTGTTCATACATTTACTTCCTACTACAGGTAAAATCTCATGTGCTGGCTGTGGAAGGGGCAGGTGGGGCCTTTCCTTCCCCAACAAGGGTGGGGACTGTGTAATGTGGGCTTTAGCTTTCTCTTGTCTACTCTATGGTACAGCTTTAACTTTTTTTTTTTTTTCCAAAATTGTAACTCATTTATTTTTAGTTAAGCTCTGGTCATTGTATCAAACAATTTTATCAACAATACATATTTACAATTCAGCCTCTATTCAACTAGCATTTTGCAAGGACTGTGGAGGAGAACAGGGCCAGAACAGAAAAGGGTTCGGACAATAAATGCAATTGGAGGAGGAAAAAATAATCACCACATAAACCATTTTTCGGTTTCTATAGTTACTTTCAAACCAGATGATTCAAATTCAAACCAAATCTCTGAAGCTTTATGGTTGTATATAGTAAACCAATCTGTCCACCAGCTGGAAACTAAAGAGACACGTAGGAATGACTTTTCATGGACCAGAGTCCTCTGCAGTGGGCCTGGGGCTGAGGCACCTCAGGGCTGAGGTTGGTGAGGGGGCAATGGGAAGGGAGGGGAGAGGTGCAGGTCTTCAGAGCGTGTCCTACTAGTTTGTATTTTGCAGAAGCCCAAAGGACAGGCCATATTATTGAATGTTGCAGAGGCTGGAGGGTCTCACAGTGCCTTTCACCATCTAAGTTGTGTTCATTCCCCTTTGCTGTCACACACCCCTCCTCTTCAGGGAGAGCTGGCATGCTATGGCAGTGGCCAGGGTATGCCAGCTGGGATGGACAGCCACCTGGAGAGGGTGTCAGAACAGTTAGGCTGGAGGCCAGCCCACGTGGGCTGGATAAGCTGCATGTAAATCAAGGTTGTTATATGGAAACAGCTGGTTCCACTTGAATTTCATTGAAAACAAGACATCAGGGGTAGGGAGACAAGGAGGGGTTGTGGGGTGGACAGAGGGGAAAAGAGCTGATGAATTGGGCTCTTGAGCTGATGCCATACGGACAACCTGTCAAGGGAAAGAACACAGCCAGTGAGTCAGGATCAGTGTGGAGCTTGGAAACCAGGTGTGGGAAGGTTGGGCTGGGCTGTGGACTCTGCAGGCTTGGAATCGGACACCTGCTTCCTTTCCAAAACATGTGATCTCTAAATTACTTGGCTAGAGAAACCACAGGAAAGCCAGCGTAGGCAGCGGTATTTGCCTTCTGCCCTCTGGTCTGTCTTATTTGCTGCCTTTCCACTGAAGTATGTTTATGCCTTGTCTTGGGGTTGAATTTGGGGAACTTCCTCCTGCACCCCTCTTCCAGTGTGAACTGGCCTCCAAGGGAGGGCCACGGCACGTTCTGTGCTGTTTGGCTCACGTTTAGAGAACATCAATAGGATCTGGGGTGGGCAAGGCCACCAGGAGACAAAGGCCACTGAAGAGGGCATCCCAACAGATTGTAGATCATTGTCATGAAGTCTCCTCAACCTTTTCTTGGAAAATCTAGGCTTTCTTTGGCTCTAGGGCTGGGGCTAGAGAAAAATACAGGAAATAACCTACAGGCATGTACCATGGCATGTGTGGAGTCCCTTCTGATGAGTGAAAGCAGAAGGAAATAAATATCAGAACCTCCCCAAAGAGGTAAACACATGGGCAGGACATCCTCATGGCTCAGGCAAACACTAGCGCCAGTGTTCATTAGGTGTGGAAAATGGTGCGTGAGTGGGTGAAGGCAGACACTGGGACAGTGGGAGAGGAGGAGGCTTGGGACCTGAGAGCTGGCTTCTCTCATCCTGGCCCTGCCAGTTACTGAGTAACCACTACTCAGGCCATGTCTGTACATGTATTTGTGGCCCCAGCTGGTTAGACACACCCCTCACCCTAGATCTCCAGAACTGGTAGCCCCACGGATAGGAACAACTCTTCAATGTTTAGGCAGAGTCTGAATAATCTCTCAATCAAACTCCTGTTTGATAAGAGAAAAATGTATCTTAAGGTCTCATGGAGGGAAACAAAGTGACATCAGCTTGAGGATAAACTTTGAAGGATGATGGAGTGCACACTGAGGCCTCAGCTTGGGGCTTTCTAACTACCCACTCAGTAACCCAATACAGGAATGTAAAATGGTGCAGATGCTTTGGAAGACGCTCTGGCAGTTCTTCAAATGATTAAACGTGGTTGCCATATAACCCAGCAATTCCACTCCTAGGTACGATCCCAATAGAAATGAAATCACAGAGACCTGTGCATGCATGTTCATGGCAGTGTTATTCATAATACTCAAAAAGCAGAAGCAACCCGAATGCCATCAACTGCTGAATGGATAAATAAAATGTAAAATATCCATGGTTGAGCCATAAAAAGGAATGAAGCACTGACATGGATGACCCTTGATGATATTATGCTAAGTAACCGATGTCTGATTCAAAAGACCACATATTGTATGACTGTACTCATATGAAATGTCTAGAACAGGGAAATCCATGGAGACAGAAAGTAGAATCGTGGTTGCATAGGGCTGGGGGTGGGGAATTGGAGAACAGGGGGTGATTACTGAAGAATAAGGAGTTTCTTTTTGAGGTAATGAAAATGTTTTAAAACTGATTGTTTAGTACATTATCTCTGAATATACTAAAACAATTGAGTTGTACACTTTACATGGGTGAATTTATGGTACGGGATTTATCTCAAAGCTGTTTTTAAAGAAAGTCAACCAAATAATTGTCATCCTACCCCCATACACGTGTCTGTTGCTCCCCCATTTTCATAAAGCAAGCAGGCTCTCAGCTCATCCCTCCATCAGCGAGCTGAAGCCATCAGAAGAGAGAGTATCTCCCTCTGAGGACTCAAGGAAGTCTGGAAATGTCCCCTGCCCTAAAATGTTTAGGAAATATTTTCACAAAATTGAAATAAACTGCTTAGGCACTGGTCTTCAATGAACTGAAGGAGATTGAAGAATAAGGGCCACATAAAGGTATCAGGGAGGTGGTCTTTTACACAGCCAAGCCCCTCATAGAATTCCTAAAGTTCTTGGGAAGAGGAGACTTGTCCAGACAAAAAGGCGTGTGGAGTTGGAACTGCCAAAATTCCTATAGCCTTTGAGGGAGATGGTGGCCAAAGATGATAGGAAATATAAATTGTTGGAAAATATATATATATATATATATACACATATCGTTAGCAGAGCCCTCTTAAAAGATGGGAGAAAATAACAATAGTTTACCTTTCATGAGCACTTGTGTGCCAGCTACTCTTTCTTAAGTTTTGTGTATATTAGCTTATTTGTTCCTCACAATGACCCAGTGAGTTATGTACTATTATTGGCCTCATTTTCTAGATTAGGAAGCTTAGTTATAGAGTCACTGGGTCACTTGCTCAAGGTCCTAGCAGGTAAGTGGTAGAGCTGGGTAAACTGACAGAGTGACCAGAGCTCCAGGTCACTCATTTCTGGCTGTGAGTGGCTTCATCTGGTTGCTCCAGTGTTCTGATCTACCATGAGTTTTTCATGTGCCATCATACAACAAAGGTAAGGGAGGCTGGGTTGCGGCCCTTCTGTGAGACCTGTGAGGGGAGGAGTGTCATTTTGCTATTTATTCCTGGTGTGATTCCTGCTGTCATACAGAAAGGAGTCAATACGTGTTTAATGCTTTAGAATGAATTAAGTTGGATGGATAAAACAGAGGCAGTCAACTGATTTCTATATTGTTTTTGCTATTTGTTTTAGTAGTGGAGATAGGATTATAATTATCAATATATATCACATGTTCCCTCATAGAGGGAAAATGAACTAAGGCTCAAATGAGATTACAGGTGGGCAGGCACTCTGCGATCACAAAAACAGGCCCTTTCTGCATAGGGAAATCCTTCCTCCATGGGACTATTTTCCTAAGGGCACCACTTGGTGTGAATGTGGTTCCTAATGAGCTGATACTCCTCTGGGAGGTCAGGTTGAAAGATCAAGTCGAAAGATAGCATGAGAGTGTCTCTACTGGCATTAGTTTGAGGTTATCTCTGACACTAGGGGATTGCTGTAGCCTGGGTAATTAAAATCCGTAGGATTGGTCCAGGGCGGAGACCAGTTAAGACTTACTCCAAAGGAGCTGTCCCCAGGAGCCCTCTGGATTAGTGTGAATTGCTTTTCCTATACTTTCCTTTGCCCAGCTTTCAGGCAAGAGGTTAGTAAATGGGACAACAGGAAAGACTCTGAGCTCTTGATTCCCCGTTCCTTCAGCCAAAGCCGTCTTTGCCATGAAGCTGTTTACTGTATCACATTGTCTCAGGTGTTTATGTCTCTCTCCATCTAGTCTGGAACTTTCTTAGGTGAAGCACCTGGATTTATCATGATATTAATACTACAGCTCTGCAGAAAGGCAACACTACTTCCACACACACATTTTCTCATTGGTCCGCACAATAATCCTGGGTGAACAGGTAAGTACTGTTATCCCTCTTTTATGGATGAGGCTTGGTAAGCACCCTTTTCAATGCTGCAGAGCTGGGGAATGGTAGAGTCTGGTCTTCAGCCCAGGTAGCGTAGGTCCAAAATCATCACATCTTCTCTGATTTTATGTCCTTGTTTCTATTCCCCATAGAACCTGGGAAAGCCTGAGCTTTGTAAGATTTCATTAAACGGTAGTTTTACAAATTGCCATTAGCTTTCCTATCCTATGTCGTGTGGCTTAATGGAAAAGAGCTGGACTAGAGGCCCCAAAATTCTTTATACTGGCTAACCCACGAAGTGTTATCTCCAAAGCCAAGCCCCTTTACACCCTTGGGGGCAAAACATCTAGAGCGGGGGATACAGAAGTAAGAAGCAACTGCTTCAGAACTTCCACGGAGGGGGTCAAATGCCCTCCCTGGAATTGTAACCTGTGCCTCATTTTAAATTCTTCCTTTACCTTTTGGATGACCCACCACCTGCTCTCTTCCTACTATCTTCATTAAACCCTTCCCCCCCGGCTGCCTCCACCCCAAGCCCATGTGGGCCCAGTCTCTGCCCAGCAGCAACTGCCTGGGGTGCCTTCAGCTCAAGCTGCACTTACCACGAGGCAAGAGCAGCTCTTTAATAGAGACGTGTGAGCTGATCCTCTGGCTTGTGTTGCTAAGCAGCTGGCTTTTGGTTGCCTGGAGATTATCATGGAGTTGAGACCACACAGTGCAAACGTGTGTATCATCCGGTGCTGGGATGTGCTTAAATGCCTAAGAACCATCACACCTTCCTCTTGAAGCTCTGATTTTATGTTAAATCCCTGTAACTTGAGGGTACATCCTTCACATATTAGTCGTTGGAAATAATACCTGCACAAAAGATCATGTTTCGATATCCCTGGCTTTACAGGGCTTGACGATAATTTCCTCAAGATATAAGAGGGGAGAAAATACCACACACCTTCTGCAGAGCCGAATAAAGGAAAGAAACAGATACTGAACCCTTGTGCTTATAACAGAGGGGAGGAAGACAGCGCTTCTGAATTTTCCTCGGCGTGACTGTGTATCTGCATGGGGGGAAATAGAGGAGTAGGCCTTGCTGAGTGGAGAGCATTTCAGAAAGTTCTGATGGGAGGGACTATGGCACTAAAAGTCTTCTAGAAAATATGGAAATTGTAAGGCTCTGGACCCCTGGTATTGTGACACATATACCTCTTCTTGAGGTTTTGACAGCTCTCAGATAGGAGATGGGAGTGCGGAGCATGTAACCAGGCATTCTGCTAACAAGCATTTGTGAGCCCAGAGCAGTGCCCATGTGGAGAAGCCATCAGCCAACTCCCTGAGGCTCTCAGGCTAGGGTCTGAATTTCCTCCTACAAGGAAGAAATGCCAAGTGGGGTCAATAGGATGTATGACCTTGGACTGAAATTGCCATTTGGAGGCCAGCTTTGGAGCTAGAGCAGAGCCCAGGGACATCTCTAGTTTCTGTCAACCAGCCAGGTGTGTTTATCACCTCAACTGTGCCCTCAGCCCTGTCTTAGGTGCTGCGTTGGATACAGAAGCCTAAGACACAAAGACACCCGTGAAGCAATGTGTGCCGGTTTGTGATTAAGTGCTGACTTGTGCAGCAGAGACTGTGGTGGAGGAGGGCAGAGCAGGGAACCCTCCCTCAAGTTCCGGGGGTTGGGACGGCCTCCTGGGGAGGGGGCTGGGCTCACCTTGGAGGGTGGCTTTCTAGGAGCTGAGGGAAGGTGGGAGGAAACTCGAGCCAGGGAGAGCCTGGAAAGCAAAGGTGAGGAGGTTGGAGTGAGCTTGGCATGTAACAGGAATGTGAAGAAACCACACTGGCCAGAGTGGAATGTTCTTGGGTGCAGCAGGAAGAAAGGTTGTTGTTGGAAGTTTTGAGGAGAGAGGTGTACATTAATCAACATTTCACATGAGTTTGTTGTGTCCCTGGGCTCCTTGGAGATATTGAGAGGTGGAGAAGAGAAAGAAGCAGCACTCCCTCCATGGGCCTTGATTCACAATCAACAAATGGACCCAACCCACTAAACCATATTCTTCCATCTCCTCCTGTGCCTTAAACCATCAGGGACTTCCATGGGAACTTTTCCTTATGGGTGGGGAATGAGCAGTGGAATTGGCTGTTCATTCCTGTCCTGGCCATTTAGTTGCTGAGTAATTTGTTTTTTGATCTTTATAAGAATGGGAAAGAGACGTATTTTTGTTTGGGGAGAGGTATAACAAATATATCCACTGCCAGGGAAATAAATCCTTGCGCCAATTTTGAGGCTTTCTTTACCGGGTAGGACAGTTGTTTCTGAATAGGAAGATAAAGGAGGGAGGCGGAGGAGACATTAAGGAAACAATGATTGTTGGGATGGATGGAAAGGAAGCATTCTTCACTGAATGTTTGCGTTCTATGGAGGCAGGATAACAGAGAGGCTGGGAGTGCAGGCTCCCGTGCCAGACTGAATCCAGACTCTGCCGCTTCCTAGTAGTGGACCTTTAGGCTGGTTGTTTAACTCACCAGGAAAAACGATAGGACCCACTTCCCTACCCCATCAGGTTTTGTGATGGTTAACAGGGGGTTAACACATATAAAATGTATGAAAAAGCACTTGGCAAATAATCTTCTCCCAGAAAGTGTTAGAGATGCTGCTGTTACATTACTGGCCTATACAGTGCTGAGAAAAAATATGTGTTTTCGTCTATACTTAGTAGCAGCAAAGAGTTGCACGGAAATTAATTCATGGGAGAAGTGAGGCTGAAGGCAGGACTTGAATTGAGGGCAGAAACAATGGAGGGCGTGGGTCAGTTACCAAAGCCAGGCCTGGGTCTGCAGGAAACAGCAGAGCTCTGAGTTCCTTGGTGCTCATCAGTGAGCAGGAACATGGACAGCTCTGAGTGTAGGGGACAAGCCTGCGGACATCCAGGGCTGCACAGCCAGAGCTCTTGGTAGGTTCAGGGACGGGAAACTGAGGAACCCTGAGCTGGGCAGGGTGTTTTAAAGGTATTCACTCTGGACACGGGTAGTCTTGCTAAGGTCTTAAAGTAGAAAGAGAACTATCTGAAGCTTGATACTGGGCAGCCAGGACATGAGAACTGTTCTTTAGGATGTCCAGTTTCTCATTTCCAAGACTTGTACTAAAGGGAGAGGGTGTTCCCCTTTCCTTTCCTAAAGGCCCTGTGAACAAGCATATTGTCCTGATAACTCATCTCATCTTTTCTCTCTAAGCATGCTGTATTTTTTATTTATTTATTTATTTTTGAGACAGAGTCTCACTCTTGTTACCCAGGCTGGATTGCAATGGCATGATCTTGGCTCCCTGCAACCTCCGCCTCCCAGGTTCAAGTGATTCTCCTGCCTCAGCCTCCCGAGTAGCTGGGATTGCAGGCACCACCACCACGCCCAGCTAACTTTTGTATTTTTAGTGGAGATGGGGTTTCACCATGTTGGCCAGGGTGGTCTCGAACTCCTGATCTCAGGTGATCCACCTGCCTCAGCCTCCCAGAGTGCTAGGATTACAGGCGTGAACCACTGCACCCGGCCAGGCATGCTGCATTTTTATCATCAATTACGTCAGTAAGCATTTACTGTGTACCTAAGATACATCCATCCGAGTAGTGAACCCAAGGGAAAATTCTGGAGCATAAGCTCGGGGAGCTCACAGGCTGGCCAAGGATCACCTAGACTGAGCTGACTTCTATTAGGACTCTTCTAAGACCTGTGATGTTGATGACAGAAGGCTGCTTTCAGTCATCATGGGCTGGGCAAACTCTGGCAGGCTTCCAGCAACAGTGGGACTTGAGCTAGGACTTAAAGGTTTTGCATAAGCAGATAAAATATTGGGGTAGTCATTCCTGGCCCAGGTCAGGGATGCCCTGAGGGTGGGGTTCGGTGGGGGAGGCAAGGCTAACTTCAGTGGGTGGAATCAGGTTGGGAGAATGCAGTGGGGCTGAATATTCGAAGCCTCAGTGCCACCCACTTTGGCTTGAGAATTTCTAGAATATCATGCCAGTTTTTTTCTACATCCCAGGAAATGGGGGACTTGCATCTCACAGACTTGTGAAGTATAAATAACTCAAATGTTGAGAAATGACAAAGTTGGCAAGCATGAATTTTCGGTCTGCTGCTCAGCGGCTGACTGCTGAGGGCTGCAATGATATGCAAGGGAACTTGGCTGGCTCATTTTGAATTTTCTTTTCTCCAGGGCCATGGCAAGAGGGATGTGGGGAGAAGGGGGATTCAGTGTTTTGTTTCAGGGCAACCACCATACATAACCACTGTCTTCAAAGAAAAAGCCTTTCACAAGTAGGTTTCCATTACACAGCAAGTCGAGGAGGAGCTGGTGAAATCAGTGAGTTAGGTGACTCACCCCATCCTCAGGATCTTTTGATATGGTGGTGGTGGTAATGGTTGTGATAGTGGTGATGAAGAGGAGGGGACATTGCACTGAACATAGTACTGACATATTACATAGCTCTTCATACAGGTCATCTTATTTGATCCTAAAGCAAAACTGTGAGGTAGGCAGACTGTTCTCTCCAGTTGAAAGTCAGAGGCTGAGAAGGATTTGTAAGCCAGTGCTTTTTTTTTTGTACATTATAAACTACTGTGTTTCTTGTTAACAACATTTTGTGACATGGACAGCCATGGCTAGAAGCGCTTAGACAGAGGGGCTCCTGTGGGCCAGAGGCACCAAAAACGATTTCTGGAAATAGAATTTGAGCTTAGAGGTTTGGGCTAAAAATAGGACACAGGATAGTAAGAAGTATAGAATGTGTGGTATACGCATGTGTGAGTGTGCACAAGACAGGATGGTGAGAAGTATAGTATGTGTATGGTGTACATGTGTGAGCGTGCATGGGACACAGGATGGTGAGAAGTATAGAATGTGTATACATGCACGTGTGAGCGTGCATGGGACACAGGATGGTGAGAAGTATAGAATGTGTATATGTGCACGTGTGAGCATGCACGGGACACAGGATGGTGGGAAGTATAGGATGTGTATATGTGCATGCGTAAGTGTGCATGGGACACAGGATAGTAAGAGGTATAGAATGTGTATATGTGCACGTGTGAGCATGCACGGGACACAGGATGGTGAGAAGTATAGAATGTGTATATGTGCATGTGTGAGTATGCATAGCACACAGGATGGTGAGAAGTATAGAATGTGTATATGTGCACATGTGAACATGCACGGGACACAGGATGGTGGGAAGTATAGAATGTGTATATGTGCATGTGTGAGCGTGCATGGGACACAGGATGGTGAGAAGTATAGAATGTGTATCTGTGCACATGTGAACATGCATGGGACACAGGATGGTGGGAAGTATAGAATGTGTATATGTGCATGTGTGAGCATGCATGGGACACAGGATGGTGGGAAGTATAGAATGTGTATATGTGCACATGTGAATGTGCATAGGACACAGGATGGTGAGAAGTATAGAATGTGTATATGTGCACATGTGAATGTGCATAGGACACAGGATGGTGAGAAGTATAGAATGTGTATATGTGCACGTGTGAGCATGCATGGGACACAGGATGGTGGGAAGTATAGAATGTGTATATGTGCATGAGTGAGTGTGCATAGGACACAGGATGGTGAGAAGTATAGAATGTGTATATGTGCACATGTGAGCATGCACGGGACACAGGTTAGAAGTATAGAATGTGTATATGTGCATGAGTGAGTGTGCATAGGACACAGGATGGTGAGAAGTATAGAATGTGTATAGTCCATGTGTGAGTGTGCATGCGGGGGTGTTGTCAGAGAAAAAGGAGGTGAAATTGTAAAGATATAATTTGCGAGTTAACAAATGTAGTTGGATTTTTCTGGGATTGGAACCTAGAGTAAGGAAGGAGACGAATATTCATTGACATCCCTCAATGTGCCAGGCTCTGTACTAAGCATTTTTATGTATGTCATCTAATTTAATCATCACAATCTTCCTGTGAAGTAGGTATTATCTCTGTTTTTTACAGCTGAAAACCAATGCATAAACAGAAGAGGTACCTCCCTCAATGTCTCATAATAAAGCCACGGGCATCCAGGTCTGCCTGAGTCCAAGGTCCGTAACTGCCTACCGTGCCCCAGGACCAAACCTCTGGGCCAGTCTGTACTGCTGATCCAGAGATTATGCAGCCTGGCATATTATTTGATTCTGCAGCCCAGGCTAAGGAGAATTAGAGAAAGAGAGGATTTCATCTCCAGAACTGTAAATCAGCAGGAAGTAAAATCTCTCTCATAGAGGCTGATACTCTCTCCTGCAGTGGATTTGAATATTTGTTTTCTCATTAAATAGATAAACACATAATTGCTAGCTGCTGATGTGTGCGGAGAAAAAAATATATCTTTATTTTTCCTTAGCTCTAGAATAACTTTTCCACAGTGACTTCAAATAGTCTTTGAGATACCCAAGGCTTTGTGCACATGTGTGTGTTTCTAAGTGACTGTAGCCTTCACTCATGGAGGCAGGAGAGGGTGGGAGGGCCTGGGTGGTACTGGAAGACCAAAGGTAAGTCCGTAGACTTACCTTTGATGAACCCAGGGCTGAGGAAGAGTATCTGGCTATTGTATGTTCTTTTGGACTCTAAGATAGTACCCCTAGCGCTAAACTCCTTGACTTTGAGGATGCCCTTTCTCCTCCCTCCAAGCTTTCCTAGGCTTTAGTTCTATAAGAAACTGGTTCTAGAAGAACTTATTCTGTGTTGTAATCTATGGAAAGAGGTGGCTGAGTCCCAGTGACCTCTACAAATTTTGCTTGTGGTATGTGACCATGGGTACAGTTCAGACTCAAAGCTATAATGCTTTACATTTGAATATAACTTGATACTTCTTTTTGAGAGAGAATCTCCCTCTATTGCCCAGGCTGGAGTGCAGTGGCGCCATCTGAACTCACTGCAACCTCCGCCTCCCGGATTCAAGCAATTCTCATGCCTCAGCCTCCCGAGTAGCTGGGATTACAGGCGTGCATCACCATGCCCAGCTAATTTTTTGTATTTTTAGTAGAGATGGGATTTCGCCACGTTGCCCAGGCTGGTCTCTAACTCCTGAGCTCAGGCGATTCTGCCCATCTCGGCTTCCCAAAGTGCTAGGATTACAGGCGTGAGCCATTGTGCCCGGCCCATAACTTTATACTTCTCTGGACATACTGTTTCATTTTAGTCCTTCCACAACAATGTGTGTAAAAGTAATGGTAGATATTTTTAACATAAGGATGCCAAAGCATCTTTGCTAGAATGGCAAGAATTGAGACAGAGATGAGGTTAAGGCAAGCCTTCCTCAGTCCTTCATGCTTTTTCCTGCCCCCCACTAATAGTATGGATGAACTTTTTTTTTTCCTAGAAAGGTCTGCAGTTCATGCATGTAATGCATGCACATAATCCATGCACAACCAGAATTAGACTATTCTGCAGGTGATGGAGCACCTGGAGCCTTTTGTACCCTGAGGCTGGGAGTCTGGGGGCCCCTCTGTCAGTGCTGAGCTCCACCTGTCTGAGTTGTGCTTATTGTAGGCGGGAGCAGCCTTTTCCTATTAGCTGTGCCACAGTTCAATTTGGAATTGTGCGTTCTTTCTTCTTTCCCCTTTTAGAAGGGATGGATTTAGCCTTGGCATGCCAAATACAAACCCTCACTTCATCTCGAGAGCTCTCTTCCCATCCACCCCTCCTCTGGCAGGCTATTTACAGACTTGTCATGATCTGCTCGTCATCCTACCACGCGGGTCAATCTACCAGTGAAATGAAAGGAAAGAAAGGCCCCAAGCCAACGGATTTGGGCAGATGAGCCTTATATAACACGTGCTAAAAATATGCAGCTAATTGGAATGGAAAAGGGAAAAATGAGTTGTGCTTTAGTCTTAATCTGAGACACGAAAGAGCGATAGCGGAGCCATTCCTCCCGGCGGAAGATGCCCATATATAAATAATTTTACTCTTGTGCGTACTCTCCATTTTGTGGCTTTTTAACCGTGTTTAATTCCCATTTATTCCCCACAGGACTGAGTTCAGGCAGCAGAAACCGAGACTAAGGGAGCATGAAAGAAAAGATGCAGGAAACCGTTGCCCCTTCAGGGTAGAAGGAGGCAGTGTCTAGGTGGGTGGCTGGGTGTTAAGATGCTAATTAAGCTCCCACTCTTGATTTCTTCCAAAGCTAAAAACTTAGAAAACTCATATTATCAAAGGTTCTTATTGCCCTGGAAATTGGTTACCATTGGGGATTTTTGTAAGCATTGCAGGGAATACTGTCTTCTTCCTGTTCCATCCGCATCTTCCCCCCACCCCCCAGGACCTCATGTCATATAATTTTCTCTAATCCTTCTCTTCCATCTTTCATACTTTTATTGTGTTTTCTTCCTCTACCTATGATATGCTCAATCCTCCCTTTTAGTGCCATGTGGTGGATGGTTCATGTTCAGTGTCTCCATTTCCTATAGAGAATGAGCATCTCGAGGGCAGGGCCTTGGCCTAACCCACTGTCAAATTTCTCTAACGCCCAGCATAGTCCCTGGGCCAAGATGGCACCAAATATATGCTTATAGAGTACATGAATCTTTCAGTGAATCAATGAATGGACAAACCAAAGGTGGCATATTGTGGTTTCTGAAAATATAGTGTGAGAAATGAACCCTGCTCTTATTATTCAAGTCTGATGTTGGTTTCCTTTGGCAGTCAGATGACGCCTCCATCCATCTCAGTCACCTGATTACTGTTCTGTGCGACACCCCACAAATGAGGACATGAGCATTCTAAAGATAGCAGAACAAGATGTCATGGAGTGAATTAGAAATAGAGGAAGGCTAACTTTGGTGTTTGGAAAGCACATGGATTAGAGTATCACAGGTTGATAAGTGATTAAGAGATGGCCTGTTACTATTTACCAGTTTAAAAATGAAGAAGTCCTAGGGAGTTCAGAAAACTTGACCACAATTATAATTAGCTAGTGGCAGATCCAGGAAAGTGCCTGGTGGCTCATGTTGGATGCTTAATAAATCTTACAAACATAAAGCATGTCTCCAGAATCAGGCCCTGCCCAGTCACCACCATGCCTCCCACTGGTGGGGGAGGAAGCTTCACACATCCACAGGCAAATCCAAGGAGGGCTGTGGGTGTCCACCTTCCAACTGGAATGCCTGTCCTTTGTCTGTGGAGGGCATGACAGCTGCAGTTACTCATAATGAACTCTGCTGCCTCCTGACTGGGAACAGATCACCATCGCTTGCATGATTTATTGCACCTAGAATCCACTTAATGCATCTGTTGTTTGTTTGACATTGCAGCCATACATCTGAGTCAGACTTAAGGGATTCCAGGTGTCAGATCAGAAAGGCTTGATGTGCAGTCCCTCTAAGAGTTGGCTTTAGGAAGTTTCGAGGAGATGAGAAGCAGGGAGAAGTATTCAGATTCTTCTCTGCTCAGGGTCAGATTGTATACCGGGTTTAGGAGAAGGTAACTTACCCTACTGGTGTGGCGCTGCTGGGGACATAATCGTGTCTCTGATCCTCATTTTCTCCTATAATTTATTTCATCCTTGTACCAACTCTATAAGGTCACTACTGTCCCCATTTTCAGGTTGCAAAGCAGAGGCCAATAACATTACGTGACTTGCCCAGGATCCGTCATGCTTCAAAGTCTAAGTTCTTTGTTTAAGATTGCCTCTGGATTGATATTTTAGTATTTCTGTTAAGTCCTTGCACTCTGATAACACATTTAATTTATTGTTCTGTAATTCTGGTATTATGGTGTATTGTTATTAAACAAATGGTTTCGTGATTTATGACATGCCTGGCTCTGTGCTTAATGCCGTGATTTATGCTAGAGAAACCATCCCAGAGTCCCTGCTTTCAGGGAGCTTAGAGTTAAGGTGAACATTCCTCAGACATTTAAATAAGAAAACAAGGCTCCATGTGATTAGATGCCAGAATGAATGACATAGGTGGTAAATGCTCTAACAACACCTTCTAGTGTCATCAGCTCGTTGACCTAGATTTTTCCCACTCCCTAAACAACCCCCTGATGGTAAATTACTCTAGTTGGAGCAACATGCATTCTTTTGCTTCACCATTCCATTGGGGCTTAACTTCCCACTACTGCTGGTGCTCCAAATGTTCTACAATTGAACACTTCGTATGTAGTGCTGCATATGACTGATTCTGCCAACTTTTTCATTAAAGTAACATAGATACAGAAAAATGCATGGCTAGTGAGTATACAGCTGACTTAGGGTTTTTTTTGTTTTTTTTTGTTTTTGTTTTTGTTTTTGAGACAGAGTCTCGCTCTGTCACCCAGGCTGGAGTGCAGTGGCGTGATCTCAGCTCACTGCAGCCTTTGCCTCCCGGGTTCAAACGATTCTCATGCCTCAGCCCCCCAAATAGCTGGGACTACAGGCGCCCGCTGCCGCACTCAGCTAATTTTTGTATTTTTAGTAGAGACAGGGTTTTACCATGTTGGTCAGGCCAGTCTCAAACTCCTGCCCTCAGGTGACCTGCCTGCCTCAGCCTCCCAATCCCAGTGCTGGGATTACAAGCATGAGCCACCACACCCGGCCGCGGACTGAATTTTTAAGATGCCGGGTGACCAGCATCCAGATGGAGAAAGGGAACATGACCAGCCCACTCCAACCTCTCTTCTGCTCACTACCCATCAAGAACATGGAATAGTTTTACTTGGTTTTGAACTCTATATGGATTCATACAGCGTATACTCTTGTGTCTGGGTTTTCATTCAACATTAGGTTTCTGAGATTCATCCATGTTTTTTCGTGTAGTTTATTCATTTTCATTGCTGTAGACTAGTCCATTGTGGGAATATATCCGTTCTACAACTGATGGACATGCGCTTGTTTCCAGTTTAGAGGTAGTACGAATAGTGCAACTATGAACATTTTAGTTCATGTCTTCTGGTGAACAAATGTACACAGTGGCATTGAGTGCATACCTAGGAGTAGCATTGCTGAGTCATGGGTTGCAGCTGCTCAGCCTCAGTAGATACAGTCCGTGTTCCAGAATGACTGTACAAATTTACACTCCCACCAACAGTCTGAGAGTTCTAGTTGCTTCACAACCCTGCCAAAATTGGAATTATTCATCTCTTTTCCAAATTTAGCTGTTCTGGTGGGTATGTTTTATTGTATCTTTTTTTGTGATAAAATATACAAAATATTAAATTTACCATTTTCAGTGTACAGTTCAGTGGCATTTAGTGTGTTTACATTACTGGACAACCGTGACCATTATCCATCTCCAAAACATTTTTCGTCTTTCCAAGTTGAAATTCCGTACCCATGAAACACTCTCTACTTCCCCCAGCCCCTGGCAATCGTCATGCTACTTTGTCTCCATGAATTTGACTATGTACTTCATATAAGTGGAATCCGGCAGTATTTCTTTCTGTGACTGGCTTATTTCACCTAGCTCAATGTCTTCAAGGCTCATCCCATGTTGTAGCATGTGTTAGAATTTTAAGTCTGAATAGTATTCCATTATATCTATAATATATGCCACATTCTGTGTATCCACCATTCTTTGATTTTATTCTGATTTTAATTTGCCTTTCCCTGATGTCTTTGCATTGCTCTTGAGTGCCTTTTTATATGTGTATCATCTATTTGGATATCCTCTCTTACAAGTGCCTACTCAAGTCTTTTGCCCATTTTTCTGTTGGATTGTCTGCTTTAAAAAAATTGATTTTTAGGAGGTTTTCATAGATTTTGGATATGAGTCTTTGTGAAGTATATGAATTGCAAGTACCTTCTTGTCTGTGGCTTCCTTTATAGCTCCTTAAGAGGATCTTTTGATGAGCAGAAGTCCCTGAGGAATGTATCAATTTATCAATTATTTTCTTTATGGTTTGACCTTTTTGTATTCCATTCAAAAACATGCTGCCTACCTGAAGGTCTTAAGGATGTTCACCTATGACTTCTTCCAAAAGTTTTGTTTTACCTTTCACCTCATATGCCTGCCTTTGTAACTGGGGATAGTTATGTTGACCCTAGGGGAACTAGGCTGCTTATAGCACAATCAGAGGATTTGGGCAGCGCTGTAGTAAAATCGTGTTAAATTGGTAACAGGATCAGAGGACTGGTGGGAGCAAACATACATGCAGGTACTCCTGGCTTCAGGCATCATGTTTTTCTAAAGAGTTGCATATGAATTTTATCCAGTGAATTTGGCTGTATCATAAACACTGAGTCTGTGACTTTTCAAAGATTTCCACCAAAGTTCCAGAGGTAGTCTCCTAACTGACCTCTGCTGTCACCAAGTTGCCAAATGAACTCTGTCTCCCATTCTCTCTGACACACGCTCAGGGCACACTTGAAAGCTCACAGCCACAGTGGAGCAGCTAACGCTGTACTCCCACTCTGCGCTTCTGTCCCCACCAGTAGTTGTGTGTTTACCAAAAACCACTTGTATTTGTTCTTATTGTAATAAATAATTTTAATTAAATCTTATTTGAGATGAGTGTGAAAAAAAGTTTCTATTAAGACTAAGTTGAATGTGACGGAAAAAGTAAAAGATAAATTTCCTATAAAATTACCGTTGGCCAGGCATGGTGGCTCATGCCTGTAATCCCAGCACTTCAGGAGGCTGACACAAGCAGATCGCTTGAGACCAGGAGTTTGAGTCCAGCCTGGTCAACATAGCAAAACCCTATCTCTACTAAAAATACAAAAATTAGCCAGACATGGTGGCACGTGCCTGTAATTCCAGCTACTTGGGAGGCTGAGGCAGGAAAATCACTTGAATCCAGGATGCAGAGGCTGCAGTGAGCTGAGATCACACCACTGTAATCCAGCCTGGGTGATAAAGTGAGATTCTGTCTCAAACAAAACAAAACAAAACAAAACCGTTAAGTTATATGTGAGAAAAATAATAAAGCTCTAAAAAGATTTCGAATTCACATTACTTCACAAGTATCTTTAAGTTTTTGCTCCACTAAAAAGAAACCGAAATTGGGCTGGGCATGGTGGCACACACCTTTAATCCAAATACTTTGGGAGGTCAAGGCAGTAGGATTGCTTGAGCCTAGGAGTTCAAGACCAGCCTGGGCAACATGGAGAGACCATGTCTCTACAAAAATATATATATATTTTTAAATTAGCCAGGCATGGTGGCATGTGCCTATAGTCCCAGCTACTTGGGAGGCTGAGGCAGGAGCATTGCTTGAGCCTGGGAGGTTGAGGGTGCAGTGAACCATGATCATGCTACTGCACTCCAGTCTGGGCAGCAGAGAGAGACTCTCTCTCTCTCTCTCTCTCTCTCTCTCTCTCTCTCTCTCTCTCTCCCACACACACACACACACACTCACACACACACACACACACACACATAGAAAATGGAAATGGAAATCATAGATAATGTTTGTCTATAAGAGACGATGAGGGGGACCATACCTTAAAGAGCTTGGCCTTCTGTTATTGGCAAGTGAGTACATATATTTGTTTTTCAGTGTTTTCAGTTTGAATATTGTTAGTTAAAATACTTAAAGTACATACATCTTTTCTTTGCATGATTCTCTGCTTTACTGACTTTTTATTAAACAGACACTCTTCCATTCACCACAGATAAGTGGGGCAGAAGAAAATGAACCCCCTCCTCTCAGAGCTGGCCTCAAGCTAAGAACTTTTGAAGTACTGTTTCACCTAAAAAAATTAATACTTTAAAATTTGCATACTATACCATATTTATAAACAAAAGTGTTTTTCTTTTCCAAGGTCTTCATATAAAATTGCAGCTTAGGACTGGGTGTGATGGCTCACGCCTGTAATCCCAGCACTTTGGGAGGCCAAGGTAGGTAGATCACTTGAGGCCAGGAGTTCAAGACTTAGCCTGTCCATCATGGTGAAACCCCATTTCTACTAAATATACAAAAATTAGCTGGGCGTGGTGACGTGTGCCTGTAATCCCAGCTGTTTGGGAGGCTGAGGCAGAAGAATTGCTTGAACCCAGGAGGCAGAGGTTGCAGTGAGCCGAGATCATGCCACCGCACTCCAGCCCACATGACAAAGTGAGACTCTGTCTCTCAAAAAAAGAAAAAAAAAAAAATTGCAACTTTGCTGAATTCTTGATAGAAGGTGGTGACTTAGATGCCTTCTCTTCTGGTTTGTCTGCTGTGTCTGTGTGCACTTGGACCCATTGTGCTCTGGAAAGCAGGCACACTGGAGCCCTGGAGTGCAGGCTGGCTGGTGCCTTGTAGTGCCTGGTGATGGCTGGGGTTTGGTCCCTGGTCTGTCCCCTGGGGTTCCCATGTGTATTGGTGAGGCAGCAGTGTGTGCTCATAGGAGACCCTCTGTCAAGAGGCTCTGTCAGGAGCCAGCCTGCTGCCCTGCCTTTGAGGCTGATCCTTCACCCTAGGAGGGCAGGCACTGATGGCCAGCACTCTGGTCACGCCAAGGACACTATGGCAACCCACTGAAGAACGAGCTATTACCCTGCCCACCCCTGCCTGCTGTGCCCCCAAGCACTCCTTGGGGGTTACTCACTTGCCTTCCTGGTATCAGGTTAGGAGGTTATTAGACCTTCCATTTATTTACTCAATTCTCCTTCCTGATCTCCTGAGAAATAACTCAGGAACCCGTGCCCCAGCCATGCTGGGAACATGCTTAGAAAGTAGGGGAAACCTTTGGGCCAGCACCCACGTGGTTTTGAATCACTCAAGGACAATCCGCCTGAGTCACTGGCTTTTGGCCATGGGCCAAGCAAGGAATCATCCAGTAGCACCTCTGCCCTCACTGTCCTCCTCCTCCAGGTTTCTGTACCAAGAGGAAGCCAGCGGGAGGTCCCACATCCAAAACATTGACTAGTGTGCCCCCGTGTGGCTCTGGTGGAAGGGTTCAGAAAATGCAGCCAGGTTTTCCCAACCTTACTCACCAAGGCCAGAGGATGCCCTAAGGACAGCCTGCAGCCCCTGCACTCTTCTTTTTGCATAATCTTTGATTTTTCTTATTGTTATTTCTTAACAGTTAAGCACCCTTAACTCATGTAACTTGAGTTAAAGAAGTGTGGTTTTGGGGGACCCAAAGATTTTCCATTGGTGTAGGGAATGTCTCCTCCCGGCTCTGAGAGGCTTCCGCCACTCCACAGCCTACCGCAGGTTTATGTGTTCTTATTAAAAGGGGCAGGGACAGAAGCTCTGCCTGTCCCTCTTGTACTTTCAGGCTATAACCAATCAGCAGGCAGTCACCAAACACCTGTTCAGACTGTGAAGTTGAATTTCCGGGATCAAGACCAGAGCCTGGTACAGACACAAGCCTTCCAGTGCTTGTATTTTAAGTTCCATAGATGCTTGGATCTTTTGTGGGCTCCTCAGACAGTGATCATGAAAGAAGAGCGGTCCCAGGGGATGAGCAAGGTGATCCCCTTTGGCTGGGAAGAAAAGATTCCATGTCCATCTGTGTTTTTTACTCTAACAATGTTCCCTTTGTAGTTTTATAATTGCACTTAAAATAATTGCACTTAAATATTTGGGAGGTTATAGTGGAAGCTGTTGGTGTCCTGGCCATAGATGTGTCCCTTGGTCTGCCACAGAGGTCACTCCCAGCATACACTTAGGACTCTCTGTGTCTCCTTCTCAGGGTGACCTGAGCCACGATGTTATGGGATGGAGGCTAACACCTGGTAGGCCCCACATTTTTGACAATTTGGTTTTAAGAAAACTCGTAGGTATGGCTGGGCGCGGTATCTCACGCCTGTAATCCCAGCACTTTGGGAGGCCGAGGCGGGCGGATCACGAGGTCAGGAGATCGAGACCATCCTAGCTAATACGGTGAAACCCTGTCTGCACTAAAAATACAAAAAAAAATTAGCCGGGCGTAGTGGCAGGCACCTGTAGTCCCAGCTACTCGGAAGGCTGAGGCAGGAGAATGATGTGAACCCAGGAGGCAGAGCTTGCAGTGAGCTGAGATCGCGTTGCTGCACTCCAGCCTGGGTGACAAAGCGAGACTCCGTCTCAAAAAAAAAAAAAAAAAGAAAAAAGAAAACTCGTAGGTATATATCATCGTTCCAATAACAGCTGCCATTATTGGACACCTACTGTGTACCTGGTACTTGATAATGATTACATTCTGTCACACCAACTCTGGAAGGTAGATATTATCCCCTCCCACCCCACTTTAAAGAGATGAGGAAACTGAGGCTCAGCCATGACTGTGGGGATCTGGGAGCAGACCGCAGGTCTTGCTGGACCCAAGGCCTATTCGCCCTCCTTGCTGCCATGCTGGCTTCTCTATGGTGAGAGCAGCCTTTACGTTTTGCACCACTAATGTCACTCAGAGGGTCCTGACCCTTCCCCTTCAGCCTCTTCTTGTTCTCCTCCCTCTGTTCCTCTTGGATTCTCAGGAGCCAGTGTTACCCCAGAAATGAAGAATTAAAGACTGTTCACACCCACATAGAACCATCTGCTCTCTTAGCCTCAGGGCAGGGCTGATGGGGATGGTATTTAGCCCCTTGGAGAGGTGGTGCAAACATAGAAGCTGGTGTAGATGGCTTGGCTGGAGGAGGGCTATCTGGCAATTCAATGCATCTTGTGAGTTTGGAGAACTAGGGTGACTATATCATTTATCCTCCAAGAAAGGACAGAGTTGAGAATGATAAGTGGCACTCTACATCATTACTCTAAGAAAACAGGCAAAATCTAGAACTATCCTTAGTGACTTGGAACCTCCATCCTCCCTACCTACTCTATAAATATCCCTGAATTTTCCACCTTGTGTCTGTGGTTGACCTGTTGGGTTCCTTTCAGCATTTCAGTGCCCACCCCTCAGACCCCCATCAAGCCTTGCAGCAGCTATTTATTCAGTTAGCAAACTTTTCCTGGCCTCCTATTTGCATTCTTTCCTAACTCATGGGTCCCTTCTCTTTTGCCTAAATGCTGCCTTTCCCTGGCTGTTTGACCATAAACTCATGGTATCATGCCTTATTCAGCAACTCTCAGAACAAAGTAAACAAATGTGCAAGTTTGCTTAAATTGAGAAAGCTTATATTTACAAAGTTGCGCGGTTTTCTTTCTCACTCGTCTACAATTCTCTCAAACATTGGCCCTATTCCTGATGTATTAGACTGTAAACCCCTGAGGGCAGAGGCTGGGTGTTCTCACCCAGTTACGCATGGTGGGCACCTCATTCGTAACTCATTCTAGCACATTCAGTGCTCTCCCCTCTGGAGTCTTGCGGCTGAGTCAACACTCAGGAATCCAGCGCAGTAGGCTAATTCCACGCTGGCTCTGACCTCATCCAACCCTGCTGTCCCAGTGAAATCCAGCCCACAGCACCCTGCCAGGGTGGAGGAGGTGCCGGGCTATAACTCTCCCCATTGTTTCTTCTCCCGGAAAATATAAAACCAAAACCAAACATTATACATTATGCCTTCACTCACAGGGTCACTTGGAGGCTTCAATGAGATAAGGGATATGGGTGGGTTTCGGGAAAGAAATTTGGTACAAGTGCCAAGTGCTGCTATTGAAGACCTTAAACATTTATTTTGGTAGCACTCCAATAGTGACAAGAGATGGGCTTGTCTAAAGCCAGCACTGCCACCTTCCCCTGTGTTCACTACTTCATTCCCTGATGTCTTACTGTCAAGCAGTCGGGCCTTGGAGCTGCCCTTCCTTCCGCTTGTTGCTCTTTCATCATTTCATACCATATTCTCCTGTGGAGTAGCATCTGGGCACCTCCCTTTGTCTAGGTAACTAAGACTTTCAAAGAGACATTTCAACCCCATGTCACTAAGAGAAAATGTAATGCAGTAAGTGATTCCAATGGCAGTTAGCTAATGCACTGGTTTTTTTTGTTTTTTTTTTTTTTGTTTTGAGGTGGAGTCTCAGTCTGTTGCTAGGCTGGAGTGCAGTGGCGCACTCTCAGCTCACTGCAACCTCCGCCTCCTGGGTTCAAATGATTCTCCTGTGTCAGCCTCCCAAGTAGCTGGGACTACAGGCGCCCACCACCACGCTCGGCTAATTTTTCTATTTTTAGTAGAGATGGGGTTTCATCATGTTGACCAGGATGGTCTCGATCTCTTGATCTCGTGATCCACCCACCTTGGCCTCCCAAAGTGCTGGGATTACAAGTGTAAGCCACCGTGCCTGGCCCACTAATGCACTTTTAAGGCATGCTTGCTGTAAATTGTTTTGGGAGTCTGCTGTCATTTCTGAGATGTGGGTGTAACCCAGCCCCTCACCATACTGGGCTGGCAGTGAATTGCCAGCAAGTGCATTCAGAAATATGAACATTTCTCCCCTGCTTCCAGTACAGCCTCGAAGAGTCTCCTTGCTTAGTTAACCTGATGTTTTACAAGTTGTCTCTGCATCTTCCTACCTTCTTACTGGTTCCTGAAACTGGCATCAGCAATGCAAATTGGAAGCTTCCCTCAGACCTCATTTCCAGTTCATCACCAGACATTTGCTTCAGGTTATCTGGCACCAGTCCTCAGCAAGATGTGTGTCCAGGAGTCTGGTGAGAGGCCAGATTAGGGGCAGCTGTGGCTTCAAGGAGTGGCCTGCAAAGTGGAATTTGGACACAGTGCCCAGAGTAGGCAAGATGAGCTACTGGGATTTGGGAAAGAGACCTTCCCTCTGTATTCATTTTCTTACCTATGAAAAAAGAACATGATTTAGCTTTAATATTTGATTATGGATGGCCAGAGTATGTGTTTATAATTTATATGAAAACCTATCAAAATGTTTTTGCTGGTATATGTGGTCAAAAATATTTGGAGACCTCTGGCTTAGTAGACCTAAGTAAGTCAAATAAATGGAAGAAGCAGAGAACATGTTATTGGAGCAACAAGAAGATGATGACTTGTATCCAGGGCCAGGTGCATACACTGGTCCACACATACACTCTGTTCACACAGCACACACTCGTGCACTCACAAGTGTTCACTCTCATGTACCGCATGCATGTCACACATACTTTCACACCCACACATACTCTCAAGCACATACATGTACCTTTTGCTTAATAACTTACAAGAATTAAAAAGTTGATAGGCACCTGGCCGGGCACAGTGGCTCATGCCTCTAATCCTAGCACTTTGGGAGGCCGAGGCAGGCGGATCACTTGAGGTCAGGAGTTCAAAACCAGCCTGGCCAACATGGTGAAACCCCATCTCTACTAAAAATACAAAAAAATTAGCTAGGCATGATGACAGGTGCTTGTAATCCCAGCTACTCGGGAGGCTGAGGCAGGAGAATCGCTTGAACCTGGGAGGTGGAGGTTACAGTGAGCTGAGATCACGCCACTGCACTCCAGCCTCGGCGACAGACTGAGACTCCATCTTAAAAAAAAAAAAAATTGATAGGCACTTATTCCCTACTGAACAAATGACTTATATACTAACCAAAAGAGGGCCACATGCTCCTGGGAACTGAAAGCAATGCAGTAGCCTAGTTAATCCCTTGAAGAAGCACTCATGTGGCCACTTGCTGACGGACTTAACCCATTCTAGTGGCTGAGATTAGACCTAGACCTCAAGAAACCAGCATGTGGTGCATGCACAGTGCCTGGCACTCCGTGACCTGGGCATTTTCTGTGTGTTCAACAAATATTGGATGGACATCATTGGTATGTTTATCTATAGATTAGGTGATCTGAGGGCAGGTGAGAGGAAAAGACATAGCTTCCAGCCTTAAGAAAGTTATTACTATTTGGACTGGGAGATCCGATCCGACAGATGTACATCAAACTGGGTACGGACGGATGTTTATAAAGTGTTTGACTCTGCAGCTCAGAGGAAGAGGAGCTGTGAAGGAGTAGGTTAGTGGGAGGGCTTTGAGGAAGACACAGAACTTCAACTGAACCTTAAAGAATGGGCAGTTGAATTAACAAAGGGGAGGGGAGATTCAGTCAGCACAATTCCATCTGTTGAGGGACTGAGGACCTGCTGAGCTAAAGATGCTTTTTGTGAATTGAGTGGTGCCTGAGTCACTGAGCAATTCAAGCATGCACTGGAAGAGCCTGGGAGGGACTTGAAGTTAGGGCCTAGATAACCTCTATGGTCCACTGGAGCCCTGGAGTGGTCTGATTACATGACGGCCTTCCCTGATTGGTTCTGTCTAGAAGGTTATAGATTCACTAACTATGGGGGAAGGGGAGGTTCTTTACTGGGATAAAATACACTAACTGGAGGAGAGTTTTACTTCTACCCTGATTAAAACAGGAGAATCAAGCAAGAGGCTGCTGCAGGTAGCTGAAGTTTTTTTCTGAGTTGGCTCCATCTTTCAAAGAGCTGTCAAAGCACATGCTTAGAAACCAAACCTAATTGCTGTTATGAATTTGCTAGTTTGAGGCACGGCACCTCTGGGATGGTCCATGGAATGTGAGCACTCTTGCTTAGAGATGTATGGGGGCCAGGCTTTCAAACATTTATGTCTCATGTTCATCTGAGGCAGTTGCTATAAGACACTGATTCTAGTTCTACCTGTTACATGTTGACAGGATGAATCGTTGTGCTGGTTAAGGACCAAAAACACCAATGAGAGAAACGTTTCTGGCCAAAGACAATGCTTATCTGGGTGGACCCTGAAATGCCTCAAAGTTTACATGTGGGGTAGGTGAATGACATCATTTGGCCGATGACTTCCAAATTGTGCAAGGGAGAAAAAAATCATATAGGCATATGTTCCTCCCTAGAATCCATTTAGAGGATATCAAAGAGCAAGTCTCCTGTAAATGTTATTGTAATTCATATTGTCATATTATGTGTGACACGTCACATATGAGGAACATGCAGCCATTGTGATGTCAAAGGTCCCTGTGGCTCTCATGAGGGGAACAGCAGGGGCTGGCGTAGGGTGTGCACTCAGTAAATTACTGTTGGTCTAATGATGAGGTTCCCACAGGAAGGATTAGAACACGAATGGAATACAAATTCCTCTCTTTCCTGTGCTTTGTTGCTTAAGCACACTCTGTTTTATGGTTCTGCAATTAACTCTTGAAAAAGTCACTTAATCTCCTTGAGATTCAGTTTTTTTCAACAATAAAACGCATTATAATGCATTATGTTTATTATAGTACACATGTAACTAAATGAGTATGTATATCAAAATTTTCTGTAAACTTCACTTTTAATTAAACATCAGTGAAAACTTGCTTACAGTAGAACATTTAACAGTAACAGTGCTTTAAAAGTGTAAAAGAGGCCGGGCGCGGTGGCTCACGCCTGTAATCCCAGCACTTTGGGAGGCCGAGGCGGGCGGATCACAAGGTCAGGAGATCGAGACCACGGTGAAACCCCGTCTCTACTAAAAATACAAAAAATTAGCCGGGCATGGCAGTGGGCGCCTGTAGTCCCAGCTACTCGGGAGGCTGAGGCAGAAGAATGGTGTGAACCGGGAGGTGGAGCTTGCAGGGAGCAGAGATCGTGCCACTGCACTCCAGCCTGGGCGACAGAGCCAGCCTCCATCTCAAAAAAAAAAAAAAAAAGTGTAAAAGAAAAGTTGTCCCCCTCAAGCCTCTTATTCTCCACTCCCCAGAATTTAGGTGCTGCTGTTCTTAATATACTTTTGAAGTGTTGCACAAACACATGTGATTGTAATTACCACTTAGTTCAGATACTATTTCTACTTTTATGGAATTTTGTAAATTGATGAATCATTTTAGCCAAAGAGAATGATTGCATCTCGGGGCTAGGATTCAGCTGTGAAGATTCGGGAGGCTTTAAGAGCTCATTTTAGGTAATTTTCTGCTTTTGAATATTGTAGAAAAGAAATTCCTTTGTTTTTTTTTGTTGTTGTTGTTTTTTTTTTTTTTTTTTTGTTTTTTTTTTTTTTTTTTTGAGATGGAGTCTGCCTCTGTCGCCCAGGCTGGAGTGCAGTGGCCAGATCTCCGCTCACTGTAAGCTCCGCCTCCCGGGTTCGCGCAATTCTCCTGCCTCAGCCTCCTGAGCAGCTGGGACTACAGGCGCCCGCCACCTCGCCCGGCTTATTTTTTTTTTTTTTGTATTTTTAGTAGAGACGGGGTTTCACCGTGTTAGCCAGGATGGTCTCGATCTCCTGACCTCGTGATCCGCCCGTCTCGGCCTCCCAAAGTGCTGGGATTACAGGCTTGAGCCACCGCGCCCAGCCAGAAATTCCTTTGTTAAAGGACACAATTAAATTTACTCTAAAGCAGACTAACATTCATTTCTTTCTTTATTTAAAAAATGATTTGGCAGTCATGTGCGAAGCAGTTACCCAGTCTGTGAAAGTTTAGGACCATAGCATCTAAGCCAGTACATAGGAGGTGCACATGGGTGCTATAGCACAGAGCACATCTGCCAAAAGAGGGGTAGGGCAGAGGGCCACGGAACTCACTGTGAGCCCCTCTAGCCGGGGCTTAGGAAGGGCTGTCAAGGGGCACTAACATTTGGACTTGACCTTGCAGGTTAGTTACAATTTAGTTTTACAAGATGAACTATTTTTCTCCCACAAAGACTCAAAATGGTTGAGGTTACACATGTCGGAATTTCTTCTTTCCAGAGTCTTTTTTTTTTTTTTTCGTCTTAAATGTTTTCCAGTTCCACTGTCTCAGAGGCCTTTGAGGAGGACACAGAATATGAAGTCGTCACCAGGCGCCAGGATATAACAAATGTCAGCTAAGTTACACGTCTTAGCAGAAACCAAGCCTCCTCTCCTGCTTTCTGGGTCCCCTTAGTCAGGAGAGTTCCCAATTTGCAGAATGCACCAGACAGTGGCAGGGGAGGCTGTATCTGTGTTAAGTAAACAAAGGTGAATTTGGAGTGACCACGCAGTGAAACTGCCCTGTCTAGATCATCAACGCAGGATTGTTTAAGTTGTTTGAGCTAGAAAAGGCACGAAGTGTTTCGTCCGCTCATGTGGTTTTACAGTTTTGGAAACTGAGGCACTGAGCTGTGATGTGATTCATTCAAAGGCAGATAGATGGTGGGGGCGATGGCTGAGTCAGATGTGGAAGGAATATAGGTGTTAGGAATCTATTCCAGGACTCAACTGCCTTGGCAACCCTTCAGGGCCATTCCATGCATATTCTTGCCTAGATTCATTGATCCCAAAGCCTTTTAGGCTTGAACCACTTCACTGGTGACTCATTTCTACCCTCCATTGTGCTTTGACTGCTGTCCATTTGCTCCATTCAGACCTTTTGATGCTCCTTTTGTTCCCCGTATTGTGGGGTGCCTCAGGGTACCAGGGGTATAGGGAAAGCTCCAGCTTCTCTCCAGCAGCAGGCATTCCTGCTGCATGAGCTCTACCGGAAATGCTGTTGAGCCAGTATAGTATCTAAGGCACAGCTCAGATTGGAGTGATGGCTATGCTGGTATACAGTTTTCAAAACTTATTGACTCATAACCTTAAGATCTATACATTTTACTTTATGTAAATTCATCCTCAATTTATTTTTATGTATTTCTTTTTTTGAGACAGGGTCTTGCCCTGTGGCCCAGGCTGGAGTACAGTGGTGTGATCTCAGCTCACTGCAACCTCAGCCTCTCAGGCTCCAATGATACTCCTGCCTCAGTCTCCCAAGTAGCTGAGACTACAGGTGTGTGCCATCATACCCGGCTAATTTTTTTTTTTTTTTTTTTTTGTTAAGACAGGGTTTTGCCATGTCGTCCGGGCTAGTCTTGAACTCCTGGGCTCAAGTGATCCATCTATCTTGGCCTCCCAAAGTGCTGGGATTACAGGCATGAGCCACTGTGCCGGGCAATCCTCAATTTAAAAACAAAAACACAAAAACCTCAAGTGACTTCACTTATAAATCTTTGGACATTTAGGTTGGCATATTCCCTTTGAAACCATTTTGCAAATGGATACAGAGGTGGCCCTAGGTAAAGTGGGGACACTTGTCTTTGTGCTCCCAGCCTTCCCTATCCGTGCCATTTTCCTTTCCAATAATGGTTCTTCCACTTCTTGTTCCTCTTTCAACTTCCCCCCTTCCTGAACCTTCCATTGCCACAACTTTCTCCCATTAGGCAGGGAAATGATGGCCACACCAACGCGCTAAGAGTAAGGTGCGTTCTGTGAGGATTTCAGTTTCAAGGAACACCTGGGGAAGGCTGCTGTGAGTCTGTTCTTGCCTTGCTATAAAGGAATTCTTGAGGCCGGGTAATTTATAAAGAAAAGAGATTTCACTGGCTCACAGTTCTGCAGGCTGTACAAGCATGGCACCAACATCTACTTGGCTGGCTTCTGGTGAGGGCCTCAGGAAGCTGACAATCATAGCAGGAGGTGAAGGGGAAGCCAGCTTGTCACATGGCAAGAGCGGAAGTGAGAGCAGAGAGATGTCATACTCTTTTAAACACCTGGATCTCATGTGAATTCAGAGTAAGAACTCTTGTTATCAGGAGGACAGCCCCACGCCATTCATGAGGGATCTGCCCTATGACCCAAATACCTCCCACCGGGTCCCACCTCCAACGTTGGGGATTACACTTCGTCATGAGATTTGGAGAGGACAAACGTCCAAACTATATCAGGCTACTCCACAACCACAGCCATCACTGGTTGGTCACATGCTATGTACCAGGCACCATACTAAATGCTTTCCATGAGCTATCACGTTCAACCCTCACAGTCCCCTGCAAGGCAGGTAATCTTATTACCCCTTCCTCAGAGATGTTTTAAAGAGATGCTGCATCACTGTGCTCCACTGGTGGGGGGCCAGATTAGAACACAGGCCTCTGGCAAAGTTAGGGCTGTCTGTTTTTATACAACCCCTTGAGAAGAAAGAATGACTTGTTAATGGTGGAATGTCCTGTACTGATGGGGGAAGACCATTTGAAGGACTTCTCTATCTCCTTAAAACACACCACATGAATGGCCACTTATCCCTATGTGTGATGCCATGGTTGAATGGTGGTGACGATAAACCAAAAAACGGGGTGGATTCAGTGCAGTGCTCTGCACGTAAAAGTTGTTTTGTATTCACTAATGACTAGAGCTACTGTTAATAGCTCTGGACAGGATTGGTTATGAACGTGGCAGATGCCCTCCCAAGGTGTAGGATGTTGGCTAAATACCAACCAAGGTGACCAGAGTTTGCAGAACCACTTTGTAAAGGAACGAGGAGGAGCCCTGCATCCCTTAAATCCCTGTGGTTCTGAGACCACAGGATTCTTGATAAGACTGTGGTGGTTTGTGAGTTATGCCCTGTCACCTATGACTAACAGTGCAATGAGGCCATTTGGCCTATTCGCTTTTCTATTTGTTTTCTGGCTCTCTTCACTTGAATCTATTTTCCATTTAAATTTTATGGTATGGGTTATAAATGACCCAAGTCAGAACCTTGGGATGTGCTGGCTCAGCTCTTCCCAGGGCTTACAGGGGAAGCAGGTACAATGGAAACATCTGTCTATTTGAGGGGAGAGAATGCAAGGGCCTAGAGAACAGAGCTGTCTAATCCCAAAGACATCAGCCCTCCAGCTCTTGTTCAAAGAAGGTCAGTGATGGTGACTGTCCCCCTGCCAGCTCATTGCTCCTAATCTTGGTGAGATCCATGCTGGTGCTCTGGGAAATAGCCAGTTATAGGAAGTTTTTGGTGGAGTTCCATGGAGGAGGAGATGAATTAAAAGCCAGGGGAACCAGCCTGTGACAAAGGTATCAATATGACATACTGGGTTAATAGCTCCCCTGCCTGCCCCATGGGATTTTAGTGCAAAGAAAGTACCAAAAACATGTACATGACCATGTTCTGGAACAGTTCAGGATGCTGCATCAGTGCAAGCCTTAGCTATCACTCCCTGTTAGAGGGGTCAACTCCTATTAACTATGGATATGTGAAGTCTCCTTGGGTTGATTTGCCACAGCCAGGAGCTCCAAGAACTGCTGACTGATGTCAGCAAACCCAGTAGACCTAGACTCTATGAGATATTCAGCTCCTCTCATCCTTCAGCACCCCCTAAAGTAATTCATGTCAGAATAGGCTAGATAGAAAACTCTCTCTCTCAACCTCTCTCCATCACCTGGTGTGTTTATTGTTATTGCAAAACAGTACCACATAAAGTGTGGTATATCTGTGCAATCGAATGTTATTCAGAAATAAAAAAGAAATGAAATACTGAGATATGCTACAATATGGATGAACCTTAATCACTATGCTGAGTGAAAGATGCCAGTCGCAAAAGACCACATATTGTATGATTCCATTTGTGATAGGTCCAAAATAGGCAACTCCATAGAGACAAAGTAAATTAGTGATTGCCAGGAGCCAGGGGGGTGGTGAAGAGAGGCAGGAGAGAATGAGGGATGCCTGGTAAAGGGTGTGGAACTTCTGTTTTGGGGTGATGAAACTGTTCTAACATTGACTGTAGGGATGATTATGTGACAGAATATATGCAAAACCAGTGATGGTATACTTTCAACAGGTGAATTGTATAGTATGTGAATTATATCTCAAACTGTTACTCAAGACAAATTATGCAAGCTAAAATAACATAATACTAAAATAACCAATAACATAATACTAACACAGCTATTTGAACTTTTGCGTATCATCCTCTGATCTTTGGCAGCTTGGAGACATCTTTTTGCGTGGTTATAGTCATAGTGTGCTGTTTTCAGTTGTCTTTATAGTCCTTATAATTCTGTCAGTTTGATGTTTTGCTTAATTATTTTCCAACTGATAGGCACTCTGGCTTCCAGACTTCTTGTGGTAATGGTTATCACTGTAGACAGCATTTCTATAGAACTAAAAAATTTCTTTAGGATTTTCTTTGAAGTGGGACTATTGAGTCAAAATTTCTTCCTCTAAAATGTATATTCCTTTTATAACCTATTGTACTCAATAAACTTTGGAGTTGTACAGATGGCCGAGAAACAGGAGGAAGTTAGAAAACAATATATATGTGAAGTCAGCAGTGTTGTCTTTGTACGGTAATAGACTCACCTGCCACCCCATCCTAGACCATGTTCAGGCATTGCTCACGTACATGAATGTCTTATATCTAAGCGTTAGGCACTGGCTGATAACTGGAGGACAATTTGTGAATTGCATCTGTTTTAAAGTTGTACTGTGCAGGACAATCACTTATTAGTGTTCATATGTTACATCTTCAAGTTCAATGCGCTGAGGTTAAGTCTCCTTGCTATACCCATAATGTGGCACATGCAAAACAAACGTTCATTGGCCCATAGACATACAGAGCCTTTAAAAACATTGGAAACATTTCCAATATAGATGAAAAGGCAAGAATGATTTAGTGACAATCTAATAAACCATAGTTAGCAAATATAAAAAAATTTGTAATTAGGCTGTGTGTAGTGGCTCATGCCTGTAATCCTAGCACTTTGGGAGGACAAGGTGGGATGATCACTTGAGGACAGGAGTTCAAGAGCAGCCTGGGCAACACACTGAGTCCCTGTCTCTAAAAAATATTTAAAAATTAGCTGGCATGGTGGTATATGCCTATCGTCCCAGCTCTTCAAGAGGCTGAGATGGGAGGATTGCTTGAGCCCAGGAGCTCGAGGCTGCAGTGAGCTATGCCAGCGGCACTGCACTCTAGCCTGGGTGACAGAGTGAGACCTTGTCTCTTAAAAAAAAGAAAAAAAAATTTCACTTGCTTTCTTGAAGAAGTAAAACATCAGATACAGTTCAAGTCTCCTCGCTGGGGGATTTCTGCTCTTTCTGTCTGCCCAGAGATAACCACTGGGCTGAAGTTGATATTTAGCTCATTCACATGTGCACACTTAAAAAAATATATACAAGTCTGCCAATAAATGTTTGTTTTGTGAATTTTATTTTATGTAAATGATATACTGTACATACTGTTTTGTAGCTTGCTTTTTAAATGGAACATAACTTTATAGATTTATCTGTGATATAGATCTGGTTCATTCATCTTAACTTCTCTATGCTATTCCTCATATGACAATACAGTATCACAGTTTTTACCTATTCATTTGTTAGTGGACATTTAAGTTGTTTTCAGTTTTTTATGACCACAAACAGTGTTCTAGCGAACATCATTGCGTGTGTCTCTTTGGGTATAAGTGTGCAGATATCTCTAAGATATATACGTGTATACTGAGGAAGGACCTGCTGGGTTGTAGAATATGCACATCCTCAGTTCAGTTGACATTGTGTGATTGCTTATCAACATGGTTACATTAGCTTACATCCCCACCAGCAGTATGCAAGAGTTGGTTTACATCCTTACTAACACTTTAATGTCAGATTTTAATTTTTGTCAACTAATAAATATGATGTGGCATCCCATTGTTTTAATTTGCATTGCCCTCATTACCTTTAAAATATTATTTTAGGATTATTGGCCAATGAATTGTTCATTTATTTTGCTTATTTCTCTTTTTGATGGTTGGGTTTTTTTCCTTGATAGTAGGAGTTTTTGATATACATTGAACTAAATCTGAGTCTGCTACATGTTGCAAATATCTTTTCTCAGTATCTTTGTCTTGTCATTATTTATGTTGTCTTCTGTGCAGAAGTCTTACATTTTAATGATCATAGTTGGTATTTGCTTTTTGCATTCTGTTTGATAAATCCTTTCCTATCTAAATGACACAAATGCTTTCCTGTTTATTTTTTAAATAAAAGTTTTTATATTTTGCTTTTTGCACTGGGTCTAACAGTTTTTTCTCCCCCGGTTTGACAACCGTGGACCTAGGATCATATTTTGATTGGTCCATGGTTTCCCTCTTGAACCACCTGTTTCTCATCTCTGTTCTGTTCCTTTGGTCTGTCCTCCTGATACACAATGTTTTAATTGCTTTGACTGTGAAATTTTGATATTTGAGAGCGAAGGCTTCACTCTTTGTTTTTTAAAGAAAACTCGGTCCAAATATTCTTTATTCTTATCAACTTTTTTGTTGCTCTTTTGGCCATTTTTCTTCTGTGAATTTTAGGATTAGCTTCTCAATTTCTGTGAGAAACCTACTAGGATTTAAGTTGAAAATGCATTAATTTTTGAATTACTAATGAGAATGGTTATACATCTATTCAAGTTTTTAATTTCTTTTTAAGTGTTATGAAGCAGAACACTGGCTTAAAATGAATCCTTAGAAAATATGTCTCTAATTGGTATCCTGGGAACATAACAAAATAGTTTTCTGCAAAAATGAAATTTGGATCAAAGGCTGAAGCTGTCTTCAGTGAAGTTGTTTTTACCTTTAGTGAAATCAATATATTTACCAAAAATGAATGCTTAGTTTTAACACTAGGAGTAGAAAGAGATCACTCCTTTATAAACCAGACCATTTATTACCCCATCATGGGACATCAGCCAATCTCTGGTCTTTAGGAGAATGCATTTTATTCCCACTTCTTCTTATGAAAAGCTTTAAATGAAATTTTCTGGCAGAATTTCAGTTACACTGAGTTAATTTATTTCTGCTTCTCACATTCTAATTTTGAGGATAGCAGATAAAGATGTCACAGCGCATTTGCATGAGGAACTCTGGCTGGATGAGGAGAAAATAGCTTTCAAGGTCATTACCAGGGTTTATTCTCAACTGTGCCCCAGTTTCCCCAGGGATTACAAGATGCCTGGTTTGATGATGCCCCAGGCCAGGTGTGTAATAAGCCATGGAGTGAAAAAGATTACTTCAAGCGCGCAGAGGGCAAAGCGAGAGATGGATATCAAGGGGCGGGGTGCAGATCCACCCTTGTGTCTGCCAAGTGTCTGTTGTTCACACTTCCTTTGGCTCAAGGTGAGAAGTGCTTGGGGACAGCAGCAGCAGCTGGTGGACAAGAGGGAGGACTGGTGTTCCTAGAGGACCAGCTTTCCTAGAGGACCTCTCATAACAGGCTCTTCTAATGAAGTCCTAGAACCAACAGCCTCATTTCTTTGACTTAACCTCTGCCCATTTGGTGGCTCCCGATCTGAGACCATGTTCACTCAGCCACCTAGACAAAAAGCCCCAAATAGTGTCCTTATGCATCCCCGCTCATGACTGTGAATGGCACTACAATCCTTCCCACAGCCTAATGCTCAGTGCCCAAACCATCACTGTAAAGCCAGTGTTCAAACACTAGCATGTTGTCCGGTGCTGTTCTGGCTGCAAAAGATTTCCTGGGGCGTTGATTAAAGTTACAGATTTTCAAGCTTCACCTGGTGGAACTGGGGAGTGCCCCTGGAGTTTATGGCTTCACTAGCTTCCCAGGTGATTCTGGTAAGTAGTCCAGATTGGGAACCACTGCTTTAGATGACTTTAACCTAAGGCTCTAAGGAGGAAGCCAGTCCTCTAGGAAACAGCTTCATATAGTCTGTCCAGGAAGTCATGTTTCCAGTCACTGTCATCCCAGGTAGGTCCCTCTGTCTTGCAAGTCTTTGGGCTTTCATAATTCCTCCCTAACTCTGACTTCCTCACTGAGACTAGGCAGTATGTTTGTGTCTACGGCCCCCACACCTGAGCCAAGGTTTCTCTCGGCCCAGAAAGACAGCCCTTTTGGCTTGGGGCCACACTTAGATGTTAACCACAAGATATGTGCTCTGCTGCCTTTAGGTTTAAAGGTGGTGCTCTCCCTAGGACCAGTGCATCATCTCACAAAATGAGGGCCCCAGCTGAGCCAGTGCAACTCTGTGCTGGAGGCAAATGTAGCAAAGGCTGACCACTTTTGTACACAACCACATGCAGTGAGTCTGGTTCTTCCACACCTCATCCTCTGAGTTTGTGCCAAGCCGGATCAAAGCACTAGTGAGTGGTTTAAGACTGTAAAATGTGACAAACTCAGTTGATCCAGACTCTCAGATACTTTTTTTTTTTTTTTTTTGGAGATGGAGTCTTGCTGTGTCGCCCAGGCTGGAGCACAGGGGTGCCATCTTGGCTCACTGCAACCTCCAACTCCTGGGTTCAAGCTATTCTCGTGCCTCTGCCTCCTGAGTAGCTGGGATTATAGGCATGTGCCACCACATCCAGCTAACTTTTGCATTTTTAATAGAGACAGAGTTTCATCATGTTGGCCAGGCTGGTCTTAAACTCCTGGCCTCAAGTGATCCAACCACCTTGGCCTCCCAAAGTGCTGGGATCACTGGCGTGAGCCACTGTGCCTGGCTGTTTCAGACTCTTAAAAGAGCCTGACTCCTAGAAATGTTAGCGCTATCACCTAGTCTGATTGTTCCATCACATAGATAAACAACTGAACCCCAGAGAAGGAGAGGGACTCACCCAACTAGGTGGTGGTGGGCAAAAGGGCCCAGGCCCCCAAGTTATAATGATATGCACATTTCATTACACCATGCTGCCCCTGGGCCTCGCAAGTATACATAAGTCATCACTATGCTGTTCTGTTCTTGTTCTCTTTCTCTCTCTCTCTCTCTCTCTCTCTCTCTCTCTCTCTCTCTCTCGGTCTTAACACATAGAAGCACCCTGAAGTTTAAACCAATAAAACATCCCTCCTTTTGCTGCAAGTATACATTCTAAAGGAACATGGACTACACGCAGAATTTATTACAAAATACTTCAGGCTTCCTTGTTAAGGGTTCAAATTAAAGGAACATAAAGCAACCCCTATTTTACGTTGAAATTGCTATGTTAAAAGTTTAGATTTACCAAACAGTTGAATTAAGATGTAATTATTAACATTTCCAAAAAATGTAGTCGTTCTTCAAAAGCACTCACCACAGGGTTCCCTTATGTAGCACTTAATGTACTTAATGTACTGTACATTTAAAATTGGGTTTGATTGATGGGAGGGCCATTGACATGCAGCTTTCCAGGAACACAACTTTTTATAGATCAAGTAGGAACGCTGAATGTGCTTTGTTTAGGCCATTATGTGCCATGTCACAGCAATTGACATCTAATAGAATTGTCTAATTCTGTTAGACAACCAGTGTCTCTTTTCAAGGAGCTTATACATTAACAGCACAAAACACAGCAGCCAAATAAAACTATAGATCACAGTATGAGGATTTGTCTTACGCGGTAGGCTGAGTTCACCCTGACATCTCATTTTACGGACAGGGAGGTCAAGCCAGTTGCCTTTCTTGACATTACTGAGCAGTGTTTGAGATAATGAAATTCTCAAATAGTAGTAATTCTGGAGTAACTCTAGATCTGTTCTCAAGTTTTAGCATTTGCCATGGATTACCTGGGAGGTGAACACAGTTCTGAAACCCTTCTCCATGGCCAGGTGGTCCAGGCAAATGCATGTGTAATGCCCCGGTAATTTTGATGGAACATACCTAGAGGATCTCAGAAGCAGAAGGAACTTGAAAAACATGAACCATCCCATGTAATTTTATCTTGGGCAAGATGAGGCCAAGGCAAGAGAAATGACCTACCCATGGGTCACATATTTGGTTGTGACACATGTCAGAGCCAAGACGATTCTCCATTACTGGACTCCCTGCCCAGGGCACTTTTCATATGCTTTTCGATTTGGATAGAACATCCTCCTTCCTCTCTCTCCCCGTCCCTTCCCTCTCCTTGAAAAGCCAGCTACCACTCCCTTTCCTCCTCCTCTGGAACACCTCTTCTGGAATACCCAACTACGGGCTGTGCCCAAAACCAAAAAATGACATTGAACCCCAAACACTCATTCAGTGTCTCTGCTGAGTCAGAAAGTCACCGGCTTGATCAATGCGGTTGTCCCTGGATGCCTTTCCTACATTTTAATTGCACTACCACCCACTCTTGTTGTCACTGCTTCTAAACACTGGCTGCACATTAGAATCCCCTTGTGAGCTTTAAGAAAAGTACCAGTGCCTGGGCACCCCCCACAGAGATTCTGATTCAGTTGTCTGCGGTGGGCCACGGGAGCTGACTTTCTCAGCACTCTCCAGGTGAGTTTAACGCGCAGGCAGAGTTGAGAGCCTGTGTGGTGCAATAATAGTCCTAATTATTTTCGTGTACCTCCTGGACCTAATTTACCAGTTGATGTAGGTAAAGCGCAGAGGAAGTCAAGTTTTCACGGAAGTGAATGGATTCACAAAACTGTCTATTTTCTTAAGACAACATAAACTGCCCTCCCTACTGCAATCTTATCTAGTGCCAGTACCTTTCCCTATTAAAAAATTTAAAAAGACTTTCAAATGCCATTTTCTATAAATCTACTGGCCGGTTCTTGGAATAAGACAAATCTCCTTGGTCCTGCTCCCAGTTTGAAGGGGGCCTCAGGTGCACAGGGACTTTGTATGGCCCCAGTGAATCTTGGCAAAGAAAACGTTCTCAAACTTGTTCACAAACATGTGCCTATGTATTATTGAAATAAGTTTGTATACCCAAGCCAAATGACAGCTAATGGCTTCCTTATCACTAAATATGGGAGTCAAAAGAATTTACAGGCCAGGTAGAAAACCTCTGAAGAACAGACAATTTTCTTGTGATCAGATTGTAAGTTCCTTATCAATATTGCATCATCCATTTACCCTTTATTGTAAAATAAGCAAGGAGCATGTAATGAAGTGTGACATGAGACTCTGAATAGGATGAAATCAGCCCAGCATGATGGTCTTGCATCATTGTTCTGCAGGATTAAAAGACTAATTAAACTGGCCTATCTAATTTAAACATAAGCATGCATGAAAATAGGAAACGTTCATAGAAGGTCCATATTAACTCAAGATGCTTGGCCAGACTTCTACAAGAGAAAAGTAATGTACAGAATTTGTTTGATTAGTGTTTAAAAAAGGGGGAGAACCCTCATTTCAATGTGCTATCATGAAAGGAATCTTATACAAGGAAACAATTACTGTCAAGAAATGCACGTACTTATTGCATGCTGTTGTGTTCCCTTTAGGGATTGTTAAACTGTTTAGAACCGAGGATAGCTTTTATTTTGTGAAAATACATTTTAGGCCGGGCGCAGTGGCTCAAGCCTGTAATCCCAGCGCTTTGGGAGGCCGAGACGGGCGGATCACAAGGTCAGGAGATCGAGACCATCCTGGCGAACCCGGTGAAACCCCGTCTCTACTAAAAAATACAAAAAACTAGCCGGGCGAGGTGGTGGGCGCCTGTAGTCCCAGCTACTCAGGAGGCTGAGGCAGGAGAATGGCGTGAACCCGGGAGGCGGAGCTTGCAGTGAGCTGAGATCCGGCCACTGCACTCCAGCCTGGGTGACAGAGCGAGACCCCGTCTCAAAAAAAAAAAAAAAAAAAAAATACATTTTAATCATGTATGCAAGATAAAACACAGTGATTTTGAGCTGTTAAGTGGATGAATTACAGTGTGTGTGGTGCCACATTGCTTCTCCTACCTACTATTGTCAATACTTTAGTATTTCATTTAATTAATAATGATTAGAACTAGGCAATGGGGGTGTGGGGTGAGGTTGGGGAGAAGCATGCAAAATAAATCTTAAGGGCTACTGTTCCTAAAGTAACTAGCAGTCTAGCTGAGGAAACAATATGAACGCTCCATCAAGCACTCAAAGTATATAATTAAATGTTTAATGGATGAATATCCAATTGAATAGTAAAGACTCTAAGTACGATGATAGTTCAAAGAAGAAAAAGATCCCTGTGAACTGCCCTGATATCAAAAGGTTTCATGGAAGAATTAGATCTCAAAGGATGGGAAGGATTTAGATGACCAGAGGGCAGAAAGCCCTAGGAAGAACGCGTATGATGAGAAGTTTGGAGGGAGGAATGAGCTTGGCCTCTGAGAGGGGTTGCCAGGAGACCGACCTGGTTGGTGTGATAAAAACATGAGAGGAAGAAAGAAAGGCCCGTAGCATAAAAGTAGAACCAGACAGTGCGGGGGACCTTGTTAATATCTGATGCCCCAGCTTTCTCTGAACTCTTATGTTTAGTCTCTTCTGCTCAGCTGAATTCCTAGTTATAGGCTATTTACATGCTCCAGGCATGCCGGGCTGGTGGTACTCACCTGTAGTCCCAGCTACTCCAGCGTTTGAGGCAGAAGGATCGCTTGAGCCCTGGAGTTTGAGGCCAGCCTGGACAACATAGTGAGACCCTCATCTCAAAAACAAACACCCAAATAGATAAATAAATGCTTTAGGCAGATGTTCATTCTAAATTGTGCTCAGAGTTATTTTTGTATCTTTAGTAGCTCCTGACACAGGGCTACAGGTATAGTAGGTGTGCCCTAATTTTTCCCTCTACTTAAAAAAAAAAATGTCATTTACGTGCAGTAAACTTCACCCTTTTTAGCATATAGTTCTTTGAGTTTTGACAATTACATAGTCATATAACCATTATCACAATAAAAATATAGAATAGTTTCATCACCTCCCAAATTCTCCCATTATCTTTCCCTTTTCATAGTCAAGCCCTTTGTTCACCCTCATCCCCCAGTAATCGCCACTGTTTTTTCAGTACCTATGACTGTGCTTTTTCCAGAATGTTGTTTAAATGGAATCATGCAGTATATGTGTAGCCTTTTGAGTTTGGCTTTTTTCATTTAGCATGATGCATTTGAGATTTATTTATGTCATTGCTTGTGTCTGTAATTCATTCATTTTTGTTGCAGAATAGAACCCCCCACTTTATAGCTACACACCAATTTGTTTGGTTGTCCTTTCCTCAATTGAGAGATGTCTGGATTGCTTCTAGTTTTGGGTACTTATAAATAAAGCTGCTATAAGTATTTTCATACAGGTTTTTATGTAAACGTAACTTTTTATTTCATTTGAATAAATATCTGGAAGTAAGATTACTTGATTATGTGTGGTAAGTGTGTGTTTGATTTTATAAGAACCTGCAGGCTGGGCACAGTGGCTCACGCCTATAATCCCAGCAGTTTGGGAGGCCAAAGTGGGTGGATCACCTGAGGTGAGGAGTTCAAGACCAGCCTGACCAATATAGTGAAACCCCATCTCTACTAAAATATATATATATAAATATATGTAATATATAAATATATAATATATAAATATATAAATAACTATATATTATACATATAGTTATTTTATATATAAATATATATTACATATATTTATATATACATTTTATATATATTAGCCAGGCATGGTGGCATGCACCTGTAGTCCCAGCTACTCAGGAGGCTAAGACAAGAGAACTGCTTGAACCCGGGAGGCGGACGTTGCAGTGAGCCAAGGTCATACCAACACACTCCAGCCTGGGCAACAGAGCAAGACTCTGTCTCAAAAAAAAAAAAAAAAAAAGAACCTGCAAACTGTTTTCCAAAATGGCAGGACCATTTTGTATTCTGACCAGCAATACATGAAAAACACAATGGTGAAATTGCATGTTCACCAGCACTTGAAATTTTCAGATTTTATTTTATTATTTTTTAACATTAGCATTCTAATAGATATCTAGTGGTATTTCACTGTCGTTTTAATTTGCCTTTTTCCAAAACTAATGTTGAGCATCTTTTCATGTGTTTAATTACCATATACCTTTTTTGGTAAGGTATCGTTCACATCTTCAGCCCGTTTTTTATTCAGTTGTTTTCTTAGTATTGAGTTCTGAGAGTTCTTTACATATTCTGCATGTGTTTTACCAGATGTGTGATTTGCAAATTTTTTCCCCCGTGTTGATACTTGTCTTTTCATTCTCTTAACATCTTGCAAACAGCAGAGGTTATTAATTTTGACAAACTCCAATTTGTCAATCTTTTATGAATTGTGCTTTTAATGTCATAGTTAATCTTTACCCAAACCCAACATTACAAAGATTGTGTTTTCCTCCACTGTTTTATAGTTTCGGTTTTACATTTTTGTCCATGATCTATTTTAAGTTTGTTTTTGTAGAAGATATGGGTCTATCCTTATTTTTTATGCATGGACATTCTATTGTCCGAGCACCACTTGTTGAATGACTGCCATTTCTCCATTGACTTGCCTTTGCACCTTTTTTGAAAATCAGTTGTATGCACATATATGGACTAATTTCTGGACTCTATTCTGTTGATCTATTTGCTTATGTGTTTGTTTTTTGTTGTAATGATAGGAATGACGGTCTTTCCAGCTTTCTACATCTTAAGCAGTGTTCTAATTACTTTTGAATAAGTAAGTTGATCACTTTTAGGCAGTTCAGATAAGATACATAATGAGACCTAGATAGTTCTTAAATGTGGCAGCCAGGCATGGTGGCTCATACCTAGAATTTGGAAGCACTTTGGGAGGCCAAGGTGGAAAGATTGCTTGAGGCCAGGAGTTTGACACCAGCCTGGGCAATATAGCAAGACCCCATCTCTGTAAATAAAGACCCACCCAGGCAGGGCATAGTGGCACACTCCTGTAGTCCCACCTACTTGGGAGGTTGAGGTGGAATGATCGTCTGAGTCCAGAGGTTCAAGGCTGTAGTGAGCTGTGTTTATGCCACTGCACTAGATCCAGCCTAGGCAACAGAGCGAGACTGTGTCTCTATTTTTTTTTGTTTTTTAATGTAGTCCTGGTCACATCATCACTAAACTTGTTAGAAGTGGTTCTCAACCCCTTCCCAGACCTGGCCTGCTGAGTGAACAATTCTAGAAGTGAAGTCCAGCAGTATATGTTTGAGCATGCCTTCTGGGTAATTCTGATGCATGCCAAAATTTCAGTTCACCGTTATTTTAAGGAGAACCTCAGAATTTAGTTCATTTAGAAGAAAATGGTGATGGTGTTATATTAATAGACCTAATCTATTAGGCTCGCAAAAAAAAAAAAAAAAAAAGAAAGAAAGAAATTTGGGCCAGGCACGGTGGCTCACGCCTGTAATCCCAGCACTTTGGGAGGCTGAGGTGGGCAGATCATGAGGTCAGGGGTTTGAGACCAGCCTGGCTAACATGGTGAAACCCGTCTCTACTAAAAATGCAAAAAATTAGCCGGGCATGGTGGCGGGCACCTGTAGTCCCAGCCACTTGGAAGGCTGAGGCAGGAAAATGGTGTGAACCCGGGAGGCAGAGCTTGCAGAGAGCTGAGATCGCACCACTGCACTCCAGCCTGACCAACACAGCAAGACTCCATCTCAAAAAAAAAAAAAAAAGAAAAGAAAATGAAAACTCATAAAGACAACTCCCTGTCATACCACAATCCACCTGCCAGGGAGCACCCCCTTGAGATGCCCTGGCCTCTCACACACCCCCTCTGTTTCCTGGCATATATATTGTGGTGTGAGAGGGAGTTGTCTCTGTGAGTTTTAATTCTCTGGGAGTTTTAGGTTCTTCTGTGTGTTAATTCAGGTCTGTCAAGGGATTGTGGTTATTGTCTGAAAGAGAGAACCACCATTTTTCCCCTCCTCTGGCCTTTAAAACATATTTTTGTTTTTATAGAATCCTTTAGCCATCACACTCCAACAGGAAATGTGTTTCCCCCCTAAGGAGCAGGAGGCATTTTCTGATATCTAGAAAGGTCTTCAGGCTAGCTATCAACATCAGACGGAGCCACGTTGGGGGTCTAACAGGTGCACATTTCAGACTGACAGGTTAAGAGTCAACCTGAAGTTCTTCTGGTTAATGACTAATTAAGTTGCAGGTAGTTCTTACCTAGAAATCAACTGGAGTTCTCGTGAGCTGAAAATAGGGAGAATAATATCTTTTGAGCTTTTAAAATGCACCGTGCTTCCCCAGGGCGAGAGGAAGGTCGTTGTGGTGGTCTTGCCTGTTTGACAGTAGATGCAGGAAGACCTTTGCTTCCAAGGAATTATTTGGGCCAGACTGCTAGCCAGAGAGGCCAGGGCATCTCTAGAATGAAGGAGTAATGCCTTTTTGCACACTGCAATCTTTTTCTCAGGCAGGTGGTTTGGAAGAACAAACGATACAATGTCATGTCTTCATTTTAGTTCTCCTGCCTTAAACACATACATGCACACAGATGCATGAGAGTTTAACCTTTTACTTCAGACTTTCCAAATAGATTTGATCTGGGCCTTTGCTAACTGCTGTGTTTAGAGAAAGAAGATCATGTTTATTTAAAAAACAGAAGCATTAATTTCAATCTTTGTAGCCTCAGTATTGAGGAGGGGACTGACCTGGAGAGAGAATAGACTTTTTCTTCCTGGCTAGATGTCCCTACTGGGCACAGGATGGCTCAGATCAGATTTAGGGAACACTTTGATCTGAAACTTTCTTCCTTTCTTGGCTCAAGCAGATACAAACTTTTTGTTCCCAGAGGTTAATGACTGTATGATGATCATATTTTCTCCAGAATCACCTAACTTACCCTCTTACCTTTCAAAATTCTGCGTGAAACAGCAAGGGAGCAAGGGTCCATACAAATGAGCTAAAGTGGGACCTCTGGTCTTCTCTCTGTCGCCTCCTTGTGCTCCCTGGCATGTGAGTTGTGGTGTGAGAGGGAGTTGTCTACATGAGTTTTAATTTTCCGGGTTTGTTTTTTTTTTTTTCCCCAGCAGTCTGGTTTCAAAAAAACTTTCAGAACTTCTTATCAGATCCCATATACATTTAAAAGAAGTTGGCCTCTCCTCTTCCTATCTGCTAATCCTTTTTCACATCATTTTTTCATTTACAGCATTTGGGAAGGAAAGTTCACTTTAAAAATCTTTAAACTACCTGTTAGAGAAATACAAACAGAATGCTTGTTTTCTGGGATGAAGAGGGGAGAAAAAACCCTCCATTTCATATTTTTTAATATGTGTGGTATGGTGGAAAAGACATGAACTTTGGAACCAGACTGGCCTTGGGACCAAATCAAACTCTACCACTTAATAACTATGTACGCCTGGGTGAGTCACTTGGATTTTCTTAGCACCGGTTTCCTCATTGTGTGGTGGAGGTAGTGGTACCAATCGTGTAGAATCCTTTCGAGAAATAGAGAAAATACGGTTTAATCACCTGCTATGCCATAAATCAGTAGTCCCCAACCTTTTGGTACCAGGGACTGGTTTCATGGAAGACAGTTTTTCCACTGATGGGCAGGGAGCGGTGTCGGGGGCAGAAGGGGAAGGACATTAGATTCTCATAAGGGGCCCCCAACCTAGATCCTCCACATGTGCAGTTCACAGTAGGGTTCCTGCTCCTAAGAGAATCTGATGCCGCAGCTGGTCTGACAGGAGGTGGAGCTCAGGCAGTAACGCTTGCTCACCCACAATCATCTCCTGCTGTGCGGTCGGGTTCCTAACAGGCCACAGACCAGTACTGTGGTCCCCTGGGGACTGGGGACCCCTGCTGTAAATGGTGCCTATTATTTCTAACATTCCGTTTTTAATATATTTTATCTTTTGCTTTAGAGATGCCAAGTACCCATCAGCCTTTGACTGCAAAATTCCCCAAATTTAGCTCCTACTCACTCTCCTTGCAGTTCCTACAATCCTTTCTGCCCCACAGTTTTCCTACCTGCCCAGCACAACCTCTCCAAAAAGTATCTGAGATTCAGCTATGTTGAACTTATAACAGCCCTCCCAGAGGCTTTCTGTTTCAACAGGGTTGAAAGCCTCGCTCTGAGGAGTAAAGTGAACACAGAGGGGCTGGAAGCAAGAGGGATCACTTTATTTTTTAGGATCCCAGGACTTGATCAGTGTCTCTGAATTCCCAGCTCTCAGGAGCTAGGTCAGCATGACTCGTTTTTACACAGGCCGTGGTTTCCATGTGATAGTGACTTTAATATAAGCTGACCTATCATAGCATTGATCCTTCCTCTGCTTCTCTCCATAGGCAGGAATGTGTAACACCGAGTACAGTAGTCACAATACCCACCTCCTTTTTCTCCCCCGCAAATCTTGGTTGAGCAAATGCACAGGTCTCAGAGTTAAAAACATTTTTCCTTCCAAAGTTTACCCTAACTTTCTCCTGCTGGTTTACCTATTACCTCTTGAATTAAGTATTTACTACTATATAACAAGTTATCCCAAATGTAGCAGCTTAAGATAGTAGTCAAGATTTATTGTCTCATTCAGTTTCCGTGAGTCGGTGTCTATAACCCCATAGCCTTTAGGGCTGCAGTGCCTATGGCACTAAAAGGCTTGCTGTTTGTTTGAGGGGGAATGTCCCATTTCGCTTGGCACATTCACACCCTTTCCATGTTCACCAACTAGCACCCGGGGACAGGCAGAGGCCTCATTTAGACTTTGAGTTCAGGAGCAGCTTTAGCTGAGGAGCCAGGCTTGCTAGCATTTCAGAGGTGTAGCAGCCTGCCTTGGCCAGGGTAGTGCTACTCCATTGCCAGGGAATCTTTTTTTTTTTTTTTTTTTGAGACAGAATTTCACTTTTGTTGCCTGGGCTGAAGTGCAATGGTGCGTTCTTGGCTCACTGCAACCTCCGCCCCCCGGGTTCAAGCGATTCTCGTGCCTCAGCCTCCTGAGTAGCTGGGATTACAGGCATATGCCACTACGCCTGGCTAATTTTGTATTTTTAGTAAAGAGAGGGTTTCTCCATGTTGGTCAGGCTGGTCTCGAACTCCTGACCTCAGGTGATCCACCTGCCTCGGCCTCCCAAAGTGCTGGGATTACAGGCGTGAACCACCGTGCCCGGCTACCAGGGATTCTTAAAACTCTGGTAGACCTCAACCCCCAGCCTCGCCTTTGCTACCTATTCCCAGGTACTGCTTAAACCAAAACCTTCTGAAAAGGCAGGTGCGTGACTACCATCTGCAGGGCTTAGATTTTTGGATTAGGAATGTGACACTTTAGGTAAAGACACAACTATTGGGCTTTCCTGAGGTCAGCAAGGTGTAGGATGGAAGGTGAATTTTAGGAAAGAAGTTGGGTAATAGGGAACCATTCCTACTTTCCCCTCAGGGCCCTAAAGAATATATATCTATAAAAAGTCTGGCTGAGATTTAAGTCAGGGCCTGTGGCCAATCATATTTACCTTCTAGACAAAGATAACTCACGCATGTGAGGAATTTGGCCTCTACTTTTACTTCATTAGCACCAAGAACTGAGCTAAATGGATCTCCCTTAAGCATCTGTGGCCTCAGAATTTTTTCTCAGGTTCATTAAACTGAAAACACCCACCACCCCACCCTCCTTTTTATTCCCCTCTTGGCAGTTTTCATGTTCTCCAAATGGAAGTTTATAGATATGCAGCTCAGCATTTAGCTGATGTTTCTGTTGGTTGCAGAGCTATTAGAAATAGACTTTTTTCCTCACACAGTGACTCTTCCCAGCGTTCTCGTATCACTAGAGAAGACAGCTCAGGGGGAGAGAGGAGCTGTCAAGCCCTAAGTCCTGAATAACTGGGAATCTGGCAAATTTCCTGGATTATGATGTCCCCTGGCTTGGGAGAAGTGCCAGCAGCGGGGGTGTCAGGGAGAGGCACAGTGTGCATGTGCGTGTCAGAGCTCATGAGCCCTGAAGGAGCATGAGTTAGATTCTGGGATGCTTTCAGTTATGAAAAGCATTATTGCTTTTGACCTTCTCATCCCTCTCTCCGTGTGCAGAGTTTTGGTCAGTCTCAGTGGAACATAAAAACTGGTAAGAAAAAGTTTAATTGAAGCAGGTTTTTGAAGCCAAAGGAAAAGATATAAGTTCCACAAGAGCTGTGGCCATTATAGCTGTTTCTATGGAAAGACTTGGGGCTTGTTCACCTATCTGAAGCTTCCTAAGGGAGGTCTATCTCCCAGTGCCCTGCCATGGGGACTAGATGGGCCTGGGTCAATAGAAGGGAGGGTGGAAGGAAGGCAAGCTCATTTCCTGATCAGAAGGAACCAAAAAACCAGGGAGAGTAGATTGTGTTATGTAAAATGAGTCCCTCTGCTTTCTGGGAAGATGTGGGTTCATTTAGGTATTTACCAGCTCAGACTGGGTGGCATAATAATCATCTTTACTTGTTTTTATTTATTTTTTTTCTTAGACTGAGTCTCGCTCTGTTGCCCAAGGTGGAGTGTGGTGGCACAATCTCGGCTCACTGCAACCTCTGCCTCCTGGGTTCAAGCAATTCTCCTGCCTCAGCCTCCCGAGTAGCCGGGATTACAGGTGTATGCCACCACACCTGGCTAATTTTTGTATTTTTATTAGAGACAGGGTTTTGCCATGTTGGCCAGGCTGGTCTAGAACTCCTGACCTCAGGTGATCCTCCCACCTCGGCCTCCGGAAGTACTGAGATTACAGGCATGAACTACCGCACTCAGCCACCTTAACCTCTTTTTATCCTCTTTCTCCATTTCCTTTGCCTTACCATTCTTCCATTGCCTTTTATCTCCATTTTATTTTCAGACTCCTTGAAATTCTTCTTCCTTCCCAGGTCATCTAATCAGAATACCCACCTGGTCAGCGTTCTGGGAGTCCTGCCGGGACTCCGGATCTCTTGGGAAAGACCATTCTTTTTCTTTTTAATTCTGACTTTAAAATTAGCAAGTGCTCAAAACTGCCTTAGTAAAGAAGGAGTTTGAGAAACTAAAAAGTTGGCTCACTGTGGTAGTCTGGGAAATTGTGCAGGCACGTTCCTTTGAGAAGCTCTGTGGAGCCCAAGGTGAGGTAGCTGGGAGCCTTGTGACGTCGAAGGGTGTGATCTTGAGGTCACTTTGCTTTACTCTCATGGAATGTGGCCTGCCACTGACTGGGTGATGTGGAATGGCTGCTACCAACAGCACTGGAAGGGTGTGGGTTTTTCAATAAATAACCCCATAGCCCTTAGGGCTGCGGTGCCTATGGCGTTAAAAGACTTGTTATTTGTTTGAGGGAGGAATGTCCCACTCCACTTGGCAAATTCACACCCTTTCCATGTTCACCAACCAGCACCTGGGGATGGGCAGAGATCCTACTAAGACTTTTAGACTTGTCCACTGGCCTGTTTTAATACAGCATTTTAGAAGCATGAACAGTGACCAGAACCTGGCCTCATGGAACGTGAGCTCCATTGTGCTCAGGTGCCCGATAATGCAGCAATTGCTCAGTTTCCTGTGATTCATCTCAGATCATCACTGGCACCAACAGGGATTCTGGTCCCACCCTTGGCTGGTGCCCCACTTGGCAGATTTCCCAGGCTGGGAGCACTCTTTGAGCTTTCAGCAGGTCTGCCTGGGGGGATTTTGCTCTGTGGTTTCCTCCTGGAAGTAGTAATTTTTCCTGGGTACCAGAGGCACGCAGTAAAGTTCCACCATAACTCTAATATATAACTGTAAATGGATGTAGGAAGGAATGAATGAATGGGCGAATGAATGAATGAATATAGACTAGAGGCTAGCAGGCTTCCTGCTTAAGTGAAATCACTGCTCCTCAGTGCTTCTTCGTGTTCAACACAGTGTGCTTGGCATCAGAAACCATGGGGCAGTGAGATTGGAGTTTGGCATCTTCTTTTCTCCCGCTGTCAATCACCATGTTTTGCCTCAGTTTACCCTAGTGCTGCTGTGCCTACCATATCAAGGTCTGAGGTTTTCACTTTTTTTTTTCCTATATAGTGAACACTAGCTGCAGTTTTGTTTTCATACCTGGACAGAGCATAAGTCCTGCCATGAACACAGCAAAGATCCTTCAGAAAGTCAAGAGGAAGAAGAAACAACGGTTCATGTTAAACTTGAGACGTTAATCTTGAAATGCCACTGGTTCTCTTCTGATTAGATTACATGCAGAATAAAACATGCAGGCAATCCCAAACCTCTCCTTTCAGATGTTTCTGATTCTCATTGTGTGCCTCTCTGGGAAGATACAGATAGCATCGAATAATCTCTCTGAGGGAATTAGTTGCTGTTTCCTCTTTCCTGTTTTGAACAAATTTTCTTTAATGCATTGTGGGAGTACACATGTAGAACATATTCTTTGACATCGCATAAATATTTACACAATATTTAAAACTCACTGTCATGAAGTATTTATTTCACTTGCAAACATTATCATCTATTTTTCTATGGAAAATTACAAAATAAAAGGCGCGGCTGCTTTGATTTTTAGTACCTGGTTTTGTTTGGTTTGTTTTCTTTCCATTGACCTTGCATATTTACCAGTAAATTTTTAAAGTCAAAACAGAGCATTATTGAAACAGAAAATTCAGTAGGCTGCCCAGAGATTGAGAGGGGAAGGTTGCAGACTAGCTTCTGTGAGGAGCACCTCCCAGTCATGACCACTGTAATCTGGACTATCATGGCAATTCCTTGCTTTGTTAGCAGAGACCTGTCTATTAAGGACCAGATCCAGAATTTCTGAGAACAAAAATTGAGAGAGTAGCCATGGGTTATCGCTTTGTGCCTAGAACATTGCCTGGAATCCAGTGTCCACATGATAAACATTTTTAGGATGAATAGCTTATTATATACCCTTTCAGAAATTTTCCATCCGCAGTCTTGCTTATATGTGTTTGAGTATATTCTTTTTTTTTTCTCATTTTATACAAATAAATACACACTATCAACGTGTTTCTTAGTTTTCTTTTTCTGCTTACTTTCTTGGTGGGCTTGGCATAGCTACTTTGTTAAACCGCTGCATTAAGTTCCATTATGTGGGTGTGCCATGACTTAATCAGTCCCCCTCAGCTTTCTTTTCTAAGTCTCTAGGTGAAAGCAAGGGCAGATGTGTGGGGAGGTGGGTGATCAGCAGCTGACAGGAACCTTCTACACACACAGTTGGTGCAAGTGGGACTAGGCTATTTCGCCATCCTTGGAAGATGTGGATGGCTGGGCCAGGGTGGGAAATCCCAAACTGACCTTTACTGTTGGCTGCATGGCCTTTCACAAGACAGTTATTTAACCTCTTTGAGCCAAAAGTAATGCCTGTGACATTAGAGGAAGTATGTAAGATGCTTACATATTGCATGAATATTTAATATTGATACTTCATAGATGCTTAACATCACCGCGGGTGCCTGTGATGCTCTCATGCATGTGTGTATGAGATACCATCTCACACATGTGTGTGATGCTCTGTCACACGTGTGAGCTACTACCTTGCACGCATGTGGGACACTATCTCGTGTGTGTCAGATAGTAGTACCTCATACACTTAAGGTGCTTAGAATCATGCTCAGCATCTGGCAGGGGCCGCATAAATGCTAGCTGGCATCTTTCGGCTTCTGAATATCCAGGGTTTGACAGTTATTTAGACCAAAATACCAGGACAGTTGAATTGCTTTCTTTGTGTTGTAAAATTATCTTGAAGACTGGAATCACTCCACCTGGATTCCAAGAAAAGCCTCCCGATGAGCTGCCCCGCACCCCAACCCCAGGCTTTTCCTCAATCTCGTCCCGTTTCTGATTTTGTTCTAGAGCTAAGTCAGTGTTCCTCGCCCAGCCCAGTCTTCCTGACAGTTTTCCCAGTCTGGAGATGGAGTGAGCTGTCCTAAAGCCTTATGGGATGGGGTGTGGGAGAGATAAAGCAGACACTCCCTCTTACAGTGGCAGGTATGTAACATCTGGGGGTAGCTGAACCCCAGCAGGGTGGGGGCCACAAGGGAGCATCAGAACAGGTTCTGCAGGGTCAGGGCTGAGGCTGTCGTTCTTCCTCAGTGGGGCATTGTTGGCTCCAAGGAGACAGAGAGATACAAGGTTTCTGGAAGTCAGTATTGGATAACTAAAGCCATGGCGTTGGTGGATACAGCCTGTTTTGGGAAAGATAAAAGAGAAAGAACCTGAACCATGGCTGTATACGTCTGATCTCCTCAGGGCCAGGAGTGTGCTGGTGGTAAATGCTTAACAACAACCTCCCCAAGGAAGTCCTGATTTGTAGCGTTTGTTGATTTTCCTGTAAAGGCCCCCACGGTGGCCATTTCAGGCTACTATGTGTAGTCCCCAGATGTGGAGTGGTGTGTACTACAGGATCCAGAGCCGGCTCCAAACCCCACTGCCATGGTCATAGGAGGAGAAAACCCTCCCTTCAGCATGTGCTAGATGCCAGGCGAAATTCAACAGTCACCATCTGAACCAATCACATTTTTGGCAGTATTTTTTCTCTGTCACTTCTGGTCCTTACACTATCGATTTTGGGGGCCATCCTGGAGTGTCCCCTGGGGTGAAGGAGGTCCTGGAAGCCTACCTACCACCCCACAGTAGACCAGCAGAGGGAGAGAAGGGCAAACAGGAGCCACCCTCCCACCACCTTTGTGAAGCCTGGAGTGCTTAGGAAGGAGAACTTCACGTGGGCCTTTATCAACCATTATAGTCAAGGTCAGGACTGTGGTGCAAGCAGAATTTAGGGCTGCCCCAAGTCTCAGAAATCAAGATAAATAATATTGTAATGTAGTAGTTTAGAAAATCAGATTAATGAAGGAAATAACAAAATTTGAAGTAAAGATACAGTCAGGATGACTCACTTTTTTCTTTTTTTCCTTTTGCCTCGGGATCCAACATGGGTCTGTGCTGCTCCACTCAACTTGAGGTTTGGGTTGAGCCATGGAGTTGCCCCTCTCCTGATAGATAACATAGGAAAACAGTGGCTCAAAGAGATTAAATGACTTGCTCAAGGATATTAGGCAGGTTTTGGGAAAGAACAAAATCTGTCCAGTCTGCTAACACCTCATTCAACCATACTGGCAGAAAGGGGAGGTCAAAAGAGAGAGCTCAGAGAAAAGAAAGAAGATCCCACAACGCACCTGCCTAGGGAAAGATCCCTGTGTGCCCTGAACACAAAGGGTAGGGGACTGTCCTGCAGTGAGGAATGACAGTGGTGCCCCAAGATCATGCATGTTGGCAAGTCTGGCCCAGGCAAGGTTGACCCTTGTTCTTGGCAGTTCTTGCTCCATGCACTCTAGAAGGGATTGCTGGCATCCAGGCATACGTCGGTGTGTGTTAGAAATTCACTGTTAGAGATTCACAACTGCAGAGATATGGAATCAATCTGAGTGCTCACTAGCCAATGAGTGGATAAAGAAAATGATACACACACACACACACACACACACACACACACACACACACATACATAACATACATACCATGGAATACTACTCAGCCATAATCAAGAATGAAATCATGTCTTATGTAGCAACTTGGATGGACTTGGGGGACATTATTCTAAGTGAAGTAACTCAGGAATTGAAAACCAAAGACTGCATGTTCTCACTTAAAAGTAGGAGCTAAGCTAAGGGTATGCAAAGGTGTACAAGTGGTATAATGGACATTGGAGACTCAGAAGGGGAAGGATGGGAGGGAGGTGCTGATGAGAAACTACCTATTGGGTTCAATGTACACTACTCAGGTGACAGGTGCACTAAAATCTTAGACTTCACCACCATATCATTCATCTGCATAACCAAAAACCATTTGTACCCCAAAGCTATTGAAATAAAAAAAAAGTTTTGTTTTTTTTTTAAAGAAATTCTCTGCTGACTATTCCTAAACTGAAAGGCATCCTAAGAACACTGAGGTTGTGGGTGCCCATGACCCCACATGAAGAGGGTGTTCAGTTTTTCCAGCTTGTTTTTTGTGTGGGAGGAGATGTGGTGGGTAAGAGAAAAGACAGTGGAACAGTGAAAACTTCAGTGACCAGACTGGCCAGAAAATGTGGTCTAGGGTTTGGCACCAGGGGCTGTCTCTCCCTGAGTCCCTGAGTGTTCCTCTGGTGCAGACTGAGAAGTCTCACCCCCAAGGAAAAGGGGCCAGGTGAAGTTAGACAAACAGAAGAACTGCACAGTACAGACCCCTTTTTGCTGTTCTTGCCACCTGCCTACAGCCTGTGAGAGATTATCCTGTGCACTGGGGCCGTAAAATGTTCATTGATATAAAAGCTTCTGGAGTTTGAAATTCATAGCCTAATTGAATCAAGGAGAAACCATCCCTGGAATGTTGTTGGAGGTTGGGGTTACTGTGGGTCTTGAAGCTGCTTCAGAGGACGTCCCTGCTTAGCCTTATGCCTTTGTGAATTCTTGTTACATCTGCACAGCCAAGTTCTGCATTTCCACAGAAAGCTTCCCAAAAGTTATCCAGCTTTGTCTTGGCCTTTCCTTGACTCAAGTTCACCCCTTCTGCAGTGAGGCAGATGCAGGCATAAAACAAGGGACCTCCAAAGAACCAAATGGGTCCTCTGGGAGGTCAGCCAACCTTGGTGTTGCCTCAGAGGTCACGGCAAATGAACTGTCACTGTGTTTGAGCATGCCAGCATCTTTTGGAGCAGTTCAGAGGTGAAGGGGGATGGGTCCAGTAACTCTGGTGTGCAGCGGGCCCGGCGTTTACTAGTCCAGAAGCACAGGCAGCTGGGAAGCTGGTGGTTTCCGTCTTCTTTCCCCTTCTCCACGGCAAGCTGCAGTTCCCTCACCTCCTGTTTGTGCCAAGCAGCCCCCCACTCCTGCAGCATGATGGAACACCTCATTACCTAACGCTTTTTAGGCAAGTGAAAGCTTTAAAAAGTCATTAAAGAGCATTAGAGAACACTTTTTCAAATGTCAACCTATCTAATCCCATCATCCTAGTGGAGCACCGTTCTTATCTTCAGCCTGCAAATTTGCTTGACATAGAGGTGTATTATTGTTCATTCTTTTTTCACAATATTACATCACATTTCTCCAGGTTTCTGTGGCCTTTCCTCACCCTTTTAAAGTTGCTGTCAATGTAATGTAATTTATCAGACCATTTGCCTAATAGTAGACAGTCAAGTCATTTCTGTTTGTTGGCTAATATAGATATGCAAAGGGAAACATCTATAAGGATATGGTTTTTAGTTTGTTTAATTATTGACTTAGAGTTAATTCCTAAGGAGTTGCCAAATCAAAGGATGTGAATCTCTTTGAGGCGTTTCCTGTGTGGTCTCTGTGTCTTGTGATACTGCTTTCTGAAAACATTTTGCCAACTGGCATTGCCTCTAGCAGTGAATGAATAAGTCAGTTTCATAGTAGACTTGCCAATAATGGAAAATAATTTTAAAACAAATTGGTTACTTTTTTAGGTATTAAATGGTATGTCAGTGGTATGCCAAAACTGTTCTGCTTTGCATTTTAAAATTCCTGATTATAGTAAATATCTTATGAAAATTTTACGTTTGTGTCATTTAAGCCGTTATCTACGGGGATCTTGATGTATATATTTCAATTTGTTGATCCATAGGCCTTTGTGGTGGTCTTGTATCATCAAAAGGATACATTTATGTATCTAGAACAGTAAAGGAAACTGTTCTAGACTAAGATTAAGAAGATATGGCAACCAAATGCAAGGCATGAGCTTTAGGTAACTCCTGGATGAAAATTAGAAACTACAAAGGACACTTGGGAAACAATTGGGAAAATTCAAATACGACCTATATATTAGATAATGCCATATCAATGTTAAATTTCTTGACTCTGTTATTGTGATTATGTAGCTGAATGTCTTTGTTCTTAGGAGATAAAGACTGAAGTATTTAAGAGTGAAGAACTACATCTATAACCTTCAAATAGTTCAGCAAAACTATATATGTATGTATCATACATATTATATATACTATATTATGGATCAATATATAATATAAAGTATACATACTATATGTACATACACATATACATACGTTTGTGGATCTATTATTTTATACATCAGACACATACATATTACCTCTACTATGAGAGTTGCATTTTATTTATTTTTTTGTGATAACATTTAACCTAAGATCTATCCTTTTAGCAAATTAAGTATACAATACAGTATGTTAACTATAGGCACAAAGCTGCACAATCTCTAGGACTTATTCATCTTGCATAACTGGAACTTGGTGCTCTTTGCTAAAATCTCCCCGATTCCTCCTTTCTCCCAGCCCCTGGCAACCACCATTCTGCTCTCTGCTTCTATGAGTTCAACCACGTTCGATTCCTCATATAAGTGGTATCATGTAGTATTTGTCCTACCATTGACTTATTTCACTTAGCCAATATCCTCCCATGCATGTTGCCCCAAATGGCAGGATTTCCTTCTTTTCTGTGGCTGAGTAACATTCGATTGCATGAATACACCATATTTTCTTTTTTTTTTTCTTTTTTTAGAAATTGTAACAAAGCATTTTATTTACATCAAGGAAGAAAGCTATGCTAAGGACATAGAACTCTGCTTCAGCTTTCCTTTAGCCTTACACTTCATAAAAGTATCAGGTGGCTCTCTTTGGCTTTTACTTAGTCATCTGTGTAACTAGGGTTGAAGACAGTAGAACACTGCGCCTTAGTGTAAGTCATTCATTTGAGAAGACAATCTCTTTTGAATTATGGTTTCTCATTGTTTGTTGTATCTTTTTAAAAATAGCAATAGAGATTCTTTTTAGAAAATACAAAGAAGCACAAGGAGAAAAGTAAAAATCACCTGTAATTCCACCAGTGTCAATGAATGACCAATGTTAATGTTTTCTAAATATTTGGAACATACCTTTCTGCCTTGTGTTTTCTTTTGTGTGTACGTGATGAATACACCGTATATTTTTTTTAACCATTCATCCATAGATGGGCATTTAGGTTGCTTCCATGTCTTGGCTATTGTGAATGATGCTGCAGTGAATGTCGGAGTGCAGATGCATGAGGACTCTTCAAGGTCCTTATTTTCATTCCTTTGGATTTGTAGAAGTGAAATTGCTGCATCAAATGGTAGTTCTGTTTTTCGTTTCTTAAGGAACCTCCATACTGTTTCCCATAGTGGCTGTACAATTTTACATTCCCATCAGCAGTGAACAAGCATTCGCTTTTCTCCACAGCCTTGCTAACACTTATCTTTTATATATATATATATATGTTTATTTATATATAAAATAGCCATCTTAATAGGTGTGAAGTGACATCTCATTGTAGCTTCAATTTGCATTTCCCTGATGATTAGTGATGTAGAACATCTTTTTAAATACCTGTATACCTGTTGGCCATTTGTATGTCTTCTTTAGAGAAAAATCTACTCAGTTCTTTTGCCCGTTTTTAAATTGGATTGTTTGTTTTTGCCATTGAGTTGTGGGAGTTTCTTAGGTATTTTGGATATCATATATTTCTCAAATATATGGTTTGCAAATGATTTTTTTCCATTCTGCAAGTTGCCTTTTTATTCTGTCAATTGTTTCCTTTGCTGTGCAGAAGCATTTTAGTTTGATGTAGTCCAACTTGCTTATTTTTGCTTTTGTTGCCTTTTTGGTGTCATATCTAAGAAATCATTGCCAAGACCAATGTCAAGAAAGTTTTCCCTATGTTTTCTTCTAGGAGCTTTATGGTTTCAGGGCTTACATTTAAGTATTCAATCCACATTTAGGTGATTTTTGTGTATGGTAAAAGATAAGGATCCAGTTTCATTCTTTTGCATGTGGATGTTCAGTTTTCCCAACATCATTTATTGAAGAGAATATCCTTTTTCCATTGTATATTCTTGGCACTCTTGTTGAAGATCAACAAGAGTTGTTGATCTTGTTGACTCTTCTTGGCTTGGAAGAATTAGGGTTTGTTAAAATGTCCATACAGGAATTAATGTTTTTTTGAAAGTGACCGCAAATTTAATATGCGTCCCATCAAATTCTCAAAGGTGTTTTCAATAAAAACAGAAAAAAAAAATCCTAAAAGTTGTATGGAACCATGAAAGACTGAACAGTCAAAGCAATTTTGAGTGAAAAGAACAAAGATGGAGGCATCACATTTCCTGATTTCAAAATATATCACAAAACGTCAGCAATTAAAACAGTGTGGTACTGGCATAAAAACAGACATATAGACCAGTGGGACAAAGGAATTAAGTTCATATATATATGGGAGCTACATTTTGGAAAAGACCTTTCGTAGCGGATGGAAATGCTGAAGGGATCCCTTTCTGGTGGTGGACTCCAGGCCCCAGTAGGGAGGTTCCTGGGGACTGAGGGACCTAGTAGCTCCCCTTTTCACATCCTATAGGCCACTTTCTTCTCCACCTGTGGGTGACAGAACTGAGGATACTCTGGCCTGACCCGTGGCTTTCCTGCCCAGAGGAATGTGGAATTGGGGTGTTTTCACTAGCCACAGGCTCCAACCCCTTTCTCATATCACCTGCTTTGTAGCTTTGCACACAAGCCTCACTTGAAGCATGAAGTTTACCCATGTTCTTTCCCTCCTGTGACCTTCTGTTTTTCCATATCTGACATCAAATCTGACTTAAAAGGCAGTGCAGATGCTCCTTTGGGGCAACGGTAATAGAAACCCTGGAGGAAGTTGGACTTAGAACTCTGACTTACAGGAGTTATCCTCGGCTGTCTGCCTAGCCTGTGCCTGAGGCTCCCCCTGCACACCCCCAGCAACTTTAAACAGCTTCCCCCAGGTATCAGGGCACCCCACTGAGAGAGCTTTAAAATGAATGGAGTAAAATTAATTGGTTGCTATATTGCCCTATTGAATTGATGTCAACACAGTTTAGAACGTTTGGTTTCATTGCTAGTCATTTCTATAAAAAGTTGAGAAATAAGGCTCTTAGGGAGGACTGTAACCACCATCATAAGTGTTCCTTTGAGAAAATTAGATTGGTTCCATCATCATTTTAACTGAAAATAGTTTCCCAGGATGAAAACAACTAGTCAATTGAGAGATTTGTAAATCAAATTGCATCTTAAATGCATTAGGGGATGGGCTTACTGTTCAAATGTATTCCATGGCGAATCCTGTGAAAGGAGTTCAGGATGCTCTTTTACAAAAAGAACCTGCATCCTATGTCCTACGATGCCCAGGGTTGATGTTTCTGGATTGAGTTTTTGTAGGTAAGTTTAAAGCAAGTAAGGGCTACTGAATAGTTTTGGTTTTTGGTGATCACATTTTTGTTCTTGCTTATAAAAATAGTAGAACATTCTCAACACTGTGAAAGTATGAAGTGGAACAAAAACTTGCCTATGATGGCAGCACCAAATAGCGATTGCCATACTTCTGCAGGTGTGTGTGTTGCTGTCTCTATACTAGAACAGACCTGGGTCCTCCTGTGAGAATTTAGTCAGCAGGTCAAGACCCCTAGGTTGGAGCAGGGTAGGAGGTGGTGAGCTTTCTTTACCCAGAAGGTCAGCGATGTCAGAGACTTTTTGAAACAATAAGCACCACTTGAAACCCAGGTAGGCTAGGGGTCAAGAAGCAGGGGGTCCACAAGCAGACCTCCACCTGGGTCATCTGAGCCTGTGTTGAAGATGCAGTCTGGGAACACCGAGGGCAGATTTCCAATAAACAGCTTCCAGTTTGCTCAGAGGCTGCTGCTTCCTTGAAAGCACACACTGCACATTTGGTCCTGTTCTCACTTTTTACCTTCAATTTTACCTTCCCTCTACCCTACCCTCCAATAACAAGATGCCCTTGGATTAATCCGTTGTTCGGGTCACACATATGACCTTCACTTCAGGGAACCTTACATTCAGAGAGGTCCAGGAAGGAGCAATGCTTCTTCCCCTGAAGACTGGCCCTGTTATGGTGAGATGTCAAGCACTCGCTGATGCCTGGAGATATTTTGGGGGCACAGAGCCTTCCAGTGCATTTTAAGCTGACCTGTGCAGGGGACCTTCTAGGAGACCTTCTAGAAGGTGTCAGGAACCTAGGAAGAATCCCAGAGCCTGTCCACTGTGTTCTTGGGGAAGCCACAGGCAGCTGGACTCTTTGGTGATGAGAGCCACTCAGATGAGAGCTTGGGGACTTTCTGTAAGGAGTGCAGGCCGTCCTTCAGAGCATCATGTGGGTGGAGGAACATTGGCCTCTTTCTCACTCTCTGGGTTAGAATCTGGGCTTCCCCACTGAGTAGCTGTGTTAACAGGAGTAGGTTACTTAAACTCTCTATTTCTCGCTTTGCATACCTGTAAAGTGGGGCTAATAGCAGTACCTTTCAAGTGGAGTTGTTTTGAAAGTTCAGTGAGATGTGTTATATCACCAAGATATAACACACTTAGCACAGCACTTGCCACAGCATAAACCCACGATAAACATTTATCATGGTCATCCTTGTCTTAATCAGCTCAGGCTGCAATAACAAAACACCAAAGACTGGCTGTCTTAACCAACAGGCATTGACTTCTCACAGTTTTGGAGGCTGGATGTCCAAGATCAGAGAGCCAGTATGGGTGGGCTCTGGTGAGGGCCTTCTTCCTTGCTCACATGGCAGAGAGCTCACTCACTCCGGTCTCTTCCTCCTCTTATAAGGACACTAACCCCATCATGGAGGCCCTACCCTCATGACCTCATCTAAACCTAATTACCTCCCAAAGGCCCCATCTCCAAATAGTATCACTTTGGGGGTTAAGATTTCAATATATTAATTTTGAGGGGGCAAAAATATGTAAAGATAACAATTATCTTTATTATTTTTGTGATCATCTGTGAGTCCCCTTGCAAGGCATTCTCAGTTGGCCGGGCAGTCTCAGAAGTAGAGGGAAGGAAGGTATAGGGAAGACCTTTTCGACCCCAGTGGGATCTTACAGTCCATGGTGATGGTCTTGAGCCTTTGGGAAACTGCTTTCACTGTGTCATATTTCCCTCTCCTTTTGACCTCTGGGAAAATACTCTCGGTTGGCTTAGTCTAGGTCAGAGAAAGAAGGAAGAAGTCAAATTTATTAGGCAGCTACTTCTTGAGCTAGGTAGCTCAGGGTGCGGAGATTCATCTCATTGCATCCTCTCAGCCACCCGTGTGGCCGGCACTGCCATCGCCATTTATAGAGGGAGATGCGCTGAGATGCTTCGGGGAGGAAACACCACCTATCCAAGGTCACACTGCTCAGGAATTGCACTAAGATGCGAACCTTGAGCCTTTTGACCCCCAAGCCCTTGAAACCAGCTGCAGCCTGTGTAGGGAGGAAAGGGGCAGCCAGCCTGGAGCAGAATTTGGATTGGATGGATCCAATGTAGCAGGAACAGGCACACTCTGGGCCTTTCCACCCTGCGTGTGCTTGCTCACTCCAGCTGCTCAGTGAGACTCCTCAGACCCCCGAGTCCCTCCGCACACAAAGGCTACCTCCCACTCACCCCAGCTCCACTCTTCCAGGGATGGAGTAACTCTCTGGAGGGAGCTCATTTGGAAGGTGCACTAACCCAGACTCTGTTTTCTTCCCTGCTCTTGTCCTTCCCCAGCCCCTAAAGACAATGAAGAGCGCGTGTTCAGGGAACGCATGCGGCCGAGGAAGCGGCAGGGGGCCGTCAGGCGCAGGGTCCATCAGGTCAACGGCCACAAGTTCATGGCCACCTATCTTCGGCAGCCCACCTACTGCTCCCACTGCAGAGACTTCATCTGGTAAGCCTCTCTCGGGAACCTTTAGTTACAACATATCTGTGGCAAGAAGTCGGGGATGGGGTAGGGGAGACTATGCACCTCATTTAAAGAATGCTGGCATGCCTCGTTTCTTCCTTATGTGAATGCAGGGGACTATTCTGGAGGGCTAAGTGTGTGTTTAGTACATGGGGGGAAATACATGGAAAGAAGTGATGGTTTCTGGCAACTTTATACCTAGAGTTTTATCTTATCAAAGGAGTTAAGATTTTATAACCAACAAGGATATTGTGACTGTGTGTGTGTGTGTGTGTGTGTGTGTATGTGTGTCTTGTTTTGAGACAGAGTCTCACTCTGTTGCCCAGGCTGGAGTGCAGTGACATGATCTCCACTCACTGCAACCTCTGTCTCCCAGGTTCAAGCGATTCTCATGCCTCAGCTTCCCACATAGCTGGGATTACAGGAGCACACCACCATGCCTGGCTAATTTTTGTATTTTTAGTAGAGATGGGTTTTCACCATGTTGGCCAGGCTGATCTAGAACTCCTGGCCTCAAGTGATCCACCCACCTCTGCCTCCCAAAGTGCTGGGTTTATAGATGTGAGTCATTGTACACAGCTGATTATGTGTTTTTAAAAAGGATCCTTACCTTTTAGAGACATACGTCAGGAATCCAAGGTGAGGATTCCACTGAATAATAATCCACTGAATTATTTAGAAATGAAATTATCTGATGTCTAGGATGTGTTAGAAAATCGGGAAGGAGGCTGGGTGCAAACGCAGTGGCTCATGTCTATAATCCCAGCACTTTGGGAGGCCGAGGCAGGCAGACTGCTTGTGGTCAGGAGTTTGAGACCACTCTGGTCAACATGGTGAAACCCTGTGTCTACTAAAAATACAAAAATTAGCTGGGCATGGTTGCATGTGCCTGTAATCCCAGCTACTTGGGAGGCTGAAGCATAAGAATCGCTTTAACCCGGGAGGTGGAGGTTGCAGTAAACCGAGATCACTCCACTCCACTCCAGACTGGGTGACAGAGTGAGATTCTGTCTTAAAAAAAAATTAAAAATAGGCCGGGCGCGGTGGCTCAAGCCTGTAATCTCAGCACTTTGGGAGGCCGAGACGGGCGGATCATGAGGTCAGGAGATCGAGACCATCCTGGCTAATACGGTGAAACCCCGTCTCTACTAAAAAATACAAAAAACTAGCCGGGCGAGGTGGCAGGCGCCTGTAGTCCCAGCTACTCGGGAGGCTGAGGCAGGAGAATGGCGTGAACCCGGGAGGCGGAGCTTGCAGTGAGCTGAGATCCGGCCACTGCACTCCAGCCTGGGTGACAGAGCAAGACTCCGTCTCAAAAAAAAAAAAAAAAAAAAAAAAAAAAAAAAATTAAAAATAAATAAAAATAAATAAAAAAATCTGGAAGGAGGAGAGGGGCAGGGATAAAGATGATCCATGACCAGCTCCATTCCACTAACAATACCAAGGCTCAGAAATGAAAATAAGACTGGCCTGATGTCCTCCAGCTAGGAAGTGTCAGAAGTATGATTCTACCCCTAGCAGTGTGACTTTTAACGTTTGTACTTTTCCTGACACCGCAGCAGCCTTTCCGGCAAGCTGTCTGAGCTCTTTGAAGCTGAGGTAGAGGTTGCCTTCATGAACCCTTGGATCCAGCCAGGGAGGGCGAGTGAGGCAGTATGAACCCAGCCAGGGACATCTGCACTGGGCTCTGAGGACCCCTTGGATTCCAGGTATCCAGGAGTCACTTGTCTTATCCTTGCGATGTCACAAAGTCAATCATCCAGGTTGGCGTAGACATCTGAGATGATATAGCTCAGAGCAAGCCCAGCCCAACTGAGGCAGAATTAATGCCCCATTCCAGCCACAGATACTTCCAATTACCAGGGCAGACCCAGCTGTCTGACCTTTACTTGCTATATTTGGTCATGAACTGAGTGGCTGGTCTTACAGATTCAGGTCTCCTCTAAGCCCATGGGTGAAGGCCACTGAGCTCTAGGTTCCCTGGGGTGGAACCCGAATAACTTCTGGCTTCCACTGGGCTGGGAACTGCAGGGAGCTCCCTGACCAGCTGTAGTTAGTATATAAGGACAGGGGTAAGGCCAGGTTTGTGTGATTGTTCTGTGTCCATGCTGACTTTATGTCTTGCCCTGGGAATACCACTCTGGCCATGGAAGGAACCTCTAATGTTGGCCTTCACCTAGACAACCTCTTGAACCCCCAGTTCGGGGCACAGATTGGCTTAGAATCATTGGTGGTCTTTGGACTGCCCAGGGAAATCTACGAGCCAGCTGCAGCACTCTTCCACAGTTAGAGGGCCCACAGAGCATGTCCTGGTGCTGGGAGAAGAGGAATGTCCATTCTGTCCATGAGGAAAGGTATGCTTGACTGCTCAGTGCCTACCAGGAGCAAGCAGGGTCGTTTGTGGCTTTCTAGAACATTGCTGACTGCACAAGAATGGCTCTCTGTGTACGAAATCAAGCTCTGACGCTGACCAAACCTTGCACCGTCCACAAGCACTGGGGCTGCCTTCTGTGACCTTCTGGAAGGAGACATTTAAGGCACCTTGCAAGTGGGAGAGAAATTACAATATTCTGCATACTCCACGTACTTGGTGCAATGTGGGTGGTGGCCCGAATTGGGTGGTTTTTCTGTTTGTTTTTTGACCTGGTAAGATTTCACTTAAAAAAAAAATTATTCTTCTTTTCAGGGGTGTCATAGGAAAGCAGGGATACCAGTGTCAAGGTAAGAGGCATTTATGAACTAAATCTTCAGAGGCCCATGGTTAGATCCAGATCACTGGCACCCATAGGAGACAGGTGCTGGGTCTGATGACATTTGGAGGCTCTCCACAGCTTGCATGCTTATACTTCCTCTCCAAGAGGCAGGACCCTGCTTTCTTTGTTCCCACTTAGCCATTACTTCTGCATATATGGGAATATATATGGGAGGTATCTTGCAGGTGCCACCCGTCTCCAGGTGTCCTTGTGGTCTCAGCAGGTCCCCGATCCACCCAGCCTTTGTGTCCCAGCTGGAGCAGGTGGCACTTTCATCTTTCTGAAAGAGACATACTGCTTCAGTTGGAGGCTCTTTGAAAGTCCCACTTTGTCCTGAACTGGGTCTGTGTATTCTGCCAGCTCTCTCCCTCTCTCCCTCCCTAGAGAAGCTTCCTCGCCTGCTCGTTGTACTCGGTATCACTGAAAGGTCCTTGTCGAATCCCTTTTTTTGGGTCTCAGCTGTATGATCATTAGCCCTGAAAAATTTAAAGCTCACTTGAAGGCACTAAGATTATTCCTTTCCAGTTAACTGACTACAAATGCAAGGTTAAGCTTTACAAAATTGGAGGGTAGAAATGTGGCATGGTCGTGTGGTGGTTTCGCTGAGGTTAGAGCAGAGAGGTTTTTCTATCTCCTCACCCAGCACTGCTGGGTCTCACCCACGGAGTAGTGTCTGGTGGAAGTTGCTGTTCTTTGGGGTAACGTGTACACAAACAGTTACTTACCTCTTCAGCCACCTACTGCCCACATTGCCCTATGACACTAACAACACAGATACAGGCCACTTCTTGTGGACGTATTAAAGTCGATGGGAATTTTAAAGTTTGGTATATCAGGACACAGTCAGATAAAAAAGCCTCAGAACCTCTGCACTGCCTGCTGACCCCCTGTCGCATCAGCCACCCTGCATGGTCCCGAGTGGGGCGCGAGGCCACTACAACACCTCTAACAGGCAATGCTCCATGGGAGGGCGGGAAGGAAGTTTTTCCCTGACCTTGGCATATTGAAGTGAAAAAATTGATCAGTACTCCCTGAACTGGAGAAAACTGCTGATGTCCTTTGAATATAAATGTTACCTTGCTCTCTGGAGCATTTAGGAAACTCTGATGGCTCTGATAGCACAGTGTTTAGAAATAGCTGCATGAAAGACTTTCAGGAGGGTATTAAATTAAGACTCAGTGGCAGAAGGGGCCTGGCCCCCCTTGTCCCTCCACCAAGCCCTGAATAGATCCTGGGAGGGATACTCCCTTCCCCGAGTGTCGCTCAGGGTTCCTGTCTTTGCTATTTGCAGTTTGCACCTGTGTGGTCCACAAGCGGTGCCATGAGCTCATCATCACCAAGTGTGCTGGGTTAAAGAAGCAGGAGACCCCCGACCAGGTAAGTGTGACACAGAAATTCTGGGCTTCTTCACTGCCAGCCCCTCCCTTCACCGCCTCTTCTGTGGTTCCCAAGAAAACCTTCTCTGCCTGAGACCCTGTCATTTCATTGTGTTGATAAAAAACAAAGGGAGCTGTCCACAGTCTTCCGGCATGAGACACCATCCGCAGGATGAGCACAGGTCCAAGTTAGTTCTATCCCCTTGGATGTTATGCCAAGTACAGTGTGAGCCCAGCGCTCAAGCCCACAAGAAAAATATGAATTCTTTTATTTCATCATCTCATCAGAACTAAAGTGGCTAACCGATGTGTCACTAGCTCCTCACAGGTAATAAACAGTAATAGAAACACAAGCAGGAACCTTATGTTTAATGAGCTGATGGGGGAATGGTGTGGAATGAACAAGCCCAAGGAATACTTAGGAGGTGGCAATAACCACAGCAATAAAAATAGTCAACATTCACTGGGCACTTACCATGCCCTGATTGAAGTACTTTAACATACATTATTTAACCGCATAGTAAGCTTAATGAGGTAGACGTTATTATCTTCATTTTACAACAGAATAGAAGCACAGAGAGTAAAATTAACCTGCCCCAAATCACACAGCTAAGAGCCACATTCAAACCCAGGCAGTTTGTTCTAAAGCCTGAGCCCTTGACCACTGCACTATGTGTTGTCTCTTCATCTTAGAAACTAGCATCCGATTGCCTAGTTTGGTAGAGGTAAGGAAGCAGAAAAATGCAACAGTGAAGCTAGGTTCTCCTAACTGAGCAATTAGGAGAATGATAGTCCCACTGATAGATTAAAAAACCTTTTTGAGGAAGATGACAGTTGTGAATGTGGATGTAGGTATTATCAGAACACTTGATTTCAAAAGCATGCTCTTAATTCTAGGGAAAATAAATTCTGTGTAGTCATAGGCTATTATAATTGGGGGTTAGAGAGAAAGGCCCTGGGTAGGTTTATAATCAGCTGGTCCACAATTTGACTTCCAACGGGACTGACTTACAGAGACCTTCTGCCTGCTCCTTAATAATTCAGTCAAATAGCATCCTGGCATTCAGGCATTTCCCATCTTCTCTCTTCTTCTGCTTTCATACTGTCTCGGGAAAGCAGCAAAGGACAAGGCTTAGACTGAGCCTTCCATGTCCGTGAAGGGTAGTCTGAGCCCAGAGCACCAACGTTGTTTGCAGGGGCTCTCTTGTGGTTAAAACTGCAAGCCAGTGCCTGCGCCTCCTGACTCCTGGTCTAGGATCATGACCCCAGTACATCATTGTTGTTTTCACAGGGAAATGAAAGAGATGGCTTGCTTGTTGTCTGCCTTATTTCCTTCCTATGGACATTCCATTGAGCATTTATTGGGTATGTCCTGTGTGACAGGCGCTATGCTGTGTCCCATGGAAGCAAAGAGGAGTACACTAATCGTTCCCTCAAGGATCTCAGTCTCATCACCTGCAGGTCTCTGACTCTGCAGGACTCTAAAGCTCATCTGCACTTTTTGGAGGGAAAGGTCCCATAGGAGTCTATGCCATGCACGTTAAAGCATTGAGATTTGAAATGTTCAGAACCCAGCTTGATCTGCGACCCAGTTCTTCTGACTGTCTTTCCTGGCATATTGAGCAGTGAGAAGAAGTCTCCAGTGAAGTGTGTTCCCAAACTTGGCATGTACCACCAGGGACAAATTGCCAGGGACTGAGAGAGGGAGGCTCTGGGTTTCTTAGCTTGGCAGAGTTGACTGCCAGTCCTGGCTCTCCCCGCCACCATCTTGTGCTTCCCGAGGCCAGTCTCCTTTAGTGTCAGCATATCTGGCCCCTCAGGGTCATGGGCGTGCCCTCTGCCGGGTTACTGAGCTGTTAGGGACAAAACTTTGAGTTCATTCTTTTGTGTAACCACCTTTAGTCTGATGCCTGTGCATACACACATCATACACGCCACAAACACGTGTAGCCCTAAACACCATGCTTTCAATGCCCTCCTTCCTATTAAAAGGTGCTCTGGTGATGGGCTTCTTGGGTGTTCTGCACCATGAACACTCTGGTCCACCCCCGTCTCATGTCTGTGTGTCTTAGCATGTGGTGGACTCACACCCTGCCTGCACTTCCAGGTGTGGTAACCAAACAATGCTCTATCTCCACTGGTGTCACCTGTTTCTTCTTGAATCTCACAATTCTTCCTACCGTTTTCTTCCTCTCCATGTTCTCTCTGTGAATCTTACTCACCCCATTGTATCTGTGTCCTCCTCAGCAAGCACACGTGTGACATGTCCCCCTGCATGCATGCCGTCTTTGTGTTGGCCTCTCGGTCGGTCTGATGCTGTGGCATGCTCTTGTGTGGGCTCCTTCATCCTCCTCCCTCTGTTCTCTGATACCTTAGAGTTTTAAGTGGTCCCAGCTGAGGGTCATGTAGCTCTTTCCACCCCCACACTGAATTTCTTGGCCACCTGGGACAACTTCCCCACTTTTTCACCTTAGTCTGTCATTCATACCCCTATGAGGTGATTCCTAAGAGACCAAGATTGTATTCTCAGTATAGGGCCACCATGCCTTCAGGGTTTGTGTAGGAATAGAGTGGGCACAGTAATCTCATACTTCCTTAGCAGTGAGAGAGACCATGGCAGAGGCAACAAGTCTACATTCACAAACAGGCACACCTAAGCTACGCATCTAAGGATGGGTGAGTACAGTTGTTTTCAGTAGAGCTGACATTCTTGTTCCCAGGCAAGACCCTAAGTGGTAGACCATCCATGTCAGTAGGGATCAGTGAAATCTTGGCCCAATGGAAGGATCAGCCATTCCTTGGAACTGGGTGCTAGGGAACTTATCTTCACGCTTGTATTCAAGTCGAGCTCCCTTTCCAGCTCTCATGTCCCCCCTCATTAGTCCCCCATGGGGGCCTTTCCTTCATGAGTCAGCTAGGGAGCTGAGGCCCAGCTTTGCCACATGTCAGCCACTTCCTAATCCCCGGGGTGGCAAGACATCCCCAGCCCATGGATGTCTTGGGTGATGGTCTCCTGCCGATTCTGAGATGGGCTGGGGGTGCAGCTGCTCCACTAGAGACACAGATGGAGGGTAGCACTGTGGAGGGGCAGAAATGACCCAGAAAAGTAGCCCAGCAGACCCTTGCTTCCATGAAATGTGTTATGCTTCTAGCCTCTTCCAACCCTGCAGTCTCATTGACCCTGCCATCCTGTGGCACTAGGTGGGATGGGGTGGAGGGGCCATCCTTATTTGCCACCTGAGAAATCCAAGGCTCCGAGAAGTCAGTAAACCTGCCTGAGACTCATGAGTGGGTCATGGCAGACCCAGGCCCCCGATCATACACCTAGACTTCTGTTCCTCTTCCTTTCCCTTCTGTCTTGCCACCATCTCTTTACCCCTTTTAAATCATCAGTAGGAGGCAGCATAGTGGTTAAAAAGCCTGGGGTCTGAATGCAGATTCATGGGGATGGAAGCCCGTGTTTGTTTCTTGTCAGTTTATAGGCATCTTTCTTGATCCTGCTGTGCCTTCATTTCCTCTTCTGTGAAGTTGGGGCAATCATGGACCTCTGCCCTGTAGGGTGGTGGTGAGGTTTAGCTGAGATAATTAGCTGAGAATGCTCAGCGCTGAGACCTGAGCATTCTTAGTGTTCACCACGCTGTATTAGCCATCTTCCTCCTAATTGTTGTCTGTCCTAACTGATCCATAGTTTCCACAACATTGTGCAGGGTTTACACACTGCTGCACAGAATCCCGTGTTCCACAACATTGTGCAGGGTTTCTACGCTGCTGCACAGAATCCCGTGTTCACCATTGAGCTCCCTAGAGGCTTTTTGCCTCGGTGGGTCTTCCAGGCACACAGCAGTATTGAAGGTGCAAATTTTTTTTTTTTTTTTTTTTTGGAGACAGAGTCTTGCTCTGTCACCCAGGTTGGAGTGCAGTGGTACGATCTTGGCTCACTGCAACCTCTGCCTCCTGGGTTCACGCAATTCTCCTGCCTCAGCCTTCCGAGTAGCTGGGATTACAGGCGGCACCACCACACCCGGCTAATTTTTGTCTTTTTAGTAGAAACGGGGTTTCACCATGTTGACCAGGCTGATCTTGAACTCCTGACCTCAGGTGGTCCGCCTACCTCAGCCTCCCAAAGTGCTGGGATTATAGGTATGATCCACTGCAGCTGGCCTGAGGTACTCATTGAGGACACTGTACTGTGATTGCTTGAAGTCCTGAAGTCCTGGAGGGGACCATGTTGGGGAGCAGGCCTGGTCTTGCACAGTGAAATGGAGCAGCCAACAATGAGTTAAGAGCATCAGGAGCCAAGGCCGGGGCAGGATGGGGCTCTTTTCACCTCAGGGCAGCTTTCAGAGCCAAGCTAGGGCCTGCCACCTACAATGACACATGCTCTCTCGGAAAGAAGTTCTGCAAGAGTTCTGATGACAAGCCCTCTGGGACACGGAGGAGCTCGGTCGTGACCCTGTGTCTTGCCATCCCTGCAGGTGGGCTCCCAGCGGTTCAGCGTCAACATGCCCCACAAGTTCGGTATCCACAACTACAAGGTCCCCACCTTCTGCGATCACTGTGGGTCCCTCCTCTGGGGCCTCTTGCGGCAGGGTTTGCAGTGTAAAGGTAAGTTGCTCCCTGCCCCGCCCTCAGCCCCTGCATGTCCCCTTCCCCGCTGCCTACCCCCATCCCTGCTTTATAAAACACCCTTGTCTGTTCTCATAGCCTAGAAAGTAAATTTCAGATTTGGCCAAGAACTGAGCACAAGCCTTTGTTAATCCTGCATTAGTAACTCTGTGCATTTGGCAGGCAGTCTCTGGGCAGAGACCATCCAGGACTGGGTAGAGGGAAACACCGAGGAAGGAAGAGGGCGAACCCCACGCCTTAAGATCACTTACAGTCTGGGGAGACAAGATGAGTCTACAAAAGCCTAATAATTTAAGGAAAGATACATCAGAGCAGAAGGAAAGTAATATTTTTGGAGTTAGGCCATGAAGAAAGTGACAGCTGTGAATTGGGGCTTTTCTTGCATGGTCCATGGCTCAGTGCTTACTCTGAAAGAGCCATCGTATGTATCCTATGTATCGTATGTATCGTATGTAACCTTGTCACATACGATAGCTTGCTGATTCGTCACTGGCTTGGGACATAGGGGATTTTATCCCCATGGCCCTGGTGAGGAAACAGAGGCTCAGAGACTAAGCAACTTGCTCACATCACACAACTTATTAGCAGAAGTAGGATTTGAACCTTGACTCTTGCATCCTGGGTACCTTCCTGTTTCCTGCCATGCCACCTGCAAACAGTGCGCTCAGATGATGATGCTAAGTGGCACAGGGAGCAGCACATAACACAGGGAGGTAGAAATGTATTCTGGTGGCCTGAGGAGTGTGTCCAGTTTTATAAGCCGGTCCAGCCTGCTGGCAGAGTTGGGCAACTGTGAACTACTAGGCAGGGATATTGCATGGATATTATTTTAAAATAGTGTTTTATTGTTTGTGTGGAATGTATTATTAATAAATTCCCATTGTAGAAAAATTAGAAGAATAAGTAAAGTATAAGAAAATAAACCGAGGACATAACAAATTGGTCATTGAAGGGATCCCAATGAGAAACTATGAGAATTGGAAATAAGATCAGGGCTGCAGTGGGAATAAAGAGGAGAATGACTTTAAAATATCAAGGAGGAGTGATTTATTGAATGTAGTGACCAGAAGCATCTGGGAGGGCAGTGATAGCATTCACTGAGTTGGGGATACAAAAGGGAGGACAAGGTTGGAGGTAGAAATAGAGCCTGAGTTGGGGACACCTTAACTTGAGGTACCCGTGGCAAATGGACATGAAGCTGCCCACCTGTTGGACATTCTCACTGACACTTGGGGAACAGGTCTAGATTGAACATTTAAATGTGAGTTTTTTCAGTATCTAAGCAATTAAAGCTATAAAGTCAATGTCATTCTCCAGGGTAAGCACATTGAGTATGAAGAGAAAAAAGTCAAAGATAACACCATGAGTAGGAGCTCTCTTAGTGGGACAGTGGGATGGAGCCCAAGTGCTGTAGGGTAAAGTGAAAATAGAGGGAGATGTTTTTTCAGAATGTTTTAGTCAGGAAAAAGTCAGTGGCAAAGGAGAGATGGATGAGGCAGGAGGGAGAGGGGACTGACGGTTGATACAGCAGGGAAGGGGAGGGGAATGGGGACGGGCCTTGGGGAGAATGATGGACACCGCCTTCCCCAGATGGAGGGCAAGCCTGGCCACCAGGCATGGGCGCAGATGCATCTTGGGTGTCAGGGATAGAAATCCAGGAAGAGGTGAGTGGACAAAGTCATCATTTAAGTTTTGAATCTGTTGAGGGCATTGCAAGGAGATTCCCCTTATTTTCTGAAATAGGAAGTCTTTTTTGAAGTAGGAGGGAGAAGTGGGGGTGTGAGAGGCACGAAGAGGGTGGTGAGGGCTGGAAATAGCAATTGTGGGGACAGAACACAGTCCAGCCACTGGACATGAGGAGGTGCTGACTGTGGACACACCCAGCATCCTGTGAGCTTCCCAGCACCCCTGGAGGCGGGGGCGGAGCCATTCCACTTCCCTGTTGGAATATTGTTTCTAGCGTGTGACCCTGAACAAAACGGGGCCTGCCTGTAATCCTTTAGGTGAGATGAAGAGAGCAGAAGAGGAAGAAGGGAGGGGGCAGGAATCTCGAGTGTCTAGCAGAGGAGCGATGTGCTTTTGGAAAGATGAGTGTGGTTGCTGGGAAGCAGGGCCTGCTTTGGAGGGAACCCTGATGAGCTGATGTCTGGTTTTGTTGTAAATATATTAATTATTGATCTATCTAGGGAACCTAAATGAAGATACCATCATCGTAAATATTGATATTTTAAGAAAGCAGCCCAGACACCCAGACGTCACTGTTAGGGCTGTGGGTCCCCGATGACCCTGGAAGAAGGAGGGGCAGGGACAGTGTATTCAGCTGTCATTGGGCAGGAAATGCTCTTGCCCCTGCTTAAGGGAAGAAGGGGCAGAATTAGGATGCCTGGAGCAAGGGTGTCTGTCCATGGGAGCCGAGGAACCCGGAGGGACTCAGGCCACATAAGGGCTGGAAGACGAAGGCTCAGACCTGAAGCTCCCCAGCCAAAGTGTGCAGACTTTTACTCTCCTGTGGCTCTGATGTTATTACTTGGCCTTTTTTTTTTTTTTTTTTTTTTTTTTTAACCATTGCTGCTGTTCTCCTGTGACCCTCTCCTTCTCCTTCTCCCTCCCTCTTTGTCTTTCTCTCTCTTTAATTAAGAGACTTTATTTTTTTTTAAGAGCATTTTTAGGTTCACAGCAAAATTGAGCAGAAAGTACAGAGAGTCCCCATATTATGTGCCCCCCAGCACACACAGCCTCCCACCACCAGCATCCCCAGCAGAGCAGCCACGGAACCTGCACTGCAGACATCATTGTCACTCACAGTCTGTGTTTCACCTTGGGATTCACTCATGGTGTTGGGCATTCTGTGGGTTTGGACGAATGGACAGTGCTCGGTATCTACCTTGATAGTATCATACAGAGTAGTTGGATGGCCCTGGAAAATCACCTGCTTCCACTTACCTCTTTAGATCCTTCCTCCACCTTAAGTCTTCTTGGCCCTGTAGACTCCTTACCCTGTGGAGAGGGGTCATGGCCAGAAGAGGCCAGCATGGGCCCAAGGCAGGGACTGCTTGTGCCCAGGTCTAAGCCTGGTTCTGCTACTATGATTAGTAAGAAAAAGAAATCAAGACTTAGTGACTTGCAAGCATCCCTAAGCAAGTCCCTACAAAGCTGGCTCTTGCGCCCAGGCAGCCTGGCTCCGTTCCTGACTCTGGTAGGTACTCTATGCCACCCTCTCCTGCTTAGGAAGACTCAGCCAGGCTTTCTCTCTTGCTGGACCATGCTAGCAGGGCCTCCTGGGCTGGAGCCCTGGTCCCCTGGTCCTGGCTGGAAATCATCTATTTGGCCTGCTGCCCTGTGGATTCAGCATTTTTGCCATTCCCGTTCCCATTCCCAGAAATAGATTCCAGTATTTTCAGCAAACCAGGTTTCTTCAGAGCCTGAGTCTACGAGGAAGGATCCGTGATACCGTCCTAGTCACTCTTTCTCCGGTCTAAAATTGTCTGAGCCACACAGGTTCAAGCATTGTGTGTATACCCTTCCAGGCACTGTCGCTTTGTCAGCCAGGTAGAGGGAACATAATTATGTCTGCTTTTACTGACAAGGAAATGGAAGACTGGAGAGAATGGGTGCACACAGGGCATACAACCAGGACCTGTGGGTGCACTCAGCCCTTGGGGCTGTCCTTTTCCTGCCCACAACCACAGAGGGGCCAGATCTTTGAAGGATGCTCACACGATCACTGGGTAACTGAGATCCTTAACCGAGGGCAGAAAATCACTGGCACAAAGTGAGCAGGCAAAATAGTTCATTTCTTTCTTGCATTTTGTGACTCAAATGCCTGCCGTGTCTGAGTCTCTCCAGACTCATTCATGGGTCTGTCTGAGCCCTTCAACCATTATTAAACAGTCCAGAAATGAGCTTCCCAGGTTCCAGGAGCAGCATCACTAGTCTCGGGCGTTTGGAGCCTTTTCATTCTGCACTTGGTTGGAATGGTGCTGCTTTCTCCAGTCTCAGGTTCACTGGCACCGCGGGCCTCTCTGGGGCCCTTTTCCACCTGTGTTTTATTTTCCCACTGACGCATGGAGTCAGTGCCCCCTGGAGGCAGAGATGCCCAATATCCTTTGATTGCAGTTTCCTTCTCTAGAGAAGATCCAGTTCTCACCTGCCCCCGTCCCATCCCCCACACTCATGTCTCAGCACAGCTGCTCTGAAGTCATCCGGCACCAAGGGGCAACTTCACAGGAAAGCCAGACCTCCTGACGGAGCCTGCAGTCAGGCCTGCGGGGGCCTGTGGAAGTGAAAGCCCTGCTTTTCTCATCCCCATCTGGGGTGAATGCTCTGCACCTGCAGTCCTCCAGGACAGGGGACGAGGCACAGGGAGGAAGGTATACTCCACGAAGGCCTGGCCTGGAGATTCCTAAAGAATCTTCTTCCTCGCTCCTGCCTCTCTCTGACACACATCTTAATAACTGCTCTGATCTGCGGCTGTTTTCAGGGTCCAAGGGGACAGGGTGTCCCCTCCTCTCCAGTAAGTAGTAAACAGGAGTGGTGGCCTGAAGAGATCACAGGCTAGGATTTGGAGGAGCTGTCCTGGTTTGGGTACTGCCTAACTGGGGGATTGCAAGCAGGTCAGCCTAGCTTGGTACCCTTGGCTTTTAACCTCAACTGCCCTCTGCCCTGCTGAGGACAGTAATAAAAATAATAAAAATGGAGTGATGTTAGCCACATACCTTGGGGCGACTGTGCAGAGCCATAAAGATAAAAGAAAGGCCTGCCTGTCTCCCTCCTTCCTTCCTTTCCTTGTTTTAAAAAAAAAAGTATTTTGGATACTTAAAAACACTAAAAACATGAAGAATAATTTTTAATTTTCAACATTTCTGAAAATGTCAGTCCTTTACTATTTTTAACAGCTAGGCCCCTTGTCGTAACTTCAACTTTTATTTTTAGAATTATAAGGAGCACAATACATAAATACATTCTCACTGTTCTTACTGTCAAAGATCCAAGCGAGACTGAAGTTAGATATATATTAAATATATTAAAGGCTTTCTTTGTATTCTCTTTCCACTTTCATCCTCAGACTTCTAAAAATGTGCTATGGGTCCTCTCAGGCTTTTTGTGTATCTTTGCTGCCTGGATACTCACACACACTGTGTTAGAATCTATTGCTACATAACAAATGATCCCGGGACGTAGTGGTGTAAAACAACCAATGCTTATTTTCTCAGAGTTTCCTCTGGTCAGAAATCCGGATGGAGCTTAGCTGGGTGCATCTGACTCTTCGTGAGGTTTCAGTCAAGCTGAGAGCTGGGGCTGTTGTCTCATCTGAAAACCCAACTGCAAGAAGCTCGCCCACATGGCCATTGACCGGAGACATCAGTTCTCTGCCATATGGCCTCTCCACATGGAGACAAGAAAGTGAGAGAAGATGCCCTAGACACAAGCCAATGGGACTTCTCGTCACTTTTGATGTTTTCCATTCATTAGAAGAGAATCACTATGTCCAATCCTCTCCAAGAGAGGGAGTTACATAAAGGCATGAACACCAGGAGGCAGGGGCAATCAGGAGGCAGCTTAGGGGCTGCCTGGCACACCTGCACCTCCCCATCCACATCCCCTTCACCTCCTCACAAATGCAATCATCTTGTCTGTGGGGTCTACCCTGACCACTGGGTAGCTCTCAAGCTCTCATCTCTCATCTCTTACTTCCTCTGATTTTTTTTTCTAACTTAGCACTTATCTTCTAATATTCTAAATTGCTTTTTTTTTTTTTTTTTTGAGACGGAGTCTCGCTCTGTTGCCCAGGCTGGAGTGCAGTGATGTGATCTCAGCTCTCAGCTCACTGCAACTTTCACCTCCCAGGTTTAAGCGATTCTCCTTCCTCAGCCTCCCGACTAGCTGGGATTATAGGTGTGAGCCACCACACCAGGCTAATTTTTGTATTTTTAGTAGAGACAGAGTTTCACCATGTTGGCCAGGCTGGTCTCAAACTCCTGACCTCAAGTGATCTGCCCACCTCAGCCTTCCAAAGTGCTGGAATTACAGGCGTGAGCCACCGCACCCAGTCTAAATTACTTATATAATGTTAATTTCTTTCTCTTTTTTTTCTTCCTTCCTTCCTTCCTTCCTCTTTCTTTCTTCCTTTTTTTCTTTCTCTCTCTGTTTCTTTCTTTCTTTCCTTCTTCCTTTCTTTCTCTTTTCTTTCTTTTTCTTTCTCTTTCTTTCTTCCTTTCTTTCTCTCTCTTTCTCTTTCTTTTTTTTTGTGAGACAGAGTCTCACTTTGTCACTCAGGCTGGAGTGCAGTGGTGTGATCTCAGCTCACTGCAACCTCTGCCTCCTGGGTTCAAGCCATCTTTCTGCCTCAGCCTCCCAAGTAGCTGGCATTACAGGCACCCACCACCACGCCCAGCTAATTTTTACATTGTTAGTAGAGACAGGGTTTCATCATGTTGGCCAGGGTGGTCCTGAGCTCCCAACCTCAAGTGATCCGCCTACCTTGGCCTTCCAAAGTGCTGGGATTACAGGCATGAGCCACCGTGCCAGACCTTATCATGTTCATTTCTATCTCTCCTAATCCAAATACAAGGTCCATGAGGACAGAGATTTTTTTTTTGTCTGTTTTGTTTTCTGTTTACCCAGCATCTAGAACATTGCCTGCACACCGACACCCAATAAATATTTGTTAATTCAACCCCCCATGCATAGTTATATAATTTGCTTTTCTACAGTATGTCTTGGAGTATTTCCACGGCAGTGCACAGACGTCTACTTTACTCCTAATGACTGCCTAAGAGTCCACATTGTGGATGTTCCATAGATTATTTAAAATGTTGCCCTCTTGATGGATGTTTACTGGTTTCTGTGTCGTTGCTATTTTAATATATGCAGACATCCTCATACATGCCTCTTTATGCATAAGTGTGGATAATTATGAAAGAAAGGCCCCTAGAAGTTGAACAGTCACTTTAAGCCCTTGTCTTTTTGTGGTTGAATTATACAAGCAGGGAATTACATAAGGGCACTTTTACTTGTTGTCTGCTTTAAAGTCAAGCCATGTTAATGGACTGCTTTACTTTCCTTTTCATTGACATTTAATTTGTGTGGCTTGCATAGTGAGCTTGGGATTCTAGTTCCTTGTTATCTGTTGGGTCTGGTCTGAGAGGTGTCATTTATGCCACTCTACTTTCCGTAGAGTTAGAATAACTGAAAAGCGTGGTGTCCTGATTTGTGCAGGGTGTCGTGGCGAACCTGGAGATAAAACATTACTTTAGTTCTCTAGAAACTTGCACTGTACTTGGTCATTGAACATAGTAAGTTAAATAATAGGCCATAATTCAGGCAATGAGTCAGAAATAAGTGTAAGCAATTTACAGGCAAGAGAGGGCCTGGAAAGGGGGGCAGGGAGAAGGAATGCCACAGGAGTGCTTTGGTTGACTCAGAATCCTTTGCAGTAGCATCCACAATGCCTGGGGACCATGAGAATGTCTCCTGCACACGTGGCAGATTGGCTGAAGATTCAGTCTGAGCTCCGATCTGAGGAATGCTGGGTAGCAGACAAGCGGCCGATTGTGGTCCCAGGAAAGCTCTGAGTCACGGTTCTGGTGTGATCAGGACTCCGAAATCTCTTTCTGGTGATGACATTTGGCCCAGCATGACCCCAGGGGGCCATCCCTCTTACCTCCTTTCTCCTCTTCTGCCTGGGACTTTGCGGTTGTTCGCTCTCACACCCCTGCCAACTTCCATTGCACAAGCACATGATTTCCCATTTGCAAATATTTGCTCTCTGTCTCTGAGTGTGGCATGACTGGAACCTGTTATGAAATCAAACCATTGCCCTGGCTCACCCTCAAGGGCCAAATTGCCCCAACATAAAGAAATTCCTGCAGCAGACATGGACCTGGGCCCCTCCATAGGCGTGGCTTTGTCGCCGTTCCCAGAAGGTTGTCTGCTTGCTTTGGAGGAATTCCCAGGAGCCTGGCCAGCCTTTTGCTTCAATCTCAGCTGTAAAAAGGGTGGAAACATGGAAACCAAGTCTCTCCAAAGGATGGTAGGTTGTGTAATAGAAGGTGAAAGCCAGAATGCCTGAACCCCAGCATGTCCCCAGAAAGCACTGCTGCTGCTGCACCACCCAGCACATAGTAAGTCCTCAACAAATGTGTGGTGAATAGCTGGGTAGTAGTAGAAGGGTGCTTCTCTTTTCCTAAGAGCCCCTGGCAAAGCAGATCTATTTCTTCCTGGTACAACTTCATCCTAATGAAACCAGTGAAAATGAGCACTGAGAGGCATTCTGGAAAGAGAAGCCTTAAAGGGCAGCCTAGGGCTGGGAGTGGATTGGCAGCCAGGACTCACGGCCTTTGGCCTTGGTGCTCCCCAGTAGTGTTGTCAGGGGTCGGGGGTTCATTTGGCCACTTTAATGAGAATGCCTCTCAGGTTTCTTTTGGTTCCAGCAGGGACACCACTGCCCTTTGCTGGTCTGTGGCCTCCTAGTGACACCTGCAGCCTCCGGGAGCCCATCATGCTCCCGTTGTGGCTGCCCGAAGTATCCAGAGCTCCCCTTCCTCACCACCTTTGCCCTCGCAATTCCAGACTTTTCAAAGCACTTTCAAAGTCACTATCTCACATCGTGCATGCTAACTGATGTGTGATTGAGATTGTTTTTTACATATTCAGATGACTGCATAGCTCAGGGGAAATAGCAGACTTTTAAAAAATAAAAGGCAAAGTCCTCAAACCCAAAACCAAAAAAGATAACTCCTTTGCCGACCTGCCAGCCCAAGTTGTTTTGTCAGGACAGACAGGTCTGGCATTTCAACACCAGAGGGCGCTAGTGGTCAAGTTATGTAGACAAGTTAGCTGCCCTTGTCAAGAAATTCTCAATTTGGCTCTTTTTTTCTCCTCTCTGTCACCTCACAAAGAGGCAGAAGACAGCTTTCATGGGTTTGGTGGGCAGAGCAGGTGAGGTGAATGAGCCTCAAAGGGCAGCTGATGCAATGGGGCAGGGTAGTGGGGACCGAATTCCAGGCACAGTACTGTTGCCTGGTCTCTGATCAGCCCGTGGATCAGTTATTAGTGATAACCCCATTAGTCAAGACGGTGCCATGGCCTGGCTGCGGTGGAGTTTTCTTGTTTGTTTTGCTCTGAGAAAGCCACCCTGCCACCACCTCACCCCACCCCCACCTTTAGCCCAGTGGGCATCTTGGGTTCAGTAGCTCAGTTGAACTCTCCAGGCTGGGTTGGGGGGCTCTCTCCAGACCACTGACCGGGTTATGTAGAGCGTTACAGAAGTCTGACGGCTCATCCTGCCTGGTTTCACTGCAGGAACAGTTTTGGTTTTTAAAAAACTTTTAGTAGACTTTACTAAAAAGTAAAGTAGAGTAGTTTTAGGTTCCCCACAAAATAGGTCAAAGGTATAAAGATTTTCCACATACCTTCTGCTTCCACACATGCACAGCCTCCCTCACCATCAGCATTCTGCAACAGAGAGGTATATTTGTGAATGGTCAACGAACCTTCATTGACACATCATCATCAAAGTTCATAGTTTACGTTAGGGCTCATCCTTGGTGGTGTACATTCCATTATTTTGTTATACGTTATACAAGTGTATAATGACATGAATCTACCATTATAGTATCCTACAGAATAGTTTTACTACCCTAAAAATCCTCTATGCTCTGCTTCTTCATCCCTCCCTCTCTCCTAACCCCTGGTAACCACTAATCTTTTTACCATTTTCATAGTTTTACCTTTTCCAGAATGTCCTAAAGTTGGAATGATACAGTGGGTAGCCTTTTCAGATTGGCATCTTTCACTTAGCAATATGCATTTAATGTTCTGCTATGTCTTTTCACAGTTGATAACAGTTCTTTTTAAGGCTGGATAACATTTCAGTGTCTGGATATACCACAGTTTATCCGTTCACCTACTGAAGGACATTTTGCTTGCTTTCAAGTTTTGGCAATTATGAATACAACTGCTATAAACATCCATGTGCAGGTTTTTATATGAACATAACTCTTCACCTCATTTGGTTAAATATCAGTAATATAATTGCTGGATCTTATGGTAACGATATATTTAGTTTTGTAAGAAACTGCCAAACTGTCTCCCAAAGTGGCTAGACCACTGTGCATTCCCACCAGCAATGAATAAAAAATTCCTGTTGCTTCATATCCCAGATAGCATTGGGTGTTATCAGTGTTTTGTATTTTGGCTATTTTAATAGGTGTGTAGTGGTATCTTATTGTTTTAATTTGTAATTTCCTAAGACATGTGATGTGGAGCATCTTCTCATATGCTTATTTACCATCTGAATATCTTCTTTGGCGAGGTGCATGCTCAAGTCTTTTTGCCCATTGGGTTATTCATTTTGTTATTGTTGAGTTTAAGAGTTTGTTGCCTATATTGGATATTATAGGCATATATTATCATATATGTCTTTTGTAAATATTTTCTCCCAGTCTGTTACTTTTCTTATTCTATTGGCAGTGTTTGGTTTGGTTTTGTTTGTTTGTTTTGGTTTGGGGAGGTGGGGGACAGAGCAAAAGTTTTTTGTTTTAATGAAGTTCAGCTTATCAGTTATTTCTTTCATAGATCATGTCCATTCATCATGGTGTTGCATCAAGAAAGTTATCTCTGTAGCCAAGGTTACCTATATTTTCTTCTATATTATCTTCAAGGACTTTCATAGTTTTACCTTTTGCATTTAGGTCTACAGTCAATTTTGGATTCATTATTGTGAAGATTGTAAGGTTTGTGTCTAGATTCACTGTTTTGCATGTCTAGTTTTTCTAGCACCATTTGTTGAAAACTATCTTTGCTCCATTTTATTGCCTTTGCCCTTTTGTCAAAGATCAGTTGGCTGTGTTTGCGCGGGTCTGCTCTGGGCTCTCTGTTCTGTTGCTTTGATCTATTTGTCTGTTCCATTGATGTTTTGCCAATCCCACATTGTCTTGATTACTTCAGCTTTATATTAAGTCTTGAAATTGGGTAGTGTCAGTCTTCTGACTTTGTTCTTTTTCTTCAATATTGTGTTAGTCTTTTGCCTCGGTCTTTTGCTTCTCCATGTAAACTTTAGAATGAGTTTGTCGATATCCATAAATAACTTGCTGGGATTTTGATTAAGGTTGCTTTGAATATATAGATCGAATTTGGAAAGACATCTTGACAAATACTGAGTCTTTCTATCCGTGAATATGGTATATCTTTATATGTATTTAGTTCTTCATTTCTTTCACAAGGGTTTTGTAGTTCTACTCATATAGATCTTGTACATATTTTGTTAGATTTATATGTAAATATTTCATTTGGGGGAATGATAACATAGATGGTATTTTTTTATTTTTAAATTCCATTTGTTCATTGCTGGTGTATAGGAAAACAATTGACTTTTGTATATTAACTTTGTATTCTTCAATCTGGCTATAATCATTATTGGTTCCAGGGGTTTTTTGTTGATTCTTTTGGATTTTCTACATAGACAGTCATATCATTGACAAACAAAGATAGTTTTATAGTTTTATTTCTTCCTTTCCAATCAGTATACTTTTTATTTCTTTTTCTTGTCTTACTGCATTAGTTAGAACTTCCAGTATAGGGTTGAAAAGGAGTGGTGAGAGGGAACATCCTTTTTGTGTTCCTGATCTTAGTATGATATTGGCTATAGGGGTTTTGTTGATGTTCATTAAGTTGAGGAAATCTCCTTCTATTCCTTGGTTGCTGAGATATTTTATCATAAATAAATTTGGATTTTGTCAAATGCTTTGTCTACATCTATTGTTAGAACTATTTGATTTTTTTCTTTCTTTAGTCTATTGACATAATTGATTACATTAGTTGATTTTTCAGATGTTGAACCAGCCTTGCTTGCCTGGGATAAATCCTACTTGGTCATGATGTATAATTCTCTTTATAAATTGTTGGATTCAATTTGCTGATTGTTGTTGAAGATTTTGCGTTCATATTCATAAAAGCTATTGGTCTGTAGTTTTTAAAATAATATCTTTGCTTTGATATTATGGTAATGGTGGCCTCATAAAATGAGTTAGGATATACTACCTCTGTTTCTTTCTTCTAGAAGAGATTATAGAGAATTGATATAATTTCTTCCTTAAGTGTTTGGTAGAATTCACCATTTGGGCCTAGTACTTTCTGTTTTGAAAGGTTATTAATGATTGATTCTATTGCTTTACAAGATAAGCCTATTTATTGTGTATGTCTTCGTGTGTAAGTTTTGGCAGATTGTGTATTTTAAGGAATTAGTCTCATTTTGTGTGGATTATCAAATGTGTAGGCATAATATTCTTTATAATACTCCTTTATTCTTTTAATGCCCATGGGGTCCATAATGATGTCCTCTCTTTCATTTCTGATATTAATACTTTGTGTCTTCTCTCTCTCTCTCTTTCTCACTAGCATTACTAGAGGCTTATTGAGTCTATCGTTCTTTTCAAAGAACCAGCTTTTTGTTGTTGATTTTTCTCTATTGATTTTATGTTTTTAATTCAATTGATTTTTGCTCTAATTCTTATTATTTCTTTTCTCCTGCTTACTTTGGATTTAAGTAAGCTACTTTGGTCTCCTTTTTCTAGTTTGCTAAGAGAGAGGCTTAGATTATTGATTTTTAGAATCTTTTTCCTAATGTATGCATTCAAACTTCCTTTGAAGTACTTCCCTTGAAGCACTGCTTTTGCTGTATCCCACTAATTTTGATAAGTTGTATTTTATTTTATTTATTTTTTTGAGACAGAGTGTCACTCTGTCACCCAGGCTGAAGTGCAGTGGTACGATCTTGGCTCACTATAACCTCTACCTCCCGAGTTCAAGCAATTCTCCTGCCTCAGCCTCCCAAATAGCTGGGATTGCAGGCATGCACCACCACACCTGGCTCATTTTTGTATTTTTAGTAGAGATGGGGTTTTGCCATGTTGGCCAGGCTGGTCTCAAACTCCTGACCTAAAGTGATCTGACTGCCTTGGCCTCCCAAAGTGCTGGGATTACAGGCATGAGCCTCCATGCCTGGCAGATAAGTTGTATTTTCATTAATTCAAAATATTTTAAAATTTATCTTTAGATTTCTTTTCTCAGTCATATGCTGTTTAGCAATGTGTTTAATCTCCAAGTATTTTGGAATTTTTGAACTATCTTTCTGTTATTGATTTCCAGGTTAATTCCATTGTGGTCTGAAAGCCGACATTGTATGATTTCCATTCTTTTAAATTTGTTAAGGTGTGTCTTATGGCCCAAAATGTGGTCTTTCTTGATGATTGCTTCATGTCTTGAGAAGAATGTGTATTCTGTCACTGAATGAAGTTGTTGATGGATGTCAGTTATATTCAGTTGATTAATGTTGCTGTTGATTCAACTATGTTCTGATTTGCTGCCTGCTAGATCTGTTTATTTTTGAATAAAGGAGTGTTGCAGTCTCCAACTATAATAGCAGCAGCATCTGTTTCTCCTTGTAGTTCCATCAATTATTGCCTCACTTATTTTGATGCTCTGTTTTTAGATACATACACGTTAAAAATTACATCTTTTTTGAGAATTGACCTTTTTATCCCTAATAATTTTCCTTGCTCTGAAGTCTGCTGGGTCTCAAATTAATTTTGCTATTTCTGCTTTTTTGGGATTAGTGTTAGCATGGTATATCTTACTCTATGTCTTTCCTTTTAGTCTGTATGTGTCTTTAAGGTGGGTTTCTTGTGAACAACATACAGTTAGTTGTGTCTTGGGTTTTTTTGATCCACTCTAACAATTTGTCTTTTAATTGGTATATTTAGACCATTGATATTTGAGGTCAATGATTATTGATTATTAATGTTGTTGTGTTAATATCTACTATACTTGGTACTGTTTTCTATTTGTTGCCCTTGTTCTTTGTTTCTATGTCTGTCTTCCACTCATTTGCTGCCTTTTGTGGTTTTAATTGAGCATTTAATATGATCCTATTCTATTTCTCTTCTTTCTTAGCATATCAATTATGCTTTTTTTTTTACTTTTTTTAGTGCTTGCTGTAGAGTTTGCAGTATGCATTTATGACTAATCCAAATCTACTTTCAAATAATATTGTGCTGCTTCATGACAGCACAAGTACCTTATAATAACAAAATTATCCTAATTCCTCCCTGCCATCCTTGTCTCATTACTATAATTTATTTCACTTACACATAAGCATACCTAGCATATATGTAAACACTATAATTACACATAATCAGCACATTGTTAATATTATGATTTTGGGCAAACTATTAGCTGTTAAATTAATTAAGAATAAAAATAAAAGTTTTTATTTTACCTCCACTTATTTCTTCACCTTTCTTTACCTGCTCTTTCTCTTGTAGATCCAACTTTCTGAGCTGTATCATTTGTCTTCTCTCTGAAGAACTACTTTTAACATTTACAAGGCAGATCACTGCCCATAAATTCCTTCAATTTTTGTTTGCCTGAGGAAGTTTTAAGTTCTCCTTCACTTTTGAAGGATAATATTGCAGGGTAGAGGATTCTAGATCGGTGGGGTTTTTATCTCAACATTTTGAATGTTTAACTTCATTCTCTTCCTGCTAGCATGGTTTCTGAGGAGAGGTTGGAAGTAATTCTTATTTTTTCTCCTTTATAGGTAAGACTTTTTTTTTTTCCTTTGATGTCTTTCAGCATTTTTTAAATCACTGATTTTCTGTAGTTTAGAAATTATATGCCTAGGTATAGTTTTTTTGTTTTGTTTTTTGTTTGTTTGTTTGTTTGTGGCATTTATCCTGTGTGACGTTCTTCAAGCTTCCTGGAGCTATGGTTTGGTTTGGTGTCTGACGTTAATTCTGGGAAATTCTGTCCTCATTGTATCAAATATTAATATTTTGTTCTGTTCCTTTCTCTTTCTCCTTGTAGTGGTAGTCTCTTTATGCATATGTTACACTTTTTGTAGTTTCACCCAATCCTTGGATATTTTTTCCAGTCTTTGTTCTCTTTATTTTTTCATTTTTGAAGCTGCTATAGGTATATCCTGAAGCTCAGATATTGTTTCTTCAGCCATGTCTAGACTACTAACAAGCCCGTCAGAAGCTTTCTTCATTCTGTTAGTGTTTTTGATCTCTAGCAGTTCTTCTGATTCTTTCTTGGCATTTCTGTCTCTCTGCTTATATTACCCATTTGTTCTCACATGCTGTGGACATTATCCATTAGAACCCTTAGCATATTAATCACAGTTGTTTTAAATTCCCAGTCTGATAATTCCTGCGTCCCTGCTGTATCTGAGTCTAGTTCTGATGTTTGCCTTGTCACTTCAAACTGGGCTTTGTTGTTGTTGTTGTTTTTGTTTGTTTTGCCTTTTAGGATGCCTTACAATTTTGCTTGCCAGACATTATGTACTGGGTAAAAGGAACTGCCAGTAAATAGGCTGTGAGTAATGTGAGTGAGGTGTGGAGGGAGGGAAAGTATTATATAGACCTGTGATTAGGTCTTTTCATGAATTTGTGCCTTTGAACTGTGAACCTCACAAGTGCTGTTCAGTCCTCCCCTGGCCTTAGACAGAACAGGATGGCTAGAGTGGGCTGGAGTTGGGGATTTCCTTGCCCCCAGATCAGTCAGGGTCTGATAAAACCTCAATCGTTTAAGCTCTGATAAAATAGTTTCTCCTAAGAGAAATCCTCTTTAAGAAGAGCAGAGTGCTCTGGCCTATTTAAAAAAATAGCTCTCTCCCCATGTTCCCCACCCCCAACCCCCACACCAAAATCATGAGATTTTCTCCATATTTACTATGAGAATCTAGTTGAGCTCCTAAAGAGCACAGCTCTCAACTGAACATACAAAGGTCTATCAACTCAATGACTGGGTCCCCCTTAGAGTTTTTGACTCTCAGGTTTGTCTGCTCTGAGCCCCCCGTTTGTCAGTTACAGTTACAGTTTTTCTACCCCAGCATTGTTCTTATAGAGATTTCTGCTTCAGTAAGTTGTGATTCTCTGTATTCGCCTGGCTGGCTGTCTAATTTTGGGAGCAGCAGTTTCAGTTTGCTCTAGGACTTCACTTCACTTGGTGGATCTCGGAAGAGCTGTTGATTTTGTAGTTCGTTCAGCATTTTGCTTGTTAGAATTGAGTGCTGCTGACTTCTAGGCTCCTTAAGTGCCAGACTGAAAATGAGCAGGTTATTTTCACCTTTGATGTCCTATACCAAGGACAACTAAGTTAAGAGGGAAACACAAAGGAATTCATTGAATTCAGACTGTAGATTTGAAAGGGGCCTTAGAAGTCCAACCACTGGTTATTCTTCTGTCAGTAATGTTCCAACATTTTAATCAAGTAATGGAGTAGACTGTATACACATGACCTATTTGGGTCCAGAATTCAAATTAGCTTTTTTCAGAGAAAGGAATTAATTTCTTCTAGAGTCAGTGTCCACTCCCTGGAAAGAAATATAAATGTGAGATTTACTTACTTATCCATATTTCATATACATAGAAAGGATGGCTGGAAGGAAGTACTAGAAACAGTGGCTATCTCTGCAAGGTAGTTTAATGAATGATTTTGGTTCTGTATGATGTAAGACTTATATATATATATATTTTTCTATATTTTCCAAATTATATCTTAAATGAACATGTAATACTTCATGAACATATAATACAATCTCAAAGGAAAGAAGTAACATCTTAGGCCATGAATACTTATCTGTCTTTTCTCCATGTCTCCTTACAGTCTGCAAAATGAATGTTCACCGTCGATGTGAGACCAACGTGGCTCCCAACTGTGGAGTGGATGCCAGAGGAATCGCCAAAGTGCTGGCTGACCTGGGCGTTACCCCAGACAAAATCACCAACAGCGGCCAGAGGAGGAAAAAGGTAACTGGCTGTTTGGCGGTGTTTCTGGAGCCCTTTTCAGGCTGGCATTTCTGTGCTGGCTTCCAGAGGGTGCTCTGGAGTTGAGGTAATAAGATTCCTGGGTTTGAGGTATTTTACTCAAAACTGCAAGTGTTTCAAGCAAAAAACAGAGATAGAAGCCAGGCAGGTAACTGTCTTCTTCAGCTCCAAAAGTGAAGTGAAAACAAAGCAAGCCTCAAGGGTTAGTTTGCCAGACAAACATAAACTTTGAGATGAGGAATTTGAAATTCCTTCTAGAAAAAGCTTAACAACTCTATACAAGGAAATGGACTTATCTGCTTCCAGAGCTGGCATGAAAGCAATGTTAGTGTCTGAACTTCACCCTTGGTATCATTATAATGAAGATAAATGGATGAAGAACTGGAACCACATTCTTTTCTAGGGAGGAAGCCAAGATGATTTGTGATCGTACCAGCACTGAGCTGCCCAGGGAATATTGTTAATGTCTCGCGACACGAAACATCTGGGCCTTTCTTTGGAGACCAAAACTGTCTCTATCTCTGTGACATTCTAAATATCAGTAAGAAGAGATCCATTTGCCAAAATGTTATTTGGTAAGTCAGGACCCACAGATGTAAACAGAGGGAAAGGCATCTGTAGCATTTCGTTTGTAGGCTCTTCTTTAGCCCTGGCTCCTAGCCTAGAAAATTTAAGATGTCTTTGAAAAGTAAGTTATGAGATAATTAGAACCATGTTAACGGGGCAGAAAATCTGAGTGAGGGGTGCAGTGGGGAGTGGCCCTCATTGCCCAGTGGCAAACATCCTCAAGCCCCCTGCTAGAAAAGCAAGTCTGACTCTAGGTACCTCTGCAATCTTGACACCTAAATAGTCTCCCTGAATTTTGCCCTGAAATGTCTTCTAAAGGCTTTTCCTGCATTTCCTGGTCATCTTGTCATGTTAGAAGCTACCCATGGCTCTTCCATGTGGCTTCTCTTGTATAGGAAAGGTTGAAGTGTTCTTATTTTCTTAAACTTCTCCTTCTACTCTGTTTTCTCAATAAGCAGAGCTGTTTTGCAAGGGTTGCAGAAGAAATTCTCTTCTCCCTGGTTGAGATAACCGAGACTTTGTGCTTTTGGTGGCTCTTCTCGGCTTTGTAAATCCCATTGGTGGAAACAGGACTTCAGTTGTTGACCCAAGGCGCTGGAATGGCAAGCAGAATATCAGTACCCGAGAATGCTAGGGCCCTGCTGAAGAGGCGAGCTGAGCGAACACTCTGTGATGACAGTGTTATGCAGACACATTTAAAAGCTCTAGAGAGAGCCCTTTTCAGGAGACGTGGCTTTTATTCTTGTCTAGAAGTAAATTAAGACAGAATCTTTGTCATGAAACATTTAAAAGAAAGCTCAGTACCAGCTCTCTTTGCCCTATATTTACATGGGCTATCATGCCAGCTGTGAGGCATTGTCTGCCTTGTCTTGGATTTGGAAGAACTAACAGGTAAGAAGCCAACATGGAGAAATTCAAGAAGGGGCAGGGTAGAAGGCTGATGGACTGTAGTCCTGATATTTGTATTGCTGGGATGCTTCTGATGCAAAAATTGGAAAAACTAAGTTGTAACTGAAGTCACTATGAGAGGATGGGAGAGAAGCGCCCTTGGTCTGAAGCTTCAAGGCCTCTTTGCAGGAATATCAGACTTTCTGGTGCTTTGGTAGCCCTCGTGTTGCCCCTTGCAACTAGTCCATCATCCAGAAAGGATGTGTGTGCACAGTGGGTAGACCAAGAGTAAGTACTAAAAGGGAGCAGAAGTGTTTGTGATCTTTGAGTCTAAGCCACTGATGTTAATGGAAACTCAAAGTGGGATATGCCAGCATCTATGCCAAGGAACAAACCTCACTAGAGGTGTTCTATTAAAATTTGCCAACAAATATCAATATATCTGAAAATATTTATTGAGCATCTATTATGTTTCTTACTTTGTATAAGTCACTAGGGGCATTAAAAGTGCCGGACAGAGTCTTACCTTCAAATATCCTATAGTCTACTTAAGCAGAGAACCCCTCACAATATACATACAAAGGTGCTAACTATAGAAAGCTGAATAAGATAATTAATAAGTGCCAAACAGGTGTTAAAGACAAGTATCACATTGCTTTATGTGAGATAACTTGCATTGCTTGGATAGTTGGAGGGGGGCTTTATGGAAGACATGGGGTTGAGCTTTGCTTAGAAAGGTCAATTGTATTTGGGTAGAATAAAAAGTGAACAAACTGAAGTCTCTTGTTTTCTTCCCTTTAATTGGCAAATGAAAACTTGAGTCTGTGCTTTCAGAATATCAATTCAGCAGGTGCCACTGGGTACTAGGAACTCTCTCTCTCTCTCTTTTTTTTTTTCATTTTAGCAGTTTTTAATGAAAGTTGTATGTAAGATTTATACCTGAATCATCTCAATTGTTTTTTCGTTGTATTTGCCCTTCTCCTTTCCTACATGGTGAGATGTGGCTTTCCGTTCAAGGATCTCTTTGCAGTCTTTGTCCAGCTTTAGCTTGCTGGGGTAGATGCCTACATGGATAGTTGTACATTAGTCTTTTCCTGCTGTACCCATTCAATGTAGATGATGTATTTCTTCCTGTAAACCTGGACTACTTTTCCAATTTGCTGACCTTTATAGTGTCCTCGCACAACCCGAAGTACTTCATCCTTTTGGATGGGGTTGGATCAAACATTGTACCTCTGTCTCAGCTCTTTGGAACGAGGGGAAGGCATCATCCTTCTGTGAACATGGGAAGGTGCATTGAAATTCCTTTTGTGGTTCTTGCTCTGGTCAGAAGTCACAGAGAGATCCAACTTCATTTTGTCTACTTCAGTGATGGCTGCAAGAGGACAGAGATCTACTGAGTTCCCGCTACTCTGGGAACTCTCACGGCTCTTGTATGGCATCTTGATGCTTTTGACATCAGAAAACTCTCAACCTCCCTTCTGATGCCTCTGTCCCTGCTTTCTCTCCTCTCTAGCTCATTGCTGGTGCCGAGTCCCCGCAACCTGCTTCTGGAAGCTCACCATCTGAGGAAGATCGATCCAAGTCAGCACCCACCTCCCCTTGTGACCAGGGTGAGACCCTCAGATTTGCTTCCTGACCTCTGAGTTCTGCCATTGGATGGACCAAGGAGCTCTGAGGCCTCTTTAACCAAGAGTGAGCTTGTTAGCTGAAATAGCTAGCAGCCTTGGCGGGTTTTCAAACACCCTTTGCCTGTTGATTTAATAGTTCTTTCATTCTATAAGACCTTCTTGAGGGCTGGGCATTCCATGGCCATATCGGCTTTAAATTCCTTCCAGGCCAGGGTGAGAGGAGAGCAAGTGTATGATGTTATGGTTCTCTGTTTTCCCTTGCCTCTGTCCCTGGTTCCAAGGGTACTAGAGAGAGAAGGGTACAGCTCCCTCTCTTAAAGCTCTTGCCTGGCCCTCGACCTGTCAGCGCCACTCCCTTGAGTTGAGTTTGACATTCCTTTCCCCATCATCATACCCAAAACCTGAGATCAGCTTGAGTTTGGGGCTGGGTGAGGGAAGATGTCTTCCATCCTGGCCTTTGAGTGGATGGGGATAGAAAGATGAAGCTAGAGGAGAGACTGAGAAAAGAAGTGGGAAGGAGGCCAGTCCCAGGCCTGATTCCCCTCTATAGCTCCAGATAGCTCCTTCTGTCTGAATATGCTTCAGACAATAAGTTCTGTGGACATAATTTGCACAATAATAATTCTGCAGCCATCTGAGAATGCTGAGGCTGAAGAGGGACTTACACTTGCAAAACCTCCTACTCTGGTGACCATTACCAGATATGACTGGCAAGGGACATATGCATCTGCAGAACAGGAATACCCAACCCAGCCTGACAATGGTGCCTTGGTGTTCTATATCCCCTTTTGTATTCATTATCCTAATTTTATGCCCACACCCACTCTATGGTGGTGCTTCATTACTGTCCCCCAGGTTAGCGTGTGGGAAGTGGAAGGTCAGAGTGTTGTCAAGGTTTGGAGATAAGTCAGTGGTAAGGGCAAGACTGTACCCATGCTGGCTGAGGGACCCACTCTCAGAAACCCTGCCATCAAACCTTCCTTGGAGGTCACCACCATGACCCAGACCTTCTTACCCAGGAGTAAATAAAAAGAGCTTTGGGGTCATGCGCCAGCCATGAGGCCACAAAATAATTGGTCTCAGTCCCTCTTCATGCTACTCCAATTAACTTTCTGTGTCTTTACACTCTACCTCATTCCAAATGAGATTTGAAGCATTCATAAGCAGCCTGACAGTACTCTGGGGCTGCAGAACTTGTAGCTATTTTCCCAGACCAGTTTGGGGGTTTTCACGTGTTCCTTTCTGAGACTGAGATCCCCTTTGGGAGCTTCAGGGAGACAGGGTCATATGGGAAAGAGAGCCCAAGTAAGAGTTCAGAGACCAGGGTTTCTAGGCCTGGCTCCTGCCCCGCATGCTCTCTGGCTCTGAGCTCTGTCATTGGATGGGTACAGTAGCAGGTTGTAGTGCTCCCCAGGGCCTCTGCTCATCCCACTTGACACAGGGGCCAGGATTTCCCAGTAGTGATGTGAGCACAGATGTCCCTCTGAGTGACATTATTACACAACAGAAATCAGACATAGTTTATTTTTCTTCCCTTGTAAGAATAAATAGAAAAACTTTTTCTTCAAGCTTTGGTGTCCCTAAACAACTATGTTCTGCCTTCCAAAATTCATTTAATAACTGAGACTTTTAGCTCTATGGTGAGATTAAAAGTTACTTAGTCAAGCTAAGTGATAGGCAGATAACTGCTGAATTGGCAAGGGGAGGGTCTGCAGACTTAGCAGCTTTCCCCCACTTCACCCTCCCCAACACATCTCAGAGGAGCCAAACTCCAGATCTAGGAAAGATCTCTGGATTCCTTGAGTGAGCCCTTATGGGACTCTGTCCTCCTGAAAAGAAGCTGAAGATCTCTTTCTGTCACTCATGCCTAATTCTGATTCCCAAGGGCTAATAGGCTGTGTTCGCCTTCTGTAATCCGTTATTCACAAGCATCATTTAAAATCAGATTATGCTCAAGACGCCCATTTCCACACAAAAGACTGCGTGTCTTGATGAATGAGTTGCTAACAGTAAAGCTTCTTCAAATAGAAAAGGTCAGAGGATCATCCAGCATTATCTCCCCCAGGTAATTCAAGTCACAAGCTCTAGAGTAGGGCACAAGACTGTCTCATAGTTGAGAAGTTTTACTGAGAAATTCCCGCCCCATTGGAGATAAGTTTGCAACATGTCACTTGGGAAAGCAATTCTGTTGTTAATAATAAGCCCATTGCTCGTTTTGTTAGATAACCTTGTGTGAGATGGGTATTTAGAAGAAACCCGGCAACAAGGCTGAGTAAAGGCTTTTAGAAGGTGTGAAGATTTCCACCTTCAGTGATCAGCCACCATTCTGATGGCTCGGTTATTGAAATAATTATATCACCAATGATTACTGTGATGACAGTTCCTGATTCGTTGTTCTCATCTTCAAAGGAAACTTGAAGGATACCTATGACTCTGCAGAATTCTAGAGAGGGCCCAGATTTGTGTGCTGCACCTAGAACAATGGAATAGGCTACTAGCCAAAGGGGGCTTTCAGAGAGACGGCCAGGTCCAGTGTAATCTGGAGTTTACAAGGGCAGGGAAGGGACTGTGTCCTCCTCCTCTTTGCATACCTAGGCTCTGCTGCGCATTGGGTGCCAACGAGAATATGGTGAACAGATGAGGGAACATACAAAGGGATGCCACACTGGATCTGTTGTTATGAAGAACCAGAAAGAGGACTGAGAGCTTACAGGGGAAAGTCTGAGTGTTGAGTCCTAATGGAACAGCTTATGAGGTATGCACTAATGCAATTTCTTGTTCCCCTTGGCCCTAGAAATAAAAGAACTTGAGAACAACATTCGGAAAGCCTTGTCATTTGACAACCGAGGGGAGGAGCACCGGTCGGCATCATCTCCTGATGGCCAGCTGAGTCCTGGGGAGAACGGCGAAGTCCGGCAAGGCCAGGCCAAGCGCCTGGGCCTGGATGAGTTCAACTTCATCAAGGTGTTGGGCAAAGGCAGCTTTGGCAAGGTCTGTGGCACACATGGGTGGAACTGCTGGTTTTGTTCTACTCCTTAGCGTTGTTTCATCTGTTTGATCTAAGATTGAGAGAGGAACTTTTCAGACTGATCTCGTTAGGTTTTCTTTCCTTCCTTGTAAGTGCAAATGACCTGAGGCCAAGCAGATAGGAACCCTGGTTCTACTATTAATTGGCTATATGAGACTTTCACATAGTGATTTAATCTCTTTGGAATTCAGTTTTTCTCATTTGTTGAATGGGGACAGGAATCAAGTGAGATGGTAAATGAGAAAGCACTTTGGAAAGTTTTAAATGCTCAGTGTTCCAAGTTAATAATAGTATCAATACATGTCTTCCCTGCTTCAGAGATCCAGCTGAAATTCTGTTTTTAATTCATTATGAAGACTTTGAGAATGAATTCCTGCCCTCAGTAAACCTAGGGTTCAAAGCAAATTTAGCATGCATTACTTTGGAAGGTAAATTTTATTTAACTGATCTTTCTGGCATGTAGTAAATGTTTTGTTTATCCTCTATATGTGGCAAGAGAATGGGAATAATCATCTCATGCCTTGGATCAGGGTCCTCTGTCCTTGGTGTCATTCTCCATATCTTGTTCCCCACTGAGATGAATGCAGTGGTGTGGGGTGTGGCGTTTAGTATGCTCAATAAAGCATAAAGGTGGTCAGCCACCATACTGATGGCTAGGTGAAATGAAAAAATTAACCCCTGTTCATTTTATAAAGAAGATGAAGGGGCAGGAAGCAGAGGAAGCTGTTTGCATTTCACCTGAGATCTCTGATTGTTCCCTGGCTCTATTCAGAGCTGAGCCTGGGAGTCACCTTCCTGGGGCCTCCTGAGAGGTTCTGGGAGGTCCTGCTCTGGGGACCAGGAAGCTCCTGGGATCACATGCCCTGGCATGTCCTGGACTCTTGAAAGCAGCAGCCTGTCAATCAGCTGGTTCATCCCACCTGGTTCCCAGCTGTCTCACCTGCCCCTATCTCACCCTGATATCACTCTGGTGGGAAGGTAACTGGGGTTTACTTAAATGGCAAAAGCTGAAGCAATTACATTCTTTAGAGACTGGCTAAATAAGAAGAGGTCCTCTGGTTAGGCATAATTCTGGGGCGTGAGCAGGATGCAGTCTAATTTTGAGCAAGACTCCAAGATTCTAGGTTTTCATATAGTGTAGGCAGGATGGGAACTTAGATGACTTTGGAGCATTTAGGTTATCTCTTAGGAAAAATCACAGCCAAAGTTTGAGCCAGTTTTAAAGAGTCTGTAAAATATGTGGGTGACAAAAAGTCTTCAGGTTAACATCATGAATTCCCTCATTAAGTTTCTGATGGCTGCTTTTTAGCTTTGATGACTTACATTGGAATACTGTACTTAGGAGTTACTTATTTAAGAAGAGAAAGGCTTGTGACATTTGTAGGTAAATGAGTGCAAAAATATCAAATGATAGGAACACTTTAAGAAAATAGAACTGTTAATTAGCTCTCTTGAATAGGAATCACGTTTCCAGCTTCAAAGTTATAAAAGAAACTATAAAGGCAAACAAGGACAGATTCAACTACATAAAGATACATGATTCTTTTCAATAGAATAAAATAACAGAAAATCATAAAACAGGCTTAGAAAAACTTTTACAGAAAGTAAAGGGTTAGTATCTTTATATATCATATGTGTATAAATTTGTAAGAAATTAATATGATAGCAGCATAATAAGACAAAAGAGACGGGAGTAATTTACACAGAAAGAAATACAGTCAGAAAACATATTTTTAAGGTTTCATTTTAAGTTAAAATAGCATCACTGTAACATTTCACACCTATTAAGTGAGCAAAAAGACTTTTTAAGTGAAACTACTCAGTGTTGTTAAGTCACCGTGAAACTCCAACACTCCTACATTACTAGTGCCACATTGTATCACACATCCTTTTTGAAAATAGGAAATGTGCAAAATGCTTAACCCTTTACCTACTTATGAGAGTTTCCATCTTACAAATGTAATCCAAGAGGAATTGTTTTAATTGTGTACAAAAATACTCAATGCAATTTACATAATACTTAATGATTAGATATAACTTAAGTGTCTAATTTGAGGGAAATGGTTAAATAAATTATGTTTACTTGAATTGAATATAAGCAACCGTGATAATGATGGAGACCACGTGGAGAATGTCTGTAAGATAACGTTCAGTTAAAAATAGTTACAACTGGCCGGGCGCGGTGGCTCAAGCCTGTAATCCCAGCACTTTGGGAGGCTGAGACAGGCGGATCACAAGGTCAGGAGATCGAGACCATCCTGGCGAACACGGTGAAACCCCGTCTCTACTAAAAATACATAAAAAACTAGCCGGGCGAGGTGGCGGGCGCCTGTAGTCCCAGCTACTTGGGAGGCTGAGGCAGGAGAATGGAGTAAACCCGGGAGGCGGAGCTTGCAGTGAGCTGAGATCCGGCCACTGCACTCCAGCCTGGGCGACAGAGCGAGACTCCGTCTCAAAAAAAAAAAAAAAAAAAAAAAAAATTGTTACAATATTTTACTGTAACTGTAAAAATATTTGATGTACTGTAATTGTAAGTATGACAAACACATATAAACATATGAATAACCATTCAACAGATGTGCATTGAACTTCTCTTTTCTATGCCTGGGCACTGTGCCAGAGATTAAAAATAAATAAATTGTAGTAACTATTAGAATGTAGTAATGGTAAAATTGTAGTAACTGTGGAATAGGAAGTTTTCTTAAACATTACATATACATCTTGAGAGGGGGTCTTGCTGTGTTGCCCATGCTGATCTGTAACTCCTGGGCTCAAACTATCCTCCTACCTCAGCCTCCCAAGTATCTTGGGTGCATGCCACCACACCTGGCTTGTTATAATATTTAAAATTACACACGCCTGTAATCCCGGCACTTTGGGAGGCCGAGGTGGGTGGATCACGAGGTCAGGAGGTCGAGACCATCCTGGCTAACACGGTGAAACCCCGTCTACTAAAAATACAAAAAAATTAGCTGAGCGTGGTGGCAGGCACCTGTAGTCCCAGCTACTTGGGAGGCTGAGGCAGGAGAATGTTGTGAACCCAGGAGGCAGAGCTTGCAGTGAGCCGAGATCGTGCCACTGCACCCAGTCCGGGTGACACAGCAAGACTCTGTCTCAAAATAAATAAATAAATAAATAAAAATAATATTTAAAATCAAAGAAAAAACATAATTAGTTTTTAAAGTATTTGGTATTAGCTTATGTTTCTTCTTTTTATTCCATGCATGCATAGATTGATGGAGGCAATTGATTGATTGCAGGTCATGTTGGCAGAACTCAAGGGCAAAGATGAAGTATATGCTGTGAAGGTCTTAAAGAAGGATGTCATCCTTCAGGATGATGACGTGGACTGCACAATGACAGAGAAGAGGATTTTGGCTCTGGCACGGAAACACCCTTACCTTACCCAACTCTACTGCTGCTTCCAGACCAAGGTATGTTAGGAAGAAGCTGGCTGGCTGCCATTTGGGGCATCTTGACTATCAGATAAAATACCGATTTTAGACCCTCTACATTGTTCTCTCAAAGACTTTGTAAAGTGGGATGGGTTTTACCCTTGAAAAGATCAGGATATATTTGAACAGCATCTTCTTTTTTAGGGCACTGGATTTTCCATTCAAGGTTGTGCTTGTGAAGGGATGAGAGAGCTGTAGAATTCTTTGCAGCTAGAGCTGGACAAAGCCAAATGGCTAAACTCACTGTTTGCTCATTGGAAAAACCAAGTGCCGTTAGTCCTTGCTCTGCTCCTAACTTTCTATCACTGATCAACTCACTTAACTTGTAAGTTATTTTCATGTCATATGAAAAAGAGTAAAGGCCACCTTAATCTCTTCTAATCTGTGTAATGTCATCTGAAGTAAAGGATGTGAACAAATGCTTAAAATTTCGTAGTGAAACACAAATATAAGGCAGCATTTTTAATTTACCACATAGGTGTCTGGGAACCAGAAGGTGGCAGTAAAGAAACAAAGATCATCCATAACTCCATGGTAGAGTCTGACTTGAGTATCATTAACTGATTTGTTACCTGTTTTTAGTAAAGAAACGACAATGTTCTTCATGAAGCTCTAATTTTGTTATCCTTTTTGAGGGGTTGGGAGGAGTCTTTTAAGATCATTATGGATGTTTGTAGTAGTTTGCTTTTTGAGAAGGCAAAGATAGACATCGCCTGAAACTCCTAGCCATGGCTTATGTGGAGCCCAGACCCTGAGGGTGACATCATGGGGAGGTGATACCCTGCTTCTGGGTGTATTCTCATCTCCATGTCATTGTGAATGCCAGTTTTTCCACTTAAAATTCAACAGTTATTCATTGAGTCATTTGGCAAACTTTTTAAAAATTATATTTCATTAAATCCTTCCCGTGTATCTGATGCCATGCCAGGTGCTGGAGATACAGTGGTGAACTAGACTAGTCTCTGACCTCATGGAGTTTACATTATCTTTGGTACACTGTTTCCCAAAGAGGATTTCTCAGAACCCCAATCACTTGAGCAGCTGTAAGAACAAAGGACTCTGTGACCCATAGTTGGAGTCACTGCAGACATAACCTCTCTTAGTCTCAACACACATTTATTTATTAGCATCCTTGAGGAGACCTGCAATGAAAACAAAATTACCTTGTTTAATCTACTTTTCCCAACTTATTTGATTCCAGGGTCCCCATCTCTGTCTTACACACACATACACATGCACCCACACACACACATATACATGCACCCACACACACACAATGCCCATTCCATACTGAGGAACCCTGATCCAGTGGAATGTTTCCTATCCTTCTGATCTCTCAGGAGAATAAGAAATATCATCTGAAAATCTGGAAATCATTCTGCTTATCTTAAGAAGGACATATATTTCTTTGTCTATGAAACTTTCACCTGAGACCCCTATTTAATAAGAATCTATCACTTTTTCTGAACAAGTATAAGAATTACTAGCTATTCTCATTTTTGATGTGTGTTGTGTAATGCCTAATATTTATGGGTTTATGTGTGTACAGAATCCTATATAATAGAGACTCAGTGATAGAGTTAACTTTTCTTCTTTTTTCCACTGGAGCATAATTTTAGATTCATGAGAAATGTGTCATATTTTGTATTTTCCATGGTGCCTATCACAGGGCCTCACACTTGACAGGTACCCACTAACAGAATTAAAGACTTGGAAGATTTTTTCAAAGTCACCTTATCTTTCTTTCTCTCTCTCTCTTTTCCTTTCCTTTTTTTTTTTTTTTTTTTCTTTTCTTTCCTTTTGGTACCAGTGAGAAAATTGGGTTTCAGAGAAGTAAAACTATTTTGCTCATAGGCATTCCATCTTGGCAGAGTCAGACCTGGCATCTCATCTAGTCTCTGGGACTCCCAAGGTAGTGGGGCCTTGCTCTGATTCACATTGCTGCTTTCTTGTGCCTGACCCAGCGTGGGTCCCTTCTGTCGGAGGAACCCTCCCACTTCCCCTGTCCCCAGCAAGTAGCCCTTTCTCTCACTGTCTGAAGTGGCTTTCTAGGCAGGGAGCCACTCTGGCACATTTTCTTTACACACATTGTCAAGAGGCCCAACATGCTAGGAGGGGTCCAGTTTAGTTGTGAGGGCTCTATGGAGCCCCTCTACCTGGTGTATCATGGGAAGCCACAGTTGAAGGTCAGCTTGGTGAATGAGTGAGGGAGTGGGAATGGATGTCTTCAGTGTCAGCAGTGTTCTCCTTTGTGCATTGTAGAGTATCAAGGCTAAGGATTCCTCATCACATGGCAGCTTTTGGAGCACAAAGTGGTGTTAAATGACACCAGGGATTTCTTTTATGGCAGAACAATGATCAAACTAACATGGATGTTGTCATGGATGGCTGTAGGGTGAGGATGGGCAGAGAAGGAGCTTCCGCTGTAGTTGAGATATTTACTCTCTTTTCTTGGGCCACTGTCAGGCAGCCACAGTCACAGGAGCAGCTTTGCACCAACTCTCTCATGCCAGCTCAATTTCATAGAATACTTTGCTTTATGTAACAGATGCATATTCACTGAATTTTTCTAAAGTGAATCATATTTTAACCTCATGGAAGGATCTTAACTTACTTATGAAAGGAACCTGATGAAGAATCAGCTTATAAACTTTCAACTTAACTTTTTTAAAATGTGACTTTCCCTATGACAAACCAATAGTTTGTCATGGTTTTAAAGAGACCTGACGCTGAGGTAGATGCTGGGGGTTATTAACATAAAGGAAGATAGTTCTCAAGTGGAAGCATTCAGTGATAGCAGAGTGGGAGGTTATTCTAACTTCCACAAGCTAAGAGGGAGTAGCAAACAGCATTGAATAGTTATGTTCTAGATGGGAGTATTCAAACCAAGAAGGCTCAGAGGATGGGGTCTTCCCTAGGATCTAGTGGAAGAAGTGCGATCAAGCCAGGCTTTGAAAGGTGGAGAGGATTTGGACAGGATTTGGGAATAGCAGCTGGGTTTGGTAGCCGTAGAATTCAGTCTTGCTTGAGTTTCACTTTTCCTGAAAACAAAGGACAGTTCCTCTGAGCCACCTTAAACCTGGTTTCCACTAAGACTCTAATACACCATTCAGGAACACAAAGACCCGATTGCAATCCTATTAAGATTTCTTTCATACTTGTTTAATTATGATACACAGAACAGCAATAATGTTAAGTCGAGTTTAATTATTTTTAGGTGAGCCTTTATTTTTCAATGTATCGGAAAAAAATGGTCCTTTTGGAAACATTACTTTGAGAACTTCTTCTGACAGATTACACATAGCTTCAGGCTGCACACTATACACAAGTTGCCTGGAAAGACTTAGAAGTGTGTAAAGTGGTGATACCATATCTAATATGGCAACCAATGGCAATGGTCATGCAAACCCATTGACATCAGTCATGATGACGTAGTCAGGTTCAGGTCTGGTCAGTGCAGCCCACTGAAGGGCCAACTTACTGCTGAAGAGGGAGTGTCCAATGGCAATGGTCGTGCGAACCCCTTGGCATCAGTCATGATGACATAGTCAGGTTTGGGTCTGGTCAGTGCAGCCCACTGAAGGGCCAACTTACTGCTAAATAGGGATTTGGGCTTTTCTGTACTGAACCCGCCTACCCTTGGCTCATGTGCCCCATCCCTCTCCTTGGGATCTAGAAAGGCAAAAGCAAATAAAATGGCTCCAGCTCTCCAGGGCTAGTAAGAAAAAGCAGACAGAACAACAAATTAAGCCAATGGTTTTAATTTCAGTCAAACTCAAACCAGTGTGTCTTTGGAATGCAAGAGTAACCTGAACCATGTAGGTAATTCTACAAAACTTGATTTAATTCACTGTCAAAACATAAGGTACAGAAAGAGGAATAAAGGACTTCCAATTCCAGTTAAGATCAAGTAGCCACATTCTCCCAGGTCCTCCCTCTTACAACTAAAAAACCCTGGACATAATTCTTATTTTATAAAGGTAGGGTGCTTACCAAAATTGGCATAGCCACAAAGAACTGTATCTGTTGATGTGAACAAAAGACCAAAATTGTTATATTTAAAAATTCCAGATAACTTTTAAGTGGGTGACATTGTCAGTGGTGTTTAATATTTTCTTGTATATGAGAAAAAAAATTTCTTATACACCCACAGTTGTTTCTTGCTTTAAAAAAATTATGGCCTGTAATTGTTTCAATTACAAGTCTTTATTGGTAAGTATTTATTGTTAAGCATCTATGTGCTAGACACTGTGTTAGATTCTAGGGCTACAAAGCTAAAAAATACCAACTCTGAACTCATGCCAATTACTGTCTAGTGGAGAGATAGACATACAAGGAGTCAGTCAGGAAGGCTTCCTGATGGAGGTAGAACCTACCCTGGACCTGGAAGCTTGGGTAGCATTTGCAAGAGGGTAGGGGCAAAGACATGGCTGCTGAAACCTAGAAATTATTTCCAAACCTCATTTGTATTATTTTTCCAATTCTTGAACTCCCAACTAATTCTATCTCCTACTTCTTCCAAGGAAATGATAATGGCTGAATCAGAGCAAAGAAGGAAGAGGAGAAGGGGAGGGTATTTGGAAAATAAGGAGACAGATTCCTGCATCTACAAGATCAGATGCCGGTCGGTAGAGACGGGGAGGTAATGCTGTGAGCCCTCCTTATTGGACTGCTAGGCTCTAAAACTTAGGGACTTGGTCAGGGTTTAGGCCGAGAAGTGACTCTTGGAATTGCCTCTCCCAGTTCCCAGGTTCCCATTCAGGCATTGACTACAAGGGATAGGAGAATCACTGAGAGGTAGTTTTGTTTTTGCTTTTTTTTTTTTTTTTGAAGTTACAGGAAATGAAATTCCCAGATTTTTAGAGTCTGTGCATTTGTATTTATGACCCCCATTGTTGAAACCGTTCTCTCCAACAGGATCCCATAAAACCTGTCTTGAATAATTTCATGATTTTTCCTCTTTAAAAATTTCATCTCTACACAATTCTACCCATCCCCCACCCTTTGGCATTTCCTGCCAGGCCTGGGAAGCCAAATTCTGGAGGGCTTTGCTGCAAAGGAAACAAAGGGTGAACTAGAGAATCTCCCTCAGCCAATCTCCCTCGCTGCCCTAGGGAAAATGCAGCATGGAAAAATCCTGGAAAAGCAGCAGGAGACATTCTTCAGATCATCTGTGTGATTTGCGTTTGAATCATCTGTGTGAGCACTGGGAGAAGTGAGAAAACGAGCATTAACAACTTAGGAGCGAAAGTGTCATTTCAAGGAACTCAACTCTAAAGAACAGAAACACTAAACCAAAAAAAAAAAAGAAAGAAAACAAAGTAAAAATTAGGCCATTGGTAGATTTCCTTCTAAAGAGATGGCTATGTCAGATTAAATCTAAATGAGCTGACAGAGCCATTGAGGATGGGTCTCTTTCCTGCTAGACCACAGTGTCTGCCTGAGGCAACACCACTACGACTCTGAAGGAGTTGGAGAGTGTGTGAGCAGGTTTGGTGAGTGCTTTTCCAGAAGAGATCGAGATGCTCAACACAATCAGTTGGTTTGTGGGTCAGGCAGCCACCTGGGAATCAATATGCTCGCCAATAACAGATTTCAAGCAGAGATAGCCTCAGTAATTTGCAATGGAGTTTAGCGAAATGAGATCCGTGGTAGAGGTTACAGGCTTAGTGTTGGTAGAATCAGTTATTAATAGAATCGGACTCTAGGGAGCTCCATCTCTTTACTTCTGAAGACCATCTTTGCCTGATAGTGGGCTGGACAGCAATGCCATTTATTCTGATCAGCCAATTAACACATCTTTAGTGAGGACCTATGGTGTGCAAATCACTGCAAGGTGTGACAAGACTTTTATGGCAGGGCCTTTGGTCAAACTAGTTGAGGGGTAAGCTCTACTGTCTTGTGAAGGAACGCAGGGGTGTATGTGTGTGGTGGCATGTGTCTGCGTAGATGGGCTGGCAGTTCTCTGGCCAGTCAGAGAAAGACCGTCACTGGTTTCCACCATCAAGCAAGGCTTCATGGAGCAAGACAACTTCACCCAGGTCTTGAAGCATAACAGGATTCATTCAGTATGATAAAGGAAAAGTTGTGGAGTTTGTTAATGCTGTGTGTCCCAGGGGCAGAGAAGGATGTGTTGGCTCTTAATCTAAATGCTGCAGCTTCATGTAACCTCTTTGCATATAAGGAAACCTTACCTTTGAATAGCACCTTTGCTTTTAAAAATGCCCTGACTGGCAACGTGCAGTGGCTCATGCCTGTAACCCCAGCACTTTGGGAGGCTGAGGTGGGTGGAGCACTTGAGGTCAGGAATTCGAGACCAGCCTGACCAATATGATGATACCCCATCTTTACTAAAAATACAAAAATTACCCAGACATGGTGGCAGGCACCTGTAATCCCAGCTACTCAGGAGGGTGAGGCAGGAGAATCACTTGAACCCGGGAGGCAGAGGTTGCGGTGAGCCAAGATCGCACCACTGCACTCCAGCCTGGGCGATAGAGCTAGACTCTGTCTCAAAAATAAAAAAGAAAGAAAAAAAAATGCCCTGACTTAGATCAGCCATTTTATATCTGCTTCATGATGTCTCTGTGAGTTAATCTACCATACTCTATGGTTATTCACTCCCCATTTTTTTTTTCAGAATTTGTTATTGTGGTAAAATACACATAATATAAAATGTGCCATCTTAACCATTTTTAAGTGTACAGTTCAGTGGTATTAAATACATTCATAATGTTGTCCATCCATCACTCCTCTCCATCTCCATGCCTCTTTTCACCTTACAACCCTGAAACTCAATACCCATTAAACAGTACTTTCCTATTCCCTCTCCCCACAGCCCTTGGCAACAACCATTCTGTCAGTCTCCATAATCTTGACTACTCTAAGTATCTCTTATAAGTGGAATCATACAGTAATGTGTTTCTGTGACTGGTATATTTCATTTAGCAGAATGTCCTCAAGGTTCATCCATGATGTAACATATGTCATAATTTCCTTCCTTTTAAAGGCCAAATACTATTCCATCGTATGTATAATACCACATTTCACTTATCATCTGTGGATGGACATTTTGACTTCCATGTTTTGGCTACTATGAATAATGCTGCTGTGAACATGGTTGTCTGAATATTTCTTTTGAGGTCTTACTTTCAGTTCTTTTAGCTATATACCTAGAAGTGGGATTCCTGGATTATATAGTAATTCTCTTTTTAATTTTTTGAGGAACCTCTATACAATTTTCCATAATGACTGAACTACTTTACATTCCCATCAACAGTGCACCAGGGTTCTGATCTGATTTCTCTATTACTTTGCTCAACAGTTGTTACTTTCTTTATTTGATAGTAGCCATTCTGATGGGTGTGAGGTAGTATCTCATTATAGTTTTAATCTGCATTTCCCTAGTGATTTGTGGTCACTCATTTTTACAGATAAGAAAACCAGGGTCCAGTCAAGTCTTATAATTTCTTTGCAGCACAACCCAGATTGGAATCAAGGTTTTCCAACAGCCTTTGTTGTTCACTGTGTATTTCTGTGTCCATCTCTGTCCTCCTGTCCAAATTCTCCACTTCAAATATCCTCACCTCCAAATCCTCTCTTCCCCAATTCCTGTCACACACATGAAAAGGGGTCTGAAGGGGTGTCAGCTCTATTTTACATGAACTCAATGACACTGGGATTAAAAAATATTAATGTCCCTTAAGCTGGCAAGAGGAGCAGGGTCGATCAGGGCCTGTTTCTGGAAATGTTTCTGTTTTCTGAAAGTATAAGAGAGAAAGGAGGAAAAAGGGGGTGTGGGTACAGGAAGGATCCAAAATGGGCTGGAGTAGAATGAGACCTTCACACTGTCTGTTTAGCCATTGCTTACTGGAACACCTGCTGTGTGCCGTGCCATGGGGCATCACGGGGCGTCATGCTGCCTGCTGAGGAACACAGGCATGGGGAAAGGTAGGTAGGAGTCCTGGCCTCATGAACTTGAAGCCTCATGGGAGCATGAAACTCCTGGCCTCTACAGAGGTTACAGTGAGCCAAGATCCCGCCACTGCCCTCCAGCCTGGGTCACAGAGTGAAACTCCATCCCAAAAAAATATATTTAAAAAAGCCCTTCTGGCATCTATCCAGTGCCCAGAACTCAGTGCTTTATTTTCCTTCAGAAACTGTTGACCTGATCTTTTTTTTGTAAATTGTTTTTTAATCACAAAGATTATTTATTAATTGTAGACAATTTGCAAAAGTCACAAGAGGACAAAGAAGACAATAAGAACAATTCACATGACTACTACTAACATTTTGATGTGTGTAATTCCAGTTTTAGAAAAGTACGTGTCTGTTCATACATATATATTTATAACATCAGTATCATGCTCTATGTAAATGGTTTCACTTAGTAATATAGCTGTTTTCCTTGTCACTAAATATTCTTCAGCCAAGGGATTTCTAGGATTCTGCAGTATCTGAGGCCTCTTGTAGACATTCTGCATTGGGGGTTGCAGGTGGCTGGTAAGTGCCTGGCTTCCTGCCGGCTGGTGTTAGCAGTGAGTGGACCGCATGTTCTGCCCAGTGCTGGCCAGTGATGGTGCTGCCTTCTCTGCAGCAGAACTGCCTCCTTCTACTTACATTTCTCTCTTTCTGTAACATCAACTTGAGTACAACTTGTAAATAATCTGTTTGGCATTGATAGAATACAAACGAAGACTTAAACATCTTTAACATTAAATATGTGTGTATACAGCAGGTCTTTGAGCAACCTGATTTTGTTCAATGTCATTTGTTTATAACGTTAATGAGAAAAATATCAATTCCTGGCTGGGGCCACTGACTATGTGGAGTTTGTACTTTCTCCCCATGCCTGTATGAGTTTTCTTCAGGGACTTCAGTTTCTTCCCAAATCCCAAAGCTATGCATATCGGGAGAATTGGTGTGTCTAAATGGTCCCCATCTGAGTACAGGTGTGTGTGAGTGTGCCCTCCCATGGGATGGGGTCCTGTCCAGGGTGGTTCCCAGCTGGCACCCTCAGCTACCAGGAGAGTTTCCAGCGACCCATAACCCTGAACTGCAGCTAGTGGGTAAATGATGCTCTTACTCATTTTTCTTCATCTTTCTTAAACGTATATATAGCTCACATTTACTTCAGTGTTTAATATTAGAAGTGTTATTTCAGTTTTACTATTCAAAGTGTTCTAAATAATTTTTCTTAGAAGTTTGATGTTTTTGTAGCCAGAAATATGCCTTAGGAACTTAACTCTTCTTTATACCAATTAACCTAAGGTAAAACTGGTTTCCTTACATGTCTTTTCATTGAAGTCGCAGTTTCCAAGAACTTATCAATGACATTGTGAGGACTTACTGCATACTGTTTGGCTAGTAGGGTTTTTTTGTTTTTTTTTTTTTTGTTTTTTTTTTTTGTTTTTACCACTAAGGAATATATTTACCCATTCTCCTAAACTGTTTACTTATTCTTCTAAAGCTGTTGGTTTTCTTTTCTTTTCTTTTTCTTTTTTTTTTTTTTTTTTTTTTTTTTGAGACGGAGTCTTGCTCTATCACCAGGCTAGAGTGCAATGGTGCAATCTCGGCCCACTGCAACCTCTGCCTCCCAGGCTCAAGCGATTCTCCTGCCTCAGCTTCCCGAATAGCTGGGATTACAGGCATGCACCACCAGGCCCAGCCAATTTTTGTGTTTTTAGTAGAAACGGGGTTTCACCATGTTGGCCAGGCTGGTCTCAAACTCCTGACCTCAAGTGATCCGCCTGCCTCGGCCTTCCAGAGTGCCAGGATTACAAGTGTGAGCCACTGTGCCCGACCAAGCTGTTGGTTTTCAAATTATATTTTGTGGAGGTGCCTCTGTTGCTTCAGTGTGTGGTGGGTGGCACACACACCCTGTATGCACTGTTCAGGGAGGACCTACATGCACCACCTACTCCACCCGGCTGCACAGCTCCACGCCGACTGTTTCACATGTTAGCATTCCAAGGAAGATAACGTTTGAAGAAAGGATTTCACTTTTGAAACAGTTTAAAACCACTACAACTTCGACTGGGAGCTGGAGTGAGTCTTGTTTTTTTTTTTTGTTTTTTTTTTTACCTACCCATATTATAATCTAATGTACACAGGTGTCATTTCCTGAAGGTCTCCATTACAAATGTCCTTTCATTATTAAAATGGACACATTCCTGAGATTTGGGCAGAAATGGAATTTTAGAAGCAGATTCAAGATTCTGGTATTTTGTCTGAGTAATATATTTCATTGTTTAGATCACTCACAGAAGTGCCTGCTGATATGTAAAAGTGTGTGTTTAAACCTTTGACTTACTGCTGACAGGTGTAGAGGCCTGTGATAGAATGTAACTGGGATGTGACACTGCTTCAATGATCAGGAGAATTTGTGTCAGAATCTTTTGAGGCACAGTTGGGAGATAACAGGGACTGGGAAGGAGAGATGTGACAAGGCACAACAAACAGTAACTTAGAATAAGGCAGCATATATGAGATAAAGAGGAAGGAGAGACGTATTTCTTGAGTACCTATTATGTGGCAAGCCTATCCAAGTTGTTTAAAAGCTGATTTCATAAATCTTACCCAAGTCCCATGGCATGTAGGTATTAAAAAACAATTTACAATAAAAGATCAGGTCAACAGTTTCCGAAGGAAAATAAAGCACTCTCATTTTTGCCAGTTCTTTGGGCAGGTAAGGAAACAGACTTAGGGAGGCTCAACCATTTAGTCAGGATCACACGGAGTTAAGTGATAAAGCTGGGATTCAGACCAACAGTCCCCACCTTTGCCTCCTGAGGGTGAGAAGGGCCAGTGTGGAACAGGGTGGATGCTGGGGCGTTGGGGAGCAGGGCACAGTGAGTTTGGGGGCAGGAGGCATTTGCAGGAACAGACCCCTGATTTAGGGAGTGTAATGATGAGTCCTGCTGGTGTCGCAGGCTCATGCTGGGAAGCCTTGAGGAAGACAACCTCGTGAGGAGGTTCTGGCTAAGTTGCAGAGTTCTTCCTATGCTAGGCAAGGAGTTTGCACTTCTTCTGGAAGTAAAGGGGGATTCCTTGAAGATATTACGGGAAACGATGACTTAAAAGCACAGTCTGACAGCTCTGCGTAGACTGCATTAAAGGGAAAAATGAAAAGCAGAGATACTTGTGAGCAGGCTATTTTAATAGCCCAGGAGTCCAGAGGCAGTGGGGAAGAACTTCTGCAGGAAGCACTGACATGGCCATATACTTTCCCCTCTGCATCTGCAAAGGCCTCCAGCGTGTGAAGAAAGCATAGCCCTCCATTTAGCGCTTAAAAACTGTCAGTTGTGTAGCCCCTGACTGATTAGAAACAAGAACTTAAGTTGCTGCTAATGTCAGCAGGTGATCTACACATTTCTAAGGTGTCATTTGGTCACAGTTCAATTGGCACATCATAATCCAATTTAAGTAAAAAGTTTCGTCTTGAAATTTAAAACTAGAGGTCTAAGTTATCTAACCCGGTCACCAAACAAAACCAGTTTCCTCGTGGCTGACGTCAGATTCTCTCACCTCTCCCCAACGCCCACCATCTATTGGATTTCAGGATTTACCTTTTTTCTCGTGTGTGTGTGTGTGTGTGTGTGTGTGTCCATGTTTAGATTCGTGTTGAATTTTGATAGTGGTCTGATGGTGTTTTCTACAGGGAAAGTCACCTGGGGCCTTTCATAGGGAGCTTCTACCTAGTCTATTGAGATGACTCCATTGAAGCAGCGGGTCTTCCCCGTATAACCCGAACTTTTTGTCCTAGTGGTCTCAAATACTTCAGACAACCGAGATGATTCCCAGTGTTCTGGTTTTGAAGACTTTGCTGGGTGGTAGGTGCAATCTATTCAGCTGTTTGTGTTCATGTATACCCTGTTGACGTGTGGAGAACACAGGATGCAGTAAAGAAGGTACCACAAGTCAGGAAACTGCAGGTCTAGCTGTGACTTCTGCCACTGATGCTTGCTCTGAGACAGTGATCTGGGCACTGACTTTTCTCATTCATAATAAAAGATGTGGGGAGGACACAGAGAGGGGAGTTCTGACTACATGATCTATACGATCCCTCCAGAATCTGATTCTAAAGACCTGTGACAATGCAGTTCGTTGGGAAATACGCATGGTATCACTACAGGTTTACCTGTTGCTAATGCATGAGTGAGATAAGGACAATGATAAAACCAGTGAGCAGTCCTTCTGTTTAGTGGTCTAGTGGTGTTTTCTACAGGGAAAGTTACATGGGGCCTTTCATAAGGAGCTTCTACCTAGTCTATTGAGACAACTCCATTGAAGCAATGGGCTTTAATTATATAACCCGAACTTTTCAAAGCTCAATTCAGCAAATGCTTCTACCTTGATCAAAGCCTCTATGTTCACAAGGCTGTCATTTTACATCAGGGCTCCAAACTCAAACACACTTTCAATGACTAATGCTCCTACATCAGAAAATTTACCAGGAGGTTTTATAGTTGTCTCTTTAAAGTACAGCATAGTTTCTAGCACACAGCAGGTTCAATAAATTCTAGCTTCTGTCTTATCCAGTTAACAGTTTCAATATCATCTATATAGATAGATCCCAAGCTGACCTGAGAGCTTTGTCATGTTTCTCTTTGCCTAGAGTGAAGGTCTGTTCTGACCAGTTGACCAACTGTTCGTAAAACAGAATTGAGACTACCTGAGTCTACCATTGTTGGTAGATTTGACCCCTGGCACACTTGTTTCATAAAGAGAAAATATGTCTTACCTATCCCCTAATCTGGGCCCACATTGCCTATAACAACAGCGATGGGCCAACCCTGTAACCTGTTTAGTCATCTCACAAGTGCCTGTTCAGGAGGGCATCAAGCAAGAAATGACTGAGAGCCACCCCTTTTCCCAGAAGTTTATGCCAGCTAGAAGATGAATGCTTTGTGGTAGCACTTTTGTTTCTTAATTATATAACCTGTTTTTGAGTTTAGAACTATAGCTGGTTAATGTGAGGATCACATCTTTGGCTGTGTGTCCTCAGGAGTTCGAGAGCCCTTCCTCCTGACTGCTTGACCCATAGCTTGAACTAGGGCTAGCCACAAGATTCCAGTGAATTCCTACTGGGCCCTTTGTCTCCTTCCTGTCACTGAGGAGGAGGTCACAAATTGGGGCTGGCTCCCAAATGTGGGAAGAGGAGGTTCCCGGTTCCAATGAAGAATAACTTGGACAGAACTGCGCCCCCCACTGCCTGTGGTTTGTCTTTGGAGGTTGCTGGTGTAGCCTGAAAGGAGAGAGGGGCCATCTGGGTGGGCCAGTCACCACCTTCAATTTCAGGGTCATCCTTGGCTCAATAACAAAAATGGCAGGAACTTTCATAGTGTTCATTACATGCCAGGTTCAACTTTGAGCATTTTACACGTATTAATTTAATCGTCACATCAACCCTATGAGGTAGGACTGTTCTTCCAAAGAGGAGTCATACAGCTGGAAGCAGCAGCCTGAATTCAAACCTGGTTAGCTAGCTTCTATTATAGAAACCTCATTTTGTCTGAATGCCCAGGGGAGATTAGGCTCCTGAGGATGGATAAACCAAGAGCCCAAGGTGTAAATAAAATGTCAATTGGTTGATTTATAGTGGGGTGACTGGACTCCTTACGTGAGTTGCCCAGGGCATCCTCAAGTAATTCTTTAGGGGTGATATTCTAGGCAATCTGAGTTGCACTGGGAAAGCAATTGATGGAAAAACAGACCCTCTGCTTCCTGTTATGAGGACTTTTTTTTTTTTTTTGCAGAAGCAATAGGAAGTTGAAGCCTCCACTTTTGACCTCATTGGAGCATTTTGTTTTTACCGTGACGTTCCAGGGAGAATGCCAGGAAGGATCACGGGCAAAAAGAATTCTCTCAGTCTGCCTCCTTAGTGTGGCAGGAGGTACAAATTAACTCCTTTGTTGGGTCAGTATGATATTCACTTGGGATTCATCAGCAGTATGTAATCCATTTTATCGGGAACACTTGTGTGCAGGTTGCTAGGAAGCTAAGCTTATTACATGGCTCTGGCTCTTAGAGCTGAGCCTGCTGGTGCTAACAGATTTGGGCTTGGGAAGTTTGTGGCTTTCCCTGGTCCTCTAAAGAGGGTGGAAGGTCCAGTAAAGTGTCCAAGGATGAGAGTGAGTGGGGAAAATGACTTTTGTTCTCAGTGTTTCTTTCACCATTTATCCAACCTCTCCCCATGTGTTTTTGGTATTTTTTTTTCTTTTCCGGGTAAGAGCTTAAATCCAACCAGCTTTATCAAGCCCCAGTTTATGAAAACTTTCTAGATTCACCAATGTTAACACTAAAAACATACCAACACAACCAAATGAAACACGTTGCCATGAATGGTGCAATACTTCTACCGTCCAATTTGCCCAGTTTTATTCCCTTGGAGAGCTTCTTAAAGATTTAGGAAGTATCTTTTGACGTACATAACTCAGAGATTAAACACACTTCACAAAGTATAAGTAGGCTCCACTGAAAGAAAGTTCGAAAATCTGACTGTAAAAAAACAAATGTAGGTGCGATTGTTGACCTTACAAAAGCTAACTCCTATTGTAAAATGTTTACAAAAAGAATTCACAAGAGAACTCCCTGGGTTGGCAAGAAAGAGTGGATTTCCAAGTGGGGTGGCTGAGGTATAGTGGTGCTAGGCAGAGTAACTGAACCCCAAAGTGTTAAAAAAAAAACAGTTGTGCAGGAGCAGTACCAGGGAAGGTAAGACATCTGAAACACACACCTCCAGCCAGGGATGAAGTGCTCTGCTCCGGTATACACTAGACAACCAGTAGTTTTTCTTTTTTTTAAATACCTGGTACAGTATGTCTTCAACTTAATATCAGGTATTCCGGGGATAGAAAAAGACACAATCCTTGTTCAAAGAACTGCTGGTCTACCTAGGGAGGTTAGGCTAATAGGTGAACCAGAGAATGAAAATCAGAGGAAGAGATGAGTGGGCTGACTAGTAGGTATACTACTACAAATTGGAGGAAACTGAGGCACAAGCATTGAAGTCCCCCGTCCGGGTCACATACACGCTCATGTGCTCCCTCTCTCTTACTTGTTCTCACTCTCTCCCTCTGTCACTCTCTCACTGTCTCATAAGGGACTTTGTCACAGGAATAAGAACCCTGGGTTCCACCCACCCCACAGGAGCACAGTAGCGAGGTCCCATCTGATTCAAGGAAATTGGCTTTGTAGGGTCGTTATTGTGTGAAAAGGAACAAGCCTTGTCCAAGGCAGACCTGGATGTTTGTGTAGTTCGGATCCATTTAGCTTCCTGGCCAGTGTTGATCTCTGCTGCTTTAAACCACATTAATCTCTGGGGGGACAAACTGACCCATCGCTATGGGAACCAGAGTGAGCCTGTGTCCTGGGTACTAGACAAACACTGGAAGTCAGTACCTGGTAGATGCCACAGGCAGAAGCAAACTGGGGCCTTCCGAAAGCTGAAAATGATCAATAGATGTGACTCTTGTGCATCCATATCCCAGGAAGGATGGATTCTGTTTAGCTCTTTGAGTTAGTTGTTAATTTTCAGATCTTGAAGACACTGTTTAGCATGAAATGCAGATATTCAAATGTCCCTTTCTCCTTGGTGGGAAATGGTACTGACAGTCTGCAGGATTATGGGAGTCTAAGCACATAGGCATTCATGGGGAGAGTATACAAAGTTAGAGGGTATAAAAGCTATGTGGATGGTTCAAAGATTAAGGTAAAGATGTAAGAGCTAAAATCTCAATTCTCTAGAATGGGACATTTAGACTTCATGGATAGGGGAAGATAAGAATCGGGAGTATGGGCAGTTAGACAAAATCAGAAAGAAGCATAGAAGACTATGCAGAAACATTAAGAATGTAGTGGTGGAAATGTTACCTTTTTGGAAGATGGTATCATGTGGAAGGTTTGAATGCATTTCTTTGATCTTTAACTCTACCAAAGGTGTCACTCTGATGTGAGGAAATATTTGGGTTGAAAAGGTGAGGAACTGGCCACAGCTTACCTAAATGTGGCTGACAACTTGTATCCAAGAGAACAGAATGAATTGGTTGATTTGCTGTGTCATGACATTTTAGGGATGTTTTTGGGATGTTCGAGGGATGTTTTTGAAGGGGATTTTTAAGAGAGAAAATGAGACCCCTTAAAAACAGAGATCTGGCCGGGCGCAGTGGCTCAAGCCTGTAATCCCAGCACTTTGGGAGGCCGAGACGGGCGGATCGCGAGGTCAGGAGATCGAGACCATCCTGGCTAACACGGTGAAACCCCGTCTCTACTAAAAAATACAAAAAAAACTAGCCGGGTGAGGTGGCGGGTGCCTGTAGTCCCAACTACTCGGGAGGCTGAGGCAGGAGAATGGCGTGAACCCGGGAGGCGGAGCTTGCAGTGAGCTGAGATCTGGCCACTGCACTCCAGCCTGGGCGACAGAGCGAGACTCCGTCTCAAAAAAAAAAAAAAAAACAGAGATCTGAGGCATAAGAGCTGGTAATTTTTAAAGATACACAGCTGACTATAGAATGAAAGAAGCAAGTCAAGAAATACATATGTAGCATGTTTCTGTTTATATGAAACCCCCAAACAGGCAAGACTAAACAATATATTATTTAGGAGGAAACACATGGATGATGAAACCGTAAAGAAAAACAAGGGGCCGGGAGTGGTGGTTCATGTCTGTAGTCCCAATGCATTGGGAGGCCGAGGCAGGAGGATTGCTTGACCCCTGGGAACATAGTCTCTACAAAAAATTTTTAAAAATTAGCCTGCCATGGTGATGTGTGCCTGTTGTCCTAGCTACTCTGGAGGTTAAGGTGGGAGGATCGCTTGAGCCCAGGAAGTCAGGGCTGCAGTGAGCCATAATCATGCCACTGCACTCCAGCCTGAGCAACAGAGCAAGACCCTGTCTCAAAAATAAATTAAAAAATGGGCCAGGGATGGTGGCACATGCCTGCAGTCCCAGCTATTCTGGAGGCTGAAGTAGGAGGGTTGCTTGAGACCAGGAGGTTGAGGCTGTAGTGAGCCATGATCATACCACTTGTACTTCATCCTAGGCATGAGAGTGAGACCCTATCTCAAAAAACAAAAGGAAAGAAAGAAAGAAAAGAGAAGAAAAACAAGATAATGATTACCAGGGAAGTCCAAATGGGGACTGAATGAGGATAGAGAGAAGGGTTGCAATTAAAGGGGGTTAAAGGGGCTTCAAAGGCCAGCAACCATGTTCTGTCTGTCAAGGTGGGTCACAGCTAAAAGTGTGTCTCATTTGATCTTTAAACTGCATATGCATATTTTACCTACTCATTTGTAGGTGTATTTTACAATAAAGCAGGGAAGGGGAACAAGAACATGAAAGCATCCAAACTATCATAGACACCAGCATTTTAAATGACGACATGTCCTCCAAAAATTCTAACTTTAGTAAAAACCGAGCTTGCGCACTATCTCTTTATATCACTCTTTTGCCGCTAAAGTTTCAATTTTCCTGTTGTTTTGGCAGTGTGGTCTGTCTCTAGGACAGGATGTGTGGTGACTGGTGACATGGCCTATTTAGCTGGAAGAATGAAGTGTAGTCCCCATTCTCTTTACAAGACCAAGGCCACGATGGGGCTGAAGACCAAGGGGTTATCCACAGAACTGCTGGCCTACCCTCCACCTACCCTGGGGCCTCCCTCTTGAAGGTTGGGATTCTTTTTTTTTTTTTTTTTTTTTTTTTTTTTTTTTTTTTTGAGACGGAGTCTCGCTCTGTCGCCCAGGCTGGAGTGCAGTGGCGCGATCTCGGCTCACTGCAAGCTCCGCCTCCCGGGTTCACGCCATTCTCCTGCCTCAGCCTCCCGAGTAGCTGGGACTACAGGCGCCCACAACCGCGCCCGGCTAATTTTTTGTATTTTTAGTAGAGACGGGGTTTCACCATGGTCTCGATCTCCTGACCTTGTGATCCGCCCGCCTCGGCCTCCCAAAGTGCTGGGATTACAGGCGTGAGCCACCGCGCCCGGCCTGTTGGGATTCTTTTTTTTTTTTTTTTTTTTTGAGAGAGAGTCTCGCTCTGTCACCCAGGCTGGAGTGCAGTGGCATGATCTTGGCTCACTGCAACCTCCACTTCCTGGATTCAAGTGATTCTCCTGCCCCAGCCTCCCAAGTAGCTGGGATTACAGGCTCCTGCCACTGCACCGGGCTAATTTTTATGTTTGTAGTAGAGACGGGGTTTCACCATGTTGACCAGGCTGGTCTCTAACTCTTGACCTCAAGTGATCCGCCCACCTTGGCCTCCCAAAGTGCTGCAATTCCAGGCATGAGCCACCGTGTCTGGCCGAAGGTTGGGATTCTTAAAGAGTAACCTAGCCCAGCCTCACTCTTTCAGCAAGCAGCTCTGAGTAAGGGAGTAAACCTTCCTCACTGCCACAACTTTGGTGTCTTGCAACATATTTTTAAACCATGTTTTATAACTAAGATGTCAAACATTTCATTTGGCAGTTTGTATTATGAAAACCATAGTTGTCTTTCCATCTTCACCTGTAAAGTGATGTTATAAATTAAACCTTTTAAACTGTAGATGTATGTGTTCTTTCTGGATTCTGGCATATTCTGTGGGGGACATGGCCTTCGCTGTGCTGCCCTCCCTAGCTGCCACCACTGGTTGAAAATAACAGCTTTCCTTGCTGCCGTCATATACGTAAATGTAGCTAACATTTATAGAGTGTTACTATAAGCCGAGAATGATAATAGCTGATGTTCTTTTTAAAAACTTTTAAGTTCGGGGTATATGTGCAGGTTTGTTACATTGGTAAACTTGTGTCGTGGGGGTTTGTTGTACAGATTATTTCATCACCCAGGTATTAAGCTTGGTACTCATTAGTTATTTTTGCTGATCCTCTCCCTCCTGCCTGTTCCAATAGGCCCCAGTGCGTGTTGTTCCCCTCTATGTGTCCATGTGTGCTCATCATTTAGCTTCCACTTACAAGTGAGAACATGTGGTATTTGGTTTTCTGTTCCTGTGTTAGGTTGCTAAGGATAATGGCCTCCAGCTCCATCCATGTCCCTGCAAAGGACAAGATCTTGTTCTTTTTTATGGCTGCATAGTATTCCATGGTATGTGTGTACCACATTTTCTTTATCCAGTCTATCATTGATGGGCATTTAGGTTGATTCCACGTCTTTGTTATTATGAACTTAGCTAATGTTCTTATAGCGGTTACTATATACCTGTCATTTTTTAAAGCTCTTTACGTATGCTAATTAACTTAATCTTTGCAATAGCCCTGAGAGGTGGATACCCTGAGACACAGGGAGGTAGACTGACTTCTCCAACTTCACATAGCTGAGAAGTGGTAGAATTGGGATTTGGACCAGGGCAGTTTCTGTTCCATTGTCCTAGTGTTCATCATTCCACAGTGCTGTCTCAGATAATATGTTAACTTTACAGTGTGGTTTCATCTTTTCCAGACCTCTGACAATTTTTTTACTCCCCCATTTTATGGATAAGCACATTGAGGTTGGGATTTCATGTCACACAGCGGTAAACAGCAGGGGGAGCCACAAAAGTGGCTTGGAATTGGGGCCAATGAAGATTTTGTTTGTTCATTGCCCCCACTAACACCACCGCTTGTGAAATGAAAAGGCCTCCCTGTATCCCTCAACCCCAGGGTGAGTGGCTCCTGGAACAGGAAGAAGGAGCAGGTCCTAGACCAAGAGCGCAAGCAAGCCTGTTCATGTATCGCTAATTGCTTAAACATCAGGGAAAGGGGTTTGTCGTCCTATGAGTTTTTTTGTGGGAAAGCTTTTCATACAATGCTGGCTGACTTCTGAGCCTTAAAGTAAACAACTACATCATCCTGTACAGAGGGAGTCAGGAAAAGGAAACTAAGAAAATATCAAACTCCTGCAGCTTTTTTTGAAATGTAACTGGAGGAGGAAATGATGTTTAGAAGGCATTTGCTGGGGTCCTTGTACCAGGAGACTCCATGAATAATGATCCCCTTCCCAAGCTGTGTATCTGAGTAAATGTTTCCCACACTGTCCTTTCTTCTAAATACCCTCTCTGTGACGCAAGGAGGAAAACCCACCCGCAAAACGTGACTAGAAGATTCTGTAAACCCATTAGAAAGTTAAGCTATTTCCCATGAGGGAGTAATGAAAAGCCTCACTTGCAAAACTGCTGAGTGACTGAGCTGATCACTCCCTGAGGTCCCCACATCCTGAGAGGGCAGCAGCCTCACTACTGTCTCCATAGTCTAAGAACATGGACAATATTCTAGGCATCCGCCTTGAACATGGAGAAGACAGCACTGGAGAACTTTCCAGATATAGATATACTCAGAAAGACAGCAGACTTGTTGAAAAACAAATTTATTTTCTCATTCATACAACAGACACGAACCTCCTCTCTAATGCCTATGCCCTTTAAACCTACATGGGGCACTCTGGAGTGCTTTCCTGCTTCCCTAGCTAGGTTTAAGTCTCTCCTGTTCTCCCAGAATACCTCAAGCAGTGGGGCGGTCCCAAATACCAACTTGATAGTCCGGGTTAGAGAGAGGGAGAGACTGAAATGACAGAAGACAAAATTATCAAAATCATGTGGCTGTTCCACCATGCCCCCCACCCTGGGGATTCTGAAGTCCTGTCCCTTCTCCCTCTTGTTGTTACTTCCGAAGAGCTATTGCATCTTTCAGGTGTGATTTGGGGATGCATAAGATCTAAAGCTGCTACCTGCAGGGTCTCTGAAATTAATGTCTCCTAGGATTGCTGCTAACACTTTCCTGTAGCAACTTGTAATTATGTCCCAACAAAAAGGAATTATTCGCTTAAACGACTTCGCCCTTTTCCACCTCCTAACCCACCATTTGTTTCTCCTAGCCCTGTGTGATATGGGGTAGTCCCTGTATTCCTGCACCACAAACTCTTAACATCCTTGCAGTCTTTGTCATCCACAGAATATTTCTTCTCCGTGAAGACAGTTTTCATTATGTGTTTCCTTTTATGATTGGTGGGAGCTTCTCTGGAGTGTCTTGCACAGTCCTGTATACATCATTTGTTACCTGCAGGGCATTCTGTATTTAAACAACTGTCTTGTGAATGACGTACCATGCTCTATGTGGGTAGCGATGAATATTTAAATGGATTTCCCTTAAATACTACTTTGGATAGTAACTGAAGCCATGGATTAGAGTCGGATAGCCAATTAGATTTTTATTTGAAATAAATCACTTGGGAAAGGATTTTTACAAATAAACCAAAAGAACTTGCCCACTTTTGTGACCCTGTTTTGAGACTTTGAGCACCATTCATGGCCAGCAAAAAAAATGTCAATATATCCTTGTTCCTTTGCTGGCTCTCAGCCTGCCATCTTCGATCTCTGCCCGCTTTCTGGAAACATTGGCATGTGAATTCTTGCCTGTTCCCTCTGCCTGGGATGCCCCAGCCCTGCCCCCTGATGTCCTGACCTCCCACTGCTCATCTCACATCCTGCCTCTTCCACGAACCCTTCAGTTCATCCAAACCCCTGTAGCATTTATAAATTTTCCTCCTCTCAGCCCATGGCTAGAGAATCCTGAATATCCCACATGCTCCTCACAGCCCCTACTAACTGGTTGCAATTTACATGGGAGAGAATCCAAACTTATTTTTTTTAACCTCTTCACACCCACACAAACTCATCTCACAGCCCCTTAGCAGGAGGGTATCTCATTTTGAACATTTATTTTTCAGAAACTCGTTTCGTTTTTTAAACTTCCAGCAAATATTAACTATGTGAATGAATCTTGGTGTTCTCCTTTGCAAAGTGGAAATAATATTTCCCTTAGAGGACCGCCGCAAGAATTTAGTTAAAACATGTATGGCCTTTAGCACAGTGCCTGTCATGTAGCACACATACAGCTTTTAAACTGCTTTACAAAGTCCTTTGTCCATGATCTTACTTTCTCTTCACGGTGCTTTTGCGATAGGCAGGGTCCTGGGATATCTTTCTTTGACAGATGAGGAAATAGGCACAAACGATGAGCTGGGACTGGAACTGAGATCTTTCCAGAACCACGCCTGTGCCCTTCCTGTTCCTGGCAATGTTCATTCTGAGGAGGGGAGAGAGGACAGCATTTGTCTATGGAATGAGCCCTGGCACCCAGCTTCCGCCTGGGAAAACCGCCATCCCTCTCTTAAAATGGGCACGGGTTTGCTGGCAGGACTTGCCCTTAATTATGGTCAGGCCACCTCTTCACCCCCAGCCTTCTGAAACCTTCCCCCTGGTTGTCCCCAAATGTACAGTTTGTTAAAGGCTACCGTGTTTTTTTCTTGCATCTTGGTCATCTCCAAAAGTTGGAGGATGACTTGGGAGTTTTTATTGGCTAGGCTGAAAAAATGCCCTGGCAACAATGGTGTGTTGATGCTTGGAGTCAAACTGGCTAGAGCAAGAAGTGATTTATGTAACTCTAGAAGGTCCTAATCGGGAAGCTGAGAGAAAGGGATGAAGCACGTTAATCCTTTCCACAATTTTCTCTTAAGAATGACTTTAGTTAGTCATGGGTAAAGTTTCTCTTCCAAGGTGTGTGCTTTTGGGATATCAAAAGATTTCATGTTTCCCAACTGAGATTTCCACATCTGCAGGCTGCCAGTGTTTTCAGCTGTGAGAAAAGAGCTCTTTCCCAAAAATTCATCATGGACTGGAAACAGGGAGGTATACGTTGAAGTAGCCATCAGTGGTGCTTCTAAAGGTCAGGGTTTCATGTATAGAACTGGAGCCATCCAGTTGGAAGAGAAGCCCGTTCTCACCTATAATCAGATGAAAAATGTAGAAGCATGAGTTGGATGGCCTCCACTTGTGATGCAATGACAAGAAATCAACATGTAGTATTTACAAAGATCAGTCATTTCTGGGAGGATTAGAGAGGAGAAAAGGTGAACCAAACATTACTTATGGACTTAGTCATATCATTTTCATTGATGGTGATGACAGCACGTCAACACATCATATGGTGAGAGAGGTCCGGTAGTCATTGCTCATCATCTTCCTCACTGGGCGTGGTGGTGGCAAGTCCCACCACAGCGGGAGGTTTCCTTGGCATTCATAGCAGAACCCCACACCCTGTCTTCTGATGGCCCTTGGACATGGATCTTGCTATCTCAGTTGACTATTGCATTGTTGCTCATGGCAGGGTTCTTAAACATGAGTGTGCTTTGGCTCTCCCAGGGAGCTGGTTAATTGGCAAATTGTAGGTCCTACCCCTTGAGATACAGATTCGGTAGGGCTTGGGGATCTGCATTTTTAAATGCAAGGGGGTTATTGGCCACACTTTGAGAAATACTGCCTGATAGTGGCATAGACACCTACTGTTGGAGACAGTTGGCTTTAGAATCAGTCAGCAAATGACTGCCCTAGGCACTGTCCTAAATCTGATTGGATTTAGAAAAGATCTGTAAGCTATGAGCCTTATCCTCAAAAATGTGTGTATGAAATGAGGTAAGCAGTGCAGGATTCGAGAGAATCAGATGCCAGACTGCTGGAGGAGTTCCTAGAAGAATGGAGAGTCAGGGTGACTTCCAGGCATGGAAGGTGGCATTTCACCTGAGCCTGGAGGACTGTAGGATTTGCACTGATGACTCAGAGGGGAAAGAGCATTTCTGATGAGAGGAACAACTTGAGGGGGCACCAGTATGAGGACAGCCTCGAGCTTGGGACTTCACCAGCCTGAAGGCCTGTGTTTCAGTTTAGAGAAAGCCATAGGCTTTCTAATGTACCTGAAACAGGCACCAAGTCTCGGCAGATGGCCGCAGCCCACTGACAGTGGGTAAGGATATAGCCCTAAGCCATGCTGGAGATGACAGCACTCTAGGCTTTTAGAAATTTGACTCTGAAATAAAGGATGTCTTGGGGCATCCCAGGAGCCAAGACTGTGGTCTGTGAGAGTCCAGAACCTCAATACTTATACCTCAATGTTACTTGTAAAGCAGTTATAGATTTTCCAAGCACTCACTTCCTTGTTATCCTTAGATAGGGGCTGTCACCTACCCCATAGGGTTGCAGGAGGATTAAATGAAATAAATTGGGTAAAGCACTTACCCAACAGCACCAGGCCCATAGCAAGCATTTAATAAATGATGGTGGTGATTAAGGCTCTTCCCCCTACTTTCTTAAGGAGGGGACTGTGTGCTCGCGTTTGCATATTTGGTATTGTATTCTTCCTTGGTCAGAGTATCTTCCATTCCAACTCCTAATTTTGAAAACATTGCATAAAGATCTCTAGCCACCAATCCTTCAAACCTCAAGCAACAGCAGAATTGCTGCTTCCTTCCGAAGACCCTCCCTCCCACATCTGAGGACACCACAGTAACTCAGTCTCTGTCAGCTTCCCTTCCGAAGACCCTCCCTCCCACATCTGAGGACACCACAGTAACTCAGTCTCTGTCAGCTTCCCCTCCTGTAGCCTTGGGAGCATGCTGAGGCTGTGAGCTTAGGAGAGGCAGCCTAGTGTGCTAGACAGAACCCAGGGCAGGGTTCCTGTCTGGGCTCTGCTGCCCAACCACAGGGAGTCCTCTGGCAAATTAACTGCTCTGACCTCCTTCGGAGGCTTGTTGGGAAGATTAGAGATATTATTTCTAGCATAGTGCCATGCACGTATCAGAGGCCAAACAGTAGCCAGATTCATTACTGGTGGTATGTTCTGAGGTTTGCAACTTTGCAAACCCTTCTGAGACTGCTTGCTTGTTGGCATGCTCTGCCTACACGTTAGAGTGATAGCCCTACTATGTGTGGTCTCTGTACATCTTGGTTCTGGGAAGGGGCTACAAATCTGGATTAGACCCAAAGAGTTCATTCTCGAAAGCAGCATATCTGTTATAACTCGTTTGCCTCCATGGTGTTAGGCTATGTGTATGTATATACACTTAGTATATATAATATGCCATATACACCATATATAGTAATTTATGTTTACCTTACCATCTACCATATACACATGCACATATAAGGCATATACCAAATATATGATAAACGCTCAACAGATATTTATGAACAACGTTATTATTCTCTCCTTGAGCTGAGACCTCTAATGGTTTTTCATTTCACACACTCCTTCCCCAAGTCTGGGAGGGCACCCCCTGGACTACAGAGGGGGGTTATGAGGTGGGGATGGAGCAGGCAGGGACTGGGAAGGACAAAGTGTCCTGTTTCAAGTTAGGGTCTGCGCAAAGGAACCTGCCCTGGGGTATGGTCTAGTTAAACAAAGCCCTGACCTTTTGTGCTTCTTGCTCACACAGGAGACCTGGAACTTGTTTTCTCTATGAGAAAGGAGTTCAGATCCTTTGGGCTACAGAGAAGGCTCTGGCCTTTCAGGCCAGCTTCAAAAATCCTGATGTTTCTCTAGAGGTATCAAAGAAACCCTGAAGTGTGGTGTCACGAGCTATGGGCAGCCCTGTGGTGTGTGCATTAACTTAACATCTGTTTATCTTGTATCTGCTACATGCAAGGCACAGTCCTAAGTCCTTGAGATCCAGCAGAGAACAAAAGAGCTGGAAACCTGTCCTCACAGAGCTTCAAGTAGTGGCAGAAAGGCAATAACGGATTAAAAAATCCCTGATGTCAGGTGGTGATAACAAACGAGACCACAAAGCAGGGGAAGGTGGACGTGCTAGGGAAAAGGTGTTTGTTTGTTTTAATCTAGGGTGGTCTCTGATGAATTACAGTAACATTTAAGCAGAACATGAAAGAAGTGGAGGAGCCAGCCACTCACATGCCTGGGGGAGGAGTGTTCCTGGCAGAGTGAGTGGCCCATGCAAAGGCCCTGTGGCAGGAATGTGTCTGGGACTTCTAAGGAGCAGTGATGCTCTGCTCATGGCTGGAGGCAGAGGGAGTTAAGGGGAAAGTGGGATGAAGTGGGATCAGAGGGAGAGCAGGCACTCACCTGACCATTCTAGAAAAGAAAGAATAACTAGGCCAGCTGTGTGGTGGCTCATGCCTGTAATGCCAGCACTTTGGGAGGTTGAGGTAGGAGGATTGCATGAGACCAGGAGTTCAAGAACACTCTGGTCCCTATTTCCACACACACAAAAAAATTTAATTAAAAAACATTAGCCAAGTGTGGTGATACAGACCTATAGTCCCAGCTACTTGAGAGGCTGAGGTGGGAGGGTCACTAGAGCCCAGAAGGTGGGGGCTACAGTGAGCCATGATCACGCCACCAGAGTCCAGACTGGGCAACAGAGAAAGACGTCTCAAAAATAAACTTGAGTATCTGGACAAGGCAGGACATGGCAAGCCCACACTAAGGAGCAGAGCATCCATCTCAAAACTCTCAAAGGGGAGGGAGCATCGTCTCTGGGCTGGGGTGGTCAAGGAAGGCCTCCTGCAAGAGGTAGGACTTGAGATGATGAGAAGGATGCTGCAAGCCCGGCGGACGCTTGAGATGTTCCTGGTAGGAGATAAGTGAACAAACCCCTGTGGAGAGTTTGTGTAGGGGCCTAGTGGAAGATAATACAGAAGAGAGAGGTCGGGGCTATGTTTAGAGGGCCTCAAGTGACAGAGAAACTTGTAAAACCAATGGAAGCCTGGCTGTCCTCTGTCGTCTTCTCCCAGTCAGCTACCTTGGCCTAGGCCCTGGGAGATGCTGACTCTCGGAAGCTCCCCAGCAGCTGCCAGGGAGGACCCTCCTCCTCACCTGCTTCCCCACAGCTAGCATCCAGGACACTTGGGTTCAGCCCCTTCATTTGCTGACTCAGACTTTCCTGTACCCATTCCAGTGATGACTATTGCTCTGTCAGGGCCCCCTCGCAGCCACAGACACCCTCCCCAGACATAAATCTCTGCGGTCTGCAGGAATTCTCTTCCGCCTTTCTGGAACCACTGGAATCCCACAGACTGGGGTGGACAGCTATTCTTATGAAGAGTGTGGCTCCATTTCTGGACTAAACAGGCTTACTAGCGCTGAAGATAAGGATCCCAAAACCAAGTCAGGCCTATCTGCAAGCAAAGTCTCAGCCTCGCTCACCTCTTCCCTTCTTCCATCAGTCATTAGCCCTGTGTGAGAAAGCAGGGGGCCATTGTTACTATATGACATGGCAAAACGGATTACCTGCTAATGCCATTTGGTTTAGTGATGCCTTGTTACATAAACTACTCTGGAGGAGTTCAAATATCCCCCAGGCGAACGCTTCCATCCCCAGGTTGGTAACTCTATAGCTGAGTATTGTTTTATTTGCCATTTTTCAAAAGAGGGAGAAACATACCCAAGCCATTATTCAGCCTCCTAGTAATACATTTGAAGAAAACAACCACAACTCCCAATCCTTTCTTCTGAGGGCAGGACGTTGTGGGACTATTGTTCCTTCTCAGGCCACTCTTCCACCTACAGAAACTGGTCTGGGCTACAGTCAGATTACAGGGGGTATCAGGAGGCCTTTGGGAGTCAGGAAGAAAGTCTTACAGACAGAAGCCCAGCTCTAGCAAAGAGGGAAAGATCAATGCCTTTGAAGCTGGATGCATATGTGGCCTTTGATTTGGGTGCTGGTTGGCTGACTTTGGGCAAATTACTGAAACTCCTTGATGCTTATTTTCTTTATCTTAAAAACATAAAAAATAAATGAGGATAAGGTGATGATGACCATCATAGGGTTTTTTAAAATTATTATTATTATTATACTTTAAGTTCTAGGGTACATGTGCACAACGTGCAGGTTTGTTACATATGTATACATGTGCCATGTTGGTGTGCTGCACCCATTAACTGGTCATTTACATTAGATATATCTCCTAATGCTATCCCTCCCCACTATCCCCACCCAACAATAGGCCCCAGTGTGTGATGTTCCCCTTCCTGTGTCCAAGTGACCTCATGGTTCAATTCCCACCTGAGTGAGAACATGTGGTATTTGGTTTTCTGTTCTTGTGATAGTTTGCTGAGAATGATGGTTTCCAGCTGCATCCATGCCTCTACAAAGGACACAAACTCATCCTTTTTTATGGCTGCATAGTATCCCATGGTGTATGTGTGCCACCTTTTCTTAATCCAGTCTGTCACTGATGGACATTTGGGTTGATTCCAAGTCTTTGCTATTGTGAATAGCACTACAGTAAACATACGTGCACATGTGTCTTTATAGCAGCATGACTTATAATCCTTTGGGTATATACCCAGTAATGGGATGGCTGGGTCAAATGGTATGTCTAGTTCTAGATCCATAGGGTTGTTTTAAGGCTGGGATGCAGTGACGTGTGTGCAAGCTCCTGGCACGGCGACTTAATACCATCTCCTCTGTCCTGTTTTGCATCTGCTGAGGATGAAGAAGGAGAGCAGTTGAGTGTGGCCCTGCCTGACTGGGGGCCTTTCCTCTGTAGTTATCTTCTTTACAAGCCATTTATACTCTTGGTATGATTTTAAGGAAAAAAAAAATCAAGAAGCTACCTTGCATTTAAAATTCATTTTCAAAACATACTGGCAGCAAACGCCGCACTACCGAAGTCAGGGAAGACAGGAGAGCAAATGTCAGGTCTTGGCAAAGTGGGGTGGGGAATTTTTTTAAGTGTGACATTTGAATAAAGAAATCTAAACTAGGGAAAAAAAAGTTTTCCCCGATCTTATCATGGTACAATGAAGAGTTGTATAAAAACTGTTTGTCCCCGCTACATGTTTACTTACCCATGGGCAGGATATCTCACAGGCCAAAAGTTCAAACTACTGCTAGCTCCCAAGCAATGTGTGAACTTCAAATGAACCGGCTTCAGAAGAGGCTCGAAAAATGATTCGACCCACAAAGGTTCTCAGCTCCCGAATGTTCTATCAGTACTTGTCATGGCCTTTGGTGTGGTGTTAAATATATACAAAGATGGAATGAAGGCATGATAATAACTTCACACACACACACACACACACACGCTCACGCTCACGCATACACACACATATTTTCCAGATATTTCCTTGTGAATGACCGTCTTATTCCATTACATCAAGCATCTAGGCTTAGCCATGCTTTATAATGATAAAACAGAGCTCTTCTACCAACTCCAAACAGAAGAATGACAGAAATAGAAGATTTAACATGTTTTTCTTAACGTTGATTGAGTTTTCCTACTTTTTGCTGTAGTAACTATGAACATCTTCAGGTCGGGAATCAGATCTTACCAATAAACATTTGAAGTGCCAATATAGTTCCTGGCTGAAAATGTCTTTTACATGTAACTTATCTAGTTCCTTATGTATCTGAGATACAGTTAAAATGCAATTTAGCATGGTAGTAAGAATACGGCTTTAATGGCTAACATGGTTGAGATCCTACCTCTGCTCAAACTAGCTGAGCAATTTTGGTCAATCTACTTTTCTGTGTTTTGGATTCTTGATCTGCAAAATAAGATAATGGTCATGAATAGACTAATTTTCAGGATTAAATGAGTGGATGCAATGTGAAGTCCTTGACATGACACACATGATTTGCTATGCTTTTAATTATGATTCTCTTCAGGTTTACCATCTCTTGCTCACCTGCTTCCCACCCAGTTTCTCTGTCTCTCTCACACCTTCCTCCAGTGAGAGCAGTCATTCCAAGGAGCTTGGAAGCCAGCTGTCGGTTCTCTGCCATTTTCTTTTCACAATGGCATTTGACCCCTCAGAGTTTCAGATCTCCATATGTACATTCCAAAACATTATTGCTCAATGAGCCTCTGCTGAGGCCTGTTCTTCTAACCCTACTGACCATGATTTTTTAGCTGTATTCATGTTTTTTGTTTGTTTGTTTGTTTTTTGTTTTTGTAGAGGGGGAGGGGAGAGGGAAGGGAAGAAGGAGTCGTGTTATTTTAAAAAAAATAAATTTTGCTCCCAGGGTCTAAGTTAGATCTTTGGGTTGGCTCAGCCTTCCTCTTCCAGAAGTCTACTCTGGCTAATATCCTTTAAAGTGTTTTTCCTGTTGTTTGTTCCAGAAATAGTTCAGGATGACGATATTGACATTTGGGCTAAGGCATATATAAGGCTCTTCAATTAGACACAAGGCTCAGCCTCTCATTCACCCAGTGGCTCATATTCTCCACTGATCCAGGAGGGGAATATTTGGGTTCACACCACAGGCTGCCCTCATTGGGGTTATTTGTGGGTCTCTGCACCATCCTAGATTTACTTCTCCGCTACTGGGATGGATTGTGGTTGTGCTTGTGGGCTGCCATGCTTACAAGCCTGTGCTGTTTCTGGAGTTGCCATTTTTACCTACTGAGGGGAGGACATTTAATTTGAGTAAATATGTTAGAAAACCTGTTTCACAACCTGGTCAACACACCCATTAACCATGGCTAGAAGTTTCCTGAAGACAGGGCCTGTATGCATCTCTGAACACACACAGTGTTTAGACACAGAACTGAACACAATGCCTGGCTCTCATGGTAGGTGCCTAGGGGATGTTAACTAAATGGAACTGAACTAGGCCTCGAAGGATGAGTAGGATTGTAGCTGGTAGAGCTGGAGAGCTAGGGGCATTCCGGGGAGAGGATCCACACAGAAGAGGAGACGAGTGGAAAGCGGGAATTGTGAAGGGTGAACAGCAATTACACCATAATCTGGTTACACTGGAGGGTACCTGGAGGACAGACAGATGGCAGAGCACTGTGAATACCTTAGGATAGTCTTGTCTACCTTGGCTTCAGCTTAGAACCACTTGGGCTCCTTTAAAAACATACCACCTCCTGGCTCACCCCAGTTCAGTTGAAACTGAATCTCCACGGTGGGGCCTGGGGGAGCACTCTGGGGAAGGGTTGAGAGCCAGTGTCTAGGACTTCCAGGGACACTTAACAGGACGTAGGGAGAGCCCCACACCAGGAGACCTCTTGTACTGTAGATTGCTAACAATCTTGAGAAAATGGCAAAATCTGCTTTTAAGTCTTCTAAGCTGGAGTTTAGAATTTTAGAGTAAACCTAGAAAGAACTGGGTAAAAATGATGGAAAGAGATCTATTTATGACACAGAGTTAACAGTCAGGACTAGTAACAACCTGAGCAGGCAGCTAAAGACGTACTAAGATTTCACCTCCCCTACCTTTCCCTTAACTCTAACCTTTGCACTCTGAAAATCGCTGATTTCCCAAAAGCTTGCAAACTGACGAATCTCAGTTTTAAATGTAGTTCAGACTTTACCCTCTATCTAGGTCACAGCTAAAGCTGCCATATGTACCAAGAATGAGAACTTTGTAAGTTAATCAGGGCACTGTTTATATTTCCAGGATTCAAAATAAATCATTTCATTTGCTGTCATATTCTGACTTTTTGAAAATCATTTCTATCTGTGCGTAGGTGGCACGAGGTACTCATTTCATAAGTAGATGTGGATATTTTGCAGGTCTTCAAGTTCACAGCAGGGACGCAGTCTCCAGTTTTTCTCATATTGGTACCAGTTGTTAAGCCATAGGTTTTAAACTAACACATGATTACCCTTGACGTTAGTGTACTGCGTACACCCAAGTCCAAAGTCAGAATTTTAAAGCAATATTAAAACAAAACAAAAAATTCCTTTTCATGTAGGAATTGGCTCATTGGTTTTTCCTTTCATAAGTCAATATCTGATGCTTTGATTTTCTTAAGGCATGTATATTTATAGAGCCACATACACCCGTTAGGACACACGTTGAGTTTTCAAGAGAGAAAAACACATGTGCATGTGTTTCCCTGACCTAACTCAGTTCACATCCAGACTGGCTTCTAGAAGAAAGGAAATTTACAGTGTGGAAAGTTGCAGCATTTGCAGGGACTATGGGAATCTCAGCACATAGTCTTAGATAAACTTTACAAGTATTGGCCTAAGTAACCCACAAGGCAGTGATTTGGATTTGTTTACCAAGTTAACTGCCAAGTCACAAATAATAGCTTTTTCCCTTAATTTGGAATGAACAACATAGTACTGAAGTGTTTCCTTGTGAATACCTTTCCATATGCGTCATGACAAAATACTGTATAGATCAGTTTACATTAGATTGTTTAATTAAATTTAAAATTCTTTGAGCTGGAGGAATTTGCCCTAAAACTGTTCTGCACTGCCAACAATTTGATGTTGAAAAAACCAGCCTCCATGTTAACATTTCAGCTTGAATACCCTTGTTTTCCACACTGGAAACTTACCATGAGCAGTTCTTTTCAGAGGTTAGCTTTCAGTTATCAAAATGGGTGACATCTATATCAAAGGTTATAATGTAATTTGAGGCGGCAGTCTCCCTTCCAGGAATCCCATTTTATGGTTTGATTATGTCTTTCAATTACATGATCTATAGCTGAACTCCATATACTGACTACTGGGATTACCAGCCAAGTTAATATTAACATTATTGAAAAGAGTCGGTTAATGGGAAAAGGAAAAGTCAAAGGTATTAAATTAGCAGTTTGTTAGGGATCAGTACCTGCTGGTCTTTAGAGTGTGTGAATTTCATCAATTCTTGTGGCTGGGACAGGGAGTAACGTCCACAGCTGACACACGTTCTGTCTGGGTGAGTTCTTCCCTCCTGTTCACCCTTTCCCTCAACATTGTAGTCTCAGAATGTTGCCACTTTTTATTCTTGTTGAACAGGTGAGGAAAATAGTTTCTCCGGTTTGTTTATTGCCTGGATCAGTTGGAGTTTTTTACAAGGAGCATTGGTAAGAAAAGAAAACAAACAAAAGTAAACAGGAGAGGTTAGAGTCCAAGATTCTGTTCCAAATTTAAATCAGGACTAGCCACAGGGTAGATTGGCCAGCAGGGCTTAAGAGGTATTTGAGCCAGCCTGAAGTTTTCTCTCTTTGCCTCTGGAAAAGCGTGGCCAAGGCTTGCTTTTAAAGCCCATCAGATAAACCCCTCTTGGTCCTTCTACTTAATTTCAACTAATAGCATGAGCCCTGAGCGGTATTCTGTTAAGTAACTAATGGGAGAAGAAATGTCTCCATGGGAGGCTTCTCCCATGTTACAGAACACCAGAGGCGAAGGGTGGGCGCACACTCTCAAAAGCTCAGCTAGAGATCCCCACCTAGTTCTTCCTGGCTCATCAGGAATGGTAACTCCAGCCTGACTGTAGGCTTCTTCCCGGCATCCTTGTTCACAGGCACTGCCCTGGTCAGGGTTTTGATTTCCACACAATGCTCTTGTTTGGTGTAGCATTTTTACTAGAATAAGAAAGTTTCAGAAACCACATTGGCCTCTGTGTAGCTCCCGTCTTTCTAAACCCTTCTAGAATTGTGGTCGTTTCCTGAGGGACCCTCTTTGTTTTGTTTTGTAACTTCATTCTACACTCACAAGGCAACTTCCCATCCAAATTAAACATTTGAAGTGGGAAGACTTTGTAGGGCCTTCAGAAAAACAGTTTTTTTCAAGGTGTTCTGTAAATATGGGATTATTGCTGATCCTTGTGCCAACGTCATGTTAAATAAAACAGTTTCAGATATGTACTTCTGACCCAAAGCCCTCTTTCATCACAATTAGGTCCTTAATCTGTTCTAGGATTATTGCCATAATATTATCACTCTAATTACAGTCCCTAAAAACGTGAAATAGGTTATATAACTCAGAGCTTGTTTGGACTTCTTATAGTCATGCTTATATGGCAAGACAAACAACTTTCAGTCCAGCAGTGAAGGGGAATAGTCACACACACAGTAACTATTTCCATTTTTTTAAGTAACATTAGAAATACCCATTGGTATCTTTTTAATATATTAAGTTACAAATGTTTTAACTTACAAGAGCAGTATTATAGTATACCCCTAGAGATAAGGCCATTGTTGCCTATAAGGTATTATGGTAAGTAATAGAAACATCCCCCAAGCTTCTTCATTAGCAGTAAAAATGAGTTCTTGGTTGTGTGTATGGGCAGTGGGGATGTGGTAGAGGTGGAGGAGGGGTGGGAGAGGGTTTTAGGCAACTGAGATGATGTATCAGAGAAAGTAAAGTGAAAAGGGGGTTTCTGTGCTTCTGATTGTTCCCCTGGAGTTCCCTTATGGAACTCCAGATGCCAGGAATCAGAAAGGAGTTTCTGTTTGTCCATGAATCACTATAACGCATCAATTTGTTCTGAAAACATGAATGTTTTGTGATTGAAATAGTGGCTTGTTGTTTAGGAGTCTCCTATTTATTTTTGTGGCAACAGTCTCAAAGCGGATGCCGAATTCTGAATGGGGAAGACCTTTCTGCTTAGGAAGAGTCATGAGTATCTGGCCCACTGGCTGGGGTGTCCTGAGCATAGCAATAATGAGTGACATCATGGTCTCTGTCTTTGTTAGGATTCCACGCTAGCCACCTTGAATGGGAGGCCAAGATATGTTTCTTTTTTTGTTGTTGTTGTTATACTTTAAGATACATTTCTAATCCTAGTCACCAGCTATGCAAATTCAATTCAATTGTGTATTATAAAAGTATCCACTGGGGACTCTGTTCAAACCCTGGTTTAGAGAACTAAGAAGATTATAAGAGAAGAGTAATTTGGTGCTAAGTGGGTACAGAATGTTTGTTGAATGAATGAATGAATGAATGAAGAATGAATGGAAAAATCTGGGCTTGGCCCTTACATTCTTGTTTAGTAAGGAAGATCTAGCTACGTGAAATAGTTAAAGGATGCCTTAAGTCCCAGTGATTTGTTAGAGAAAGGAGATATCAATATCGGCTTAGGGTAATCAGGGCAGGAATTAGTGAGACCAGCAAAGGCCTTATGCTGAGCCTGTCTGGTGCTTTGGGGGCTTTGATTCAAGTATGAGCACTTAATTTTTGGCTGGGGACATTCATGGAATAAATACGCTTGTATTTAACTGTGATGTGGTCCCATTTTTGTGCTGTGCTCAGATTTCTCTCTTTACATTCTCGCTCTTGAGTTGAGAGGGTTGCTAACCTAGCATGCTGTTATTAAATCTAGGGTTTATATCTTTTAGCATTTTAAATGCAAAGTCCTGTAGAAACCCGGAATGCTCAACAGCTCCTAATAACAGTAGGAATGCTGTGAGGTCACCACACACAAAGTTTTAATTTATGCTAATTTAATTAAAGGTAGTTGGCAAATAAATAAACTAGGGAAAGTGCACTGAGTTCCTCATAGCTCTGGATGAGCCTGATATTGGAGCTGTGGACCCGCTCTGTGCCCAGGGGCCCTCAGCTCCACTCTGCCTCTCCAAACAGGAGAATCTGGTCACAGGGAAGGCTTCACTCCACGTGGAGTGGGAATCTAGTGTATGTTACGTGTTTGTATCTTCTTATTCTATACACTTTGTTATGTGCATTGTATGTTCTCATATTTTATTTTACAGAGCAGTAGACATACAACCACATATGCTATATTCTATGGGTGAGTTAAAGAGCATTCTTCAAGCTCTAGGTTGTGTTCAATTAGTGGATCACAAAATTCATGTAGTCTGTCTCCGTGGGCATTTTTACTTTATTGAAACAGAGTAGGGTAGACAATCTAGGGTGTACCACATATAGTAAAAATAAGAATTCCATTGGGGAACATTTAATTTGAGTTACGTATATGTATGTACACATCTACAGTATCTTACATACATACACCCCCATGTGTGAATAAGTTGGCCATGTATGTGTCTACATGTTTATTTGCTGGGTCATCAGTGCTGCATGTTGTGGTTAAAAATAAAACACTGGTTTAAGGGATGTTAAAGCAATTTTGACCATCCTCATTGACATACACAGAATTTTGCCTGACTTATTTATCCCTAACTCCTACCTAAGACAGGCTAGCGCCAGGTTCGTGGGTTGGCGGAGATGTTTAGGCTAGTAATATTGCAGGAGCTTCTCATGCTCCAGTGAGTAGGATCTGCATGTTGTTTTGTTTCTTCTTTCTCCTTCCTCTGGTGTCAAGGGATATCCACTGTGCTATGGAAAATGAAGCATATGGCTGGGCACAGTCACTCTCACCTATAATCCCAGCACTTTGGGAGGCTGAGGTGGGAGGATCACTTGAGGTCAGGAGTTCACAATCAGCTTGGCCAACATGGCGAAGCCCCATCTCCACTAAAAATACAAAAATTAGCTGGGCGTGGTGGCGCATGCCTATAATCCCAGCTATTTGGGAGGCTGAGGCACAAGAATCATTTGAGCCTGGGAGGCAGAAGTTGTTGCAGTGAGCCAAGATCATGCCACTGCACTCCAGCCTAGGCGACAGAGCAGGACTCTGTCTCAAAAAAAAAAAAAGAAGAAGAAGAAAGAACATGAAACGAAAATGAAGCATGTTAGACTGTAGTGTAGGTCTTATCTTACAGTGTGGAGCCCTGGTAGAGGGAACTGAGTCAGCAGGTGAGACACCAAAACAGCATCTCCTGGGGGACAAAGATAATGGCTGGAAGGAGGCCTGAGTCACAGACATCCTCAGCTGTCATGGGAAGATGGTATCTGATGGTAAATGAAATAACTCCCCTTCTTCCAGTGAGGCCAGTGCCCCTGCCTACCCAGTGGGATGGCTGGGATTCGTTTCTGGTGGCAGTACTGGGTGAGAACCACAAGGGCAGACCTGTTTCCTGACAGATCAGCTGCCATCCTTTGTTCGGAGTGAATCAGCTGCTCCAGGTTGGCTGAGCAGCGAGCCTCCTGCCTCCACCGGGCTCAGCATGCTCTAGCCTTGGATATGGGCTCTGGGGCCTGCCCTGCCTCTAGGGCTAGAGATCATTTCCCCCCAACAACATGCAGTGACACCTAGCTCCACATGACAGTGTTTCTCAATGGCCCTCAGAACCATTGCTTCTCATCAAAATCACCTCCTGAAGTTGAAGCTCTGGGCTGAGGCCCAGGAGATTTTAGTAAACCTTGTAGAGGCTTCTTCTGCACATTCAAGTTTGAGAGTCTCCGCTTTTGGGTTTCTTTGATGTACACATCACATTGAAAAATGGAAAAATTTAAGCATGTAACATTTTTCTAATTAAAAAACGTTAAGATGGCTTAATTTTGGGTTCTTCCTGGTAGGAGTTTACATAGCTGGTTGAAACTTTAAAAGTCAGTGGGGGAGGCGGGGTGTCAACTGTGTAGCCACAGCAGCAACATGATAAGCACTGTCCTTAGGGTCTACACATGGGCAAGACCCCTTCAGGAATCCTCTTGAAAATACCATCCTATAAGCAAGAACTTAGAGCACTTTAATAGCCAGGGTCCCTTTGGATGGGATTCAAGAGGGACTCCACATTCTCTTGTTTATTTCCAGTGTAGTCATTGAGTGATCATTGGTAGAACAGCCCTATTTCCACTTTACCAGTTCACAGGCAGCTCTTAAAATCTCATCATGTGCAGGACGTTGAGCTTTCTTCAACGTAACGTAGAAGGCCATAGTCAGCCTACTTTCTGTCCCTTCTCCTGAAGTGAATTCTTTTTAGGTCAGGAGAGATGTATCTGATATTCAAGAAATGATTGAGGCAGGAATCCAATGGCATCTTGTTCCTGGAGACCCAGCCTTCCTGGCCATATTTATCCCTACTTAGAGACGTTTCGAGGCACAGGATTAAGAGCAGGCTGGGCCAGGTGAGTCAAAGGCCATGGGCTTTCATTGAACTGCCCTCCTTGTCTGATACCTCCTTGCTAAACTCATTAGAAAAAGAGTACAGGAAATCTTATCTCCAATTGGCCAAGGGAACCCCAGGAACTTGATGGGGTCAAGTTCCTGGACAAGATCCCATTAAAGGTTGATAAACACAACTGATGCCTGGTGATGAAGGTCTTCTTTTATATAGCAATGAGGACAGGTGGCTGGAACAAGAGGCAGAAAAAACACATCGTGGAAGACATTGTTCTGGGAGGCGATTGTACCCTCTGCCCTCCCAGCAGGCTGTGAGCTCACAGTGCTGTATGGTCAGTGGAAGGAGGGCTTTAGTTGGCACATCCTGTGTAACTTACTGAGTTAGAGATCACAATAAAACTCAAACCTATTAATCACATGTTAGGTATTGAATGTTTGAGAAGCTGTGCATTTCAAAACACTGAATTTGATTAGGACACAGTCTGGACAATGTCATTTGTTGAAAGCTTCAAATCAAAGTGGTTCCCATTTCCCTTCCCCTTATTTACTTAACTCACTTATTTTTTTAGTAAGAATGCTACGTAACTCAAAAACGAAAACTAGGAAAAAAGATTTTTTCAATGGGGAGGATTTCTTGGCTTAAAATAAATACCATCAAAGCATTTCCACTGCTTACTAACCTTTGACTTGCATACAGGAAGTTTTCTGTCAAGTACCAAAAAATCTTGGAAAATTGAATTTGGTTTTAAAATGCAATTCTCCCTTGTCTTCAGAAGGAGTGGCTGGGTAGCTCATTAAATGTAAAAAGTACTTTGAAAATTGGAAGACCAACTCACATATTAATTATCATCAATAGTTATCAAACCAGTGTCTTTTGATTTAACTCACCTACACAGTGATCAAGGACTCCATAGAGACTGCCTTCTGCACCGCCCCCTCTCCCTGCCCTTTCCATAATAAGGTTTAGTGACTTGCTTATGGGCACTTAAGGGAAAAGGAGAACTAAGTTCCGTTTTCTCTTCTTTCTCTGACTAGCCATAGGACCTTAAGGCAGGTACATGGTCTCTTTGAGCCTTATTTTCCTTATCTGTGAAATGGAGACAGTACTCCCTCCCAGCTTCATTCTCAGGACTGTCCTGGGGCTTCAGCGACAGCCTTTTGAAAAGTCTCAAGGGTATTAACAAAATGGAAATGTCCCATATTCATGTTCTTTTGTATTCCAGCTCCCATCAGCTTCCCATGTCCAGAGATACTTTACAGCCAACAGGGATCCATATGGGGTTCACTGGGCTCAATGTCCCACCAGAACCCCTCTGCCAGTGCCTCCCACTGAACGGATGACTTTCTAAGCAAGGTGCTCGGGTCTTGGCACCAAGGGATGTACCTGCCCAGTGTCAGGGTCTGTCCAGTTGTCCCTGATTCCCCTTTGTCCAAGCACTTGGCCTTTCTCCAGGGGGGAGACGGATGATAGCTGGAAGTGATCTATTCTGCTTATGGGTTTTGGCCAGTTCTCGCTCTGGTTAGGGGTGAACCAGTGTCTGACAGGTGAACTTTTCCTTAGGGTCGGAAACACATTGGCTTTTAAATGCAAAAGGGTACCTGGTCGGTGAGCTCAGAACCTTCACCAGCTCTGGAAATATTGTTCCTCTTGCAGGACTCAACTCGATGTTGAGGACCCTTGCCCTCCTCATTTCTCCTTCCCAGAGAGAATGTACTCTGCATTTTCCTATAGCTCTCTATGGGGCACCATCATGGGTTGTAATAGTTGGTGTGGACTGTAGAGACTCTCCTCCATCTGACCTACATAGGGGGAACTCCAAAAAACTTTTATAAGCAATTTAGTTAGGCTCTTCTCTGTAGTATAGAGTCCCAGGGCCTTCCTTGGAGTCCTCTGATGTCTCTTACCTTCAAAGTCAGAATTGGAAGGCAGGAAGGAGATACACGGTCCTTCTTTCCCCTTCTTGACTGAGCTTGGGGCAAGATTGTCCAGGCCCATTTTTTCCTAGAGATTTCCTTAGTGTAAACCTCACCCTATTTGATGGTCTCCAGGGACCTCTGGGTTTCTGCTTGGAAGCTTCCCAGTTGTCAGTATTACAGAGTGGGCCTAGAGCCTGATAGAAGCCTGCACCTCACTGGATTAGTGCTGCCCTGGTTTCTTCCCAGTCCTGACAATGCACATAGCCCAACTCTCTCTCAGGCCCACAGATACTTTAAGCTTCTGTTGACTTAAAGTGGCCTGAGATAGGGCAACAGGAGATGGGCAACCTATCCCAGTTGGTGCAAAGCCATTTACACACATATCTTGTAATTAACTGTGAGCCTAGACCAGAGTCCAGCCCTTGGGCAGCCAAGGTAGTTTCTGCCTGAATTGTTCCCGAGCAGACTGGTCACAGGGGAAGCAGCTGCAGGTTTTATACCCGCTGCAGGAAATACCTTCTGGTATCCTTGTAGCTGTGGGAAAATATTCTCACTTGAGTTCATGAAGGTCACCAGAGGGGCTTCCCTCTGCTTTCCAGTCTGCACTCTCGTAAGTCCCACCTTTTCTAGAAAGCCTGCCTCAGTTTCCCATCATGCATTTCCTTCTGCCCAGTTCCTTGTGTTACACAACAGTTTAACTCTTCATAATACAACATTTTGTGTTCTGCAGTTGATTTCATGTAATTTACATTTTCACATCTTGACTAAGACCCTGAGGCAAACCCGAGGCAGGTCCTTCTGTCCATCGAATCCAACACAGTACTGGCCCTGATGAGTCCTCTGAGAGGTGCCCCCAACGTGGTCACCATGACCAATGTAGAAGGCTGGGGGTAAATCTGAGCCCACCAACTGATGGGGAAACCTAAAGTTCTTACAGAATTGGAGGCTTGGCACTCCCTCCACTGGTTCCTATTGCCCGCCCTGCTGCCTGGTCCCCAAGTGTAGGGTGGCTTAGATGAGCTCATGGCCTGTGATGCACATTCCCAGATCTTTGAAGTCATTTCCCTGAAATCACATTTACCGTTCACAAGAAAAAGGCCAAAGCTGGACAAAGGCACTGCTGCCAAGACTCGAGCACTGTTAATTTCTTATGAGCCCTTTGTGATGGCAGAGTTTATGAAATGTAAGTAAACAGGCTTCCTCCTAATCCCTGAGCCGTGAGAAGCTGTCAGGGTTTATTTGCCGAGCCGTCCCTGCATGCCTGTGCATGGCACACCTAGGCTCCAGTGTTCCGCTCGTTAAAAGGTGTCTAATTTCTGTAATCACCTTGGAGTTTAATGGGTTTAAACCATGTGGGTTGCAGTGGAGAGAAAACATTATTTCTAGTCTTTTGGCTTCCTTTCCTGCCTTCCACACCTCTTCTCTTTCCTTGCCCCTCCCTTGTGAGCTGAATGGATTATAAAATATTAGCTGTGACCTTGTGGGTTGGGAAGGAAGAAAGGTTTCTGTTTCCCCCTCCTTCCTGCCTTCCCAGCCAGCACTGGCCCCTTAATGAGGTTCTAAAGATAAAGGTATCTGGGGACAATTTCAGGACACTGCCACCTGTGGCCTGCAAAGAGCATGACTTGATGGATCTTTGATTTTTTTTTTCCCCCAGCCGTGTCCTGGGAATAATTTAGGAGTAGGCCAACACATTTTGATTCATCTTCTCTCATTTCCTTCATTCTTGTCAAAGTCTCACTCTTTTCTAGAAAAAAAATCATGGTCTTTCTCAGTGCCCACAATGGGCAGAAACATCTCTGAAGCCATCACCTAAGGAGTCTTAGAAGTCCCAGTTCTTCGTGATCCTCCCTTCCTTTCACTTCACCTCAGTGTCATCACTTCCTTTGTCTCTCCCACTCCCTAACCCCCAAATGAGAGATGGAAAGGAAGAAGGAGGACAATATGTGCGTCATGTCAGGTGAGAGGAATTAGCCTCCTCTATGGATTCTGCTTTTATAGTCAAGCCACAAATAAGTACTGACATGACTTCAGGTCCCCCCGCAAGAATAAGCTGATAACAAATCCTCTTTTCCACTACAAGTCTCAAAACTCCTTCAACTTTCAGCTCATGTCATTAAATGCTGAAATCTGACCTTCCCAGAGCACCACAGTGATAGCCTGGGTAGTGGGCCCCTGGGCTGGTGGTTTCTGGTGGCAAGAAGCTGTCCACATGCCTCAGTGCACCATACACATGCTGTCACCTTCTCTCTGAGCTGTGACTGTGAAGGTGGGGAGCTGTGGGTAGGGCAAATGTCATGTTCTCACTTAAACAGGTGAGGAAACTGAGGTTCAAAGAAGTTATATGGCACATGGCACAGCTGATCCCCCTAGTGCCAGGCAATGCCTTTGCCATTCTTCTCCTAAGCTGCTGATTTTAAGGTGGCTCTGCTCTTCTTTGGGGGAACCTGGAAGACATTCCCTGAATCTAGCACCCTCTTTGAAGGCATGCTGCATCTCAGTTGCTGATGGGCGTTTCCTATTTTCTTTGGGATTTTTCCACTTGCAGGTATTGTTTTCTCTACTTTATTCCCCCTGCTGTTTTTACCTCAGTGAAATAAAGTGAGAAACAAATCCTCAGTGGTGCTGTATTAGTCTGTTCTCACACTGCTATAAAGAAGTGCCTGAGACTGGGTAATTTATAAAGAAAAGAGGTTTAATTGACTCACAGTTCCGCACCGCTGGGGAGGCCTCAGGAAAGTTACAATCATGGCGGAAGGCACCTCTTCAGAGGGCGGCAGAGAGAGAAGTGCTCAAGAGCAGGGGAAACTGCCTTATGAAACCATCAGATCTCGTGAGAAGTCACTATCACAAGAATAGCATGAGGAAAACCACCCCCACAGTCCAGTCCCCTCCCACCTGGTTCCTCCGTCAACACCTGGGGATTACAATTCAAGATGAGATTTGGGTAGGGACACAAAGCCTAACCATATCAGGTGCTTTTCAGTGCGTGGGAAGGGAGGAGAAAAGCCATATAATCTAAGGTTGTGTCACTGTCAACACAGTCCTCTCTTCCTTCCAGTAGTTGAGTCTATCTACGATTTGAACCACTTTCAAAAGGTAGTATGTGCAGACAACACCATCTGATATGTACAAAATACTAATGAATACACATGCAAAAGAAGCTACTAGAACTAATAGAAGAGTAGAGCAAGGCCACAGGAGACAAGATCAACATACAAAATCAATTACAGTTCTTTATACTAGCAACAAAGAATCCAAAGGCAAAATTAAGAAAACAGTTCAATTTGCAAAGGCATCAAAAAGAATTAAATGCTCAGGAGTAAATTTGACAAAAGAAGCTGAAGACTCATATACTAAAAAGTACAAAACATTCCTGAGGGAAATTAAGGAAGATCTACATAAATGGAAAAACAGTCCATGTTTGTGGAGTAGAAGACATGGTATTATTAAAATGACAGTTTTCCCCAAATTGATCTCTACATTCAGTGCAGTCCCTATCAAAATCCCAGCAGAGTTCTTGGCAAACATTGACAAGCTGATCTTAAAATTCATAAATTCATATGAAATTGAATAAGAAATGCAAAGGGTTCAGAATAGCCAACGCAACCTTGAAAAAGAACACAGTTGGAGGACTTAAATTCCTGGTTCTAAAACATACTGTAAAGCTACATATTCACAGTAGTGTGGTACTGGAATAAGCGCAGGACATATAGGTCAACAGAACGGAGTTGAGAGTTCAGAAATGAACCCTTACCTTTATCATCAATTGATTTCTGAGAAGAGTACCAAGACCATTCAATGGGAAAAGGATGGTTTTCAATAAATGGCACTGAGACATTTAGTCCTTGCTGTCACATTATACACAAAAGTGAACTCAAAGTGGAGTATAAACCTAAACGTAAGAGCCTGTCACACAACTGCCTGTGAACTTACGGATGAGAAAGCGAAGGCCAACTCTACCAGCAGCAGAAAGATGGGTAAGAAGATAAGATTATTGTATTGTCAAAGACTTCAGTAATTTCAAAGAAATAACTGAATGAGAGAGAGAAAATCATGTAAACATGGGGAGAATCCCCACTCTGGGAGAAAGCTGTTTGGATTCCACTAGACATTTGCAGCCTAGGAAATTTGGACCGAGAAATTTAAACCTAGAAAAATCCCAGGAAAGTGACCTTATTATGTTATAAAGGAGCTTACTTTAAAAAAAAAAAAAAAGTTACTCCCCCCCAATTATTTATTGTGGTAAAATATGCATAAAATGTACCATCTTAACCAGTTTTAAGTGTACAGTTCAGCGGCATTAAATACATTCATAAAATTATGCATCCTTCACCACTATCCATCTCCATAATGCGTTTCATCTTGTAAAACTAAAACTTTATGCCCATTAAGCAGTAAACTCCTCATTACCTACTTCCTCCAACCCCTGACAACCACCATGCCACTGTTGATCTCTATGAATTTGACCATTCTAGGTACCTCGTGTGAGTGGAGTCATACAGTACTTATTTTTTGTGTCTGGCCTATTTCACTTAGCATCGTGTCCTCAAGGTTCATCCATGTTGTGGCATGTGTCATAATTTCCTTTCATTTTAAGGCTGAATAATACTCCATTGTATATACATACTGCGTTTTGCTTCTCCATTTATCCTGTGGATGGACACGTGGGTTGCTTCTGCATTTTTATAGTTGCGAGCAGTGCTGCTGTGAACATGGGCCTACAAATATCTCTTCAAGACCCCGTTTTCAATTCTTTTGAGTATATTCCCAGAAGCAGAATTGCTGACTCACACAGTAGTTCTCCTTTTAATTTTTTTAGGAGCTGTCATACTGTTTTCCACAGCAGCTGTACCATTTGACATTCCTACCAACAAAAACAGCTACTTCTTATTTCAGAGTAACCCTGTGCATAGCTCCTTATCTCTCTCTCACAATCTCTTAGTGAGATAAGAGAATTAGTTACCATTGTCCTCGTGTAGGCTAACACTCACTTTGTGTTTTTTATATAGCAGGCTGTGTCCCTGGCACTTTAGAAATGATTAACTGATCGAATTCTCACACTAGCCCTAGGAGGCTGTTACTGTTATTACTTATGTATTATTGATAAGAAAATGGAGGCAAAAAGTTATTTTGTCACTTGCAGCTAGTGAGATGGGCAGTGTGGCTATGGCAGTGACCTCACCATGCTCGGTACCACCTCTTCCCACTTGCATTTGATAACTGAGGAAACTAACACGCAGGACATTAAGTGATTCCTTTACGGTTATGCAGGAAGTTAGGCATCAGAGCCAGGGTCTGTTGACACCTCTAGTGTTTTTTTTTCTACTATGTCAGAATACTCCCTCAGCCTGTGTCCACTAGGAGTGCGTCTCCACATATCTAAAGTGTTTGGTAGAGAAGAATTACAGGAGAACAAAAAAATCTTCCATTCTTAGGACAACTCATGTCCAAATTTAGAATAACTGCAACCCCAACCATACACACAGAATCTCAGGGCTTGAAGGTGTCTCTCAGAAATCCTCTAGTTCTGATAGGGACAGGAGGCAGGGAAATTTCGGGGCAGAAGAGGGCAGGTCCCCAGCAAGGACCCCACCCTCAAGCCTAATACCATGGCCCAAAGTGAGAACAAACATCACTGTTTTCCCACTCCAATGTTGCCTTTTCCAAAACCACCCATGGCCCGCCCCACCCCCTATCCTGTGCCTATAAAGACCCCAGAACTCAGCCAGCAGAGAGAAGAAGCGGCTGTGCATCAGAGACTATGGTTGGACATTGGAGAGAAGCAGCTTGACTTCAGAGAGACAGCTTGACAGTGCAGCTTCAGAAAGGAGTCTGGCCATCTCAGGGAAGATCACTTCCCACTCCATCCCCTTTTTAGCTCCCCTTCCCACTCAGAGTCACTTTCACCCTCAATAAAATCCCCCACATTTACCATTCCTCCTGGATGCTGGACAACTTGGGTGCTAGGTGTGCAGGTGGAAAAGGCTGTCACACTGACCCTCCACTGAGCTGTTCATACTTAAATCACCATGGATGGCAAAACTAAAAGGACAAATGGCAAAGCTAAAAGGAAACTGTAATACTGCTTCTGGGGCTTCAGGGATCACAGGCACCACCTTAGATGCTGCCACAGGGCCCTCACACAGTTTTGCTCCTGCTGGTGCCCAAAAGTGCTTGCTCTGGCTCCTGCACCTGCTCACCTGTGCTCCCCATTCCACAAAGGTGTAACTCAGCGGGACCAGATGAGTGGAGTCTGCCCCTGCCAGCACCAAAGCAGCTGGCTAGTTCTAGTGCCCATGAACTCTAGTTCCCTCCCACGCAGGGGTCAGGGAAATACCCTGGTTCAGTTCAGTCTCTCAGTCAGAGTTAAATTAATCAAAGCTAGTTATCTAGCTTGTGCATTTTCTGCAATAGGATACCCTTTGTCTATAACTTTGATTCTTTTATACCCCTACCAGATAGAAAATTCTTTTTGAGCCACCATTGGCATTGACCTTGCTGTGACTTCTATTCGCAGTCCTGGATCTGCCCTTTGGAAAAATGCTAAGTCTAATTTTTTTTTTTCTTTTTCTTTTTTTTTTTTTTTGAAGCAAGGTCTTGTTCTGTTGCCCTGTTAGCTGGAATGCAGTGGCAAGATCACCGCTCACTGTAGCCTCAACCTCCTGGGCTCAAGCGATGCTCCCACCTCAGCCTCCCTAGTAGCTGGAACCACGGGTGCACACCACCATGCCTAGCTAATTTGTGTATTTTTGGTAGAGACGGGGTTTTGCCATGTTGCCCAAGCTGGTCTTGAACTCTTGGCTCAAGTGATCTGCCCGCTTTGGCCTCCCAAAGTGCCGGGATTACAGTTGTGAGTCATTGCGCCAGGCCAGTAAGTCTAATTTTTGCATGCCAACCCATTCTGGATAAAAAATACAGGACTTCAGGAGTCCATTTTTCTTCTACCACCAACATGCTCTATAACCTTAGGCCCTAATTTTCTCATCTGTAAAATGGAAGCAAGCTGTTTCGAGGACTGAATCAAGTATACCCAGTGCGTAGGAGCTTTATCAGCTGTTCACTGTTGCCATTTTTGGAAACAATAATTGCATTTGCTCTTGATCTTACTTCTTCACTGTTAATGTTTGTGGTTCTTGAACCTTTTTTTTTTTTTCTTTTTCATTTCATCTTTTGGCTTTCAGGCACATCAGTTTCAGATCTCTCTCCTCCAGGTGTGCTTTGTCTTCAAACGTCTGTCCCAAAAAACAGAAGCCAGAACCAAGCTCGGTACCTCTGGCCTATTTGCCCGTGCTGTGAGCTAAACATACAGTAACTTACATGGGAATAAGTTTTCCTAACAGGGGCTTTCTGATAAGCTGTCCCTGTCCTATGTGTTATTTGGAGTGATTGTATGGTACTTTCCCCAAATCCTTTCATCTTTTCTTTCTTAAAAGGTATTGTGTTGATTAAGACAAAAATTGTTAGCAATTAGTGAATTCAGATGTTTCCAGAATTTAGATCTTTTCCTCTTGAATGTCTTTTCATTACAAGCTTTACTCTGCCTCATGAGTAATTATTTTTCTATCTAAAAATATGTGTTGGATACTAGTCAAGCCTAGAGTTAGATCTTGTCATCATTATGTCATCCTTCCAGCAGGTGGTAGCAGGGCTGAAATTCCTTCTCTCTTTCTTAAAGACAGCCTTCAAACTTTTCTTTTTTTAAGTAGTAAATCATGGTTCTAATATTAATGAGAGAACTCAAGTATATAAGACAGATGAAAGCACTTCTACTCTGACTGATAGGGGAAACTTGGACCTGTTTGGATCACTATTGCTACAAAATAAATCACCCCAAAACTCAGAGGCTCAGCCGGTTGGTTCCAGCTCAGGGCCTCTTGTGTGGCTACAGAGGGTTTGAACAGTGGGGATGAAGGGGGTGGAAGCAACTGGGGGCTGGCTGGGCATCTCTTTCTTTTTATGGACTCTCAGAGCTTCTCTATGTGATCTCTGTGCATGGCCTGACTTGGGCTTCCTCATAGCATGGTGGCCTCAGGGCAGTCAAGCTGCTCACCGGGTGGATGAAGTGTTCAGGAGAGAATATTCCAGTGAACGATGTGGAAGATGCACTGTCTTCCATGACGTACTCTCGGAAGTCACATAGCATTGCTTCTGCAAAAATAATCCCACCTGGTATCAAGGGACGTGTGAAATGGGAGACATTCCTGAAACGATCTTGAGAAAATATGTTCTTCCCACCAATTCCCCCAAATTTAGGGCTCTTTAATACATAGTTGAAAGTTATTGGTATAAAGTATTGGAAACAGAGTGAGACAGGATAAGAAAAAATATTCTCTTCAACTGTTTTTTTTTGTGTGTGTGTGTGTCGGAGTTTTGCTCTGTTGCCCAGGCTGGAGTGCATTGGCATAATCTCAGCTCGCTGCAACCTCCACCTGCAAGGTTCAAGCGATTCTCCTGCTTCAGCCTCCCGAGTAGCTGGGATTACAGGCACTACCCCCACACCCAGCTAATTTTTGTATTTTTAGTGGACACGGAGTTTTGCCATGTTGGACAGGCTGGTCTCGAACTCCTGACCTCAGGTGATCCACCTGGCTCAGCCTTCAATTTTTTTTAATGTGCTGAATGTCTATATGACCTTGTATTTTTGTTTTATTTGAGTTTTTATTTTTTTCTCAAGCATTCAGTAGTCAGTTTGTTCCTTCACAAAAATGGAGAATAGGGCGTAGCCACCTGTCTCCCTCACCAAGCTGTTGTGAGGATCAGATGAGCAACAACTTGTGAAAAGATCTAAATATAAATACCTCTGTTACGGCCATCCACAGTGATTCTTTTTTACACTAACTGAAATGAAGGAAAGGCAAAAGCCACTTGCCGGCCACAAAGAGAATGCAAACCTTGATCAGACCTCAGGAGTTACCTCCTAATCCAGTTTCCTTTCCTCTGCCCTCACTTTTCAATTTGCACCAGTGAAATAATGGGCAAATTCATGGTTTCCTCTGCACTTTGTAGTTAGAACTGGAAGGAACCTCAGGGACCATCTAGTCCCGTTCCCATTAGGTAAAGTGACCTGCATAGGTGCACACAGATGTTAGACAAGGCTGCACGGAGGACCAAGGTTTGCTGCTTCTGCAGACCTGAGGCTTCCCTCTTGGCAGGACACAAACATCCAGGGCTTGGTGGCCCGTGGCAGGTCAGGACAAGAGGAGGCTAACTGGCCACACCACCCATCCAGCCTCTGAAAAGCTGGGACAGGACTGGCTGGGATCCAGATGCTCATTGGGTGGGGATGAAATGTCAAGTTCCCAAAGGAACTGGCTCATTGTTTAAACTGCCAAATATTTATTTAATCAACCAAACTTCAACTAAAGAAGCCAAAGGGTCTGAATTTTAAATCCCATCAACCTGGCTTGAAGAAACAGGCAGTGGAGAAGTGGAGATGAGAGTCGTTTCAAATCAGAAAATTGTGGTTAAGAGGTTAATGCCAGACTCATTGTGCATATCACCTGGTGGGGGAGTGTTGGACTACTCACCGTCAAGACAGGCCTCGACACTTCCAGTCTTCCAGATGTCCCAGATGCTGTGGTTTCACTCAATTGAATTGATTGGTTGATTGACTGACTGAGACAGGGTCTTGCTCTGTCACCCAGGCTGGAGCACAGTGGCATGAACACAGCTCACTGCAGCCTCAACCTCCTGGATTCAAGTGATTCTCCCGGCTCAGCTTCCTGAGTAACTGGGACCACAGGCGTGTGCCACCACACACTCAGCTAATTTTTAAAATGTTTGTTGCTATGGGATCTTGCCCTGTTGCCCAGGCTGGTCTCAAATTCCTGGGCTCAAGTGATCCTCTTGCCCAGGCATGAGCTACTATGCCTCACTAAAAGTGTCATTTTAAGTAATAGAATAAAAGATCATTCCGGCTGGTTGCAGTGGCTCATGCCTGTAATGTGGCAAGACCGTGTCTCTACAAAAAAAAAAAATTAAAAATTAGCTGAACATTGTGGTGCTCATTTGTGGTCCCAGCTACTTGGGAGGCTGATCCATGAGGATCACTGGAGCCCAGGAGGTTAAGGCTGCAGTGAGCCATGATCACGCCATTGCACTCCAGCCTGGATGATAGAGTGAGACCTCGACCCCTAACCCTCCAAAAATCACTTTTAGATCAAATAAAATAGTATTAATGCCTATTTATTTGCATGTTGTTTTCCTTTAGCCAAAAGAATTCTCTTCTGCAATCACTGTATACAGTGGCCTCAGCCCACAAGTCATTACACTAACCAGGGATGATTCTCCTCACTCCTTTAAGTAACCAGCAGCAGTGACTAGCCAGTCATGGTGCAAGTACTTCAATATTCTCTTTCTAGAATCTTATTCAGAAAAACTCAGGCCATTGGGATGTATCTCACATTTGCAGAGATTAGTTATTTTTCTAATATTTCTAAGCAGATTTGAGAGGCAGTTTATTGTTTTAGTTATTCCCTACCTTGCCTGCACTTCTCAACATTCTCAAAACCCAGAAGCCAGATGCCTAGAGTGTCAGCTACTTGGCAGGCTGAGGAGGATCACCTGAGCTCAGGAGTTCGCGGTTGTAATGAGCTATGATTGAACCTGTGAATAGCCGCTGCATGCCAGCCTGAGCAACATAGTGCGATCCCTGTCTCTTTAAAACAACAACAACTGTGCCTGGTTTGGGCCATTTGCTTATAAATAAGCATTTATTTAGTTCAGCATTTGCATTATTTTTGAAATAACTTAACTTCAAAGGATATTGCACACTCTAGAGATTATCCAGGAGCATTTCTTATTACTAATTTGACATTTTCTTATTGCTTTGTGCTCAAGGTCATGTGTTTGCATTATTGCCACATATATGGGAAAAAATTAAAACCAAATAAAAATTTAAAAACTTTAAAGGACTAAAGAAAGAATAGTAAATAAATTCAATGTGAATTATTCTGTATTTTATTAACCTCAGAGTATATATTTGGCTTTGAATTGCTTACTATTAATGGTTGGGAGAAGAGTCCTTTTGCCATATCTTTTTTCTAGGGAACATAACTATTTCAGTTTAGGGATGCATTTTCAACCCCCCAAAGCTGAAGTTAAGCAAATGTATGAGTGAGGTAGCAAGTTCATGTCTAATCTCCATATGTCAGGTCAGACAGCCCTTTCCTTCCTGGACATTGCCCGGGCAGCCCAAGAACCTGCCCCACGAGAGAGAAGACCCTGTCCAAGGTTTTACAATACCTTCATGATGACATTGGAGGCAGGCAAAGCAGTAGAGGGTTAAGTGAGTTGTCTGGGAGCTCTCCTGCTCCTGGGCACCACACACACTCATCAACACGGAGCTGTCATCCAGAAGGAGAGGGGAAAGACCAGAGAAGGAGAACAGTACCCACTCTTGTTAGCTCCCAAAGCAGTCCTTCCCTCCAGGACCACCGAGTTCCAGTGGGAAAAGAGTCCCAGAAGAGTTGTGTGTGATTATAAGACATCCCTCCTGCCCTCCCCATTGCTGTATGCACCTGTGCATCCATCCCACTCACCCAAAGAAATTGTCTAGTTCTGTCAATCTTATAGTCAGATTTTTTCTTTCTTTCTTTCTTTCTTTTTTTTTTTTTTTTTTTTGAGACAGAGTCTTTCATGTCACCCAGGCTGGAGTGCAGTGGCGCAATCTCAGCTCACTGCAACCTCTACCCCTCCCGTCCCCTCCCCTCCCCTTCCCTCCCCTTCTCTTCCCTTCCCTTCCCTTCCCTCCCCTTCTCTTCCCTTCCCTATAGGGTCTTACTTCTGTTACCAGGCTGGAATGCAGTGGCATGAGCAGGGCTCGCTGTAGCCTTGAATGCCCAGGCTCATGTGATTCTCCCACCTCAGCACCCCACCCCCCCTCCCCCGGCGAAGCTGGGACTACAGGCGTGCCCCACCACACCCAGCTAATTTTTGTATTTTTTATAGAGATGGGGTTTTACCATGTTGCTCAGGCTTGTCTCAAACTCCTGGGCTCAAGCAATCTGCCTGCCTCAGCCTCCCAAAGGGTTGGGATTACAGGCATGAGCCTTGGTGCCTGGCCTTTAACGATTTTTTATTCTTTTTTTTTTCTCCCTATAATTTAGTTACCATTGTTTTCTCTGGGTCAGAGAAGAACCATTTCTCTCAAGTCCATTGTTACTGTGCTGGGGCCAATGACCTAGAGCAGTCATTTCTGGCTGTTTTAGTAATAGAATCCTTCCTTAATACGAATCCTGCAGAGAAGCTCACTATATAAACTTATGAAAGAGGAATCCTCCCTTTACTGAAGTGAGCTGGGGGCCAACCCCCAAGGCACCTCCTTGGTATCTGTAAGGATTCCCGGAGTAGCATTTTAAATCCCCTGGTTCCTGGGAGGAATCAGGACTGGAAATCAAAGTACCCTGGAGATGAGCATGGTGTTCGCTTTCCTGAAGACCCTTTCAGCATCTCGCTGTCACTCATGCATACATTAGGTCTTTCTTGTCTTTCTTTCTTTCTTTTTTTGCAACAGTCTCATTCTGTCATCCAGGAGGAGTGCAGTGGCACAATCTCAGCTCACTACAACCTCCACCTCCAGGGTTCAAGAGATCCTCATGTGTCAGCATCCCGAGTAACTGGGATTACAGGCACGCGCCACCATGCCCAGCTGATTTTGTATTTTTAGTAGAGACAGGGTTTCGCCATGTTGGTCAGGCTGGTCTCGAACTCCTGACCTCAGGTGATCCACCTGCCTTGGCCTCCCAAGGTGCTGGGATTACAGGCATGAGCCACCGCACCCAGCCTCATGCATACATTAAGTATTTCTTGCCCTCCTGCTGGGTATAAAGCCCTGTGTCAGATGCTGGGGGCATGGGAATGAACACGATAGACATGTCCCCTACTCTTTTGCTGAGAATAAGGTTTTAGCCTTTCAGAAACAAAATCTGGCCCAGTGCCTGAGGTCGTTTGTGTGTTCTGGCGACAGGTCATCCTGTGGGTGCTCCCTGGGCAGATATGTCCTACTCAGATTAGTCAGACTCTCTTTCAAACTGTGCCCCTTAGGAAGCCATGAGAAGCCCAGTGTGCCAAGAACACTATGTTGTGATCCTAAAACCATCCCCGGGGATTAGGACTAGACACAAACTGTGAAGACTAAGAGGTAAATAGGAGAGTTCCACAGAATCATACCTCAGGGGCTGCTTACAATGCAGTAACAATCTGCTTTCTGTGTTTATGCATTGACCAACCCTCCCCCACTTCACCCCCAATATTCTTTTAAGTAGGAGTTGAAGGGTATAAAAGCTCAGCCTTTTTTTTTTTTTTTTTTTTTTTTTGGAGACACGATCTCGCTCAGTGGCCCGGGCTGGAGTGCAGTGGCACCATCTCAGCTCACTGCAACCTCCACCTCCAGGATTCAAGCGATTCTTCTGCCTCAGCCTCCTGAGTAGTTTTAGTGGAGACGTTGTTTTACTATGTTAGCCAGGCTGGTCTCAAACTCCTGGGCTCAAGTGATCCTCCCACCTCAGCTTCCCAAAATGCTGGGATTACAGGCATGGGCCACTGTGCCCGGCCTCATCTTATTAATGCAGGTTTTCCTACACTTAAATCAATTACATACAGATCTTCCAGTTTTCTCGTTTTAAGTGCATTCTTAGAAATCGCGAAAGAAAGCAGAGTGGGCAAGCCCATCATTTTGTTCACCATGTGCAGTCGAGTCTCTAAGTAGCTTGCAGTTAACTGCTTTTGCCACGAGAGGGCGATCATTGCTGGAAAGGCAGAGCTGAGTGGGCCAAGGTTGGACCCTAGGGACGTTGATGAAATAGCAACTGGTTATTATGTTCCATTGATCCAGGGCCAGAAAGAGGAGACCAAGGACCTAAAATGCTTTAGGCTTAGCTAGGTGATATTCTAGGAGGAGAAATTTTGGAACTGCTTCAGTTTCCAGCATTGTATTATACTTTTATGTATAAGAGCCTGAAGTTCAACAGAAAAAAAAAAAAAAAAGTCGGGGCGGAGCTGTCTTTTCTTTTAAAAATAGACGCATGGAAGCATGTGTTTGTTTGTTCCTACTTGGTGTTTTTGTTTTACTTATAAAATGAAAACAGCTGAAATAATTTCTGGATTGTTCTGAACTTTTGAGCACAGACTCCCAGACGGTTTCTGCGGTCTGGGCCCTCAAAAACCCACCTGATGGGGGATGGCGCCCATCTTTGGAAAAAGCTATTTGAGGCTCTGTGAAGCGGCTGGAGTTTGTTTGTTTTCCCTTGTATTTGAAAATGGAAGTCAAGCATGCTCCCAGGGCAGAGAATTCCGCAACTGTGACCATCTTGCAAGGGGCAGGAAAGGATTTACAGTGTTTTGCTAGACTGATCTCCACTTCCTTCTGGGGTAAAAATCCTTACCAGCAACTCCTTACCAGCGACTCCTCTTCTGGCTAAATTGGAGTAGCATTTTCCTATCAAAGTCATTTAAGATACAAATTACTCAGTAACCTGAGAGAAGGGTGGAGTATTCATTTCTAATGACTTCACAGAATTCCAGTCCTCTCTGAGCCCCAAGAGTTGTTGACTATCATCAGATGTTAGGCCTCACGTCTTTCATTTGCTCACGGTGTTTTGTTGTCTATGAAAATGGTTAACTGGCCGGGCACAGTGGCTCACACCTGTAATCCCAGCACTTTGGGAGGCCAAGGTGGGTGGATCACTTGAGGTCAGGAGTTCAAGACCAGCCTGGCCAACATGGTGAGACCCTGTCTCTACTAAAAATACAAAAATTAGCCAGACGTGGTGACACACGCCTGTAATCCCAGCTGCTCGGGAGGCTGAGGCAGGCGAATGGCTTGAACCTGGGAGGTGGAGGTTGCAGTGAGCCAAGATCATACCACTGCATTCCACCTGGGTTACAGCGAGACTCTGTCTCAAAAACAAAAAACAAAAAAAGAAAATTGTTAACTGCCCTTAAAAATATAGTCTTACTCCTTTGACACTCAAAAGTTCTCTAAGTACATTTGCAAATTAAGTTCATATGAATTTCAGTTAATGATTCACTGCTCAGTAATTGGCAATCCCAAATTAATCAGATTTCCTTATACTAATGGTTTCTTTAATACATGATATTAGATAGTAATAGAAAGGACAGTCTTGCCAATAAATGCTTGAATCATAGCATGAGGGATTTAGATTATCATCAGCAACTTGCACCAGAAGCAAAGTCTGACTGAATATTATGTCCTTTGTAGATTAGATAGAAGAAGAATTAGGGAGATACAAAGAAACATTTTCTAAGCATAGTTAGACTCTGATTTTGGTGACAGTACAAACTAGGGAAGTTGGAAAATGCCTCATTGGCCTAAAACTGGTAACATATTATAGTAAACTAGGACCGGAGGCAAAATTACAGAATTTTTTTTTTTTTTTTGGTAATTCTCTTGAACTCTTTCTGAGGGATTCTTAGTCTTACAAAATGTTGCTACCTGATGCTCATCCATGGCCTGTGGAGTTTATTGTCCTTTCATGTGGGTGTGGGGAGAAAAGGGCTGGGGCAGTGGGAAAGGGGAGGCCCCGTTGCTAACACCAAGCCCAAGCTTTCTGTAGATGTGGCTCCTCATTTTCAACCAGAAGAAGGAGAAATTTTCGATGTTCGAGCTTGAGAGACCATGCTCTTAAGTTATTTGACCCTGTACATCCTCAACCCTTCAAAATATTTAAATTATTCCACACTTCAGCACTGGGATCACAGATTATATGATAATAATTTACCAAGCTTCTTTTCTGCAAACAGGTAAAAGAGGAGGAGACATGGATGGTAATGTAATTTCCGGATAGTTTAAACCTAAAAGCCTGCTATTAAGAGAAAAGGGGAAAGTGACTGTTCAAGACCTGTATCTTGAAAGAATGCTGTTTATCTAGTATTCAAGGGCCAGGGAGTGTGTCTATGGGTAAACTAAGCAATTCCTCCAAGAATTCTGACGGGAAACAGTTTTGGGGTTTGTCATAGTTTCTAATATTCTCTTAAAATAATCTGTTTCCCAACAAGTAAAAGCAGACGTCATTTCACGTAAAGAATTTCTGTGACTCTACCAATAGCCCTTCCGTCTTCTCATCTGTCCGGTTAAACTTGAATCAGAAAAAGAACACAACAATTTTGGTAAAAAATTTGTTGTTCTTCTCATCTGAAAAGCCAAAAGTTACTGGTGTGTGAGGACCACAGTTCAGATAAGAGCTACTGTAACTAAATTTAGAGAAATTACTTTTCAGATTGACTTTTCTGTTCTAAAATTAGGTACTTCTGGTTGGTCTTTGCTTTATCTTCCTAATCAAGATCTGAGGTCACTGGAGGTCAGAAACATATGACAAAAAGGAATTTAAATATTTTCCAATTGAAAAAATTATCCTAAAATATCTTTATTATATTTCGAAGCCATAAATGATCACAGGTGCTTTGAGCCATGGTACTGATCCCAGGAAAGTGTTTGCAAAAGTTTAAAAACTAGAATGGATCAGTTGATTCATGCTTTAGCTGATGGCACTGTCTCTTGGGAAGCCAACCCACTCGCCTCTTGCCCTTGGGGCCAGTGGAACACTGCTGTTTAGTTTGTCTTAACTACTTCTTCTGAGACTGTATTGGTCCCCAACCACCCATTTGCAAAGATCCAGCATCCTTCAAGACTATTTAACAGACATGCCAAAAAGCTGGATGCTGACAGTCCAATCGTCATTTTAACCTTGGCATCTCCCATGACAGAGTGTGGAGCAGCAGGCTGTGACCTAGAGGAAAGACACAGAAGTGGTGAGGGGTTGCAGGGGCTGTGGCATGGTGAGATGACCCTGTACAATATCAGGTGAAGGGGAAGTATTTATAAACTTCCTTTCCTTTATTTTGATGTATCTGTTTTTCCCCCTACTTCTGCCTATATACCTACTTGAGCACTGGCTTGACTAAAGTTACCCCCAAGAAAATGTTGAAGTAATGAGTCACCTACCTCACTTCATTTTTTTGAGGCCTCACTTTCTTTCCTTCCTTTCTTTCCCTCCAAATTTATTAATGAAAATAGATAGGCAGAGGTTGAATTGGCTAAGGCTGTCTGTTCCTTTTTGATTTTTCCATTTCCAGGGGAAGAGGGCAGGGAACTATCCACTCCAACTAAGAATCCTAGACTTATATTCATTTAACAACTTTATATTATCTAGAACATTCTGTACAAATACATTGTAAAAATAAGTTATTTCTAGTGCTTGGGGCATAGTCTGTGAACTGATTTGTCTGTATATCTCGTAAATTTTCCATTTAAATGATCAGATCAGGACAGAAGTTTCTTGCTGTGCTCTTAGGCTACAGGCAACTGTTGTCACTGGCTGACCCTTGGTTATAAGTACGTGGGAACTATGTCCTGGGCTTCACAGACGGGAGGAGAAGAGTTAGTTCTGTGGTGAGCTGTGTCTTTGGGGTGGTAGGAAGTCAACCCCACAGAATGATTCTTCTTTTATCATTGCTTCTTTTTTAACTAAGTTGGCAGAGTTTTATCTTCTCAGAGATACATGGCAAAGGAAACTCATTTGAGCAATTTGAACTGGTGGTTAATCTAAGTAATATGGAATATGTTCAAACTGATGACATTGTATTACTCCTATATGCATGGGCAGGAATTAGAAATGCTAATAAAATTGTTGTCAGGTAGAAGTTCTGAAGAGCCTAACATGATAAAAAGATAAGGATCATTTTAACCAGCACATTTGCTAAATAGGTAGTTGTTACTGCTATGCCCACAATTTCTTTCTGTTCTTAAATTATTAAAACATTGTCTACATTTGCATTGGCTATTAACTGGCCAAGCAATGCATTTCTTTCTACAGGTAAACGTTCAGCCTGGTCCTATACAAGACATCACCATATCCTATTTGAACAAGTGCCAAATGAATGACATGCATTGTATATACTGAGTCTTTGTCCATCAAAATAATTTTATTTAAACAGTTTGGATTAATAGGAAAAGAATGGTAGTTAAAGTAGTGGTTCAGAGTCACAATAAATGGCCTGAGGTGACATCTGAGAGGCAGTTTTGGCGCGACTTGGAAGGCAGAGGTGACAGGAGTGCCTGTTAGCCAAAGGCAGTGAGTTTTGTGCCGTGGCCTGGCCTTTGCTCGCTGCAGTCTTTCTCGTGTCTTCCGCGTGTTCGGTGCATATTCAGGTTTGGGCCCAGCCTACGTGGTGCAAAATGAAACACCATGTGTAATTTCAAGGGTGGACACGTCTTAGAGTTCTGAGCAACAGAAGAATAGGCACTTTATGTGTTACAGGAACGCCGCTTGCATAATAGATGCTCACAACTTATCTACTGAACATTGAATGGCATTCACAAAATTAATGCATAAAACTTCCAGTTAGTTTAAAGCAGAGCCTGGAGGTCTACAGTGAAGGGATTGCCCATCCTTACCAAGCTAGACCACTTGGTAATATCTACTTAGCTAACTCTCCTAACCCTACAGACCAAGAATGTAACGCAAGGTAGGGGTACAGTAAAAGTCATGTGAATCTGGAATGCCGGTATTCCAGGCATTTGTTGTGGGTTTCCTGGCATTAGATTGTTCATGGGTCAGTATTGCAAGAGAATGCACAATTTTTACATCATATTCTCGTTGAAGGCAGGGTTTCCTTACTGGCTTACTGATTTTATCACTCACTAAGGGATTAGTCAGAATGCAATGGAAACATCTTTCACTTTCATTGTTTATGAGAGAGACTGGTGATTTGTCTACACTTTTACATTATCGGTGGGTAGAATCTCCCTTTGGGGATTCTTAAAAGAAGGTCACGAATTAGTATAAACCTTAGCTGGTCTGTATCCAGGATGAAAAAAATAATAATCTATTTTGGTGAGCCACTTGAGTCATAGGCTATCTAACTTATAAGCATGCCTACTCTGCTAGGTCCAGTAAAGGATTCAGAAGGAGACTTCAGGGGCTGCCCTGGGAAACAAGATCATAAAACAGTGTTGAATTGGGTTTTCTAGAGTAATGGTGCTCACCCACCTTGGTAATTCAGATAATCGTAGCAGAGCAGAACCAAAATAATATTAAATATATTAATTTATATATCTAATTAATCAGTCATTATTTATTGGTGTACCATTAGGTGCAAGGTATAATTCCTACTCATAAGGACTGAGAAAGACCAGTTGAAGAAGGGTAGAAAAATAATACCAACTTTAAAAATCTTTCTCTGATGTAACAATACAAGGCAATGGTAGAAGGTTGTCATATACAGAATAAAATCAATCATCAGATGTGTAGTTTAAGGATTGCTGTGAATTCAGAAGCAGAAGAGTTCTCCAAGGGCTGTCTTCATTTGCAAAGGCATCACCAAGGAAGAGGAGGATAGGAAATGCCTGGCATGTAGATGGGAAAGACTTGGAGCAGTTAACCAAATACCTCAGAAGTAACCAAGAGCAGGAAGTGGTTGTGATATTAAAAGAAATGAGCTCAAGTAGGGAGTTGTGAGATACCAGATTGAAATTTAGATTACCACCGGACGAGGGGAGCTCTGGCCCTTGCGACTCCAAGTGTGATCCCTAGACTGGCAACATCGCATTACCTGGGAGCCTCTTAGAAATGCAGAATCTCCAGTCCCAGCTTAGACCCTGCAGAATCAGAGTATTTGGGTGTGGAGTCCGGGAAGTACGCTGTAAAAAGTGTCCAGTTGATTCTTCTGCATGCCCAAGTGTGGAAAGCACTGCTGCTTACAACTGGGGCTTGCTTCCAAATGACAATGGAGATGCTTTGAAGAATCACTGAAGATGCTTGGAAGAGGAGAAGTGGCATGTCTTCTGGTGAGCAGACAGACCAGGGCATTTTGGAGACTTTCTTTTACATGGTAGCCTCTGCTGTATTCTCACTTACCTGTTGCTCACCACCTGGAAAGTGAAATCTCTCCAACTTGCCAGTCACTAAGTATTGAAGTTGAAATGATATAACTGTTCTCTGAAGTGGTTTCTGAAGGCTGTTGGTAGGCCTTTTCTGGATACTGATATGGTATGCATCTAAAATATGTTCCTGTACGTAAGGATTTTTTAAAGTATATACTTTGCAAAAAATACTCCAATCAGCAATAAGAACACCTATAGCGTACTTAGAGTTTAGAACATAAAACTCATTCATATGTTTTCTAACCATTTAAAAAATCAGTTTCCTGTATTTTGATTCCATTCATTTATCTAGCGCTTATCAGGAAATTCAGGTTTCCACATTACACAGTTAATATGGGCTATTATAAATCAGTATACCACTTTGATGGAAAAAACTTCCAAACTGAATCATTGCATAATCATTCATAGCAATAGCATCACTGTTACAATAAAATTAGCACGAATTTTAAAGTCTTGGTAAAAAGATTTTTGAATATTATTTTAGTTTTTCTTGGCAATGTTGGTGTAACAGTTGGCTGTAAGAAGGGCTATAAGAAGTTAGGATTGCTTTTCGTGCTTTAAATAGTTCCAGATTGGCAATTTTGGGGCATTTCTTGCGGTCACCTATTCCCTTATTTCCTAAGCTGGGAAGAATGGAATTTTCTTAAGGTTGAAATCCTAACCTGAATTTTACTGACAGAACCACAAAGTGGTACTTAGCCGACAGACTCACACATGACGTTCACTTCTGCTGTTGAATAGCATGTGGGTCCTGGTGCTGGTGTTTCCTTTCCCAGTCAGAGGACCTCTTCTCTCTTACTGATTTACAGTGATGTCCAGATGGTGGAGTTTGCCACAAAGCAGCCCACTGTATGAAAGACATGACATTGTATTCACCTAGACTCTAGGTGACTCTAAAGAAGGGAAGGGTCCTTTGGTCACAGGGAGAACTGTTGTGCTCCTTCAAAAGGTAGCAGAGACTTTGTGTTCTAGAGACTCGAGACCACCTCTATAAATATAACCAGAGCAGAGGCTTCCTGTGTGGACCCCAATACACATTTTTGAAACTTAGCCTCAAGCACCTTCATTTTTCATGTATAAAAAATGGCATTTTATGGCTGGGCACAGTGGCTCACACCTGTAATCCCAGCACTTTGGGAGGCCAAGGCGGGCAGATCACAAGGTCAGGAGATCAAGACCATCCTGGCCAGTGAAACCCTGTCACTACCAAAAGTACAAAAAAATTAGCTGGGCGTGGTGACACGCACCTATAGCCCCAGCTACTTGGGAGGCTGAGGCAGGAGAATCGCTTGAACCCTGGAGATGGAGGTTGCAGTGAGCTCAGATCGTGCCACTGCACTCCAGCTTGAGCAACAGAGCAAGACTCCGTCTCCAAAAAAAAAAAAAAAAAAAAAAAAAGGCATTTTATTGACAGCTCTATTAAATAATGTTGAGGGTGACTCCTGGAGTAACAGAAAGAGCCCTGGCTTTGGGACAGACATGGGCTCAAATTCTGGCTCTACTACTCACTATTTCTATGGCTTTGGGCAAGTCAACTCCTCTGAGCCTCTGCATCTTTGTGTCAAATGTGGATGTTAACAGTGGCCTTCAGAATTCTTACATCAATGGAAAAGTAGCTTATATTTGAAAATAGGAGGTGCTCAATAAATGATAACCATGATTACTCTTTACTTGTTAATTATGTCCTCACATTTGCCTTAGATTCTCATTTTCTAAGAAAATAAAAAGGCCAAGATGGAGATGGTTTGCTCCAAACAGCTAGGTCTCATCACTGTTCTCTTACGTAAACCAAATGCGTAGAGATGCCCATGCCCTCGTGGTTTTCCTGCACCCAGAAAACCCAAACCCTACTGATTTTGACGTCCTCCCCCTAAATCCCCACTCTTCTATGGAAACTTCCCAATAATAAAATACCATCTAATAATGTTAATGTATTTCACTGGAGTTTCTCATCTCTCCAACCAGACTGTAGCCTTTTTGAAATCCTCTATAGGCCGGGCGCGGTGGCTCAAGCCTGTAATCCCAGCACTTTGGGAGGCCGAGGCGGGCGGATCACAAGGTCAGGAGATCGAGACCACAGTGAAACCCCGTCTCTACTAAAAATACAAAAAAAAATTAGCCGGGCGCGGTGGCGGGCGCCTGTAGTCCTAGCTACTCAGGAGGCTGAGGCAGGAGAATGGCGGGAACCCGGGAGGCGGAGCTTGCAGTGAGCCGAGATCGCGCCACTGCACTCCAGCCTGGGCAACAGCATGAGACTCCGTCTCAAAAAAAAAAAAAAAAAAAAAAAGAAATCCTCTATAAATATATACTAGTCAGCTGATTCATCATGGAGCCATGGGCAGCTACTGAATGAAGACTAGTGAATGAAAAATCAGAACTAATATTTTTCTGAGCAGTTTTTAAGGGGTAGGCAGCTATAATAAAGATACGTTATTTTAGTTTTCCATGAAGTAGCTACTATTGAATCTCAATTTTACAAATAGGGAAACCAACATTTCCTTTTGTCCAAGTTAATGCAGCCAGTTCATGCAGCTGAGCTAGGATTTGAACCCAGGCAGTCAGGATTCTGAGGCCAAGTTTGAGCCACTATACCACACCAGTGAGAATGCAGGATGAAGAAAGCTCTAGGAAACTTTGAAAACGTCCATGGAAGGAGTGCCCAAACAGGGACTGACAACAGTCAAATCATGAACTGTTTCAGTTAGGTTCCCAAGCGTTTGTGACATTACCCACTCTGTTTAGATAATGAATTTATGTGTTTAGAGAGACCAGCCTCCTATCTGAATGGTCAGCCATCAGTTTAAATCAAAGCTTCCACCCAGTCCTGAATCTCTCCCTTACTTGCTCTAACCACCTTTCCAAGTATTTAGGAACAAAAGATTTGTGAACAGATTAAACACAGGTTGCTTTTGTTCCACTCCTACAGCTACCTATGCCTGCTTAATGCAGACTACATGGTGTTGACTGGAGTCTCTGCTCACATATGTTAAACACATGCAGGAATTCAGCACCTTCTTCCGACAGCAAAACAATGGTTCAACAATTCTTCACAGAAGACCCCGCGCTATTATAGCAAATATTTATAGGTTTATCTCACCACACTGCTCAGTGTTCAGAGTAAATCTGAATGGAAATATGGAGATCAAAGAATTTAATAATTAAAAAAAACATTTTCACGCTTTATCTGTCATCAAATGAAAGTATTAGTGAAGTGGTATGGAAATCCTCTTCAGCGTGCCTTCAGCCACCAGCTGTGCCACTTAAGATTTAAAACAATGTGATCAAGTGTTCAGAATCCACAGGATTGAGTTGTATGTTTACGTTAGTGTATTATTTCCAAGTTTCCAGTTTCTCCTGGATTAGCACATTTTAATTTCAGCTTTATTAAAGCAGTCAGAACATGAAAAGGGATTTAGCAGAGTGGAGATGTCAACCACGCTTTCTTACCATCATGAAATGGTTTACTTGGTTCTGGGCAGCCATGCATGTGAATCCAACAACATGTCTATAAGACTAAAAGTCAGCCAAGTGGGACAAGAAATGCAATTATGGAGTGAAACCACAGCTATCTAGACATGGGTGGGACCTTCAGGTCCTCAATTTGATTTCATATGACCCCACAGTTATGAAAATCCAACACAGCATAGTATCAACTAAACAGTAAATGCTTTAAATGTTAGGCATTCCTGGAGTGGCTCACATGAGCCCAGTATGGTGTTAGGCATTGTAGAGACATGGTCAGATACATGAGACATGGCCCTGGGAACTCCATGAGATACCTGTCGTAGGAAGCCGTGGTTTTGATGGGGTGTACTTTGTCCATCAGTGTGCTGGGATAGAAAACTAAAAGCCACTGGTCCAAGAAATGACTCTTTAGTTAGATTTACCAACACATGAAATTATCAGAGAAAAATGCTAACCAAAATGCAGTAGAATTACCAAATGTTCATGTTAGAAGGCACCCCAGCAGCTGCCTAGTCCACTGGTTCCCAACCCCCACTAATCAGTGGGAAGTACCTGGGGAATTAAAAAAAAAATGCACATTCCCAGGGCCCACCCCAGAATCAGAAGCTTTGATAGAGGGGCCTGGAAATCTATATGCTTTAAAATGCTACCAAGGGGTTCTAAACGTCTGCCAGCTCATCTGGTCCAGCCTCTCAGTGAACAAAGAGTATTTCTGTTCATAGCCTTGCAAAAGTGATCATCCAGCCGAGGCCAGCATCCCCCAGGTTGGAAGGAACTCATTACAGAACAAGGCAGCAAGGATCCGATGTTGCACAGAGGGTTGGAGTTACTAGAAGTTTTTCTCTTAGTGTAATCAAAGGGACCTTGCTGTAACTTCTACCCACTGGGCTTAGTTTGACCCTTTGCAGTAACACAGACCAAATCTCCTTCCAATGTGGAAATCCTTCAAATATTTTAAGAGTTTCTCTTCAGTTTGTCCTTTGTCTGATACTTATTTTATTTGCCCATTCATTCAGTTCAGATTGCCAGTCTCCTCTAAGACTGGATTTACTGGGGCTGGCTGTTGCACTTCCCTCAGCTGCTTCTCGGAGGTCCTGGCTTCTCCTCGCCCTCCTGTTTGCCTTCCTCTGGATGAACTCTACTCAGTCAGCGTTCGGTGTAGTGCACAGTGTCCGACACCACACTGACCGTGTGGTCTGACCAGCTGAACCCAAGAGGAGTAGCAGGAGCAGTTGCTTCCCACATTCCAGGCTGTGTCCTGCTTCAACCGAAGACTGTTCTGAGACTAATCAGGGACCCAAATTGATGCAGACAGAAATCTCCGTGGCAGATCAGGAAGGGAAAATGTCAGTGTGGTTGAATTTACCAGGCATGAGTCACGTCCTGGTAAATGAATACATTTGGGGATGGAAGAGAGACACCGTCCTTCCAGTATGCCGGGTGGAGAAATACTGTTTCACTGGATACCTGAGTAACTGCTGCACAGACCACACTATGCATGTATGATCAGGTCTGGAAGCTGAACAGATGCTCTCACATGTCATCTCTTAGCGGTAGGATCAGTCCTGGCTGCTACACTCAACCAGGGAAGGTAAGAGGGGGCAGCTTTTTTTTTCCCTCTCTTTGTGTAGTGTAAGCAACCTAAATATTTCCATCTAAGCAGGTTATGGTTCCTTCCCACAATTGAAGGGAAATGTTGATGTGCCTGTTTATTGTGGGGGTCAGCTTCCTGGCCTGATTTGCTTATCTTTAAAACAGTCACAAGAATTTTGCATATTCTTAGAAAAGAAAAGGGTAAGAAAAGAATCATTGTGACTTGACAACTGGTTGTAAAGTGAAGGAGTCAGTTAACAGGTTGGTGGTTTTACATACAAGAGATTGAAAAATGTTTCCTTGATTGTTTTTCCCTGAATCGGCTGGTCATTTTAATATCGATGTGGGCATGTTCTAATCCCCTGGTTAGTCAGCAGGATTTTTCTCTAAGAAGATTTAAACAGGCCGGGTGCGGGGGCTCAAGCCTGTAATCCCAGCACTTTAGGAGACCGAGACGGGCGGATCACAAGGTCAGGATATCGAGACCATCCTGGCTAACACGGTGAAACCCCATCTCTACTAAAAAATACAAAAAAACTAGCCGGGCGAGGTGGCGGGTGTCTGTAGTCCCAGCTACTCGGGAGGCTGAGGCAGGAGAATGGTGTAAACCCAGGAGGTGGAGCTTGCAGTGAGCCGAGATCGAGCCACTGCACTCCAGCCCGGGTGACAGAGCGAGACTCCGTCTCAAAAAAAAAAAAAAAAAAAGAATTAAACAAGCAAAGAAACAAACAACAACAACAAAACAAAGATAGAAAAAACAGCAACAACAACAACAATAGCAGCAGGAGGAGCCATGATGAAATGGTTCAAGGATTGACCTAACCCAGGACTGCAGGTTTTATTTACTGCAGTATTCAGTACTTGAGCCTCCTGGAAATCAGAACTCCAGCATGACCTCTGTAGGTTTTGCTTTTTTTGTTGGTACAGGAACTGATAAGGTGACTCTTGAGTTTCTGGAATCAGAGTGGCAGCCACGTGGGCTGCGTAGGTTCTGTGGGGGGCTCAGCTCCAGCATCAGTGATTGGAGACCAGGGAGACTCTGAGTTCTTCTTTACTGAGCTGCACGTGCACTGAGCCTGGACAGATGAGGATCTACAAGGGGTGTTTTGAACACCAGCTGTCAGCCTCTTATGTCCTGCCTGGGACACAGGAAGGTGTAGATGTGGGAAACAGGCAGAGTCTGATGCAGTCCCCACACCGGGTCGTGGGGAATCGCCTGAGCTTACCGGAAGAGCGTTGGTAGAGGGCAAGCCATCATATGGGTTTTGGCTGGGTTGGGGAAATGGGATTAGAACAAGAATACTTTTATTTCTACGCTCAAAAATGTTTTTTTTTGTCGCCCAGGCTAGAGTGCAGTGGCACGATCTCAGCTCAGTGCAAGCTCTGCCTCCTGGGTTTATGCCATTCTCCTGCCTCAGCCTCCCGAGTAGCTGGGACTACAGGCACCTGCCACCACACCCGGCTAATTTTTGGTATTTTTCAGTAGAGACGGGGTTTCACTGTGTTAGCCAGGATGGTCTCGATCTCCTGACCTTGTGATCCACCCACCACAGCCTCCCAAAGTGCTGGGATTACAGGCATGAGCCAACGTGCCCAGCCTGCTCAAAAATCTTATAAGAAATGTTCCATAGGTCCTAAACTTTGGCTGCAAACAGCTGGCTACTGGTGGCAACAAGTGCCAGTGAGCAACCTGTTTTTTGATTTCTATTTAAGTTATTTCTTGGCTTGATGCAGTGGCTCACACTTGTAATCCCAGGATTTGGGGAGGCTGAGGTAGGCAGATTGCTTGAGTCCTGGAGTTTGAGACCAGCCTGGGGCTGGGTGACATAACAAAACCCTCTCTCTACAAAAAAATATGAAAAATTAGCCAGGCATGGTGGCATGCACCTGTAGTCCCAGCTACTCAGGAGACTGAGGTGAGAGGATCGCTTGAGCCTGGGAGGCCAAGGCTGCAGTGAGCCAAGATCATGCCACTGCACTCCAGCCTGGGCAACAGAATGAGGCCCTGTCTCTCAATAAATAGGTAAATTCTTGATAACATCAAAAAGGGATTTGGCTAAGGCATCCTCTTGGCCAGAATGGGCAGACCGGAGAGTGAAACTTCTGCAAGATGATGAGGACGCAGCATTGGGTAGAGGCCTGAGGCAAAGGTTCCTGAAGCCTTCCAGCTTTTCTGAAGTCCAGGTGAACAGCCAGGGACAGAGGACAGTAGCCAGATGCCATGCCCCACAAATGGCAATTGATAGAGAAAGCAGCCAGTGGGGCGAAACCAGGAGGAAGCCAGGATACTGGAAAGTGATGATTCAGCCTGGACATTGATGCCGGTCATGCAATGGAGGAAAAGAAAGAGTCTCTGCAAAACAGTACCACTGTGCTTTCTATTGGCCGGGTTCCCCGTCTCAAACCCTCCTGATTCTGTCATTTTCAAAGAGGAAACTAACAACACACCATTCCTGCTTAACTTTAGATGCTGCTATTGTTCGTGGCAGGAGATCGCTCTGGTGGTCAGCATTAACGAGATGTAGCCTAGTTGGGGGCTGCTCCATTTGTGCTGTCATATCATGTGATAAAAACTTCTTTTTCCTAAGATGTTGATGACCCCTGGAAAAGGAAAGTGTTCTCTGATCTATTGGACCAAAACTTTTCTTCTTTCCCCTGGCTTTCACACACAGATGGAAGTGAGTGGGACAGGGTGGCGGTAATTTGAGGTCATTCCCTGGGATAAGTGCAGCTCTAATTAGAGGCAGGAAATGTTTATTTGAATTTTATTGGGTGAGTCAGTTTGGTGCAGCTTTAGGTCACTCTAAACTTGGGGTATCCTGTTTAAGTCAAGTAAGCATAGTTTTAAGGAACTGGAAACAAATATCAGATGTATGTGAATAAAATTTTCACTTTTTCAACCAGCAGAGTATAGAGTGGAATTTTTACTATTTGGTCAATTGTAATTGAATTGAGCCTTTTCTCCAACAAAAAAGGCATCTCCCCTTTTACCAAAAGTGGGATGGACTCTGCCCTCTCTGACTTATAGACAATCATTATTAGAAAGAACCATGTCTACAGACAATGGAATATTATTTAACCTTAAAAAAGAAAGAAATTTGGAACAACGTGAATGAAACAGGGGGACATTATGCTAAGTGAAATAACCTAGACACAGAAGGATAAATACTATGTGATACTACTTACCTGATGAATCTAAAATAGTCTAACTCATAGAAGCAGAGAGTAGAATAGGTTGGTGGCTTCCAGAGGCTGGTGGAGGTGGAATCAGGGAGGTGTTCAAAAAGAGGTACAAAGTTTCAGTTAGGAAAGATGATGGTAAGTCCTAGTGATTTGCTGGGCAGCATAGTGTCAATTTCACAATACTGTATTGTATACTTAAACATTTGCTAAGACTGGAGATTTTATGTTAAGTTTTCTCTCTGTCTCTCTCACACACACACACATGCGCGTGCCAAAATATAATAATAATAAAAAGAATGGACAGGAGCTTTGGGAGGTGATGGATGTGTTTATGGAATAGATTGTGGTGATGGTTTCATGGGTGTATACTCATCTCCAAGCTTATCAAGTTGTACACATGAAATATGTACAGCTTTTTGTATGTCAATAAGACCTCAAAAAGTAGTTTAAAAAAAGAAATAATAAAAATACAGCATTGCATTTAGAAAGAAAGGGAAAAAGAAAAGAACTAGCCATGTGAAAACCCATTTTATACATCCCATCTTACAATTGGTGTGGATGGAATTGGCCTTTGCTATAGGAGTTTGGTTGTGATAACCCTGAATTCGGGGAAAGACCACAAGAAGGTTGTTACACACTTGTGTATGGCTTTGAACAATGGGAGTTAGCAGGGGGTGAAGGCCTAGTAGAAGAAGGGCCGAAAGCATGTGAAAATGACTTTTTAAACATCATTAAGGTGATTATTTTTGTTATTATTGCATAGGAAAATTGACATCACTAAAAATTATTATTACTCAGATGAGACTTTTTCATTCTGTATGAATTGACAGGCAAGTCCCCAGTAAGAAAAAAAAATCCTTCTTTCTATTATCTACACTGACCTCCTAGCAATACAGAGTTGGAAGTTCTGGGACACTGACTCAACAAGGCTCTGCCTGTAGTTCACACATAGTCTGTCTCCTTTGGAGCTGGAAAGTCCCACTCATTATTTACTGTTTTCATTTATTGTAATGATGGTTGTACTTTCTTTGTGGCTTAACATTCAGAAATGGGGAAATAAATTTGATTTGGTTAAGTTTCCCAAAGTGGCTGTATGTTTATTTCATTTCTACCAAGGAAGTGTAGTAGTGAGGAATGAGGATTGCTTGTTTATCTTCTTCAAAGACAATACAACATTTTGGACAATGGAAATGGGGAAGAGAGAGAGTAATTTCAGGCTGCCTTCTTCCAATTCACCTTGAACTCTGCTTCCAGAAGAGTTTTCCTTAAAATCAACTAGATGCCATTTTACAACTCCAAAGACTTCCAGGGGCCGGACATGGTGTCTTACACCTGCAATCCCAGCCTGTAAGAGGCTGAGGCAGGAGGATCACTTGAGGCCAGGAGTTCAAAACCAACCTGGGCAACATAGCAAGACCCTGTCTCTAAAAAAGAAAAAATTAGCTGGACATGGTGGCACATGCATGTAGTCTCAACTACTCAGAAGGCTGAAGTGGGAGGGTCATTTGAGCCCAGGAGTTCAAGGCTGCAGTGAGCTATGATCGTGCCATTGCACTATAGGCTGGGTGACAGAGCAGGACCCTGTCTCAAAAAAAAAAAAAAAAAGACTTTAGGGTTATTTACTGCCTACCTATGTTCTCAGAAGCACTTTTCTGTCTCCTTCCTACCTATTCCCTGCATCTATGCACTATTCCCTAAATGACAGTTTTTTTTACTGAGCTCACACCTGCCTTCCTCATTCCCACATGTAATTTTCATCTCTGCTTACCTCTGCCCTTCAAGGTTGTGCTTCTAATTTACCAGGCCTTCTCCTCTTCCCACTCACATTGTTCAAGATTTTACTTAAATGTAGTCTTTGCCCCAGTTCAGCTTTATCTCAAACAAATTCCTATAGCAGTGGTCAGTTTCATCAACACCAGTTATATTATAGAAAATATAGGAGTTTCTGGCCAGGCACGGTTGCTCACACCTGTAATCCTGGCACTTTGGGAGACCGAAGCGGGTGGATCATGGTGACCTCATGAGATCAAAACCATCCTGGCCAACATGGTGAAACTCCATCTCTATTGAAAATACAAAAATTAGCAGGCGTGGCAGCGTCCACCTATAGTCCCAGCTACTCGGGAGGCTGAGGCAGGAGAATTGCTTGAACCCGGGAGGTGGAGGCTGCAGTGAGCCGAGATCATGCCACTGCACTCCAGCCTGAGTGACAGAACCAAACTCCATCAAGAAAGAAAGAAAGAAAGAAAGGAAGGAAGGAAGGAAGGAAGGAAGGAAGGAAGGAAGGAAGGAAGGAAGGAAGGAAGGAAGGAAGGAAGAAAATATAGGACTTTCTATAGGACTGTTTTGTATAATGATCTTCTCTAAGTGATAAAGCCTGGATGAAAGATGATTATTCTCTAGGGGGTGCTAAGATACAATCCAGATACATAGACTTTACAATCTGATTTGATACAGGAGAGTTTAGCACATAATTATACAACATTTTGTGCTGCTTTCCATGATTTCCTGTCTTCAGTTTCGAGCTCTTGAAAAACACAAGCCATGGCTTATGTCATCTTCTATATCCCCCAGCCATGTACCCAAAAGCTGGGCACCCAGGAAAGACCTGTTGCCAATGATAGGTTAGATGATATAGACATGGAGGGGAGAAGATGTTGTAGAGTGTGAAATTAGGACCCACAATTTCTTTATATGGTACATTGGAGAAATTGCTCATGCTGTCACCAGCACATCAAGTAAGGGCTGTTCCAAGCCTGGTCTTTAGTTGGTCATTTATGTGAAATTGATGTAAGAGCTATAAAATCTTTGCACGTATAAACAGCTGACAGGTGACGGAGAATCTGTGTATCCAAAGAAACCAAACTGCTGCTGAGGGGAAGCCTCTGGCTATCTGTCACACCTTGAAAGGCAAACAGGACAGGCCTAGTTTTCTCTTCAAAGGCAGGAAAGGTTAGCGCTCTGGGAAAATGGAGCCCGATGGGAATTTCAAACACACGGTGTGGTTCTTCCAGCTCGAAGGTCATTATTAACTATTCTTACCCTAAATAGCCGTGACACATAATCTCTTTCCTAATTTTATTATTTTACTTGCTATCACAAGACCGTAACTTTTTAGACATTCAGGTGAGATTAAGGGAGGAGGAGGTGGAATAAGGCTTTTAAAATCTTTGATTACCTCAGAAAACATATTTGCTTACTTTACCAGGAAGTTGATGTTTTGTTTTGTTTTGTTTTCTACCTATGCCAAGAGGGGATTAATGAGTAGCTGCCGGGTTTGCCAGCTTTCTTTTGATTTCAGTTTATGTAATTAAGCAGTTCTCAGAATGACTTGAGTTCTCACCCTGCATCAAAACATGCTTCTCAAATGTGTTAGATTTGAAGGTCAGAAACAATGCAGACTCAGTAAAGAGAGGGGAAATGAAACTTTTACCTTGCTTTTAAAACAGCCTGAATGTATAAAAAAAAGAGTTGATCATGCTTTGGGGTCATGAACATGGAGCTCTGTTGGGTAGAAAGCAAGTTAAAACTAAAGTTCAAAATGGGCTAAAGTTAGAATAGCTCAAGATGAGGTTTTACAATAGAAATGACATGGGGAAACCAGCTCTGGATTACCTTTGAGTTTCTAGCAATCTGAACCTTGTCCATGGTGGGTATTCAAGAACTCAGGCATTTGATGCAGACATAATAGGAACCCACCATATGCCTGGCTCAATTCTAGTTGCTGGGACTACCGTAAGGAACTAAAGCAACAAAAATTCCTCCTCTCATAGTGCTCCCTGGAGCGAAGGTTGGATGAGCAGATTTTGCTTGAGCACCTTCTCAGATGTGGAGTTTGGAGCTAATATTGCTTAGGATTGCTAGGGAGAGTAAGTGTGTTCCTCAAGGAGCTGAACATTTCACTGGGAAGTGAAGACAACTATCCAAAGAACAAAAGAATCACTCAAGTCTGTAACCAAATACTGAGGTGTTGATATAGATAGACCCTCTGAAATGGTGAGAGTGGGGCACCCAGCTCCAGATTCTGCAGACACAGGCTCACAGCAGCAGTCTGACTTAACTAGCTAACTTAACTAGCTAAGCAGTAAGAATTTGCAGTTATGCATACACACACACACACACACACACACACACACACACACACACTTTTTTAGAGGCAGGGTTTCACCATGTTGCCCAGGCTGGAGCACGGTGGTGTGATCACGGCTCACTGAAGCCTTCACCTCTTGGGCTCAAGCAATCCTCCCACCTCAGCCTCCCCAGTAGCTGGGACTATAGGTGTGCACCACCATGCCTGGCTAACTTTTTAATTTTTTTTTATAGACAGGGTCTCGCTATGTTGGTTAGGCCTCAAGCCATCCTCCCACCTCAGCCTCCCAAAGTGCTGGGATTCCAGGCATGAGCCACTACACCTGGCCTGCAGATATAAATAGTTAGATCACTCTTTGCTTCTTATAGCCCCCTAACATTTTTTAGTTCTTCTATTTACAAGGTGTTTGTTTTTAAAAGAGATTATAACAACTTCTCTTTCAGGTTAGTTCAATTCCCTTAAAAAACACAAGCCAGAGTTACCAACAGTTCCTGCCCTCATGAAGCACACAGACTACGGGGGGAGAAAGTCATAAATTAATTACACAAATAACACCTCAAATGTGTTAGATTTGAAGGTCAGCATTCTGCTGCGCTGAATGCTACAACAGAGAGTGTAGCACATCAGAGGGGGATTTGACCTTGTCAGAGAAGTCAGGGGCAAATTCCTGGAAGAAAAGATGGTTGTGCTGAGATCTGAAGGGTGAGGAAGGCAGGGGAGAAAACATTCTAGGCAGAAAGAACAGCGTGAATAAAGCCCTGGGGCAGAGGGAACAAGGGACAGCTGGAAAGGAGACGACTAAGAAGACCACATAGACTTTGAGGCATATTAGAGAGTTTTCCGTTTATTCCTAGAGCACCAGGGAGACTTTAATAGAATCGAGCTATAGAGTCTGGGCATGGTGGCTCATGCCTGTAATCCCAGCATTTTGGGAGGCCAAGGCGGGTGAATCACTTGAAGTCAGGAGTTTAAGACCAGCCTGGGCAACATGGCAAAACCCCATCTCTACTAAAAATACAAAAAATAGCTGGGCATGATGGCATTTGCCTTTAGTCCCAGCTACTTGGGAGGCTGAGGCAGGAGAATCACCTGAACCCGAGAGGCGAGGTTGCAGTGAGCCAAGATCACACTATTACACTCCAGCCTGGGTGACAGCACGAGACTGTCTCAAAAAACTAAGCAGTAGACTTAGAGGAGGAAGGGGGATGGGTTACAAGCAGATTTCTGTTTCAGCAGGGTCCCTCTACCTAGAGCATGACCAGCATTTGGAGGGGGAACTGGAGTAAATGTGGGGAGCATCAGCAGCAAGGCATCTGCAAGAATCTAGACAAGGGATGATAGTTGCTTGGGCCAGAATGGTGGGCGTGATGGTGGTAGAGAGGGAGAGAGAAATGGACAAGTATACAGGGGAAAAGGTACGAAATGCAAAGGTACGATAAGTAAACATGACAGGACTTGTTGAGGACTGAGGGAGACAGAGGTATTAAATGACTCAGGTTTCTGAAGGGTGAAGGTTTGCCATGAGACCTAGTTCATTGGGGTAGATAGTGAAGTCAGTTTTGGACATGTTGGGTTTGAGTGCCTTTGGGGCATCTGGATGGAGATGTCAGAACCGCATTTGGATGAGTGGTCTGGAGCTGGGAACAGAAGTCTAGGATGGAGGTCTGAGCTCGTGAGTCATCTGCATAGAAGTGCCTTGGAAACTGGGCGTGGAGGAGATCCTCAGTGAGCACTCAGTGAAGATGGGGAGCATCTGGAGCCCAGCCTTGTGGGATTCCGACACTTAACAGCTGGGAAGAGGCGAAGCCCATGAGAGAGGCAGAGAAAGCCCTGCCAGAAATTTAGGGGGGAAATCTGAAAGCCAAGGGAAACAAGTGTGTGTTGAAAGAGGATGTGGTCAGGGAAGAAAGCTGCAGAGAGGTCAGAGAAAATGAAGACTTAAGATGATAACTGCTCAAATACCATCTATAGCAACAGTCATAGCCAATCTTCATTTTGAGCCAGGCATTTTAACATATAATTTAACCTTCATGAGAATTCTGTAAGGCAGATTCTATTACTCAATCATTCGGATTTTTTTTTTTTTTTTTTTTTTTTTTTTTTTTTGAGACGGAGTTTCTCTCTGTCACTCAGGCTGGAGTGCGATGGTGCAATCTCAGCTCTCTGCAATTTCTACCTCCCGACCTCAAGCGATTCTCTCTCATGCCTCAGCCTCCTGAGTAGCTGGGATTACAGGAACGCGCCACCATGCCCAGCTAATTTTTGTATTTTTTGTATAGACGGGGTTTGGCCATGTTGGCCAGGTTGGTCTTGATCTCCTGGCCTCAAGTGATCTGCCCGCTTCGGCCTCCCAAAGTTCTGGGATTACAGGCGTGAGCCACTACACCCAGCCCATCCTCACTTTTACAGATCAGAAAACTGAGCACAGAGAGTCAAAGGCATTTGCCGGAGTCATTTGCAGCCAGTGAGTGATAAAACAGATATGGGAACGCCTCTTTCTCACCCCACAGCCCCTACTCTTAAAAACTGTGTCCAGTGTTGGTAGAATAAAAAGCAGCCAGGGAGGATGATGGGGAGGGGAGGTTCTTCCCCTTTAGAGATTTGGATTCTCCTAAACACAGTCAAGGAAATACTCCATTGTTGCTAAAGTCCAAGTCCAGGGCCGGTGACTATGGAATGGGCACCTCAGTGGCTGTTTCAGGTAGTGTGGTTTAGTGTTCAGTGAACGATCCAGCTGTACTTCCCATGTGAAAGGCTTGCCCCAGTGCTCCAGGGCAGAGGCTGTCACAGTGTTGTCCCTGGCCTGCCAGCATTGCCCGGAAACTTGTTAGAGGATTCAGATTTTCAGACTCTGCCCCAGATCTTCTGAACCAGATATCTGAGTGGGGGGCTCAGGAATCCGTGTCCTAACAAGCTTCCATGTGATTCTAATGCATGAGTTGAAGAGTCTTTGTTCTTGGAAGGAATCCTTGAAACGACAGAAAGGAGACCAAAATAATGTATAATCCTTATATTGCACAGATGCAAGATATCTAGGCAGAAACCAGATGGAGGAGAGTCAGTGCTTCTCAACCCTGGCCACACATGGGAATCACCTGAGGAGCTTTTACAACTACTGAGGCCGGGCCCCCACCCTTAAAAATTCTGATTCCGATGGTCTGAGATTGGCCAGAGCATTTAATTTTTGAAATGAGGATTTGAATGGAGAATGGATGATTGAATAAATAGTCAGCAAGGCAGCCCATGTACTTCTGATTACAAAATTATACTCTGGGGAGAAAACGAGGTAGGCCTGGAAGAAGGGCAAAATAAATGGAAGAAAAACCGGACTTAGGTCCTTTGTGAATGTCAGTAAAGATTGAATAATTCTAGAGACTGCAGTGGGGATGAAAGTAGTTTGAATTAATAACAATTCTTAACTATGGACTTTATTTTCAAAGAGATGTCAGTAGTAAGATAGATATGCTTCCTAAATAAAGAAGCTCATTGGTAAATTTTACTGAGACCTAATGGAAAATAATATGCTAACATCCTCTGGAAGCTTCACTTAGATTATAGCTATGTGTTAAGAACGTGAGCCAGGCACGGTGGCTCACGCCTGTAGTCTCAGCACTTTGGGAGGCCGAGGCGGGCGGATCACGAGGTCTGGAGATCAAGACCATCCTGGCCAACATGGGGAAACCCCATCTGTACTAAAGTTACAAAAATTAACCGGGCATGGTGGCGTGTGTCTGTAATCCCAGCTACTCAGGAGGCTGAGGCAGGAGAATTGCCTGGGAGTCAGAGGTTGCAGTGAGCTGAGATCAAACCACTGCACTCCAGCGTGGCGACAGAGCAAGACTCTGTCTCAAAAAAAAAAAAGAATGTGCTCTGCCTCTCTGGCCTCTTAAACCTCACCATTTACTTTGCTAACCTTCCTCTACAACTGATCTGGTCAGTTTACTGGCCCCTAAACTTGCTTACTCCATTCCCATGTCCTGGCATTGGTTCCTGCCTCCCCCGACCTTCTTTTTCTCTCCAGGCCTAGCTACATCTAAAATCCTTCATGGCCTCCGGAGTCAGAGAGCTCCTTTTTCTCTGAATCTTTTTAGCACCTGGTGTTTTTCATGCATTTGGCTCCTATTTTGTTTTTTTTTATCATTTTGCCCATTTTCCATCTCCACCCCTGGATTGTAAGCTCCCCTGGACAGCAATGGCTTATAATTCTTTGCCCTCACCTAGCAGAGTGTCCCACACCCTAGGAGCTTAGAGTATAATAGTCAAGAAACGGTGCAAAGAGAATTCAGTCCATCCTCTCCCCACATTGTCATAGATTGCAGGTAAGAAGGGGCCATCTACAATGAGGTGTGACTGTGGTTTGGCCGTTCTGAGGGCTGCCTTGAGGGAGGAAGCCACAGGAGATCCTGGAAGGAATATCCTCCAAAGTAAAAAGTGGCCCTCACAGTGAATGGGGGTTCACAGTCTCATGATTCCACATTGCAATCTGTTAGTCTCCTGGGACTGCCTCAACAAATTACTGCAAACTTGGTGGCTTAAAACCACAGAAATGTATTCTTTCACAGTTCTGGAAGCCAGGAGTCTAGCATCACTGGGCCTACATGAAGGTGCTGGCCAGGCCATTCTCCCTCCAGAGACTCCGCTCCTTGCGTCTTCCAGCTTCCGGGGCTGTCTGCATCCTTTGACTTGTGACGGCTTCACTCCAATCTCTATCTCTGTGGCCACTCGGCCTCCTCCTCCCTGTCTCAGGTCTCCCTCTACCTGCCTCTTATAAGGACACTTATGATTATATTTAAGACCCATGCTGGTAATCCAGGATAACCTCCCCATCTCAGGATCCTTCGCTTAATTACATCTGCAAAATCCTTTTTTTTTTCTTTCTTTTTTTTTTAGCCATATAAGGTAACATTGACACATTCAAGGGTTAGGACCTGGATATCTTTTAGAGGAGGGTTGTTCAACCTACCACACATATAAAGGCAACTGGACCCCAAAAGGGCAGAGACTTGTCCAAGGCCACACTTCCAGTTAGCAACAAAAATCAAAGATCCCGGTCTCCTTTCTGTCCATTTAGGCTACTTCCACTAGACCGAGCTGATGCCCACCAAAGGAAGAGAGAGAAAAAGTAAAATTGCACTTCATACTCTAATCTGTGTGCTTTATTCCTTTGTCTTCTTTCTGGATCAGGTGCTACCAGGATTCACCCACCTTTGAGGCTTCTTCCCCCTTGATTCCTGGTAACCTTATGCTGAGCTCACACTAAGCTGGCCTGTGTGGGCAGCTGCAATCGAATGACCCAAATGGCATTTTCTTCTCTCCTTTCAGGACCGCCTCTTTTTCGTCATGGAATATGTAAATGGTGGAGACCTCATGTTTCAGATTCAGCGCTCCCGAAAATTTGATGAGCCTCGTTCACGGTTCTATGCTGCAGAGGTCACGTCGGCCCTCATGTTCCTCCACCAGCATGGAGTCATCTACAGGTAGCTTCTTCTCTCCTCCTCTCTTTGCTGAAAGTGAAGAAAATAAAGGATGCTTCAGATACTTGAACTGACTTCAGCTCCTGCCCACTCATCTCTTAGCAACCTGCTTTAGATTAGCTGTTTGTTCCAATTTGCTTACAGAAGGGTTTTTTGGGGGCTGTTTATTCCTGTGAATGTTAGTATTTGAATGGCCCTGGGAGATTTGACCCACTGTTTGTGCCAGTTTTGATTTAAAGCTCAAGCATGACATTTTAAAGGCTTGGTGCCAGGTGACCTTGGTGTGACCTTCATTTCTCTCTCTCCTCCACCCTCTTCCTTGAACATCAGGGCATTCTCTTTACGTTTTTCTTCTGTGCCATGAACTTCCTCCCCTTCCCAGTCTCTTGCCACTTCCTGAGTTTGTTTGGCTTAGTTTTCTCCAGCAGATAGAATCAGGGAAGGAGGAGTTGCTTGAGGGACTGGGGGTTTATGATCTTGGGTGGGGAACAGGGAATGGGAACTAGACAATATCCAACAGGAAGTGACTTTTTGCAGATCGTCCAATCCTTTATTACTGCCCGCTCCCCTTCCAAGAAACACACGCACGTCCACACACACATGCACGCGCACACTAATTTTCCATAAAGAGAACAAGGCTATGCAGGCTTTTCTGTGAGGTTAGGAATGCTGGGAGGAGTAAATATTTATAATTAGCAACAAGAACACTAAAGTTCCTTAAGGTTTTCTCAATGCTGTTAATTTCTTCACTTGGTCTTTGCTTCCTCTTTTTTTATTTTATTTTTATTTATTTATTTATTATTATTTTTTTTTTTTAATTGGGTAGAAGGGTAGCTGGCTTGGTTTCACCTAGAACTTGGTTACTCATCTGAACATTACTGACCTGCTCCTGGGAGCAGGGCCCTGGCCAGATGTTCTTCAAGGCATTCTGGTCAACCCCACTCCAGGCTTCCCTTCCTTCTGCCATCTCTAAGCTTCCTCAGTCAGTGATTTCCTAGAACCCATATAATAAAACCCATGCTTCCTAGGCTGCCATTCATGGCCCTTTGCCATGGGAGTCCATGCATTTTTTTTCTGTTGCTGCATATCCAATGACCGCAAACGTAATGGTGTCAAACAGTACCCTTCCATTATCTTGCACTTTCCGTGGGTCAGGAGTCCAGGTATGACTTACCTACATGCCCTGTTCAGGGTCTCATGAGGCTGTGATTGAGAAATCAGCTGGGGCTGCATTCTCTTCTGAAGTTTGGGCTCATCTTTCAAGCTCATGTGCTTGTGGGTAGATTTTTTTTTCCTTGCAGCTTTAGAACTCATGTGACTTGCTCCTTCAAGGCCAGCAGCAGAGCAAGTGTTTTCTGCCGTAAGTCTCTAACTTCAGGGAAGGTCTGGGCCTTCTTGTCAATGGCCCTAATCAGGCTTACCCAAGATAATGTCCCTTTTGATTAACTCAAAGTCAGATGATTTGAGCCTTAATTATATCTGCAATATCCCTTTGCCATATAATATCGCATAACCCCAGTAGTGATATCACATCAGCTTTGCCATATTCTGTTGGTTAGAGGTAAGTCACAGGCTCCACCTTACTCAAGGGCAAAAGATTATAGGATTATACCAGAGTATGAGTTGGGGGTCACTTTAGGCTGTGTCTGCTACAGCTTCATACACCTTTCTCTCCTCACTTCCCACACCCCTTGTTTCGCACCCACAAAGGTTCTTAGCTTTCCTCAAACTCACCTGCCAATTTCCAACTTTGCTGTGCTTCTGCCCTCATTTGTACCTCCTCTGTCCAGCCGCAAAACCCCATGCAGCACTGCCTGCCTGGCTCCATTAGCCAGAGTGAGTCTCTGCATCCTTCACACTTTCCTTTGTGAAGAAATTGCAATTTGAGACTTTCATTGCTGCACCTGCCACTGTTCACCTTGTGGTAGGATTGGACATCTATATGGATCCTTCTCTAAGTTTCATACTCAAAGGGCCATTTCTTCTTTTTATTAAACCTTCAATCTTCCTTTATTCTTATTCTACATGCTCTTCTTGATTTGTGCATAATAAATATCAACATAGGATCATTGACTTCAGTTAATGGTCTGAATGGCCTTAATCCCTATCCTGAAAGCAATTTACAAGCTACTTAGAGATGCAGGAATTGGATACAATGCACGTACTTCAAGGCTGTGCATTGTTAGGTGCCAAAGACAAGAAGAAAAACTGCCATTCCTTGAGATGTCTTCACCATCTCTAATAGAGTGGGTACAATCACCAACATTTTATTGCAGGGATACAGAGACTCAATTTAAGGAATGTGTCCAAAGCCATACGTGGTAAATGACAGGCATAGGAGGTGTAACTGACACACCAACTAATGCTGCACACCATGACACTTGGTACCCCGCCTTTTCAAGTTCAACTCTAAACTCCTTTGCTAATCATTTTAGGTACTCCAAAACTTGACCTTCCCTTACATTTCAGCTTCCCTAAATGAATGTCTTCCTCTCACCAACCTGTGACCACTTTTGCTCTATTGGCTTCTATGAGCCATTCTCTTCTCCCCACCTCCCTTCCCATTGTCCTAACCATTCTTATCACCGTGGCTGGCTCCTTCATCCTGTAAATGCTGGTTTTCCCCAGGGCCTTCATGCCTCTCCTCATTCTTATTCTACACACTGGGCAATTTCAGCCTTCCCATGGCTTCAGACAACTTCTACATGCCAATGACTCTTCACATCTCTGTATCCAGCATTCCTCTATATCTAGCCCTGCATTATTTCCAGAGCCCCACACAAGATCTCTTCTGTTAAACCTCTCCCCATCAACGTTGGACCTTCCTAGCCCTCTCCCTTCTTCCCTGGCTAGTTTGCAGTAGTCACTGTCTTCACTAGCTTACTGCCTCTTGGTTTTCTGCCCTCCAGTCTATCCATCCACCTCCCCTCCATTGCTGCCCACTATTCTAAAACACAGACTGGTTGTTGCATGTTCCCCTTCTTAGCAGCCTTCGGCCCTTATAAGATAAAGTCCAAACATCTTTGGGAACCAGACCCCAGGCCCTGGGGCTGCTGTGCATAGCTTTGTAGTTTGGGCCCAGCAGAAGTGAGGGGCACAGGTAGTGGGTGGGGGAAGGCATCCAGCCCCTCTCCACTTGCATGGGGAGCTTCAGCCCTCAGCAAGGGATGCTTTTCTACCCAGAGGAAATGGAGTTTTGTGCTTCTCACAAAGACACTGTACTGTTAACAGGGCCCCATGGCCCTGATGACCTTTTGGCCCTTATCCCCATTGCCACCCTTTAGGCATTCTAAATTACTTGCCATTATCCCCAAAATACCATTCCCTCTCACTTCTCTGAGCCTTTGCCCCCATTGTCCCCAGGATTCCGTTGCTCCTAATCTGGTCTGCATCAGTGGTTCCCAGTTCACATCCAAGATCTGACTGCCTCAGGGTCCCTGGTTTAAAAAAATACAGATCCTATAATACTGGGGAAGGGGAAATAGGTAAGGGGATGGGTGAAAACAGAATGGTCATGAGTAGGTGATTGCTGGAGATGGATGATGGGCACTTGGAGTTCACTATTCTGTCTACTTTCATGGATGTTTTGCCATAATAATCATAAACACAGATTCCAGAGTAATACTCCTGGAGCTATTGATTCAATAGATCTGACGTATGGAGTTTAGGAATTTGTATTTTTTTAAAAATGTTATCTAGGTGATTGGGAGACCATAGCTGAAGAGAATTCATCCTCGGGACCTCATCAAGCACTCCAGCTGTGAGCGGCCTCCCCTGACTCCCTCCCATAGTGGGATCATGCCTCCCCTGAGCAACATGACAGTCTCTTTATTGCGCATTCTGCTTGTTCCCTCTGCTACCCTAGGGTTTTTACTTATGATACCTCTTCTGTCATTGAGAACTCCACCTGAGAGTGCTTACCTAGTTGATCTAAGACGGTATCCTACTTGGCAGTAGGTGATCAATCAATATTTGTTCTTGTAGTCTCTACTGCCCCAGAGTCTTCTAATCCAGTGGGTTGCTACCTCACAGGTGTATATTTCTCAAGTCTTTGTTTGAAGCATTTCTAGTATACAACATATTTCTTTTTCTGGACCCCCAAAAACACCCATTTCTTCTTATCTTTTATTTTATGGATTCTTGAGGACCCTGTGGTCTGTGTTTCCCATGCTGCCTTTGTATCAAGCTGCAAAAGGCTCTGAGAAGGGCTCTCTGGGGAGGTCTGTATGAGGTTGATGGAGAAGTTGTGTGTATGTGTTTCTGCCTGTTGGCTTCTGGCTATTCTGATCCAGGCAGAGACCATGTTTTGTGTGTGATACAGGGAATTTATGTGGGAGACAGGCAAGACCAAGTTTAGGAGGATAAGCGTCATTGCTTAAGTTGAGATAGAATTTTCCGGCTTTCCTGTTGGAATTGATACACAAGCAATTAGCAGCTAATTGGTCCATGTCCAAGAAGTAAGAGAAGTCATTTCTCTGGCTCACACTTGAAAGAGAACCCAAGCAGATAGACACAATCTCCTTTTCCTCTGGTCTCTTTCCCCCTACACAGCAGAGGGCGCTGTCTCTGTGTTCCCTGCTGGACATGGAGTGTGGGGAGGGGTGGGGGTGGGTTCCTGTCCCTTGTGCTGTAGTAGAAGAATGCGTTAGATCACCTGTTTCCACTCTTCCTAATTATGGCATTTAGCAACCCGCCCCCCCATACACTTGTAGACACTGTGGGAGGTTTTGGAAGGGTGGGCCTTCCGTCCAAGGTTGATTCAGGGAAATTCCTCCTCCTCAACATGCTGCTCAGTGCTTATGCATGTGACTCTCCGAGCCACTCAACGGCAGCAGCTGACTTTCAGAGAATACTCCCTCTGTCCACATGTCATGAAGGAGAGATTTTGTGATGATGCCTCAGACAGTGAAGGGAGCAGAGGGGCCTGGGAATGGAGCTGAAGGCTTGGCAGCCAGGAAAGTATCTTTTTTTCTTTTGTAATCCGGAAGTCAGGAGCGCTGTGCAGCAGAGGGTGGAGAAAGATGTATATTCCACAGCCCTGACCAAGTGTCCCCATGCTTTCTGCCTGCATCCTCATCAATAAAGTGGGAATGATAGTTATACCTGTCTCACAAAGTTGTAGGGATTTCATGGGTGGATAGGTCTAAATAATTTAAAATACCACCTGCCACACAGTAAGTTCTCAGTAAATGTTAGCCAGTCACATTATACCTCAAATTTACATTGTTAAGATACAGTGAAAGAACATTAGAGATGTCTTATCCATCCCAGTCACCAAAAGGAATGCCTGAAATCACTTTAGAGAAATGAATTATTTCTTGTCCTTTTTTCTTCATTCTTTCCTTCTGATAAAATTGAACTCTTTCTTTTTTGAAATGATAAAGTAGTAGTCACAGGGAAAATAAAAATTTAAGCAGTGAAAAATGGTGTAAAGTCCATTTTTCTTCATCAAACTCATAACTACCCAGGGGTAAACAGTTTAACAGTTTCTAGAGAACTTTCTGAAAAATCTTCTTGAGCAACTTACAAAACCTCTTTGTGACTGCTCTCCACTTGTGAAGTTCAGACAGTACCTGCCTTGTCTCCTTCAAAAGGTAGCTGAGAGTGATTACTAGAAGTCAGACTGTGATAGAGGATATGAAAGCCAGTGGGAAATGACAGAGCATCTTATTATGTCACATATCACGAATAATTAACATTTGTCATTTTGAGCACTAAAATTTGGTCTTTCTCCACCAGTGGAGAAAGGTATAAGTTATAAACTCTCCCTCCCTAGATTCTCCAAGCCTTTTGATTTCTAATGAGCCCTTATCATCATTCCCTGGGAGTCAGTCTTCCCCCAGTGCCTGTAGTGTGCCCGGTGCCAGAGTTGGGCAGAGGGGAGAGAGAGGAGGTGCCTCTGCCTTGGCGAAGCCTAGATTCTTCTGTACTTGGGAGGTGCTTAGAAAGGGCTTTCCTTGTTGACCATGATGTTTACAAAAAGTCAAATAAGAATTAAGAGCAAGGAACAAAAATTTAGTCAGAACCTCAGTGCATCTTATAAACCTGTCTTAACTATCTTGTTCTCTCCAGAGACGGGGAACAAAGCCCATAGGAGAGACTTAGGAGGGCCTTTCCTAGAAGGAGCTGGGGTTGTACTGAGGTCTCTAGCTGTGCCCTCCAAACCAGGCCTCCGTATGGAAAATGCGTATGAAGTTGTGATATAAATTTTAGTCCTGCCATCCTGCTAGTCAGAGGGGATGTGCCTTAATCTCTGGAATCATATCCTGCCATTGGCACACAGTTAGGGATTTCCTGACTTGGATGAAGGTCTTTAGTTAAACCTGAATTAATAACTGGAAGGTCTAATGTGTAGTCTCATCCTCTATTAATACATTATCAAGTTATTTAAAACTCTAATACAAAGAAAGGGAGGAGAAAGTAAGGGCATCTCTTTTTGCCTTTGAGTCTTCTAGGACCTGACCTTTAGAAAGTCACTGAGGGTACTTGGGGATTGTTTTCCCCAGAGAGCATTGTTCTCAGCTGTCAGCGTTACCCCACCCATTATAGAAAATGATATTTTGACATAAAACTCCTAAAGATCTAAGGACCGAGTCTCTAATGGAAGGAGATCAGCTACCATGGCAGAAATGATGAGTGAATGTTAAATCAGGGAGGGCCTTGGAGACTGCATAATCCATCTCCTTCGTTTTGTAGATGCAGAACTTGGAAACCAAAATTGGTGGAATAACTCACCCGAGTTCACAGAATGAGATAGTGTAAAGCTTAGATGTTACTTTAATCAAAGATGTACATGTAGATGAATCAGTTCTACATGGTGTTCTGGTAAATAACAAAGCAGTTTTTTTTTGCCTTCCCTCCCCTCAATTTCACCTTCCAAAGAAGCAACCACATTCAACTCGTAGCTGGGTCTTTTGATATGTATGTAGAAACAACGTTATCTTATTGTTACTTTTTTTTTTTTTTTTTTGAGACAGGGTCTTGCTCTGTTGCCCAGGCTGTCATGCAGCGTTACAGTGATAGCTCACTGCAACCTGGAACTCCTGGGTTTGAGGAATCCTCTCACCTCAGCCTCCCAAAGTGCTGGAATTACACAGCCATGAACCATGGCACCTAGCCTTATTGTGATTTTAAAAACAATTATTTTAGACATTCTCTAGTGACTTTCCACTGTGGAAGATGAGGATTTCGTTCTGTTTCTCACCCACTACCCACCTCCACAGCCCTATCACATATGCACACCCTTCCCAACCTCCCATCCTCTCAATATAGTTTTCTGTAATTTTGGTTAAATGAATATATAGTATACATTAGTATGACTATGAAATACTATTTGGAATTCAGTTATGTGGTATGCTATAGTTACTTTTCCTTCTCAATGCATTTTTTTCTGTTTATTTTCTCTGGAGTTAATAAATATCTCTTTGTTTTCTATGTAATTATTATTGATTCAACCACAAACTCTTTACAAACTGTCCATATCTCCTTTTAGGATGTTTAAGTATAATCAGTATTCTATTAATTTCATATTCTTGGATACATTCTTCGCCAAGCTTTGTAAACTGTTCCAGTCTAAAAGATTACCTTCTGCCCTGTGTGCGTGCCACAAAGCTGTCACCCTGGGATTCCCCTTCACTTTCATCCTAGGCTTCCTTTTCCCACTGTCATGTTAAGTTCCTGGTTCCAGTATCTCCTGCCTTCCTCTTTTTGTATACTGCATCAGTTTGGTGAAGCACCTTTAGTAGATTTCTGAGAACAAATATATAGGAAGTGAAATTTTGAGACTTTCCTTTTATATCTAAAATCATCTTTATTTTACTCTCGGACTTGATGAAGAGTTTCACTGGGCATAGAATTTTAGATTAAAAAGAATCTTCAGATGAGATCATGTCCTTTGCAGGGATGTGGGTGGAGCTGGAAGCCGTTATCCTCAGCAGGCTAACACAGGAACAGAAAAGCAAACACCACATGTTCTCACCTGCAAGTGGGAGCTGAACGATGAGAACACATGGACATATGGTGGGGAACTACACACTCTGGGGTCTGTTGGGGATGGGGTTGGGAGGGTGGGGAGAGGGAGAGCATCAGAAAGAATAGCTAATGGATCCTGGGCTTAGCTAGGTGATAGGATGATCTGTGCAGCAGACCACCATGGCATGCATTTACCTGTATAACAAACGTGCACATCCTGCATAAGAACTCAGAACTTAAAATAAAAGTTGAAATTAAAAAAAAAAAAAAGCATTTTCACTCAATTTTAAGGTATCGTTCCATTGTCTTCCAACTCTCAGTGTTGCTGTGCAGAAGTCTGAAGTCAATTGGATTCTCGATCATTTGTATGGCTCGATTTCTGTTTTCCAGAAGTGTGTTAAAGCTTTGTCTCCATTATTCTAAAATTATTGAGTGATGCGACATAGGTCTGTTTTCATCTATTGCACTCACCCAGGATAGATCTCTTCAATTTAGAAAATTAAGCCCTTCAGTTCTAGAAAATGTATTACTTATTTCTTTAATGATTCTTTCTCTTCTGTTTCTCTTTCTGGAACTATCATTCAGATATTGGACTAGTCAACTTGGGGTTCACCGTAGACTAATCTGGGTGGCCCACTTAGTTGGGGAGCCTCAGACTATCACTATTTTTAGGACTTTCCTCTTGGAGTTCTTCGATTACTCCCAGAGTCTTGCCTAAAGGGAGATGGCCTAGTGGCCAGCACCGCAGGAACCAAGTGAAGCCAGATTGGAGGACCCAGCTTCCAGAGTACACATGTTTATTTAATTCTCCTGTGTTCAGTACTATACCCTCATGCCCAACTACCCTCACTCCATGCTTAGTCTAGAGATCCTGTTTCACTGCTCCAGAGAACAAACCTCTAGGGACAGGGAAGGGGCCATGCCAAGAGGAAAGAAGAATCTGGGTTTATAACTAGTTTTCAAGCAAATCTCTCTTTTATCTCTCTCCACATCACCCTCATCTCCAGAGTAGCTGTTACTGCATATTTCCTGAGCTTTGGGGATAGGAAGGTGGAAATTCTGCAGCATAAATTTGATTGCTCTTGACCTTCCCCATTGCTGGTTCAGGATTCTGTTTTCTTGGCTCTACTAATTCAGTTACCACTCATCCGTTTACTTTCAAGATTCCAACATTGTGTTGCGTTGTTTCTTTCTTATTCTCTCCATCTTTGTGTGTAATTTTAGGAAGGAAAGTAAAATAGTGGTGAATATTCAAAATCTGCACTCTTTATCCAGAAATGAATAAGAATCATAATAATAGCAGCAACAACAGCAGCAATAATAATAGCAAAACACGTACTTAGCCTTTGTGTAGCCAGACACTCTTCTAAACACTTCGCACATATTAACTTATTTGGTCGTCACACCAACCTTATACAGTGGATACTCTTATTGTCCACTGAATTTATGACCTTTCCAAAAAGGAGATCTTGCCACATCCCACCACCATCACTGGCACTGTCGGGTCACCCTGTCCTCTTTGCTGCCAGTCCCAGTTTTACGTGGGAAGCAACACTGTATGTTGGAGACAGCACAGAGTTTAGGGTCCGAAGAATGAGGCTGAATCCTGGGTCTGCCTCATCTTTGTTGTGTTTTCCTGGGTAGAATAATTAAACTGTTTGAAATGCAGTTTTCTCACTGTTCCATGGGAATTATAATGCAAACCTCTCTGGACTACTTTGAAAATTACATGAGAAAACATTTGCAGAAGTGCTGAGTGCAATCTTTGATACCTAGTAGGCTCCATTATTATTGGTTGGCTAAGCGGAGAACACAGTTTTGGAGTCAGAGGGTGAATGGGCTGAATCATGCCCCCGACCCCCAGATTCATATGTTGAAGCTCCAATCCCCAGTACCTCAGAATGTGATGGCATTTGGAGATAGGGCCTTTAAAGAGATAATGAAGGGAAAATGAGATCATTGGGTGACCTAATCCAATATAGATGATGTCCTTATAAGAAGAGGAGATTAGGACACAGACAAGCACAAGGGAAGACCTTGTGAAGAAACTGGGAGAATACAACCTTCTACAAGCCAAGGAGAGAGACTCAGAAGAAACCAACCCTGCCAGCACCTTGGTCTTATGCTTCCAGCCTTCACAACTGCGAGAAAATAAATTCCTGTTAAGTCACTCAATCTGTAGTTTTTTGTTATAGCAGTTCTAGCAAACTAATACTGAGGACCTCAGTTCAAGTCCTAGTATTGTCACTTACTAACTATGTAGTGCTGGGCAAATGATCTCATCTCTCTGAGCCAGTTTCCTCATCTGTAAAAGGGCACCACTAATGTATATTAAAATAAGAGTGCAAGGCCTGTGGACCTGGCATAAATTATAATAGTTAAATAAGCTACTGGGCATAAAAATGTCTCCGGGGTTGTTTGGGGGCTCAGCCAGTGCCTGAGGAGTTACAGGTACCCCCACGATGGTGGCAGTGCAGTAACACTGCAGTCTGGGAGGAGCAGGTTGGTAGATATACGAGTGTGTGTCTCTTTTGCAGGCTAAGGGCCCAGATCTCATAATCAGGTGATATTTTATTCATGTGGTCACTTTGGAACCCAGGGACAGAATACGTAGATACTGATAAATGTGCATGACAGTAACCAATAGGCTGCAAGGGCTGACATATCTGCTTGCATTGTAAACCTGCAAAGTCAGCCAGGTACAGTGGCTTATGCCTGTAATCCCAGCACTTTGGGAGGCCAAAGCAGGCAGATCACGAGGTCAGGAGATCAGGACCATCCTGGCTAACTCATCTCTACTAAATATACCAAAAAAAAAATTAGCCGGGCGTGGTGGTGGGTGCCTGTAGTCCCAGCTACTCGGGAGGCTGAGGCAGGAGAATGACGTGAACCTGGGAGGCAGAGCTTGCAGTGAGCCAAGATTGTACCACTGCACTCCAACCTGGGCGACAGAGCAAGACTTCTGTCTCAAAAAAAAAAAAAAGCTACAAAGTCTGACTTTGGTGCCTTGACTTCCCTGTTGGGCTCCCTTTGCTCCCAGCCACCTTCATGAGAACCTGGCCCCACATCCTTGTCATATAGGGCTTCAGCTTCACCAAAGAAGCCGACTTTGGAAATGTGCACTTTAGTCATAAGAATCATTCTGTCCCTCTCCCATGTCATATAAATGAAGGGCTTGTCCCCTAATAAGGGAATGCCAAATGCCAGCATGAGTTTTTCAGGAGTCATCACTGTTTTTTTTTTTTTTTGAGATGGAGTCTCGCTCTGTCTCCCAGGCTGGAGTGCAGTGGCGCAGTTTCGGCCCACTGCAAGCTCTGCCTCCTGGGTTCACGCCATTCTCCTGCCTCAGCCTCCTGAGTAGCTGGGACTACAGGTGCCTGCCACCATGCCCAGCTAATTTTTTTTTTTTTTTTTTTTTGTATTTTTAGTAGAGACAGAGTTTCACCGTGTTAGCCAGGATGGTCTCGATCTCCTGACCTCGTGATCTGCCCACCTCATCCTCCCAAAGTGCTGCGATTACAGGCGTGAGCCACCGCGCCCGGCCAGTCATCCCTTTTTCATGGGTCCAAATCTACTTGAGGCTGAGACTATCTTTATTCCAAACTGATTCCATGCAGTGTTACGTGCCAATGACAGTTGCAGAGATGAAAGCATTGTGACCTAACAAAGGGGAAGGGAGGAGGAGATAGGAGAGACCCAGCTGACTGGGATGAAAGCCAAGTTTACATTCCTTGGAGGAAGCAGCGTTATTGCTGACCAGCTTAGAAGTAGAATTCTGACTGCCATTGACATCAGAGGTTCAGAGCAAACAGGAAGTTTGGCACCAAAGGGAAATTCCTGATTGAATTTGTTTGAGTGTTTCAGCTAGTAATGTGTGTTCAGAGCAAAAATTATGAGGGACCCCGTCATCTCTTATTTTTGTGTCTTTCATGGTAGCTTGTATAGAACTGAGAACCCATTATAAAGTGGTTAAGGGCACAACTCTGGAACCCCTGGTCTCTAACCCTGCCTCTGCGCTCATTAGATCTGTGATGTCGGGCAAAGAACTTAACTTCCCTAAACCTCAGTTTCTTCGTCTGTTAAATGGGGTTATTACTCCCCCTCACACAGAAATATTGTGAGAATCAAATGAGAGTTAACAGAAGTAAAGCAGTAACAACTGGTTCTAGTACAGAGTAATTGCTCACTAAACGTTAGTTACTGTTATTATTATCATTGTTATTCTATTTTGCAAGTGGCTGAGTGCAGACTTCGTAAGATTCACTTTGTCCATCTCAAAAATGGGGATGAATGTATCCTGCTAGTTAGTCAACTGATGAAAACACTTGGTCTGGTTAGAGTCTTCCAAACAAGGGCTAATTTGAGGTGTCGGGACCTGTCCTATATAGGGGAATTTGGCATCAATATATTTTATTTTATGACTATGCTGTGTTCTGTAAAGTAAATGTCTTGGAACAATTATCGCTTCAATATGTTCAACAGCCAGTACTGAATGCTCCAAGGCTTAGTCATACGATTTTTGTTCCTTCAATGCCTTTGGCTAATGATTGAGCTACTAAAAATGGGAATTGTTTCAGCAAACAAGTGGCAACTTTGCCATGGTAAGCAGAGTCCTGTGTGAATGTTTGAAGCTGGTCTCTGTGGGTCGGTCCCTCCCAGTTGGCCGTGTTTGTTTCAAGATGACTCAGGCTGGAAGTGGGGTGAGGAGGAGAGTGGTAGGGGTACCATAGTGAGCTGAGGCCGTGGAGACTACACTTAATTGGTTTTGCTTCCCTCTGGTCATGCAGCAGCGAGCTAAGGATTCATACTGGTGATTGTTGCCTCCTTCTCTCTCCTTGTTTCTGGGTCTCTTCTTCTAACATTCTTGGCCAATTAATTCTGATAAGCAAGGAGTTGGGTTGCTCTCCTGCTCAGAAGCCTGCCATGACTCTGTTATCACAAGATCACGTCCACACTCTTCTGCCACTTACTCAAAGCCACTCATAAGCTGACCCTGCCCCTAGCTTCCTCTCTGGAGTTTGTATACTGGTCTCTTTCTACCCCACAAGATGTCCCCTTTCCATCTCCTCAATGGCTTCTCCAGCCAATCTCCTCTTTGAGTCACTAGTTGAGCCTAACAGAGGTGCTCATTGACAGGCCTTTGACACACCCAGACACAATGTGCATTTATTACCAAGATCCTAAGCATCAACAGTCACAACACAACATGTTTCTACCACTCTGTGCCTTTGCTTAGGAATACCTTACCTTTTCCTGGAATAACTTTTTTTTTCCTTTTGTTTTTACGCTAACTTTTCATCCTTTGAGATTCAGCTTCAGATCATTTTTCCTGGCTGTTAGTTATTTCTTCCAGCAAAGTTAGTTATTTCTTCCTCCTGTTAGCATTGCATCTGCTACATTATATTCTAGCACTTCTTATACTGCATTGCAACTATTTCTTGGTTGGCTGACCCTACAGAGTTCCCATGGGTTATGATAAATACATGGTTATATCCAATGGCCCATGATTTCTTGATTAACCGATTTACATTTATCAAGAAAACAACTCCGGGGAGGTGAGGGAATTTTCTAAGCATATTTGGCTACAGGATACATTTTCTAATGGACTTCTCTCTGGAGCACTCTTTCCCTGGGCCTCCTTTCTGTGTGCGTGGCCCCATTTCACCTGTCTTTTTAGTCTTCACAAGGTCTGGTTGGTGAGTTGCTGCAGTGGAAAGAACACAGAGTTAGGAATTAGGGACCAGAACTCCAATAAAGCTCAGTCTTAGTTGGGTGGCCTTGGGCAAATGACTTCTCCTTGCTGCGTCTCAGTTTTCCTACCCACAAAATATGGTGGCCAGACTGCATGATCCAGCTCTGTGATCCTAAGATTGTTTGGTCTGGGAATGCCTTGAACAGCATCTAAAAATGACTTTCTGAAAATACTGTCTCAAAATCACCTCAGTGAGGCTCCAGAAGGTAACTGATCCCAAGTAACAAGAGTGCCCTGAGGAACATTCAGAGATCCGGGCCCACAATTCCTGTCATTCCTCGGAAGGTGAGACTTCATTGGCCGGTGGTCCTGTGCTCTGCTGTCTGTATGTCAAATCACCCTCTGTGGGTTTTCCTCCCTCTCTAATTTACCCAAAATCCTCCCTCTTAACCAAAACAGATAGCTTTTTGGGGATCTGATGTTGCCAAGTTTAACTATTTCCTCCTGTGGCAAGCAGAGCTCCTTCAAGGGGCTATAACCAACCATGTAAGCAAGAACTGCTGGCTGAGGAACAGGGATGCTTGCTCAGAAGTCCTAGTCCTGTCAGGATTGAGAATGCCACACCCCCGAGACAACACCCTCTCGGAAGCGGGGCATCTCTCATGAAATCCCCTCCCTTGATGGAAATCTGCTCATGCAAAAGCATTAATCAGAAGGGGGTTTCTTTCTAGATTTGTACTTTTGTCTGGGGAAGCAACTAAGAAAAATATCTGTTGTTTGGAGAGCAGTATAGTTTAAGCAGACCTTCATTTATTCAGTCAACAAACAACGAGTAAGTCATTGTTGCTGTGCCAGGTATAGGACTCCAAGATGCCATGGCAAGGAAGAGGAGCACGTTCTGTCTCTACCCTCTTTTTGAACCTTCCTTCTTTCCTTTTCTTTTCTTTTCTTTTCTTTTTTGTCTTCTCTTCTCTTCTCTTTTCTCTTCTTTTCTTGATGGCATCTCGCTGTCACCCAGGCTGGAGTGTAGTGGCATGATCTCAACTCACTGCAACCTCTGCCTCCCAGGTTCAAGCAATTATCCCACCTCAGCCTCCCTGAATAGCTGGGATTATAGGCACCCTTCACCATGCCTGGCTCATTTTTGGATTTTTAGTAGAAACGGGGTTTCACCGTGTTGGCCAGCTAGTCTCAAACTCCTGACTTCGAGTGATCTGTCCGCCTTGGCCTCCCGAAGGGCTGGGATTGCAGGTGTGAGCCACCGTGCCTGGCCTATTTCTTTTTTTTTAAACTGATAACCAGAGAGACAGTCTCTGCCCCTTTGGCACTTGAATTTAGGTGGGGATGGCAGACCATAAAAGAAGCAATAACAATAAGAGTTATGATAGAAAAAAAATATGGTGTTGCCAGAGAAACATATCACAGGGATACCGCAGCTGGTTTGGAGAAAGTCAAGGAAGGCTTTCTGGAGGAAGTGACCTCTCCCAGAGAGATCCAATGGGCTAAGTAGGAGTTGGCCAGAGTAAGAGGACATGGAAGAGTGGCCCAAGGAGTGGGAATAGCATGTGCAAAGGCTCTGGTGGAGGGAGAGGGAACACCAAATGGGTCTGTGGCTCTACAGAATTTGTATATGCCTGGAACCCAAAGCACAAATAGAGGCCAGGGACCCTAGCCTGAGAGGCTATCGAATGACTGTCAAAGCCCTATAAGTGCATAGTGACATGACCTCAGGTTGTATCTGGAACAACATGTGGGAACTGAAAGATGATCCTAGTATTTAACAGAATGTCAGAGGTGGGAGAAAACTTGGGAGGTTAGTCCTCCAATTCTCTCTTTTATAGATGACTAAACTGAAACTCAGAGATGGTGTGGCTTGTCCGAGGACACTGGATCTCATAGCAACACAGACAGAACCATGAGATGGGACTCTGGTGTTTTGATGGTGTATGCTGATAAGCTGGCTTTCAAAATAGAAAAAACAAAAACCCAAAACCCTGATTTGTAGCATTAACTGATTTCTATGGTATAAATATTCCCCCTGGGGCCGATTTCAAGCTATCCATGTTGAACAACCAGCTCACAAAATTCTGAAATTTTAACAATCTGCTCTTGTGAGCTGGTGTGAGTTAGCTACGGCTCCCGGCAGGAAAGCTGATTATACGTGTCTCTTCCCCGTTCTGTGTTCAGTCACATTACATTGGTAGCTTGAAATCAGCCATGATGGTAGTACTTATACCATGGAAATCAGCAAGGTTTTTCCCCATTGGAAAGCCATTGTTAAGCACTTACCAGGACTCCACTGGAGTATGCAGTCTTCAGGACTAGTAGTCAGAGACTCTCTCATGAAGATAATGGAAAGCATTCCAGTGCGTTAACAGGCCTACACTGGGTTACTTTACATCTCTGGTCTTGATTTCCTCACCTGTAGAATGAGGATAATATCGTATTCAATAAATTTCAGATGTCTCTAAGATACACCATTATTTTTATTTAAATAAACTTTTTGTTTTAGAACAGCTTTAGATTTACAGAATAGTTGCAAAGATAGCACAGAGAGTTGCCACACACCCTACACCAGCTTCCCCTATTAATGAACTAATACTGATACATTATTATTAACTAAGCCCATATTTTATTCCAATTTCCTAAGTTTTTACCTAATGTCATCTTGTCGTTGTTCTAGGATCTCATCCAGAATATCATATTACATTTAGTCATCATGTCTCCTTTGGCTCTTCTTGGCTGTGACATTTTCTCAGCTTTCCTTGTTTTATGACCTTCACAGTCTGAGGAGTACTGGTCAGGTATTTTGAAGAATATCTCCCAATTGGGATTTATCTGATGTTTTCCTCATGATTAGACTCTGATTATGGATTACACAGGAAGACCTCAGGGGTGAAGTCTCATTTTCATTACATAATATCAAAGGTCCATACTATCAACATGACTTATCATTGATATTGACCTTGATAGTCAATATCAAATGTTTGCCAGGTTTCTCCACTGTAAAGTTTCTCTCCTCTTTCATACTGTATTCATTGGAAAGAAGTCATTATATAAAGCCCACACCTGAGGAGTGACAAATTATATTTCACCTCTGTGAGGGCAGAGTAGCAACTAATTTATTTAGAATTCTTCTGCCTGGGTGCATTGTCTCCTCCACCATTATATATGTATTTGCTCATTTATTTATATCAATATGAACTCATAGATGTTTATTTTATATTTTGGGTTATAATTCAATACTAGTTTATTTTGTTGCTCAAATTATTACAGATCTGCTTATTGGGAGCTCCTTTAGGTGGCTCCTGTGTCTCTTTGACATACCCCCATCATTGTGGAGTGGTTTGGTTTTGAGCACTTTCTTACTTTCTGGTATTACAAAATGTGTATTTCTTGCCCCAGTCCTAGAATCAGCCATTTTTTCCTAGGATTCCTGGCTTCTTTTATTGGAGAATGGAAATAGAAACCAAAATCTAGGTGTGAGGTGTGCTAGTGGCTACTGGGATGTCATTTCTTGTAGGCCCTCTCAAAGGACAGAGCAAGGACTTGTATGTGTTCTAATTCATGAATACACACATACACGTAACTCATGTATAATACACATATTAAGTATTTCTATAGTTGACGCTTGAAAAACATGGGAGTGAGTGAGCAAATTGAAAAAACAGTTGAAAATCTGTGTATAACTTTTGACTCCTCCCAGGCTTAACTACTGACACCCTACTGTTGCCCAGAAGCCTTACTGATAACATAAACAGTTAATTGGCACATATTTTGTATGTTACATGCATTATATACTGTATTCTTAAAATGTAAGCTAAATAAAAGAAAATATTTATAGAAAATTATAAGGAAGAGAAAATATATTTACAATTCATTAAGTGGAAGTGGATCATCATAAAAGTCTTCATTCTTATCTCCACATTTGAGAAGGCTGAGGAGGAGGAAGAAGATGAGGGGTTGGCAGAGATGGAAAAGGTGGAGGAGGTGGAAGGGAAGGCAGGAGAGATGGGCATACTTGGTATAACTTCACAGGAATATATCATAATTTCTGTCAGACTCCTTTGCCTTTTCATTTCTCTAAAAATGATTCTATACTATACCAATTCTTCTTCCACCATTTGCTTTAGTTTCAGTGCCCATAAGATAAAAATGTCCATGTTCTGAAAGAAGTCAAAAGCAACCTTGAATAATCAGAATCCTCTGCCAGATTGCCTAACGTCAGTTTTTATTCTGGCACTGCTGCTCTACTTCTTCTTCCTCATCATCTGGCATTGCTTTGGAAGCCTTCATCTCCATCGAGTCACCTTCTGATAATTCTTCTGATGTGGTGTCTATTAGCTCTTGAATTATCCCAAGATCCCTATCTTGAAACCCTTCACCTTGTACCTTTTTTTTTTTTTGCCATATCCAAAATCTCTTTCGTGATTTTCTTGATTGGTCTGTCATAAATCCTGTGAAGTCATGCACAACATCTCAACAGTTTTCTCCTGCAGGAATTTATTGTTTCAGGCTTAATGGCTTTCATGACTTTTTCTAGAACAAGGATGGCATCTTCAGTGGTGTAACCCTTCCAGACTTTCATGATGCTCTCTCTGTTGGGTTTCTTTTCTGTAGCATTGACAATGCTTTCCACAGAGTACTATATAGTACTATATATAATGAGCCCTAAAGGTTTTTAGGATCCCCTTATTAAGAGGCTGAATTAGAGACATTGTGTTTGGGGGCAAGTAGACCACTTTGACATCTTTGATGTTCAACTTGTGGGGTTCTGGATGGCCAGGGATATTGTTCAATATCAAAAGAACTTTAAAAGGTAGTCCTTTACTAGCAAGGTACTTCCTGACTTCAGGGACAATGAAACCAATTGTCCAACGAAACCAATCCAGAAAAGGTATTCTTGTTGTCCGGGTCCTTTTGTACAACCAAAAGACTGGGGGCTGGGGTTTATCTTTTCCCTTCAAGGCTCTAGGGTTAGCAGCTTTATAGGTAAGAGCAGGGTTGATTATAAACCTGACTGCATTTGCACAAAACAGTGGAGTTAGAATATCCCTTCCTGCCTTAAATTCTGGTGCTTGGTTATCTTCCTTACTAATACATCTTCCTTTTTTTTTTTTTTTTTCCAGAATAGGGCACTTTTGCCTGCATCAAAAACCTATTTGGGCAGATGTCCTTTCTTCTCAATGATTTTCTTAATGGTGTCTGAGAATTTGTCTGCTGCTTCTTGGTAGACAGAAGCTGCTTCTCCTGTTATCTTGACATTTTTTAAGACAAATTTCTTTCTGAAATTATCAAACCATCCTTTGCTGGCATTATATTTTTCAGCTTTAGATCCTTTACCTTCCTTTTGCTTTATCGTATAACTTCCCTTCTTGAATCATATTAGAGTAAAAAGGTATTTCACAAAAAGTGCAAGGTTTTCATGCCTGCTGGCACAGCTGCAACAACTTTACAAATTATCTTTATCTTTCCTTTTTTTTTTTTTCCCACAATAGTGCTTACATTTGATTCATTTATCTTGAGATGTCAGGCAACCACAGATGTATACCTCAATTTATGGCACATATCAAGAAATTCAACTTTTTCTTCTAATACCATGACTTTTGAGAACACTTCCAGCATCACTAGTGAATGGCACTGAGTATTGTACTAAACACAATGAAAAATACTCAAGAACTGCCAGAGATCACTTTTTACTGTGATACACAATTTGCTGGAGAGAGGAACTGCTCATATGGAGGTGATTAGCATCACATGGCCTTTTAAGGAGATACTCACAACACTTGAGCTTACCACAATAGCAACAGGAAGTGGCTACAAAATTATTATAGTAATACAGTATGTAGTACAGTTAATTTATGCAATTATGACTTAATATTGCATCTTTATTTTTCATGACTGCAAATGGCACCAGGTATGGTTGGTGTTTGCATAAGTTTTGATAAATTTTAGCTTTTTATGATAGATTTATGTATACTTTATAGTAGTAAATGATAAAATAGACTACTGTCTACATATATTGTATTATTCGTGACATGCCTAACTTGTGCTTAATCTTTTCAATATTTCTAGGGTATGTGGTTTGTCTGCAAGTTTTTTCAAGTTGTCTAAATCTCCAAACATTTTTCCAATATATTTATTGAAAAAAAATCTATGTATTAGTGGACCTAGGTAGTTGAAACTCATGCTGTTCAAGGGCCAATTGTATATGTAACCATCTTGGTCTATGTGAAGCTATATGAGCTCACACTGATGTCTAATTCTAATCTGTTAACATATGGATCATTCTAGCCTCTTGCTTATCTGTGAACTCCCACTCTGACATTAAGAAACCTAGCTCCCACCACCTGCCACCCATTTACTTAAGTGTTCATTCCTGGTGTATATGCATAGAATTGTTAACCCACAGTACTGTGGGAAAAACTTTTATCAACTAGGGTACTGTAGTAGTTTGCTTGGGCTGCCATAACAAAATACCACAAACTGGGTGAGTTAAACAATAGAAATGTATTTTCTTATAGTTCTGGAGGCTGGATGTTCAAGATCAAAGTACCAACAAATTCCGAGGGCCATAACAGAAGGATCTGTCCCAAGTTTCTCTCTTTGGCTTGCGGATGGCTGCTTTCTTGCTACTTGTTTGCATGGTCACTCCTCTGTGCACATGCACACCTGGTGTCTTTCTGTATGTCTGAATGTCCACTTCTTATCAGGACACCAGTCAGATTGGAGTAGAGCCCATCCTACTGGCCTTATTTGAGTTAAATGACCTCTTTAAAGGCCCTGTCTCCAAATACAGTCATTTTCTGAGGTATAGAGGGTTAGGGCTTCAACATACAAATTTTTGAAGAACACAATTCAGTCACATACCAAGTGTAGTGCTTAGGCTTAGGTCAGCACCTTTCTTACCCACCCTTCAATGAAGTTGTTTCATACATTTGTGATACAGATAAGTTATTTTGTCACATGTTGCACTCCATCTGGGATTTCTCAGTTTCCTAAATAATTTTTCAAATTTGTGTATATTAAGTTTCACTCTTTGTGCCGTAAAGTTTTATGGGTTTTAACAAATGCATAGCATCTTATAACACCATTACATTGTCATACAGAATGGTTATATTGACTTAAAAACCCCCTGTGCTTTACCTATTCAACTCTCCCCTCCTCCCCTAAGCCCCTGGTCACCACTTATCTTTTTTACCAACACCGTAATTTTGCCTTTTCAGAATGCCATTTAATTGGAATCAAACACTATGTAACCTTTTCGGACTGGCTTCTTTCACCTGGCAATATGCATTTAAGATTCATCTATGTCTTTTTGCTGCTTGACAGCTCATTTCTTCTTATTTTTAAATAATATTCCACTTTATAGCTGTACCACAGTTTGTTTATCCATTCACTATTGAAGGACATCTTACTTCCAGTTTTGGTGATTATGAGTAAAGCTACTACAAACACTCACATGCAGATTCTGGTGTAAACATGTTTTCCAATCAGTTGGATAAATACCTAGGAGAGCAATTGCTGGATCATATGGAAGACTATGCTTAGCTTTCTAAGAAACTGCTAAACTGTCTTGCAAAGTGACTGAATCATTTTGCATTTCTATCAACAGCAAATGAGAGTTCCTGTTGTTGCACATCCTCTCTAGTAATTAGTATTGTTAGTTCTTGGATTGTAGTCATTCTAATAGGTGGGTAGTGGTATCTAATTGTTGTTGTAATTTGCAATTTACTAATGATAAATGATGTTACACATCTTTTCCTATCTTATTTGACATCCGTATATCTGCATATCTGTAAAGGTATCTTTACAGATCTTTTGCCCATTTTTTAATTGAGTTGTTTTCTTATTGTTGAAGGGTTTGTTTTTGTTTTTGTTTTCTTCTAAAACAGGGTCTCACTCTCATGAGACTGCAGTACAGTGGTGTGATCCTAGCTCACTTAACCTTGAACTCCTGGGCTTAAGCTGTCCTCCTGCCTCAGTCACCCAGGTAGCTGGGGCTACAGGTGTATGCCATTGCGCCTGGCTAATTTTTTAGTTTTTTTGAGATGGGGTGTTGCTCTATGGCCCAGGCTGATCTCTAACTTTTGGCCTCAAGCGACCGAAAGCTCTTGGATTATAGGTGTGAGCCTCCATGCCTGGCCTTACTGTTGAGTTTTAAGAGTTCTCTGTATATTCTGAATACAAATCCTTTATCAATTAAGTGTTTTTCAGATATTTTCTCCCAGTCTGTGGCTTGACTTTTTATTATCTTAATAGTGTCTTTTAATGATATCATATCTTTTGCAGCAACACAGATAGAATTGGAGGCCATTGTCTTAAGCGAAACAACTCAGATACAGAACAGCAAATATTGCATGTCTTCACTTGTAAGTGGGAGATAAATAAAATATGCATGCACATGTGAGTAGAGTATGGCATGATGGACAATGGTGACTCAGGGGGGTCAAAGGGAGTGGGTGATAGGAGGATGCTTGATGGGTACAATGTGCATTGCTCCAGTGATGGATGCACTGAAGACCCTGACATCACCACAGTGCAGTATATCAATGTAGCAAAATTGCATTTCTACCCCATGCATATATACAAATTAAAAAGTATCTTTTTGGGCCGGGCGCGGTGGCTCAAGCCTGTAATCCCAGCACTTTGGGAGGCCGAGATGGGCGGATCACTAGGTCAGGAGATCGAGACCATCCTGGCTAACATGGTGAAACCCCGTCTCTACTAAAAAATACAAAAAACTAGCCGGGCGAGGTGGCGGGCGCCTGTAGTCCCAGCTACTCAGGAGGCTGAGACAGGAGAATGGCCCAAACCCGGGAGGCGGAGCTTGCAGTGAGCTGAGATCCGGCCACTGCACTCCAGCCTGGGCGACAGAGCGAGACTCCGTCTCAAAAAAAAAAAAAAAAAAAAAAAAGTATCTTTTGAGGAGCATAAGTTCTGAATTTTAATAAAGTCCAACTTATCAATTGTTTTATTTCATATATTGTGTTTTTGGGTGTGTTGTATCTAAAACCTCATCACCAAACCCAAAGTCACCTAGATTTTCTCCTGTGTTTTATTCTAGAAGTTTTGTAGCTTACTGTTTGATATTTAGATATATGATCTATTTTGAGTTAATTTTTGTGGAAGGTGTAAAGTCTATGTCGAGGTTCTTTTTTTTTCAATATTGATGTCCAGTTGTTCAAGCACCATTTGTTGTCAAGACTGTTCTTTTTTCATTGCATTGCCTTTGCTCCATTGTCAAAATTCAGTTGGCCGTATTTGAGTCTATTTTGAGGCTCTCTATTCTGTTTCACTGATCTTTGTGTCTGTTATTTCCCCAATACCATGCTGTCTTGATTACTATAGCTTCATAGTAAGTCTCAAAATTGGGTAATGTGAGTCCCCCAACTTTCTTCTTCTTCAGTAATGTTTTGGCTCTCCTATGTCTTTTGCTTTTCCATACAGATTTTAGAACAAGTTGCTGATATCTGCAAATTAGCTTCCTGGGATGTGGATGGGTATTGTATTGAATCTATAGATTAAGTTGGGGACAATTAACATCTTAACAATATTGAAGCTTCTAATCCATGAACATGAAATAACTCTTCATTTATTTAGATTTTCCTTGATTTCTTGTGTCAGCGGTCTGTAGTTTTCTACATACAGATCCTGTACATATTTTGTAAGATTTATACTTAAGCATGTAATTTTTTTGTGTGCTACTGAAAACGGTATTTTTTTTTATTTCGAGTCTCAATTTTTCATTGCAAATATATAGGACATCAGATGACTTTTGCATGTTAACGTTGTATCCTGTAACCATTCTATTATGCTTATGAATTACAGGAGTTTTTGTCAATGATTTTGGATTTTCTACATAGACAATTATGTCATATGTGAATAAAGACAATTTTGTTAATTCCTTCCTAATCTGCACACCTTTTATTTCCTTTTCTTGTTTTATCATATTAACTAGAACTCCAGTACAATGTTGAATAGGAATGTGGGGAGAGGACCTTCTTGTCTTGTTATAGACCTTAGCGGGAAAGCATCCAGCTACTCACCATTAAGTATGATATTAATAGTAATTTTTTTTTGTAGATGCTCCCTACTAAGTTCAGAAAATTCTCCTCTCTTCCTAATCTGCTGAGAATTTTTATAATGAATGGGTATTGGATTTTGTCAGATGCTTCATCTGCATTACTTGATAAGATCAAATGATTTTTCTTCTCTAGGCTATTGATATTTTCAAATGTTGAACCAGCTTTGCATACCTTGAATAAATCCCACTTGGTTGGGTATATAATTCTTTTTATACATTGTTAGGTTTGCTATTTTTTTGAGAAATCTTTGCATCTATGATCATAAGAGATATTATATTGGTCAGTAGTTATATTTTCTTGTAATATCTTTGTCTGGTTTTAGTGTTTGGGTAATGCTGACCTCATAGAATGAGTTAGGAAGTACTCCTTTTGCTTCTATATTCTGGAACAGATTGTGGAGAATTGGTGTCATTTCTCCCTTAAGTGTTCGATAGAATTCACCAGTGAAACTCTCTGGGTCTTATACTTTCTTTTTCGGGGAAGATTATTAATTACTGATTTGATTTCTTTAATAAGTAGAGGCCTATTCAGATTATCTCTTTCTCCTTGTGTGAATCTTGGTAGTTTGTATCTTTCACAGAATTGGCCCATTTCATTTAGTTATCAAATTTGTGGGCATAAAGTTATTTACAGTGTTCATTTATTACTGTTTTCACATTCCTGTGATCAACAGTGATGACACTGCTTACATTTCTTGTATTGGTTATTAGTGTCTTCTCTCTTTTTCTGGGTTAGCTTGGCTATAGTCTTGTCAATATTATTGGTCTTTTTTAAAAAGCAGTTTTTGGTTTTATTAATTTTTCTCTATTGTTTTCCTGTTTTACATTTCATTAATTTATGCTCTGATTTCTATTATTTGTTCGTTTCTGCCTTAGGTTGAAATTGCTCTTCTTTTCTAGTTTCTTGGAACAGAAGCTTAGTTTATTGATTTTTAAGTTTTTCTTATTTTTTAATGTACACATTAAATGCTATAAAATTCTGTTGAAACACTGCTTTCACCATATTCCACTAATTTTGATAGGTTGTATTTTCATTTTCACTTAGTTTAAAATATTTTAAAATATTTCTTAAGAGTTCTTCTTTGACCCCTGTGCTCTTTAAAAGTATATTGTTTTATCTCCAAATAATTAGATAGTTTCCAGCTATTTTTCTCTTATTGATTTCTGGTTTAATTCCATTATGATCTGAAAGTTTTTTTGTCAATTTTAATTCTTTTCAATTTAAGGCAGTTTTTCTGGTCTAGATGTGATCTATCTTGATGACCATTCCATGCAAGCTTAAGAAGAATGTGAATTCTTATGTTATTGGATAGCTATTTTATAAATGTCAATTAGATTAAGTTGATTGCTAATGCTGTTCAGGTCAACTATATCCTTACTGATTTTCTGCCTGCTTGATCCATCACTGAAAGAGGGGATTTGTCTGTTTCTCCTTTCAGTTTAATCAGTTTTTTGGTAGCAGCTTCATTGAGATATAATTCACATACTATGTAATTCATGCATTTAGAGTATACAAATCAATGGTTTTTAGTATATTCAAACAGTTATGCAGTCATCACCACAATCAACTGTAGAAGATTTTCGTCACACCAAAAAGGAACTCTGTTCCTTTTAACAATCATCCTCCAGTCCTTCCATCCCCTCACCCTGAGCCTTAGGCATCCACTTATCTACTTTCCTTTTAGATTTGCGTGTTCTAGACATTTTGCATAAATGGGATCACACAGTACATCGTTATTTGTTACTGACTTCTTTTATTTAACATTATGCTTTCAAGATCCACTTTCTAGCGTGTATTAGAACTTCTTTTATCACTGAATAATATTTCATTGTTTGGATATACCACATTTTGTTTATTCACTCTCAGTTGATGGACACTTAGGTTATTTCTACCTGCTGCTGTAAATATTAGTGTGCAAGTTTTTGAGAAGACTCACGTCTTCATTTCTGTTGGGTATATACCTAGGAGTGGACTTGCTGGGTCAAGTAGTAACTCTATGTTTTACTGAGGAACTCCCTGCATGTTTTCCAAAAATGGCTGTACTATTTTACATTCCCACCAGCAATGTATGAAGGCTCTAGTTTCTCTAAATCCTCACCAACACTTGTCATTATCTGTTTTTCTTATTATATATCCACCTGGATCATCACATCCCACAGTGGTTTTGAGTTCTATCATTTCTTGCCTCTGTCAGTTTTGACACCCTGTTGTTAGGTGTATACCTGTTTAGGATTTTTAGACTATCTTGAGGAACCGACATCTTTATCATTATTTAATGCCTTCTTTTTGCCTGATAATTTTCTTTGTTTTGAAGTCATCTTTGTCTGAAGCTAATATAGGCACTCCAGCTTTCTTTTCACTAACGTTAGCATAGTAATTCTTTCTCTATCCTTTTACTTTGAACCTGTCTGAGCCTTTATATTTAAAGTGGTTTTCTTTTAGAAAACAGATTGTTGAGTATTGTGGATTTTTGGTTTGTTTTGGTTTGCTTGCTTGTTTTGCTCATTTGTTTTATCCACTCCATCTCTGTCTTTTAATTGATATATTTAGACCATTCACATTTAAAGTGATTATTGATATAGTTGGGTTAATATCTACTCTCTTTATCCCTGTTTTTGTTTTTTTTTGGGGTTTTTTGTTTTTTTGTTTGTTTGTTTGTTTGTTTGTTTTTGAGACACAGAGTCTCACCCTGTCACCCAGGCTAGAGTGGTGCAGTAGCATGATCTTGGCTCACTGCAGCCTCCACCACCCGGGTTCAGGCAATTCTCATGCCTCAGCCGCCCCAAGTAGCTAGGATTACAGGCACGTGCCACCATGCCTGGCTAATTTTTGTATTTTTAGTAGAGACAGGGTTTCACCATGTTGGCCAGGCTAGTCTCGAACTCCTGACCTCAAGTGATCTGCCCACCTTGGCCTCCCAAAGTGTTGGGGTTACAGGTGTGAGCCCCCGTGCCTGTCCTCTTTATCACTGTTTTCTGTTTGTTATATTCATTTTTTATTCCCTTTCCCCCTATCTTTTTTGTTGTTGTTTTTTTTTTTTACTAAAAAGAAAAATTACCAGTTGTATGTTGCATCTTAATTTCAGATTTTTTAAAGTATGAAAAAAGTGTGTTCTAGAATCTATAACATATTGTCATAGCACCCTCCCCATAGAGAGATTGTGAGGCTTAAATAGAACAATGCATTAATGTACTTAGCCCAGTATTTGGTTAGGCAGTGAGCACTAGATATTAACTATTGCTATAATTACTGTATTAGTGCTGCCCAGCTACTTTATGGACCTCACAGCTGATTTAGACACCCCAATTCTATCACTGCATCACAGTTGAGAATAATTACCCTAAATACATAGTTCTGGCTGCTGTTTTGTGGTCAGCTACTGCAAGTATGTTCTCTTTGCATGTTTATTCTATGGTCTGTGGTTAAATGCAGAACTCTAAAGTCAGACATCCATGTGTTTGAATACGAGACTGTAGTTACAGATATCTGAACTTAAAGAGGTTTCTTAATCTCTCTCAATCTCATTTTAGTCACCTGAAAATATTTATACTAATACCTTCCTCATAGAATGTGGTCAGGACCTAGCAGGGGCCCAAATCATAGATATTATTATTGTCATCAGTTGTCCTCATATCTCTTCCTCTTGACAAGGTGCTCCCTGTGGCTCAGTCTCCCTTTTTGAGCTGGCAATGCTGGGGAGAAGTACTTTGGACCTGACGAAGGCAGAGGCTGCATATAAGAATTTAAGCATTAGCAGGGGGAATGTCTTGACCTATGGTGAAAGATCTCTGCAGGTAGACTTTGCAGTCCCTGACTTGCAGTGGAAGGGGGATGTGCTGCCTGCTCACCTGCCTCGTGGAGAGGCTCCCACTTAGCCCTGGGTAGGGGTAGCTTTTGGGCAAAAAGAGATTCCTGAGGGATGAAGGCAATAGGGGTGACATGACATGTGACCCCTTCTCACACCCATCATATCATAAAGCAGTGAGTCCTGAACGAGGACCAGCCACTTATTCGTCAGTCCTGGCTCTGGTGGGGACCTCAGATAGATGACTGGGCTTTGTCTCTACAGTTTTCTCTTCAGGACTATTCGAGATACTGCTAGTTATTCATCTTCCTTTATTTCATTATTTTCCTCTTATATTTTTGTCATCTGACTCTGCAGTTTGGGTTTAATGGGAAGGAATCACTGCCTCTCTCTTCACTCCCCAGACACATTTTAATGTCTGAACATCTACGAGGCTGGGCCTATGGACCCGAATGAGCAGGGAGAAGCATATCTGCAGAAGAACCCTGCAGTTCTTGGCTCTGCTTCGCAGCAGTGGTGGGTATGTCGACTGGCACGGAACTCGGGGTTCTGTATAGACCTCGGGGGTATAAACCTGTGTAGAACTCAGCCTGCCCTGAGAGGACATTTCTGTGTCTTTCTTAGTGTCCAGTGATCAGGGGGGCTTTGTGGATGATTTTTCTGAGTTAAGATTACAGTCTTCCCAGAGATTGGGCATTGCCTGACCAATAGGGCTGGAAATAATATTGTCCTCCCAGAGTCCAAGGCTTTTAAGAGAATCTAAAACCCTTTCCCTCAAGAAAGCCCATTCACTGTGCCTTATGATTTCGTGAGAATTCTAATATACTGATGTGAGTTTAAAATATATGTGTGTGTGGTGAATTAGAGTAATTGTCTGGATTACTTAAGCCAAAAAAAAGGCAAGATTTAGAGAAAAATATTCGAGACCTTTATAATATATGTTTAGGGATCTTTCTTATGATTATGTATTCTAGAAGGTCCCAGGAACTCTTGTGCCATTGACCTGGGCTGGTGAGGACGTACCAGGACAGTCCCATGAAGGTGTCCAGCCTCTCCCAAGTGGCCCTCCACATGAGTCACGCTGCTGTTGTTCCATCTGATGTTCCTGCTTGACCACAGTGTAGTGCAAGCATCAGTTCTAGGCACTGGCACGTTCTCTTTGGATTAAGATGGCAGGGAAGTAGTATTTCACAAGTATCAACTATCCAAAGCAGAACAGAGGTGCTAAGCTCAGCCATTCACCTTGGCCTCTTGCCATCTGCTCTTCTGCACTTCCATAGGGCAGACATTCCCAGATGTTGCCGCCCATCCTGCCAGGTCCCTGTGAAGCAGGGGGAGTGATTTTGCTATTGGCAAGAGTCTAAAAACCTAACATTTTTTTTTTGCACAAAGAGATGCACATAAAACCCATAAAATCTCCTAAAACCCAAATCCGCAGTGAAAAATTTTCATCTAGTCTCTCTTGCTCAGAGATTTGAGCCACCAAACACATGGCTGGAAGAATAAGCTGAGAGGGCTGTCAGGAACCAAGACGCCCCATTTCTTTTCAAATTCCTCAGCATTCTCCACTGGGGACCCCTTTATCATCTAATCTCATGCTGTGTATATACAACATGGTATCTGGCCATTGTTGCATACAGCAGGCCAGATGTTGAAAATACCTCTATGTGCATCAGTGCTTGCATCAAAGCTCCCAAGTTCTTTTTGTATATTTGTCTGAATTATAAATCAGTGTTTTAGATTCAAGCAAGATTCAGAGGTAAAATTAAGCCAGCCTGGAACCAGACACAGGCCGCTTTCCCCCTCTGTAATTAGCACCCCATCACAGAGGGTACCAGGTACCACGGGGAACTCGACTGCGAGAGAGTGATCCCACCCTTTGCCTTCTCTTTTATCTTTGTATATGACTCTTCATCTTTGATTTTCTTTTTGATATAAGACATAGACATTTATATTGTGTCAACCAAGGGCCTAAAGTTACAGAGGAAAGAGTTTGCTTTATAATGTTCCAGGGCAGGAGGATTGGGGTGAGGTTTCTCCAAAAGGTGAATGATCATTTGCCCAGTGGCTTATGGGATTTTGGAGTGTGGGTACAGATGTAATGCTTGCTTAGTCTCAAAATGTTTCATTTTTATTAGTCTTGTCTCCCCAACCAAATTGCTAGCCCTTGGAGGTCAGAGACCATGACCTCTCCTTCTCTTGGATCCTCCAAGGTATGCAGCTTAGGGCTGTGTCTAAGGTAAGCCAACTTCAGAGAGGTGACCACACTCCTCTATGATGGAGAATGTCACGGGAGAGTTGCTTTCTAGGACTTCTCAGGAAACAGTGTACACAGGTGGACATGAGCTGCCTTGCACCTGTAATACACAGGATTCTAACGTAAACATCCCTGTGACCCAGTAATGAGCAGTTTGGTAACTGTGACCTGGTTGCTTTCATCCCAGTTTCAAATAATAAGATGATTAAGAAAAATGTGCAAGGAGGTTGGAGAACTGCTGAGGTCACTGTTGACACTTTGAAACAATTAGGAAATCAGAAGGCTGGGTTACCATGAGTATATGCTCCCCACCTTTACAGTCTGCCCTTCACTGAAAGCAAGTGGGTCCTTTGATTGATGGGGTTTGGTCTGTGCAGCCTTCATTTGCTTGTTAGCCAAGTTCATGGTCTATACATCTGTCCCCACCCTCCTCTGTGGCTGGCCGGAGACACTAATTCAGTCATCACGCATGGTGTTGTTTCTGAAAAGGATGCCTATTCGGAGAAAAAAAGCCCCCTGAAGTTCTGGCTAGAGCAATAGGAGGAGTAAAAGCATCCCTTACTGAAATGAGGGAAAGGAGAAAGAGTAGCCATGGAGAGTGCACTGCAGCTGTTAGGTCTAGGAGGGGAAAACAAAACCGGAGAGCAGGCATTTCACTTGGAGAATCTAAAGAATTGCAGGGTGGTTTCTCTTGCTATTGTTTGAAGGGAAGTCAGCAGTCAAGAAAATTATTGGTCAAATTTCACAGAAGAAGGAACATGACACAGAAGATTTTAGTTTTAATAGCTCAGAATCAATCTGATGTTTCAAGGAAAAGGAAGAGAACAATTGACTACCAAAAGTATTGGAGACTGCCACTGAGCTCTTCCCAAAAGCAAGTAAGGGCACCAGAGTGGGGGGAGTTTCTCTCCTTTGCCATAAGGAAATAGACTGACGTTTTTAAACCAACATACCAGAGTTTATACATTCAAATGAGTATTGTCCTCTCCTTTAATGGTCCTCTTGGGAGACTTCATTCTCAGGGCAAAAATAGTGCTTTTACATTGAATATGTCTACATTCCTCTCTAGGTTTTTATTTGACTACATAGTCTCTTTTGGCTAATAATCCTGCTTTGGGGGTAGATCTGATTTCTGAAAATCATTTTGTATCCAAAATAATGTAAGCCCATAAAGGAAAAACCTGATTTTTCTGAGTTGGCTGTGAAATGATGGATTCTGAAATTAATTCTACATGAGGTCCGGAAATCATATGGGCAGAGATATCAGTGCTCCCCATGGTACCTTCTGGGGAGCCGGAAGTTCAGCCAACCTGGGTGATTACTCACTTGTGAGTCAGATACTCCTGTGATGGGATCCTCCCTCCACATGTGGATCCTAAGCCAGTTCTTTCTACCTTCTGATCCTCAATTTTCTCACTTAAAAGCTGGGATAGTAATAGTATCTACCTCATGGGATTACTGTGAATCTTAAATGAGGTGATGCTTGGGAAAACTCATAGGAAGGGCTTAGTAATTGCTTATTATTATTATTATTATTATTATTATTATTATTGATCCCTTACATTGCCATAATGTGGAGCCAGGTACATGGTAGGTAATCACTAAATCTTTGTCAATTGGTTGCAGGGTTGTTGCTGAGGGTGTCAGGTTTTGACTTGAAAGTACACCTGTATTTGAAGAGTTGGGTCATCTGAGGTAACTCCAGGACTAGAAAAACATTTCTAATCCTCAATCCTGTAAAACACTTCAAAATGGCATTTGTTCACCTCTAAGATCTACCCTAGCTCTAATAGTCCCTGAAATCATGATGCTGAATTACATAAAACAATGGGATTAATGTGAACAATGAGAAAAAATGTTGATAAATAGCATGGATAATTGAAGAATGAATAGTCAGAGCCAGGTAACTCTAGAGGAAAAGCTTAGATGACAGTTTTGTGGAATGATCAATGGGAGAGACTCCTTTGAGGTTGTTTAAAATGATGACATCATTGTTTAACTCGAGCATGGGAACCATCACCAGGAGGAAACCTACCTGAAATTCTACACTCAGAAGAGTTGGCACTTGGGTAGCTGTGGGACATGGTGGAGAAAGAAACTAGGCAAAGTTGGCCAAAGAGCTTGTCATTGTTCTACAATGATCTCAAATTGGAAAAGGAGGTTTTTACCACTTTTCCAAAGGTTTGGAAGAGAAAATAGCTACTGGTGGCTGTGAAAACACTGCATTGGCTGCAAAAACCAGTGTGATCTGGTATCAGAAGCAAGGTGTTAAATATTATCCAAAAAATGCAGACACAACATACTCTTCATGGAAAGCCTTGGACTAACAAAAGAGAAAAATGGAGATGGCTTCAATAAGGAGGCTCCCCATGCTGTTATAACCACAGAATACAGAGCATGAAGAAACGGACTTAAGTTACAGCCAAAGAGATGGCAGATGAGGCCTAAGGAAAAAGACTTTCTTACCCTTCTTGAAGATAAGGCATAAGAATGAAGATCCCTAGAGATGGATGGGAGTCACTGTGGAATCTGGAAGTTTGGGCGTTGACCTGTGTGAAAGCAGGCCCAGAGCAATGACCCCAGGGAGTCTGGGAGCCTCCAAGAAAGCAGAGACTTCACCCAAGAGTCTCATTCGAACAACCTGACTGAATCTCAGCCTGCAACAGATGGAGCAAAAGTTCCATCTTAAGACGCTGGAGGCTAAATGGGTTAGGAGTGGAGGGGGAAGTGCACGAACTCAGCTCTGGGAGGAAGAGAGCAAATGGCCTGTGGAAGTTTTCCTATCTCTGGCTCTTTGGAACCATGGAGTCAACACGATAAAATTAGCAGAGCTAAGTAGGCAGATTTGTGGGGATGGAGGCATAATTGGTCCTGTTTTTCTCTAGTCTTGACCTAACTGAAGTTCACTGGGTATGTAATGGAAAAAAAACAAGCAGCTTGATATAAAAATGCAGGAAATGCCTGCAATCACTGCTGATTACAGTAGCAGCCTTCCTTCTGTTATTTTTGTGAAAGAGAAAAAAAAAAAGAGGGGGGTTGTTAGGTCTTTTTTTTTTTTTTTTTCCCTTTCCTAAACTTTAGAAACAACTTGGGCTATTAGTTCTTTTTAGGGCATTCTTTACTCTAGCTAAATGATGTCACTTAATCTTTATAAATAAAGTGGGTGGGGGGAGACATTTAAATTCTTATCATAAATAAAATTCCTGAGTATAAAATACATACAAATGGTTCTAAATATGGTTTATTGGCCCTAAGGGCTTGTGTTGTCCGAATTCCCCTAATTTCTAATCTCTCTAGGCTGAACAGGATGAATTTAGTTTTTAGCGTAGTGCCTCATTTTGCAGTATGGTTTGCGTTCGTGCTAGGAGAGGAACACCGTTTCCAGCGATTTATCTCACAGAAACCATCTCTGCTTAGCAAGTGAAGAAATATTTGCAAAGAGACTCTTTCAACCAGGGGATTGAGAAACACGCGTTGTTCCGGCAGCAGAGAGAGAGTACGTAGATTCTCACCAAAATGGAGCTTGTGAGGAACACTCCACTCAACGTGTTAGTATCACTACTTATATCTTCATTTTGGCTTCAGGATTCTCAATTCCTGTTGCTAGAATTTAGATAGAACTGTTGAAGTCTGTAATGATAATGTGTCTTTTAAAATGTCATCTTGGAATTTGTTGGATTCTGCTGGCTGGATTTGTTGGATTCTGTTGGATTTTAGTTGGCGGGTACCCTGGGAGTTTGCAGCTGGGAGGCTCCTTGGGCACCTTTTGGAGATGCTGTGCTTTGTCTGTTAAGCCCTGGGGCTCCTTTGTTCATAAGGTTTCAAAAGATGCTGTCATTCTGGGACTGAGAAAACTCTTCTCCCCAGCATGAAGCTCAGATAAAAAAATAGAATGTGGTTCTTAAGCAGAAACATTGTTAGGAGGAAACGCACTGACCTCATGTTCAGACACTCATCGGCCATAGTCTCTTCACCTCCCCGATGAAAAGTGGTTCTTGGTGTTCCTCTAGCATAATGGTTCTCAACCACTAGTGGTCATTTTATCTCCAGGGGAGATTTGGCAATGTCTGGAGACATTTTTGGTTGCTGAAACTTGGGGATAGGGGCCAGGAGAGTGCTGTTGGCCTCTAGTGGGTAGAGGCCAAGGATACTGCTAAACATTCTGCAATGCACAGGACGGTCCTCACAACAAAGAATTATCCAGCCTAAGACGTCAGTAGTGCCCAGGCTGGAAAACTTGCTCTAGATGCAAAGTACTGTGCTTCTGTGACTCTGAAAGTTTGGGGTAGCTGTGAGCTAACAGGTCTCTTGTTTTGGCTAGTAAGGTGTATACAGATTTTTGCCGTGGTGTTTAGGTAGAGTACAGCCAGATTTGCAGGTTTCTCAGACCCTGGAGAAATCAGATGGAGATGGTGTAGGCTTTTTAAACTCTTCTGAAGATAGGAAAAGGCATAAGGGAGAGACTTCTATTTGTCATTTCACTTCTTTTCTCTACTCAACACGTTTTTGTAACTTCTCAGATTGTATTGAACTTTCTTTCAAAGGACGCCACCCATGTTTCAAAAACCAGAGGCTTGTTTTCTTTTCCTGTCAATATTAAGTCAAGAAATATATTTAATCTATCCATACTGTAGAAACTAGAATAGTCTGAATAGAATCCTGTCTTCTTACTGATGTGTTAATATCAACTTTCCACCACTTGCAGCTGTTAGTTTGTTCACTATGAATCTGTGGCATTTGACCGACATGATCAGGAAGATGATTTTTTAAAACCCAACTCAATCAAAGCTGTAAAATTTATTGTCTAAGAAAGCATAGGAGCCTTTTGAACTACTTGGATTCATTCCCAAATTAAAACCCTTTCTTTTGAGAGAAACTGTGTTTCAAACAAACCGAACTTTTTAAAATGTCACTTTACCATCGCAGCGCCATCTAACCAGAGTGTCTTCACCCACCCTTTCAGCAACTTTTGTCGGGATTGTGTGCCAATAATGCTTTGGTATTCTTGGGGTTAATAAGCTTAAGAATATACAGGCAGACAATTTTCATTTCTACCTTGGTGCACCCATTGTAAAGTAGTCATCGCATTGTTTATGGCCTCTTGGGGCCAGACTGCCTTGAATGTTTTATGGCATGAGATCAGTCCCCATGATCTGAGGTGGGCCCCACCCTGCACACTGAGAGATGTCCCCTGGTCCTGTTCTGTCTGACACCAGGGTGCCTGGCACAGTCATTGCCTGTCTTTGACATACAGGTACCTGCAACTCCCTGCCCAGTCTGTACAGTATCACACGGTGGACTCTGAGATATTATAGAGGTGCCCATAGGGAATTTACAGGACCTGGCATGGTGCTGGGCTTGTAAAAGACGGCTAAAATATATTGACCAATTGGTGGATGGGAATTCCGGGTTGATGGTCAGGCTTACCAAATTCAAGGCAAAGATCATAAACGCTAGGCTTTCAGCACATGTCAGTGAGCACATTTAGTCTGACAACAGACAGGTGTGCCAGCCCTAAATGCATACCCTCAGGGCCTCGTACACCTAAACATGTACTGAACTGGTGCTCATGAATGCCTGTGGACAGGAGTCAAGATCTGACCATGGAGAAAAGACAGCACTGTTCTTTCTTGCCAGTCAGCTCACTCATTGAGACGGTTTCTCCTAAGCTGGGTTTGCAGGGAACTTAAAAGGAGTAAATCAGACCAAGGGAAATCATTTACATTCACCAGTATTCTTCTCTTTTCACCCTTTTTCCCTCCTTCCCTCCTTTCTTTTTTCCTATTGAAATATAATAGGCCTACAGTCGAGTACCCAGTTCTTAGATATTAATGAATTTTTATATGAATACACCCCTATGTAACCCAAATGAAGATACAACATATTCCCAGCACTAGGCAGACTTCCTTAGGCACCTTCCAGTCAGTGGTCCCCACTGCCTGGAGAGGTAGCCACCATTCTGCCAATAGGTAAGTTTTGTATTTAGGTCTCTTTATTTGTGTTTTGTGTTTGTTTGTTTTTGTTTTTTTGAGATGGAGTCTTGCTGTGTCGTCCAGGGTGGAGTAAAGTGGCGTGATCTTGGCTCACTGCAACCTCTGCCTCCTGGGTTCAAGTGATTCTCCTGCCTCAGCCTCCTGAGAAGCTGGGATTACAGGTGCATGCCACTATGCCCAGCTAATTTTTGTATTTTTAGTAGAGACAGGGTTTTGCCATGTTGGCCAGCTGGTCTCAAACTCCTTACCTCAAGTGATCCACCCGCCTTGGCCTCCTGAAGTGCTGGGATTATAGGCATGAGTCACTGCACCCAGCCCACTTATAGGTCTCTTTAAAACTGACCTTAGTGATGAAATACGTAAATAGTCCTCACTGGGCGAGGTTACATCCCTCTGACCTTACCCAGGTTTGGGTTGATAGATGAAGTTCCTCACTTTTATAAAGAATAATAATTATATTTGAGGGGTTAATTGGGCCTAACAGTAAGTGTTTTCTGTACATTCTTTCATTTAACCATTGGGAAGGTAGCTGCAAGAGGTAGATAGCATTGTCCCCATTTTACAGGCAAAGAAACTGAGGCTTCAAGTTTTAACATGAAGCAAAAAGTCCAATGGCCAGGAAGTGGGGGCACAGTGTTGAAACCTGGCTTTTTCTGGCACAACAGTCTGGGTTTTTGTTTTTGTTTTTGTTTTTGTTTTAGCAGTACACCAACAAGCACTAGTCACCATTATAATCAGGAGAGTCCTGGTGAAATCAAATTATTTTTTATGTAATACTGAGTTCTTTCCTCCCTGGTAAAATCTGTTGAAAGATCCTAGAAAGCTTTACCAGATCACCTTGACATTAGTCATTGTGGCAATATTACTGCCCAGGGGCCATCGTTTCTGAAACCTGTCTCTGAAATGTAGTTTAAACTTTAAGAGGAAAGCTGACTTAAGTTCACTAGCAAAAAAAAATGTGCAAATACAAGGAAAGGAAAAGCTTTACAAAGGAAAACACTTGCCTTTTTTTTTTGGTCTACACACAGCTTAAAGGAAACTCAGAGTAAAGAGATAAGCAAAGCACATGCTTTAATGTCTTAAACTATTCCCTGCAATTGTGGAGCAGTAGCTGACAAGTAGTGAGGCTGAAATGAGGATCATTTGGGGGAAGTCAAATGCAAGGGATTACTTTTATTGAGGGGAGGAATGATTTGTACTGTTTACTCTTAGAATCCTTAAGATCACATAGACCAAAAGCAAACTTTATGGGTTTCTTTCTTTCTTTCTTTTTGAAGACAGAGTCTCGCTCTGTTGCCCAGGCTGGAGTGCAGTGGCATGATCTGAGCTCACTGCAACCTTCACTTCCCAGGTTCAAGCAATTCTCATGCCCCAGCTTCCCGGGTAACCAGGACTACAGGCATGCACCACCGTGCCCAACTAATTTTTGTATTTTTAGTAGAGATAGGGTTTTGCCATGTTGACCAGGCTGGTCTCAAACTCCTGACCTCAAATGACCCACCTGGATTATAGGTGTGAGCCACCATGCCCTGCCAATTTTTATGTTGTATCTATTTCTTCTTCAGCTCTCTCAGATGTTTGGTAGTAAGGATTTGTACCTTTCCAAATCAAAGAAATAAAGTTGCCTACAATGAATGAAGAAGCAAATGTTTATGAGGCATGCACTGATTGACAGGGTTGCTAACTCAAGGCAGTGCTGAGTGCCAGCAGTTGGCAGGTGTCAGACAATTTCACCAAACCATCCTGGGTTGAAAAGTGATTTTAAAATGTTTACTTTTTAATAAAGAGATACGGGCCGGGTATGGTGGCTCATACCCATAATCTCAGCACTTTGGGAGGCTGAGGCAGGCGGATCACTGGAGGTCAGGAGTTCGAGACCAGCCTGGCCCACGTAGTGAATCCCTGTCTCTACAAAAATATAAGAATTAGCCAGGTGTGGTGGTGCGTGCCTGTAATCCCAGATACTTGGGAGACTGACGCAGGAGAATCACTTGAACCCAGGAGGCATAGGTTGCAGTAAGCCGAGATCGCACCGCTGCACTCCAGCCTGGGCAACAGAGCGAGAGTGCATCTCAAACAAAAAGAAAGAGAGATACTAGTGTTGGGTGGCTGACACTATTCTTATTTCTAATTTTAATGGTGTTGCTGCCTTCTGAGATGTAATAAGGAATATGAATAGATGGCAATCTATAGAGAATTTCCTCTTAATGAATGGTTCAATTTTATCCACTGATACTAATATAAATAAGAATCACCTCCTCTGTGAAACCTCACTTCATTCGTTTCCTTGATACTGCCCTATCACTTTGTGTTCATTCCCCAATTAGAGACCCCTGCTTATGTTAAAAATGACCATATAAGCCATGGCTCTGCATTTGTGTTCGCACTTGTGGGCAGAGGAAAGGGATCATGTTCTTTGTACCCAACACTTCACTCATCGATCTATGTGTGACAAACTACAAACTCTTTGAAGACTGGGCTCATTCCCAGTCTTCTATCTCTCTGATCTCCTAATATATCCAGCAAAGATCCTTAGTCACTGTGGGGAATGATAAGGATGATGTTGCTGTACGGTTATAAAATATCACATGCCCCAAAACAACTAAAAATATTTCTCCACTAGCAACCTCCACTTAATCCATGAATATGGTAAGTCTTGAAAGGAACTTTTTAGACACAGTTAAGTCTTAGCTGGAAAAAGGGATGTCTCACTTGGCCTATCCCAAAGTGGCACAAATAAAGAGACTTTGGTAGTTATTTGCAATGGTGTCTTGCCTAGTTCAGCCACTGATTGCCCAGTACTTTCTCCCTGTAGCCATTTCTCAAGTTCTTTACTGCCGTGCTTAGTTATATGTCTGCATGTAAGCTTTAGAAAATTGGAATCTAATTGATTTACACTTCTCTAAATATTAGGAGAAAACTCTTTGGGAAGAGCATTTGGGAAAATGAATTGATGGTCAGTACTATAGTCCATCCAGTCTGTAGAGCTCAGTGATACAAACGGATAGGAAGGGAAAATAGGCATCATCCCCAGTATGTGGTTGACAAGGAGTACTGTTTGGTTGCTGATATGCTGTGCCTCTCTAGAAACTCCTTTGTACCCAGCCAATAACAGTGACTTTGGGGGGACATTTTAGGTAACAATGACTGGATTTAAAATAAAAGTTTGAATTTGTGGGAGTCATTTTATCTGAAAAAGAGAAATATTTTCTCAAGTCAGTATGTTGTATGAGAGGTGGCTGTTACATGACGGCGTTAAGAAGGGGATAGGGGAGGATGGTCGGTTTCCTAGATATGGTTAACCATACATCATCAGGAGAGAGAATGAAGGAGTCATTGACTTCCTCTAGCCAAATACAACTGACTTTTCAGTGTCTTTGAATAATTTTCTTCTCTCAAATTCATGCATGCCAATAAATACAGACATAAATATACCTTCACAGTATACAGACACTTAGTAGGCACGTAAGAGAGAATTCTGAGAAAAATCAATGTTCTGCCTATGACAATGAGTCATTCTTAATTCACATTAGAATTAAATAAGCATAAAAATCAAAGTCCATTGCATACATGATTACTGCTAAAGCAAAATGGAGTGTGAATCAAAATCCAATTGTACATGTCTTCAATCTGTCTGAGTGAAGTACCTGTTTAAAATGATTAAAAATGATTTAGGACAAGTTAATCTGCTCCAACAGCGTGGCAGATGTAAGCAGCAGGCTTGGACCGCCAAGCCAGAGCCCTAATACCCCAACAGGTCGGTTCTTGCCGAGTGGGCTCAGGCAGTGTTGTTTTACCAGCCTGGTGTCCAAGCTCTGGCACAGGTAATGCTGTTTCCAGAAGAAAAGTACTTAATGGATGTTTCTTTGGTAAATACTCCAAGGTGCCTGTTGTCTTAGAAGCAGATTCCGTTCAACCCACGGAGATCTCTCTGGGTCTCTTCTTAACCCCTCTGTTCATTCTTAGCCATCAGATATTTACTAAGGGCCTGTTACATCTTAGGCACTGTGCAGCGTACTGGGGGAAATACAGTGGTAAACCAGACTCAGTTCCTTTGTCCCCTCTTTGTAGACCTCGCTGCCTATTGGGGGCATTCACATTTTCTTGCAATATATACTATACCAGAAAAGGTATAGTGCCTTGGACCCCTTAGGAGGGGCACTGAACCCCCACATGGACTCCCATGTGGGAGTCCATGAATGCTTCTTACAGAAAGTGATGGGAGTTGGCCAGAGAAGGCATTGGGGGACGCTGTTACAGACAAACAGTTTATGCAAAAGCCTGAAAGTGAACACTTAATAGGCATACCTTTTATTTGATATTTACTCGTAATTAAATATGTATTTCCCATTTGAATATCAGATTAAAAGGCTTTTCCTGGTGGTAATTTTTTTTTTTTTTTTTTTTTTTTTTTGCTTTCTTGTGTCTCCCCATAGGACCTAACACAGAACTAGGTCTATGGTAAGGGCTTGACAACTGTGAATTTCCTCCTCCCTTCCCTTGAGCAGTCCCATGGGAGGGTGAATGCTGCTGTCACAGCCTTTACTGGGGGCTGATGGGTGAGGGCTACAAAGAGCATGGAGCCAGTAGGGCAAGGGTGAGATGAGGAAAGGCTACAGACAGCAAACACACTCCTCAGCGGTTTACAGTTTTCTTAAGACCCAACATTAACAGATTTGTCCTAGGTGAGCTCCTTTGAAATATGAGTGTTGTTGAGCTTAAAAATCTAGAGTCAGTGAGTGCTATTTTAAGCCTCCAGACCCTTGGCCTAGGAGTTCAGGGGCAAATGCAGAAAAAGGAAAGCTTGAGAGCCAGAAAGCCTACAGATCTGGGCCTTCCCGGTTAGCTCTAGGGGAATTCTAGATGCTTCAGTGTCCATTCTATGTTTAGCTTCCAAGATTGTTCAGTTCAAAATTGTTGACCCTTGCCCTTAAGCAATTTATCATTGATATTTTCTTCACATCACTAAAATCCTGTATTCTTAGGATCTTTTAAATACAGTGTTCCGCACAGTGAGTCCTCCAGGTTTTAGTAATATACTTGATGTTTTCTTTTATTTTGAAGCTGCAGTAGAAACAGCTGTATAGACTTTTTTATATATATAAAAGAGAGAGCATGCCCTAAACCAGCATCTGATCCTAACCTCTCAGTGTCTAGATGTTCACAGTCATGGCAATATTCATCCAGTAGCTAATTTTTGCCCTGGCCTTCTCTTAGGGCATAGAACCCCACTGCATTTGTAATGCTGGTCATATCGCACTCGACTGCTTTTCACAGTATTGGTCTCTGCTATCAATCAGTGCTGTGCACTTGTGGGGAATGTATGATGGCCAGCGGGGCCTCTCCACACTGACTTGGATCTTGAGATAGTTCTGAGTTGGTAAACCTTTGACAGTGAGTGGCTATCATTGTGGGCAGCCTTTTACCATTGAGGATCAAGGGTTAGACTGTCCTGGAACTTGGGAGTTCGGTCAGAGTTCTCAGTAGCATGCACAGCTCTGTCTAACTTGCATGGATAAAGAATTTGCTGGAAAAACATGAGACAGCTCACAGATACAGTAGGCAAACTGGAAAATCAATGGGAAAACGGACAGGAACTAAGGAGGCTGGAACACAGCTGTGCTTCTCAGACACGGCCATGGGAAACCACAGCGGGTCAGCTCACAGCCGGTTTGCCTTCATGCCACTGCCTCAAAAGTCACGGGAGTATCAGGAAGGCCAAGCCTTGGTGTTCCATGTGCTTCCCAGTTCACACACTGAGGTACGCCCTTTGTGGCAGACAAAGTCAGCTACAGTGGGCAGTAAAGATAAAATGAAAGCAAGCAGGTACACCCACCAGGTTGCAATTCCTGGACGAATTATTCCAATGATATCCTCTTTCTATTCCTCACCTGGTTCCCCCTCTAGTTGGTGTTGTCATTGGCCATTGTGTTGTTCCCTTCCAGCATCACTTGTAATGTCGTCAGTCAACAAAAAAAAAGAGCAGATATTCGAATCTGTTTACGTGACAGTGGTTTTTTTAGTATGTGAGAAAGGGGTAATGAACTCATGGTTTAAATGGTTAAGTTTGGAAACTGCTCATGAAGGGCAATTGGAACTAATATTTGTTAAGCACCCACTCTGTGCCAGGAACTGGTATAAACCCTTTCCATATTACCTCATTTAGGCATCATAGTAAGCCTTTCAAATGAGTACTGTTATCCCCATTTTACGGGTTAGGAACCTGAACCTAAGTGAGACTAGGACATTGTATTCACACATTATTAATACTAAATCAGAGTAATCTTCAAACTTAGCCTGGGAGACATCACGTTCTCCTGCTCAGGCTCAGGCGTCTCGGCCTTACTAATCCTTAAGTAGCATCATGGGGGCTCCCTGTTTTGGTAAATGTTCTCTAATCTTTATGTCTTTGATTTTTTAATCCCTTTTCCAATGGCCCCAAATATGTGGTTGACCATTACAAATAAGATTGATAAGCCAATGAAGTGTCATCATTGAGAAGTCAGGGCTGGATAACCACACACCTAAAGACCTTCTGCACTGAAAATGTTGGTGATCCTGGGGAGAGACCACCAGAGAGTGACCAGGCAGTCAGCATTTCTGGCTCTGCTCCTGGGCACCTGACTCTGGAGCAGGTGCTATGGACTTGAGGAAAATATGGACAGCATAGCAGATGTGGGTCCTTCTTGGAGGAGCTCAGGGCTTCTCAGGACCTTCTCCTCCACCGTCCAGCCTAGAAACTGGGTGGCTAAGGGTTTGCTCTGTGAGTTTCAAATCTTAGTTTTGCACCCCCATACTAGCTGTGGGCCCCTGGGCAAGGCGTGCACCCTCTCTAGGTCTCAGATTTGTCATCTTTAAAATGGGAGTGATGATAGTACCTATTTCAGAGGTTGGGGAGAATTCAAGGAACCCCTCCACATGAGGCACACTAGTAAAGGCTCAACAGCACCATCAGTGAGCACAGGGTCTTCATGGTTTTCTCCTTGTTTCACATGAGGATGGCAGAAGCCGAGTCTCAGAATGATACCTCCCATCCAAGGAAGGCGGGAGCCCAAGGCAGGTGCTCAGTACATAGCTGTTGATGAGTGGAAAAGAAACAAGGGCATGGACCAGAGTTAATCTCAGCATGTACGTTTTACTCCTCAACGTTATTTTATTTATTTTATATCTGTTGATTGTCTCTTTCCACGCTGGGATATAAACGCCAAGAGGATAGGGAACATGTTTCCATAGTGCCAAGAACAGTGCGTGTCACGTGGTAGTCACTCCATGAATATTTGAATGCATGAGTATATGGGTTTTTTTCTATGAAAGGGAACAAGCTGACAAGGAGCCTGTGGGTAGCCTCTGCCCTGGAACCTCCTAAGCCCTGGGCTGACTGTCTCATTCTTCCACCAGGCACTCCAGGCAGCCTCGTGTTCTTGCTGGCTGAAGGCTGCCCACAGGAAGCTGCCTGTGCCTGCTCCTTGCCCTGGCAAACTACAGGGCTCAGGGCAGAGCCTTGCAGATTGGAAGCTGCTGAGTTTGATGTTGTAAGACTCGCTGGGAAATGCTGCCATTTGGATTTATTATTTTAATTGTTTTATAGTTTATATTTATGCCCTGCAGTGGTTTTCCATTAAATCAGAACACTTATGTTTTCAAAAAAGAGCAGGTATGGTTGTGGGTGTATATCTTAACAGCTAATCTCTGGCAATAAAAGCTGTTTGACAGTCATCAACAGATTAGGAAATTAGTATTTGTTTAATTTACCTCCCTTAGGGACTATTAGCACATGAAAATAGCGATGTTTTTGTGTGATTTTCTTTTTTTAGCCTGATAAGATGACAGATTTTGCTCTTGTATATTCTTAAGGTTTCAGGTATAATTGTTTTTGTGGTTGTTTTCATTTTTATTAGCATAAACCATTGGGTTGGTAAAAGTAATTACAAAATTGGAAAGAGACAACACAAAGTATAATCTAATAAGTTATAATTAAACTTTTATTGATTTTATGTCATATTTATACCATATGTATATATTATACCATATAAAATATGAACATGTATATATAAATATACCATTACATATATTAATCATACTATATACTTTATCATACATACTTTGTTATACCTTATATGTATACTTTGTTATATGTAATAAAGTATATAGTATGATTAATATAACATGACACTGATACATAGAAACAATGAGAGTTACATGTTGTCTGGGCACATTCTCACAACACATGTTAATTATCTTTTTAGCTTTCACTGAAGTTTCAATTTTTGTCATAGCACTTGCTAAAATAAATTTTTAAGTCATGATTTCCTTATTTCAGAATCGACTGCTTAAAGGATTTATTTGTCATAGATCTGAACCACCAACAAATTCCACATTCCTTTCTTCAGTTTGGTCAAAGCACTTGCTTTCTGGCTGAGAAATATTCCTTCCACAGACCTCATTACTCTGTTTCCACTTGGTCTGGCTCATTTGCTGGCCAGCTAATCTACCCACACGTAACTTCATTAGAAAACACATTAAGATATGTCCTCTACACAGGTAGAAAGTGCTGCTTGTTTTAGACCCTTACAGTAGCTTGAGAAGAGTAAAACTACAAATGGTAAACATGAGGGTCCACTATACTATGTGTGCGCACCCTTGTGCCATCAGGATGCTTCCATGACCTGAATCGTAATTGAGAGACTTTGCTTAAAACCTGGGGGTCACTTTTTCCCAAAGCAGAGATAGGTTATCCTTTTTAAGTACCTCTCTTCCTTGAATATAACTTACTAATATTTCATCCACATCTATGGCCAAACAACCTGCTCTAGTGTGAGTATAATCCAGCTGATGACTGCCAGCAAAGTCAGGGATTGAACAGCACTCTGAATTTTAGCTGAATGGCTTCAAGAAAATTCAAATCTTGCTCCAAGTAGAGTCTTCAGGTTAAAGGAGGTAAAAGGAAGCAGTTGGCTGGGGATGGACTCAGAGGCAGGGGTAAGGCCGTGGCCTTCAGGAGGGCCCTGGAGAGGGAAATCTAGACTCTTCCTGCCAGGATTTGAGAAGTGGTCTTGAAGCTGTGCCCCATGCCTCATCACCTCTACTGACTCTCCTGGATCTTCTGATCCACCTCTGCAAGTTCCCTGGGGGAAGTTATATTTCAAGCCATAAGGGTCCATCTTAGCTCAATGACATGGAGCAGATTTGCAAGTAGTTCAGAAGGGATCATAGTTTAGGGAAGGGTGATTTTTAAAAAGAAGGAAGTAAAGAAATGTCCAGAGTACAGGCACCCCTTCTGATGGGCCTGTTGGAGTGGAGAGGAAAGAGATCGCCCAGGAACACTGAGCTGATTTGGGCTGGGTCACCATTGCCCCAACTAACCTGCTCCTCAGGGACGGCTGAGGGTGGGCAAAGGAGAAGCTGCTGGGTCCTTCTTGCTTGGAAGACTGGAAGGCTTATGGAACACGGTACTCTGGTGGGTTTTTTTGGGGTTTTCTCTAAATGGGGTTCTTCTCACATGCCGACTCTACTGCCTTGAAAAAGGGCATGTCGGCCGGGTGCGGTGGCTCAGGCCTGTAATCCCAGCACTTTGGGAGGCCAAGGCGGGCGGATCACAAGGTCAGGAGATCGAGACCATCCTGGCTAACCGGGTGAAACCCTGTCTCTACTGAAAATACAAAAACTTAGCCGGGCGTAGTGGCGGGCGCCTGTAGTCCCAGCTACTCAGGAGGCTGAGGCAGGAGAATGGCATGAACCCGGGAGGCGGAGCTTGCAGTGAGCTGAGATCCGGCCACTGCACTCCAGCCTGGGCGATAGAGAGAGACTCCGTCTCAAAAAAAAAAAGAAAAAGAAAAAGGGCATGTCTCCCAGTGTCACTCCAAGAGTTATTGCTGCTTTTCTTTTTTTCTCCAAGTGGAATTCTGGAACTCTCCTTCTGTCCCATTGGCAGGTTTGAGGTTTACAGTTCCTTTCTTTACTAAAGCTATTCACTGGGCACACCCTGATACACAATTCTTCTATTAGTCTGGAAAGTCTTTTCTCAAAAGATATAACAAGTTATTATTATTATTATTATTTATTAGTATTATTTCTAAATCAGAGTCTCAAAGCATAAAAAGAAAAAATAAATAAATAGAAGTAAGGGCAAGTGACTTTATCTGCCTGGGCCTCAGCTGGATGAAAAGACCTCTGAACCACCCAAGTTCAGAGCCCTTCACGGACTGACTACACTCTTTGTTTGAGATTCTCTCTCTTTTTGGGTTTCTCGAACACCAAAGTCCTATATGGTTGCTCTGTCCCAAGTCCCAGCCATCAGGCGTCGTGCTTGCTCACAGATCATTTCTAGCCCTCTTCTCTTCTCACACTATATGTGATCCTCTTCTCGAAAAATCTCACCCACATCCATTCTTTTCCTCCAGCCCAAACCTTCACATATTACACCTAGCCAGCATGTCCAGTGAGGTCCCTCTAAGGAATCAGTAATGTTTAGCATGCATGAGCTCATGCACGAGCTGAACTGCTGCTGTCCTCCTGCCTCCCTCCAAACCCTGGGCCTTCCTGGTGTGTCATAAGTGCTCAGTAGACGTCCATCACATGGAGAAATGGAGGCTGTCTTTATCTCTAATCGCCTTTGATTTGTAAACTCTACCAGATTATGTCCTCTCCAATGAAGAGGAGGACTCTTCTTAACCTGCCTCATTCGCCTGAGCCCGTGCAGCCTCGTTGTCCATCAGACCACAGGTCTAGGCCCGTAACAGGGCGTAAGCGCAGCCCTGTACCCTTTCTTATTGGCATGTATGCATATGCGCACACGTGCGCGCACAGACACATTTCTTAGCCGTTGGAAAGCACCGCATGGTCTTAAAGCAAATACCTTCCATGGCCAAATTAAACAAATACAAATGTAAGACTTCTTTTTTAAGAATAATAAAATCTGTTTTCTGTCACTTCAGAGGTCAGTCCATTTTCAGCCTTCTAACCTTGAATGAGGCCTCTGATATCCTCCAAGTAACTTGGGTGACCCCCACTTTGCAGGAAGACGTGCCTTCCCTACATCCCCGTCAAATTGTGTGGAGTTACATTTGCGTTTCCTCAGCTCTTTATCTGGGCTGGGGTGACCTACAAGGGGCTAACCAATCTCCTAGCACGTGGCTCTTTACGTGGCTGGACATGGAAGACATACGCCTACTAGTTTTGGCAGCTTCTGGTCCTGACAAAGGAGCTTGAAGTGCAGTTTTCTGACCTTCCTGTCCGGGAATTCTGGACCCTGCATTGGGTTCTATGGTCCACTTCCACCAGGCTCCAGGAACGCCCCCAGAAAGGTTACTCTTGGTCCTTTAGCTGGAGTGGCCCTTTCTGTGGCGACAGAGTGCTGGCTGGACTTGGAGCTGCAAATCTCTGGGCCCAAAAGAGGTGAGACCAGCAATCCTTGCCTTCTAAGGCAGTGATGATGTCCTGTTTCTCCCTCTGGTTTCAGAACTTGCCATCCTAGTACTCTGGCCTCATGTCCATCTGTCCCTCTAGACCCTAGGCATCTCCTTGAAAACAGGGATTGTGTCTTTCTTCCCTCTCCATATCCTCAAACAGACTCTAAGTAGAAACTCAGTAACTATTATAGAATTGTTACATAATAGGGCCAAGTAGACAATCAATGTATCAGTAGTTGTAATCATGCCACCAATTAGATGGATGCTAAAATGGACTTCATAGAGACCCTGCCCATCATTTTGTTCTGACATTCAGTGAACATCGAATACTGGGTACTTTGCAGGGCCCTGGGGACCAATCTGTGAACACGAAGGCACCATCTCTGTTCTCCTGGAGTTCATGTGAGGAAACCAATAATGCTCAAGGAAATAAGCAAAATAATGACAAATTGTGGTCATTGTTGTGGAGGAGCTGACCAAAGTGCTGTGATCGAGATTAAAGGAAGGGTTGGGGTTGGTAGTGAGGGGCTGCTTTAGGTAAAATGGCCAAGAGAGGCATCTTTGGGATAAAGGCAGAGACCTCACAACAAGAGGGTGTTGCTTGGTTCTCTTCCTGAGTATAATAAGGAGAATGGATTGGAGAGTGCAAGAGAATGTTGGATTCAGCTGCCTCTGATAGTTTTGGCCTTAGTTTTAATAATTTTCAATAAAAATGTTTTAATCATTCCATACATTATCTGGAAATGCACGTTCATATCATCTGGCTGCTTGGGGCCACGATCTGTGAATTCACTTTTCTGATCTTATTCCTTCATCCATTTTGACCAGTAGGTATTGAGACACTGGGATGCATCAGACACTGTGGGGACTTGGAGACCCTGCCCTCATGGAATGGTCGCTTGTGGAGGATAGACACTCATGGTGGAACAGGAGACAGGGACCACCCAAAGGTTCCTCTGGCCTTCTAGCCTCATCCGTCATCATACACTCTCCTGATCCAAACTGGATGGATGAGGCTAGAAGGCCATGGGGGACCACAAAGGGCCTCTCACACCATGCTGACAACCCTGCTTCTGGGGTGCCATTGAAGAATGCAAGCAGCAGGGGAGCATCATCTGATTTACATTTCGTGTAAAAATGCCTGCTGGCAAAGGTTTGCTCCAAAGTGGAAAGGGGAAACATTTGGTGTGCAACAGCCAGGACTGCAAGTTCAAGCAAGTTCTTTCACGGGCTCCAGCTGCCTTTGCTTCCTGGATCTTAGACTGGAAGGACCCTTGGGGATTAACTTATCCAGCCGTCTTATCTCATATTTGAGGACAGTAATGCTCAGAAAAGTGACTTGCTTGTGGTCAGTCTGTCCTGGGCTCTGCCCAAACAGCTGTTTTGATGACCAAGTTGATTGACCTGGAGAGGGATAGGGGAACTAGGTGTAAGTGTCACGATGGATCATCAGGGTAGCTCACCCACATGCTGGAAACACAAGGCAATGCGTTTCTCCTCAGCAGGGATCAGAATTTTATCCATGAATATTAAGGATAAGAATGTACTTTCATTATTATGGGTTAAAAAATAGTAATTGGATGATCATGCAATCAGATAAGCAACTCTGTAGTGATTCCAAGGCTTAATGCCCAGGTACAGCCACAGGCTGTTTATTATTATATTTTCTGTTGGCGGGATCAACCAGGTACCAGGCTATTTATTTTGGCTTCAAACCAAGATGTTGTTTGACACCTCAGGCTTCCAGCTGTCAGTGTAGTGGCTCAAAGCCTTCTCTCTCGAGTTGAGAGGACATCTATTTGATCAAAATAGCATTGTCTGGCTTATCAGTTACATCTTATAAGCATGTTTCCATGAGTTAGAAACAACCACCGCCCCAAAAACTACACTGTGTTCTCTGTCCCATGAAAGGGCGGCCGTGTGGACACAATGTATATTTTTTTCTCCTCAAACAACACAGTGAAGTGATTCACAGCATGGAAGTGGGGTCAGGCAGGGTGGACTCTGTTGCTCACTCACCACCTGTATGTCCTGGGCCAGTTAAATAACCCCTCAAACCCTTTTTCCTCATCTAGCAGGTAGGGATAATATAGTCTTACCAGATTCACAGAACACTTCTGGGATTAAACGAAGTAAGGGATAGAAAAGATTCCACACTGGGCTTGGGATATAAAAGCATTTGGAAGAAGAAAAGTAGTTCATTGTTTTGCTTCTAAATGATTGAATTTTTCTACGCAAAGACTTGGAGAAGAATTTCCCTGGAGATTGACCCAGAATGAAATATTATCGTTGACTCTCGGTTATCAGCACTGCAATGGAGAACTTGAAAATCATTTACCTTGGGCTCAGAAACAAATTATGCTTTTTTTTTTTTGATGGAGGGGCAATAAACGCACTTTGTTTGCCTTTGTGTTTGGCCTCTGGCTGGTGGTCTTTGAGGGACTTGCTTCCTGCGAGTGATGGGAGGTGCCTGTGCAGAGAATGTCAGGAAGAGGGTGCCTGCCAGTCACCAACATTTGCCACAGTGTTGAGCTGGAAAAAACATCTTTCTCTCAAGTGTATTACTAAATTTATGAAGGTGCCTGGTAACATCTGCCAGAAGAGCCAATATTCCCCTCTGATTGACCACAGCCATTCACGAGTCTTCACTATTTGTCCCAAAACAAGCAGGATTTCTTCATAATCTCCCTCGAGGGCCTGCTCTAGGACACGAAGTAATTTTTCTAATCTCTTATCTTCAAGTTACTGGAGGAATTTGCTGTTATTTCTGCAGCACTCAGGCCTGAGCTTTGTGGAATTTGCATGCCAGGGAAGTGAGGGCATTGGAAAATGAGCGAAGAATAAAGGAGCATTACAGGGCTCTTCAATGGTGAATTTTCAGGTCAAGCATAAAAGAATTGTTTCCCATTCTTTCTGATATGTTAAGGGCCTCACACGTGCTAACTCTTTGCTGGATCCTGTATGGTTTACAGAAGGAGAGTTTTCTGGCTGTTATTCTTAGGGAATCTACCATCAATATAGAAAAATACAATTTTCCAAATGGGAAAGGATAAATTCAGATGAGATAGCTGAGGTGCAGGGTAAAGAAAACAGGATTCCACTAAACATCTACAGTTCAGGTCCCAGTCACCTCCCTAGTCTTGTTTACTCACCCCCACCCCACCTCAGGTTCTTTATCTGCAAACCCATGATGATACCGACTGCCCAGGGCTATTGTGGGAAGGAAAGGGATTCTGTATGTGATAGCACACAGTGGTGGCCAGTCCTGAGAAGTATAAGTGTCTGGAAGCTGTTGCGTGAATCCTGTTGATCAGCATCTGCACAGCCTCACCCCTACCTGTGAGCCCCATTGTCTTTGCTTTCTTCCCAGGGAACTTTGCGTTTCCATACACCGTGTCATTCCCCAGTCCCAAGGAAAGGAATCCTGACTTTCTCACTGGGCTATGCTAAAAGTCTCAGTCAGTTTCATCTCTGTTCCACATCGTTTGTCCCTTTCCCCTATGTTACAGTCGTGTATACTTCATATGTTTCATCCCACAGCATCTATCTCAGTGCCTTATACACATAAGAGACCTTAAGTATTTTTCAAAAATAAAAGGATTTTTATGGATTTAGTGACTTGCACTGGCATGGGATGTATATTTTAAGAAATGAGTGTTAGACCCCTGGAGGAGGCAGAATTTCTGGGATATCATGGATCTGGCACTGTGCTAGAGCTTTCGCAGAGGTTACATCATTCCATCATGGCAATACTATCCTCATTTAACAGATAAGAAAACTAAGTCTTCCAGATATGTTGGACCAGCCCAACCTTACCCAGCTGGTAAGTGGCAGAGTTGGGATTCAGATTCACAGCTGCCCCACTTCCGGTCTGACATCTGGAAGAGAAACATTGGGCACCCACTCAGCATCTCAGATCACATGTAGGCACAACTTCTTATACATAAATTATTATACACAGAATTACATACATGCATAGCCAACCTGGGAGGCAATTCTTAGAAGCCAAAATATGTGTTTCAAATTATTCTAGACACATTGCTAGAGACCTGAACCGTCAGTTTCTTTGCTGGGCGCGGTGGCTCACGCCTGTAATCCCAGTGCTTCAGGAGACCAAGGCAGGTGGATAATTTGAGGTCAGGAGTTCGAGACCAGCCTGACCAACATGGTGAAACCCTGTCTCTACTAAAATTACAAAAAAAAAAAAAAAAATTATCTGGACAGTAGTGGTGCATGCCTATAATCCTAGCTACTTGGGAGGCTGAGGCAGGAGAATCGCTTGATCCTGGGAGGCGGAGGTTGCACCAAGATAGCGCCACTGCACTCTAATCTGGATTACAGTGTGAGACCCTGTCTCAAAAAAAAAAAAGTCAGTTTCTTGTCACGTTAGAAGTAGAAGTAGAATTTGACCCACCACTGGTCTCATCCCATCTCCAGCAGATATCTTGATGAAAGACCTTCCTTGCATACCAGTTCTCCCTCAGTCTTAGACCATTTCTTCACTGCCTTGCAGCAAAATCACATTAGGGATCTATTTGTACTCACTGATGCCTTTCCATTTTCCTCCCCTAATAAATTAGTTTGTATAGTTGGTCTTAGAAGTCAAACATTTTGTTTTTCCCCTGACACTATAACTGCTAGGTCTTATTTTTTTCCTGCTCAGATAGGTTTTATAGAATATTTTTAAAGTACATTGTTTAGGGAATTTCCTTTCTTGCCATGTTGTGATTTTCTGGAAGAGATCTTCCAGAAGAGCCTTCACTGTGTCACCCTGCTTCGAAGTGGGTCTGTGCCTGGAAGTGTCTGTGATCCATTGGGCTCCATGTTCTCCTCACCACAAAGACTTCTTTTCCCAGCCCAGAGGAATTTTAGTCCAAGCGTCAAATAGAGATTTCCAACTCATACCTCTCTCATTTTATCTAATAGGTGGTCACAGGCAGTTATGTAGGGTCAGCCCACGCTGCCTCTTACCAGCCATGTGACCTCAGACAAGTTATCTTTTCTGAGCCTCAGTTTCCTCATACATTTAAAAATGTGGGTTGAAGATGCCAAATGTGAGCAGGCTTGGTAGAGTCAGGATTCCCGTCTCCCAGGAATAAAATGGCAGAGGATGCGCCAGGCGAATGCACCCTTTCCTTGTAGCTAGGGCATGGTTTCCAAATCTCTGTCTGGCTCCAGGCCAGGCCACGTTAAGAGCCCTGATCACTTCTTAAGACTCAGATTAGAGCAGTGGTCATCAACCAGAGGGCCTGCAAGGGACATTTAGCCATGTCTGGAGACAGTTGGTTGTCACGACTGGAGAGGGGGCGTACTAATAGCATCTAATGCATTTAATGCATAGATGCATAGCGTCTCATAGCATCTAATGCATAGAGACCAGGGTGCTAGTAAATATCCTGCAGTGCACAGGACAGCCCCCCACAGCAAAGAATTATCCAGCCCCACATGTCAATCTGGTCACAGCATGGCAAGGTTAAGACACACTGGACTCGAGGGAAGCTGAAGAGCCTCGTTCTTATCACCTTCCTATAGCCCACATCCCATTTGGCTCTTGGCACTGGGGGAGGAAGTGGGGTTCCATGGAAGTTCTCGTAAGTCTTCATTCAAGTGGAGAGTAAAGTAGCCATCCATCCAGGTGTCAGGCAACAAGGGCTATCACAAAGGCATTCAGGCTGAGGGGGAAATGCTAGGAGTGGCCCTCCTAAAATCAGGGACCACCAAAGATGCTATCACGATTATTACTTAGCATTTTTCTTGAGGTTCCAGTCAACACAATCAGACAGAAGAAATGAATTAGAAGTATAAGTACTAAAAAGGAAGAGGTAAATTAATCATTAATAGCAGACAATTTGAAAAATCCAGGAGAATCAACTGGAAAACTGTTACAAAAACTGAGGGTTCGGTATAATGGCAGGGCACAGAATGATAAACAAAAATCAATACCTAGCCTATACGTGTGCAACCAGATAGAAGACATAACAGAAGAAAGCCCCCATTTACCAGAGGAATTTAAAATATAAAATAATAGCCTGTATTATTTTGAAGTGGATTCCATTACAATTAACATATAAACCCAAAACAACTGTGCTCTAAATAAGATACCAGTTTATTTCTTTTTCATATGAAAGTTATCTGAAGGCTGATGGTCCAGTGACCATTCCTAGGACTTAGTCCTTGTCTTTATGGTTGTAGGTGGCTGCTACTACTTTAGGTATTATATCCTCATTCATGCAATATACAGAATATCTAGAAGAACATATATGTATGTGTGTGTATATATGTATGTGTATATATGTGTGTGTGTATATATACATATGTATATATGTATAAATATATATGTGTATATATACCCCCCCCCACACACACACACATATATATAGAGAGAGAGAGAGAGAATATATAGAAGGAGGAAAGAAAAAGAAGAGTAAGGCTCTTCCTTTTAAGGAGACTTCCACACATCTGATTGCCTAGAACCTAGTCATATAACTACACCCAGCTCCAAGCGCAGCTTTTTTTTTTTTTTTTTGAGACAGAGTCTTGCTCTATCGCCCGGGCTGGAGTGCAGTGGCCGGATCTCAGCTCACTGCAAGCTCCGCCTCCCGGGTTTACGCCATTCTCCTGCCTCAGCCTCCTGAGTAGCTGGGACTACAGGCGCCTGCCACCTTGCCCGGCTAGTTTTTTGTATTTTTTAGTAGAGACGGGGTTTCACCGTGTTAGCCAGGATGGTCTCGATCTCCTGATCTCGTGATCCGCCCGTCTCGGCCTCCCAAAGTGCTGGGATTACAGGCTTGAGCCACAAGCGCAGCTTTTAATTCTAGTTCATGGCTACGTAGCTATGTGCCTGGCTTAAAAAATAGAAAGTAAATGTTCTCTTACAAAGGAAGAAAGTGAGAATAGATATTGGGACAACCAGCAATCTGCCATAAAATGTCATAAGAAATTTACAAGATCTATATGAGAGAATTTTAAAATGCTTCTAAGGGACACAGATGACATGAAAATGGAAAGACACAAAGTATTATTGGATAAGAAGGGAAGACTCAACATCATAAAAATATCAACTCTCCCTAAGTTAATTTATAACTTCACACATATTCACAATAAAGACATCACCAGGATTGTTTTTTAACTAGACAAATGATTCTAAAGTTCATATGGAAAAATAAACAGGAATGGCCAGGAAATTTTGAAAAATAATATGTAGACTGGTACTACCGAGTGTCAAAAGGCATTATAAACCTGCAATAATTAAAAGAGTGTGGTATAGAGTGACGTTGTAGAATAAAAGGTACAGGAAAAATCCAAGTGCATGAGAGGATTTAGTACTAGTATTTGTTGATGAAGGTGGTATTTCAATCAGTGAGGAAAAGTGACCTATTCTGCATATGGTATTGAGACAACTTACTAAGTTTCTGAAAACAAGTGAAGTTGGATATATATCACACATCTTTTATCAGAGCAAGTCCCAAATATATCAAAGACTTACATTTATCAAATGAAAACATAAAAGTACTAGGAGGAACCTTGGGAGAATACTTTTATAACTTTGAAATGGGTAAAGCCTTTCAAATTAAGACTTAAAATCCAAACCCATGTTATAAAACATCAATTCAATTACATAAAAATAAATAATATTGGCATGACAAAACCACCATAAGCAATGCCAAAAGTCAGACAAAAAACTGGGATGTTTGCAATTCTTATCTTACTGTATGCCCTTTCATGCTTGAAGTTTGTTTCCTAATATAGAAAGAGCTCCTAAAAATCGATAAAAAACAACCACCACGAAAGAAAAATGGGCAACAATTCATGGAAAAAAAATACAGATCTCTTTTGAATATATGAAAATATGCTGAAACTTACAGAGAAACTTAATAATATAATGAGATATTGTTTTCACCTATCAAACTACCAAAACTTGATAATATACCATGTTGGCAAGGATGTGGGAAGCAGGCACTGTCATATGTTGCTGATGGAAGTATAAATTGTTCTGCCTCCAAGAAGGGCAGTTTGGCGACATCCATCAAAATTCACATTCTTGTAGTACCTGATTCAGAAATTTCTTTTCTAGGAAATGTGTACAGTTACCTTCACACATGTGTGAAATGTCCTATGTAGACGGTTATTCACAGCAGCATTGTTTGATAGCATATGCTAGAAGTATCCTAAATGTCCCCCAATAAATACAGTGGAGTATTATGTAGCCACAATAAAGAATTAGAAGGCTCTTTAAGTGCCAAGACAGAAAGAGCTTCAATATATATTAAGTGCAAAAGATAAAGTCCCAAAGAACGTGTACAGTATAGTTAAATGAGGGGAAATGAATATATAATCATATTTTCTTATTTATATATAAAGTATGATCAAGAGAATATACAGGGCATGAATAAAAAGAAATCGCCTGTAGAGAGAGAAAAGGGTGTCAGGGAATGGATGCAGGAGGGAGAATTTTTACTGCATGCCCTTTCATATTTTTGGTTTTTTGAACACATGAATGTATTACCTATTGAAGAAAAATTGAACGAAACTGTAAATAGATAAATGAGTATAGGCTAGTCACATTGGCTCACATATTAGGAAAGAAATTTTGCTGGGTTTCCCCCCTTCTATTAAAAAAATGACCCCCCTCTTTAAAAAATGTCCTATTCCTCAAAAGTACCCTGGCCTTGCATTTGAGGACCGAGTACACAGGGACTAATATCTGGGCAGTTGTCCCTCTTTGCAAAGCTGTCAGTCTCCAGCAAGTTTGATGAGTACTTGCTACCTGCCTGACCATGTCCCCTGAACACTGAACACCATGGGAACCCTCAGGAGAATAGACAGCCTGCCCGGTTCTGCCTGCCAGCAGGACCCCAAAGTAAGCAAGGCTGGGAAACCATTATTCCCAATCTTCCTCCCCAGGAGTGTCTACAGGCCCCTAGCAAAGAGGCAGCACTGAAAACATACAGCCAGGAGACTCCTGGGGTAGGAATAAGGAGTGGAAATTCAGAGATCCTGGGGTAGCAGTGCTGATAAGAAAACCATGAAGGAATCTCTTAGGGAAAGACTAGCTCTTTCTCTTCCTACCACCTTCCACCTCCACTGCATCTTGCCCCTACCCCCACCCCTGAGCCATCATAGGCACTGAGCTTCCCTGAGCCATCCCATCCACTGAAACCCCACTCATGAACTGCTTGCCACTGAGAGCCCAGTGCCAGGCAAGTTTAGTCCCAGAGGTGTGAGCTCTTTTCTTTATAATGGAACTGAAGACCCCCCCAGAGAAATAGGAAGTCCTGGCAATGGCCCTTCTGGGTCCCGGAAGTCTTTGGACCCACTCTAACTTTTTCTGTCATTAAGGAAAGGAACATAAGTCCCTAACTCTTCCTGGACTTGGTTTTACATGGACAGTTAGAGTTTTCAAGAAATACAGAGGGGTAATTGGAGGAAGTGACCAGGGGCAGGCTTCAGGCCTCAGTGGCAAGACAGCAGGAGGAAGCATTTTGGCCAGGGCCTCCCCTAGTCACAGCCAAGGGCAGCTGCTGCGTGCTGCCTGCAGACCATGCTTGGCTGTGGCAGCCACCCTGGACCACATTTCTCCTGGGGAGAAGAAAGGGTAGAAAGCAAAGGGAGGGTAAGCTTCTGGGGCCAGTGCAGGGGCAGGCAAAGAAGAGCAGGAGCTGGGGAGCAGTGAGGCCTTCCTCCTTCTTTGCCCCGCCTGAGGCAACCCCGGGCAGAAGGAAAGGCGGAGCCTTGCAGCCTGAGTCAGAAAAGGGGCAAAGTTCAAGCTGGCTTGGAATCTTCTGAATCCACTCAATTTATGCAAAATTAGAAGAAGTCCTTCCTCGGACATAACAAAGGCTTTGAAAAGAGTGCTTAGGGGGTGGCATTTGGGGTAGTTTATGAAGTTGGGCTTGGTGACTGGCATTAGAGGAAGTCAACCAATGTGAAGGCAGGAGGGCAGAGGAGCGCGGCACACGGGGACAAGGATGCTGGCTTGCAGGGCAGATCCACCAAGCCTTCACCACCTGTAATCACCTAACTTCTTCTGGCTTCCATTGACTTATTTCTGTAAGGGTAGTTGCCACGTGTGCTTGTTCTAGCTCACAGTACTGTGCAATGGAACTGTTTAATGGAATTCACAGTGCTGAGCGTGGACCGTGAACTGCGAGGTGCTTCCCACACATAAAGAAGCATCATTGTTGTTCCTTTTTCAATTAGTATCACCATTGTGCTGATCGTGTGTGCCATGGGGGTTGGCAGCACTGGATACTACAAAATAGAGGAAATAGAGGGGCATGTGACTCAGTGGGGCCCCTGCTGTCAGCTTCTCAAGGACTCGGACATTTGCAAGTAGGCAGACAGTTCACCCGGTTCCCTTGAACTTGGTTCCTTCATGAAGAAAGTGAGTGTGACAATGTTAAAGACCTTCTACTTTACACACATCATCAGTCCTTCAAATAAGCCTACAAGCAGGAGCGTGTCATTCTGATTCACCAGATAAGGTCACAGACCAGCAAGGTGACTTTACCAGGACAAGGCTGCAACCAGTGCTACAAACTCAGGCCCTGAGTCCCAACCCAGTATTTGTCTCACTGATCCATCACCCATAGCCAGAGCTGGGCCTTGACCACACACAGTGGCCAGGGTCGGGGTGAGGGAACCCTGGTCCCAGGGGCTCAGCTTGGTTGGGCTCACTGTTCTTTCTGTAGTTCATGAGCATTTGCTTAGAGCAGCACATTTTATATGCTCTTTTCTCTCAAGAAGTCCCAGCTGTAAGCAGAAACGGGGTCATGGGTACAATGCAGGCAGGTCCTAAAGTGCTTCCTGCCCCACCTTTGCGCTCAGGCCTGGATCCCCGGCAATGACCGGAGTTCACATCTTGACACCAGCAGGCCCCCCTGCTTTCTGTGTGCAGAGGAATGGGCCTTATTTGCAAGATCCGTCACCCTCCATCCCAGAATGGCTGTTGCGGGGAGCCCAGGGTGGAGACCACAATGCAGTCTGGGTTCTTCTACGGGATCAGGCTTGCAGGTTCCAGGCATGGTGGCAGGGAATTCTTACCTAGAACCCCAAAGTGTAAAACAGGCCCCAAGGGAGCTGCACTGCTCAAGACTGGCATGCCCCTATGGCTCTTGCTTGCCGCACAGAACCACGTGGGCTCTGTGGGTCCAGGTGATTATAAGCAATGTGCTTGCCTTCCTGCCTCCAGACCTTTCCCCCACCCAGCCTGCTGGCCCCTAGGAAAGAGATCTTACAAATGCGTTGTGCTCATGCAGGCAGGATGCTTATTGCTGTTAGCATGCATTTCAAATTCTTTTTCCTAGCATTCCAGGCTCTTTGAGCAAAACATTCCTGTCTTGCTTCACCATTCACTGCGGCCCAATTCTCTGGCCTCCTCACTACCTTTTGCATCAGGTATATTGGCCTTCTCCTCTCTCCCATCTTCTCTCCTCACCGTGTATCCGACCCTTACCTCCTAGCCAAGTTTCTCTTGAGGGGCGCTATTTCCTGGAGGCCCTCACTGCCTGCACTAGCTGTTTGTGGTCTCCCGCTCTGACACACAATAGCTCGCTTGGTGCTCTATAAAGTAGCGCCTGACTCTTAGGTGGTTTTATCTGTTTCATTGATGTCTCTATGTGTCATGCAGGGACCCCCAGCTGATCCCCATGGCTAGTTCATGAGGGACAGGGGTAGATGCTTCTTTCTTTCACAGCAGGGTCTGATTGATATGAATATGGGTGCATAGCAGGGCTTCCATATATACCTACTGACTTAGATCTATGAAACCACAGCAGTTGATATATTCCTGGGGTTACGGAAGTTCCTCCCTCTTGCTGAAGAAAGCGGAGGTGCCATTAGGGGCTGACTAACGTGAGAGACAGCCCCTGGACTCAGATGGGTTTCAAGAAATGCAAGCTTCTTTCAGGACTTTTTTTCTGGAGATTTCCCTAAGATATGCACATACCTTCAACTCAAGAAGATTATATTGGGGTGAGTGGCATATTGACAATATGATTCTGGCCTATCTTGCAGGGATTTGAAACTGGACAACATCCTTCTGGATGCAGAAGGTCACTGTAAGCTGGCTGACTTTGGGATGTGCAAGGAAGGGATTCTGAATGGTGTGACGACCACCACCTTCTGTGGGACTCCTGACTACATAGCTCCCGAGGTAAGACCTGTGTGCAAAGGTTCACCTCCTCCTGGTGCCAGGACCGAGGCTGGGGTCCAAACCCATGCACTGGGGTCATCTAGTGGTACTGGGGGAAGGCTCTGGAAAACCAGGATGGATTCTAGGGAGGAGGGAGAAAAGAGAAGATAAGAAGTTTGCTGATTGATGTCTGTCAAGAAGTCCTAGTGTTGGGGAGATGATGAGTGAAATGAGAGTAACAGGCTATTTCCCAAACCTGGGCAAGTTCTCATTGAACATCTCTTCCCATCCTAGTCCAGAACCACCAATAAATCTTTGACCAAGAGAAATTTGTTGACTTTTATTATTGTTTTCATGTCTTTAAAATCAGAATAGGGTGGGCACAGTGACTCACGTCTGTAATCCCAGCACTTTGGGAGGCCAAGGCAGGCAGATCACTTGAGTCCAGGAGTTCAAGACCAGCCTGGGCAACATGGTGAAACTCTGTCTATACAAAAAATACAATAATTAGCCTGGCATAGTGGTGCAAACCTGTAGTCCCAGCTACTCGGGAGGCTGAGGTGAAAGGATCAATTGAGCCCAGAAGGTTGAGGCTATAGTGAGCCATAATTGCACCATTGCTCTCCAGCCTGGGTGACAGAGCAAGACCCTGTCTCAATTAAAAAAAAAAAAAAAGTAAAAAATAAAATCAGAATAAAGGAGCATTACTGATCACGGGAGCACTTCACTTTATCAGCTATAATTTACTAACAGTAAAACCAGGAACTGTTTGCCATTTCCCGCATAGTGGCAGCTGTACGCTGTGGGTACACAGGATGGAGCAGGAAGAGGAGAGTGACTGCACCTCATTGTATACAGATATCAGAGATATTCACTGTGGCCCATTCCAATAGGTCGCCTTTCGTGAAAGTTGTTTGGGATGTTTTGCTCGGCATGAAGTGTTTGTTTGCCTTATTCCTGCCCAAACTGAGAGATACCTGGTGTGATATGATTCAGGTTTAAGACATGGCCTGTCATAGACAATCAAAATGATCTTCATGGTTCTGAGACATGTAAGATAGGAAAGAAGTACCAATCCCCACTAACATCGCCCATGGCGGATCAGATAGGTATTAGCCCATTCAGAGCTCATTTCTTTCAGTGGGCATTGTTAGAGCACCTGCTAGGCACAAAGCAATGTGGGGATAAAGAAATCACTGAGACACTTGTCCTATTCTAAAGAAACTTTTGGTCTAAAGGGAATGACAGATAAGTAAACAACTAATTAAGCAGAATAAATAGGCACATAAAACAAGATGGTATCCTCAGGGATCAGGAAAGGCTTCTTGGAGCACCTGGTGGATGAATTGAGTTGTAAAGAATGAGGATTTCCTTTGACGGAAGGGGTGGGGAGGGTATTCCTGAAAACAACAGGACTGGAACGGGAGCAGGACAGGAAAGGAGGTTCAATGTCCCTGGGCCCTGGATCCTTTGAGGGTAGGGTCTGTGTTTCTAATCTGGGTACTGCCAGGATCCAGCACACAAATCAGGCTCTTATAGAAAGATTTGTTAAAAAATGAGAACTTATGACCTTCCACCATGAGCAAAGGCCAAGGGACAAAAACATCTTGGGCTTTTCCAGGACAGTTAAAAAGTGTAGCTAGATCATAGGGTTTCCTGGTACTCATTGTAATGAATGAGATTGGGATAAAGACCCAAGGAATGTGGCTTTGATCCTGTAGTATCTGTGGACCCACTCAGGGTTCCAGTGGAGGAGGGTCCTAGTCAGATCCATCCCAGGAGGAAGGCAGGCCACAGCCATGCAGATCAGAAGGCAGGGAGTGAGGGACTGACGGTCAGGAGGCTTCACAGACCAGACAAGACAGGGGAGGCCTGAGGAACATCTCGAAGTGAAGGTGATGAGTAATAGGTGGTTTCCCTTTAGAACTTTTATCTTCTAAGAGATCTGAAGAGTAGGGATTTCAGTCTCTCTGCGAGTGTATTCCCTTAGCAAGAACACTACGAATTCAACCTTCAAGGAACAATAAATGAAAGTGAGAGCTTTCAACAGGGAACTGCTTTTCTCATCTTCTTCATTCATTCTTCATTGTCAGAATACTCAGTTCCAGTTCCTCTGTAAGTTGATGCCAGAGTCTAACAGTTGACAGCCCATGGTATAGTTAAGGACCCAACCCAAGACAGAACGTTCGCTTTATGATGAACAAAACAGCCACTCAGCTTTCATGAAAAGCAATCCATTGATGAGACTCACAATGAACAACTCTGATCTCTGTTCACAATGAAGCACAGACACTCTTCCTTCCTGCTCTAGCCTTTGTGCCCACTATGCAGAAACATCTCTGCACTGGCAATGACAATCCCTGGTCTTGCTGTAGGCAAATTACAGCTGATAAAGGTACTGCTTCCTTCATCGAGGGCTACTGGGAAGATTAAATGAGATTATGCCTCTAAAGCATTAGCCCAGTGCCCGGCCCACAGGGAGTGCTGGCTAAATGGTGGCTTCATTGTTATCATCATTGTTGGGTTGTGTGATGGGATAGGAAACACAATCCTGAGAATTGAGTCTTGAGTCCAGACTTGTCCACAAATGCACACATGTGACCTTGATGAAGTCACAAAATGTTTTTGAGTCTCAGGTTTCTCATCTTTCAAAGGAGCCATAACTCCTGCCCTACCTACCTCATCAAGCTGCTTTGAGAATCTGAGATTAGAGCACGGAAATGCTTGAGAAAGCAGAAGCCTCTATTCAAATGGGAGAGGTGATAAGCTGCTGAGCTAACCTCAAAACCAGAGACACCTTCGGAGGCAGGAGCTCTGCCCCAAGGCTTCTCTTCCTACCACATGGTATGCCCCGTGGCACCCCCTCTGCTTTCTCCACTCCCAGCCCCTGCTCCCCAGGAAGTGGCCACCAGCCTTTGGTAATGGCACCATCAGGCCCAATGCCTTCTCCCTTCTCCCCAGCTCTGACACACTTGAGGGGTTGGCTGCCACTCCAGGTGCCTTCCCGTGGCATGGAAGCCTTGCCCTTCTGCCCAGATCCATTGCCGACAGTTAAGTAGGAAGCAGATAATTAGAGCCAAGCCTTAAAGGAATCTTACAAAAGATGCCACCCAGAACGAGAAGGCTGTGGAAGGGGCCTGGAGCGGGGTGGCAGGGTGGCTCTGCAGTTTCCACAGCACCATCCAGTCTCAGCACACACAAGCCACCTTCTCCCCACCCCTTGAAGGCACAGAACCCAGCTGCCTCCCTCCGAGAAGCTGGAGGGCGGCCACTGTAGCACCCAATGTGCCCTGAGCCCGGGAGAGAAGGGAGCATGCCCGGTAGATACACACAGTGGCCATGCATGCTAGCCAGTCACAAAATGTTGACTGTCTCCTGGATGATAGAACAGGCTGGCCACAGCAATGGGCTCAGGAGCATGTTACAGCTCCTACCCTCTGGTGCCTTTTAGTTGCACTGGGGAGACAGTTGGCCATGAAAAAATAACTAACAACGCAGTGGTATGTGGAAAGTGAGAAAGTGCCTGCAACTCGTAGGGACAGGCAGGGGTCTTAAGTTGGGCGCTGTGTCTTTCCAGGGTGAGGGAGGAGTTGGCATTGGCTTTGGAGCACAGAAGAATCACTGGCTCCTCCGGACAGTGGAGCCCATGGCTCTGACCTTACAGCTCGAGGAACACTAACCACTGGGCTTAGACCAAAGGTATTAGCTAAAAAGATTACCAGACCCAAGTAATGTAGAGTTGGCTGCATTTGCTCACATTCCTTTTCATTCCAAATTCAGAAGATTCCTAAACTGTGAGTGTTTTAACTGTTTCTAAATGTTTCTTCTATCCAAATCTGTCTAGTTAATCCTAAGCAATTTGTAATCTCTAGAAGGGTATTTTGAGTAGACCACAGAAAGTCCAGATACTTGAATTCAGCCTCCTCTTCCCTGGCCACCATGAAATCTGAGAACTAAATTGGAGCCTTGTCCCCAGCCTGAGACATTATCTGCCCAAGGTGTCCTATGGGCTGGAATGATGAGGCATGAACTTTACCTTGTTTTTCAGGGTCCTCAAAGTGTTCCCCCTTTCAGGACATGCACACCAACCTTATTTCTCCTTCACTTTTTGAAATTCTTTATAGAATTATGGACCTGGATAGGCCATCTCATCCACCCTCCTGTTCTGGGCAGAGCCATGCCTAACAAGAAGAGAAAATAATTGTGGAATGGGAATATCACTTCATGATCTCTTCCTTGTAGAGGGGACAGCTCAGCATTTATTTTTCCTCTGAGCCAAACACATCATTGACCTGCTACATATTTTATTTATATATGTTATATTTTAAAGGCATACTGTAAAATACAAAGCTCTCTATAGCTGAAAGGTGATATTAAATTCTAGTCTTTTCTATTGGATCTCGTCTCCATATATGTGATATATATGTATGAATATATATGTGTGTGTATATATATATATACACATCATTGACTTGCTACATATTTATATGTGTGTGTGTATCATGTATTTATGACATATGTGTATGGAGAGCAGACCAAATAGAATAGCCAATCAGAAAAGATCCTTTTTTTTTTTTTTGGAGATAGGGTCTCACTCTGTTACCCAGGCTGAAGTGCAGTAGCGTGATTATGACTCACTACAGCCTCAACTTCCCGGACTCAAGTGATTTTTCCACCTCAGCCTTCTGAGTAGGTGAGACTACAGACATACCACCATGCCCAGCTAATTTTTTTTTTTTTTTTTTTTAAGAGACAGGGTCTTACCATATTGCCCAAGCTGGTCTCGAATTCCTGGACTCAAGTGATCCTCCCACCTCAGCCTCCCAAAGTGCTAGGATTACAGGTGTGAGCCACTGCGCCCAGCCAGAAAAGAGGTCTTGTATTCAGTAGCATCATGTCATACGTGCATTTAATCTGAGTGAATTTGACTCTACACCTTTGGCTAGAGGAAAAAAGAGAGACAGAGAGCATAGATAAGACAACTGACTGTTGTCAAAGGCAAAATGTACCAATCAAGGAGATGGTTTGATTCTGGCTATTACAATAGGGGGTTCATTAGTGAAAGTGGCCCCAAAGGAAAGGAAGGGGGCCTAGGGTTTCGTAGAGGCAAAGCAGGGGATTCCTCAGTGTATCTTATGGGAATCATGATGAACAATAGAGATGGGTTTTTTCTTAGAATATGCAAGAGTATAGTAGTCCTTTATAGGTAGACCGTGACAGGGTGGGGAGACTTATTCATCGCAGTTTCCTCTCCGGAAGCACAGGGCTCAGGTAAATTCAGCGTTGCACCCTTTAAAGAAGCCCTCCGCTCACCTTTCCACTGAGGCAGTGAGCTGTGCCCTGCACTGTGTGTGAGACGGGAGACGCGACCTCGCTGCACTCTGAGTCACTTACAGCTCGCTCGTTCTCTCAGTCTGCATTGTGCTCCCCTGACCCTGATTTTAGTGTCAAAATATGCAGTTTTTTCAAATGTGGCCCTCATGCCAGTCAGGAACTTTCTCTGGTGCTCATGTTCCCATTGGAAGACAGACTGTCGATACTGACTTTGGAAAGACGGTAGCCGGCCCCCAACATAGTGCCTCCAAACTCAGCTGCCACTGAATTTGCTGATTTAGAACTTCACATGGACTAGGACTCAATGGTAGGGAGGAGTGAGTTAAAATTGAAGTCCTTCCCACGGGCGTTCGTAGCACGGGTGTCACTGGGGTGGGAGCCTTTGATGGTGCCTGACATTGCCGGTTTCCTGAACAGATCCTGCAGGAGTTGGAGTACGGCCCCTCCGTGGACTGGTGGGCCCTGGGGGTGCTGATGTACGAGATGATGGCTGGACAGCCTCCCTTTGAGGCCGACAACGAGGACGACCTATTTGAGTCCATCCTCCATGACGACGTGCTGTACCCGGTGTGGCTCAGCAAGGAGGCGGTCAGCATCTTGAAAGCTGTGAGTCCCTGCCCCTCACCCATGGCTGTGCTCTCCCGGGCTCCTCCCCTACACACACACACACACACACACACACACACACACACACACACACTCCCTTCTCCCTTTCTCTGTCCAGCTTTCTCCCTCCCACTTCTGCTCGTCACCATGGAATGGGAAGGACTAAGGGCAGTTGCCACTGGGAGTTCAGGCGCAGTGCAGAGGGCTGCTGCCAAGAGAATGGGGCCTGAGATGACTTGCTCTTCTGGTGGGAAAAGGAGCACATGTCTGTGCTTCCTGAGATGAGGCACTGTTTACATCTGTGTCCTCCAGCCTTTCAGAGGGAACAGAAGCAACTCAACTTTGCTGACATCACCTCTGCCACTTCCGTCACTTCCTTACCTGTGGCCTGTCTTCATCAGGGACCTGTGAGGGAGAACAGAGAGGAGGGGAGGGAGGGTGGGCACTGCCCAACTGTGTCCATGACAGCATCGCTGTGGCTCAAGAGCCAATCAGAAAAGATCTGGTCCACTGGAAATTCATGCAGTCCCGCTGGATGTAGACACATAATACAGAGACAGACTCTGCCCTAGGAATCATCCCTCACATGGGAAAACCCCTTATGCTTTCTCAGCACAGCCATCTCTACGATGTAACAATGCTTGTACTGTGTCAAGTGAGTGATGTTACCTGTACCCTTTTGAAATCCGTGAAAGCTGAGGTGCAGGGAAGTTAAGCAAGAAGTCTGCCCAAGGTCACCCCTCTGAGCTAAGACAGGACGAGGGTGACAGCCCAGGGACCATGACTTCCAGAACTTGGCTTCTTCCATGCATCCGAATGCCCCAAAATTCAGTCGTTTGCACATTGTAGTCACAAAATTTGCTATCTTCAAGTGTCTTCTGCACTATTAGTTGCTTTTCTTGTTCTTTTAATCAACTTCCAATATTTACCTGATTATATGTATTTTACGAAGAATTTTTTTTTTTTCTTTTTTGAGACAGAGTCTCGCTGAGATGGCCAGGCTGCATCGTAGTGGTGCTCTCTTGGCTCACTGCAACCTCCTCCTCCCGGGTTCAAGTGATTCTCCTGCCTCAGCCTCCTGAGTAGCTGGGATTACAGGCACCTGTCATCATGCCTGGCTAATTTTTGTATTTTTAGTAGTGACGGAGTTTTACCATATTGGCCAGGCTGGTCTTGAACTCCTGACCTCAGGTGATCTGCCCACCTCAGCGTCCCAAAGTGCTGGCATTACAGACATGAACCACCATGCCCAGCCTGTATTTTACAAAGAAATTTTATACCATTATCATAGGTAGAAAATCAGTATCCCTTGCCATAATGAATTAATGTAATTTTTTTTCGAGCTGGATTCTTGCTCTGTGGCCCAGGCTGGAGTGCAGTGGCGTGATCTCAGCTCACTGCAACTTCCGCCTCTCAGGTTCAAGAGATTCTCCTGCCTTAGCCTCCCGAGTAGCTGGGATTACAGGCACACACCACCACGCCCAGCTAATTTTTGTATTTTTAGTAGAGATGGGGTTTCGCCATGTTGGCCAGGCTGGTTCCTAACTCCTGACATCATGATCCACCCACCTCAGCTTCCCAAAGTGCTGGGATTATAGGCGTGAACTACCATGCCCTGCCTAATGTAAATTATTGTATACAAATTTTTGAAAGATCTAAAACCATTTTGTAGGTATCTGAGGATGCATGTACCATGTTTTAGAAAATTCCACATCAGAACATGTTACCCTTTTCTGTAGTTTTTTTTTCTCCTTCCTTTCCTTTTTCCCTCGCCTCATTCCGTCTTTCCCCTCTGCTCTTACTCTTCTCCCTCTCTCTTTCATTCGTTCATTCAATGAACTACTATCTATTGAGCGCTTCCAACATGCCAGGCATGGTGCTAGATGCCGAATAAGTATTGGTGAGCCCTGGTCTCTGCCTTGTGAAGTTTCCAATCCAGTGAGATTATTTGTTATTTTTAATAAATTAAAAATATATCAATATGTAGCCACAATTGGGATAAGAGAAGTGAAGGAGGCAAATAGAGTATGTTCATTCATGCATTCATTTATTAAACAAATATTTATTGAACATCTAGTAATGACTATTTTATTCATTTATTCCATAAATATTTATTGGCAGGCATTATGCCAGGCACTGGAGATACAAAGAACACAGTCCCTGCTAACAGACTAGTGAATAAATGAACAGACAAATGACTGTATATTATACTCAATGGTAACAAGTGCAAAAAGACACATGCAGCGGCTCAGCAAATGAGGAGTAACAGGCTGCATGGGGAGCTCTTGGGTCTGGAAACACCTATCCCATGAGGGGACACTAAGGGGAGGTTTCAGTCAGGTGGCTACTGGGGGGAAGGATGTCTGTTCAGAAGGAACAGTGAGTGTGCATGCCTTGGACTAGAAAACATCTGCCAGGGTGGACAGCCCAAAAGGAGCTCAGGGAGAGTGGGTGCAAGGAGGGTGATGGGATGGTGGTATCTGAGTATGCAGGGCTGCTGCTGCTTCTTTTTTTTTTGGGACTGAGTCTCACTCTGTCGCCCAGGCTGGAGTACAGTGGCGCGATCTCGGCTCACTGCAACTTCCCCCTCACCAGTTCAAGAGAGTCTCCTGCCTCAGCCTCCTGAGTAGCTGGGACTACAGGAATGCAGCACCATGCCTGGCTAATTTTTGAATTTTTAGTAGAGACGGGGTTTCACCGTGTCAGCCAGGATGGTCTCGATCTCCTGACCTCGTGATCCCCTGCCTCTGCCTGCCAAATGCTGGGATTACAGGTGTGAGCCACTGCGCCTGGCCTGAGTATGCAGGGCTTCTTATGCCACCATGAGAGCTTCTATTCGATTCCCAGTGCAGGGCTAGCCCTCGGAGAACCAGGCAGGGGAGTGACCTGGCTGGTACACCTAGAAGGTAGATCTGGCTGCTGGGGAGAGCATGGTTTGGAGGGTGCCTCTCCTGCCAGCCTCCAAAGTCCTCCGCCCTTGCCCCAAGCCAGTGAGAAGGCCTCAGGGGTACTAGTTTTATTTAGGGGAACTAGTTTGTCCAACTTTCCAAATTCAATGTGTGTTCTGGGCCGGGCCTCTCACTCCGAGCTTGGTTCTTGCTACTCATGGAAATGACTTCTGTTGCACTTTTCTGCCTTGATGTCTTCACACCCGCATTTCTCCTCGGCGCCCTGTGGCTCTTTGAAGCTTTCAGGATCCCTGCCTTGGAGCCTCCCAGCCACATTCACTGGCTCAGTCAAGCCCTTCTGTGTTAAAGCCCTCCTTGTCCTTGCCCTCTGGGACTGGGTCTCCTCTGGTGTTGGGCAGCTGCTTCTCCATCTCCTTTGCTACCCCTTCTGCTGCCCTCTGAGTGCCGACATTTTCAGAGGTTGACTCAGTAGTGTGTTCTCAGTGAGGCTTTTTTTTTTTTTTAATACAAAAAGCTAAAACTTGTCCCCTTCCCTATCCACCTTTATCCTGCTCAGTTGATCCCTAATAGCAGTTTCACTTTCTAATCCACTATATGTATATTATGTATTATGTTTATTGTCTGTTTTCTTCCACAAGATTGAGCTTCATGAGGGCAGGAACGTTTTCCAGCCTATTTCTCAGACGCATCCCAAGGACTGAGAACAGTGCCAAGCACATTGTAGGAGCTATGTAACTGGTGAAAAACAGAAACAGCTCTTAGCTCTCTGTTCTTCCCATTTTATCACAGATTGCAAAGTTAAATGCCTGCAGGAACCCAGCAGGAGCCCTGGAAGGTGAACAGGACTGGGTGGGGCAGGGTAAATGGAGACCCCTGATGATCCCCTAGCAGCAATGAGGACCTCACCTCACCAGATCTGGCTTTCCAAGAGAAGCACAAAATCCAGATTTTTATGTAAAATCTCGAAACGTTAACTGATTATAACTAGTTCAATGAAACGATTATAACTAGTTCAACTGAGAGCCAAGGAAAACTTCGACCTGGGTGCCTCTTGGGTGACAGTCTTTGAGGGACCCCTGCTCTTCCCAGCTCCTTGCTGGTGTCACTCACCAGCCCCTGTTCAGCCAGACCCATCTTCCAGCCTCCAGGCCTGTGTTTCCGGTTCCCTACTCACTTCCCCCCCTCGGCTGGCCAGGGGTCCCTCACATTCAGTATACACCCAAACAGCTCTGGATGGTCCCCCTCAAATCTGCTCACTCTCAAATTCCGTGGCTCAGTAAATGGCACCCTGTCTTCCTGTCTAAGCAGACCAGAAATGGGGTGCTATCCCTCTCTCCCCATCACAGCTAGCCAGACATCAAGTCCATTCCCCCTGCTAACCTTTTCCATCTGAGTTACCTTTCTCCATCCTCCTCCCTACTACCCCCATCGGAGCCACCACCACCTCTCCCTTGGTGAACTGCAGGACCTCCTAACAGGCAGGCGTAGGCCTAACAGGCATGCCTCCTTCTTATCTCTGTAGAGTGATCTCTTAAGAATGCAAATCTAGCCATTTCATGCCTCATCCCCTACTTAAAACTCATCACATTGTGATTAAAGATCTTTATCTTCCACACAGCCTCCAGGGTCCTGCATCAGGCCCCGCCTCCCCCTCAGCCACTCCCCCTCATCTGCTGGGCTCTGCTGGACTATATCCAGGGCCTATAGAATGCAAGTGTCTTTAGTGTTCCTTCTCCCTGACCACTCTCCCCCTGTGCCCTTTTTGCCTAGGTACATTCCTCCTTCAGGTCTCAGCCTAGGTGTTGCTTCTCAGGGAATGATTTGCCAAGTTCCTTGCCCATCACACTGTCAGAGCCTGCTGTGCTTCTCTCGGGGCGTTCATTACAGTCTTCGCTAATTGATTCTCTAGCAATGACATGTTTCTTCTCAGCCTCCCTTACTCTTCTACATGCCCCGTGAGGGCAGGAACCATGTCTCATCACCACAGCACTTGATGCAGAATGGAGACTCGTGTGTCCAAAGGACGGAGAGGAGGGATTTTCATCGATGAGTACAGGGCACCTGCTAGGCCAGGCATTCAGCGAGACTCTCAGTATCCAAAAGGGGCTCCCAGCCTCTTCCATTCTGACTTTCCTACAGGAAAGCACTTTAGGAAGGGCACGTCACCCAGTGGGAAGGAGCATTGCTTAGGGGGACTCAGTTGTCCAACTTTTCAAATTCTGTTTTGTTCAGTTTATATATTTAGGCCTTAAATATTTCATTATTTGCTTGCTTGTTTGATCGCATGCTATTTAAAAAAACACACACACAAAGCATAAAATGGGAAACAGTGAAAGGTGTCTGTCTCATCCTTGCTTCCATCTGCCCATTTCCCACACACTCTCTACTTATGTTTTGAGGCTTTTACATATCCTTCTGGAATTTCTTTAGATATATACAAGCAAATACAAATATAACTTATTTCTTTTTTCTGTATTATACAATTGTAGGAATGCTGTACACATATCTCATTTTCCTGTCAGTGGTGTATCTTGCTTTTTCCACTCAATGAGATCTTGCAACAGGCATATCTTCACTGGTTCTGCCTCTACTTATACTTTGGAGCTGCAACTCCAAATCACTGCAGAGAACTCTCTTGGGTAATTAACTTGGGGTGGACATGGGAGCTTTTGCCTCCTGATTCCTGGAGCCCCATCTCTTCCCAGGTCAGCTGAGTAGCTAAGGGAAAACCTCAGCTGCACCCGAGGCCACCAGAACACTATGCCCAGCAGAGCTGGCCACTATCCCAGGCCCCAACACCAGCCCATCACATCTCCCTGTGAGTCCCCTGCCAGCATACCAGCTGAGCCCTTTTATTTTGGAGACCTTAGAGCAGTGGCCTTTAACTAGGGGCAATTTTGTCCTATTCCCTTAGACATTCAGTAATGTCTGGAGATATTTTTGGTGCTGCTGGCATGCAGTAGGTAGAGGCCATGGAGGCTGCTAAACTGCCTGCAATGCACAGGACAGCTCTCCCCACCCACCCTGCAAAGAAGTATCCAGTCAAAAATGTTAACAGCACGAAGGCTGAAAAACCTTGACCTACAGAGATCCAGAAGTTAGAAGTCATGCCTAACCGGTTAACCAGTTCGTGAGGGTGAGACGTTCATGAGAAGAGCATTTTCCCCCTGAGAAGAGCGTCTGGCTCAGGGGCAGCTTCCTGAGATGCCCAAACCTCTATGTTTATCCCTGACCCTGATATTTCCCCTCCCAGAAAAGGGAGGATGGGAGGAGCTGAGGAAGTGAGGAGTCTACTGCACCCTTGGCCTCAAAACACTTCATGCAGTCACTTGACTACAGGGCCAGACCAGGATTTCCATGACTCTAGCCACTGGGCTGTGTCTCCGAGGGCCTATGTGAAGGTGATGCAGAACTTTAGAGAAGGCCATTTGTATCACAGAAGTATGCAGTGCACAACCTGCGCAACAGTAAGTGGCTGTGCCACAGTCTCCCTCCCTCAGCACTGTGCCCTGAGACCCAACCTTTAGCCCCTCACTCCATCATCACGATTTACTGAGTGTACAATGGGAACCAGGCACTGAGCCAGGTTTGGGGCAGATAAGACAGATTCCTAAATCATAGAGCTCACCAAGGGGAAGAGATGTTTAGACAAATTATAATTTAAATAAACCAGAAGCATGGGGTCTACGGTATCAACAGAGGAGGGAATCTGGGGAGGCTTCACAGACGAGGTAGCATTTTGAGTAATTCCTAGAGAAGGCCTAGGGACTGGAAAGGGACTTTCAACCAGAGGGAAGAAAGAATGCAAAAGGACAGCAAGGTAGATAGACAGGGTTCAGGCTGAGGAGCTCCTGTGTGCCAAACTAAGGAGTATGGACGTCATGGTGGGAGCCATCCAAGGAGTTAAAGTAGGGGTTACCTTGCTGACTTGTAGATGAGAAAGATGAGGCACACTGGTACCATTCCTGACTCATGCCTACTCTCCATCCCTTTCACTCTTTATCTGGGGCTGTCCCCTCCAGTCGCATTGAACTCGAGACCAGGTGCTTTGGTTCCAAGGGCACCAGGCAAGAAATAGTTAGAGGCTCTCTCCCTTGCTGATTAAGCCTGAAATTATACCAAAGATGTATTCCTTTGGATTATAGTTTATTCTCTCAAGTTCTTCTGTTTAGATATTCAGCCTTCACACTATGAAATGTGACATTTTGTCTCTAACACACATACACACACAACACACACGTGCTGTTATTTCGGGTAGCTATCAGAAATATTTCCACCCACTGGCACTTTTTTCCCCCAAGATTTTATTGGTATACGTGTGTTCGATTAAATTAATGTTTACCCTCAGGACTGACTCATTTAATAGGAATAACAAGTTCACCTAGGGTGTGAGGCACACAAGACACCACCCAGAAAATATAAAACACATCTATGTGATTTTTACCTAGAAGCATCGAAAAGGAATAAGCCTTTTTCTTGTTTTTTATCTTTTGACTTTCATGAGCATTTTGTGTAGAGATTGCAAATTCAAACATAAAAACAGTGGAGAGGGGCTGGGTCCAGGAATAGGAAAGGAGCAGGAGGAGGTATTAATACATTTGATCATTTACCTGGTCCTTATTCCTTACCTCAAAAAGGACTGTTGACCTCTCCGTGTAAATGAGTTTATCAGACCGCAGTCTCCCTGATGAGAAGACCTGAGAATCTGAGGGCGATCAGAGAGTAAGAGCCAGAGTTCCTAATCCCAGCTTGGCCCCTTGCTAGCTGGGTGACTTCGGCCAAATTAGCTGACCTCTGTGTGCTTCTAGTTCCTCATTTATAATATAGAGACAATGATAGTACCTCATAGGGTGAAATGAGTTGATACATGTACTAGGTCTAGAATGGTGACTGGGACATAGTCAACTCTATGTAAGAGTTTAAAAACAAAACCCAACAGATGTGGCCCCTGAAATTGCAAAGAACAGACTCGAGAGGCGATGCTGAAGATGCTGCCTTGGCTGACGTCCATCTGTCCCTCATAGCCTGTGCTGGCCAGGCCTCTGTCACTAATTCCGACTCTGTCCTCATCCCCACAGTTCATGACGAAGAATCCCCACAAGCGCCTGGGCTGCGTGGCATCGCAGAACGGCGAGGACGCCATCAAGCAGCACCCATTCTTCAAAGAGATTGACTGGGTGCTCCTGGAGCAGAAGAAGATCAAGCCACCCTTCAAACCGCGCATTGTAAGTTGGTCCCCATGCATGCTCGGCACCGTGGGTCGGGCCCAGGTACTTGCGGGGCAGGCTTCGTGCACCCAGGAAGAGCGGTCAGGGGATGTCTATTACAGCAACAATGACAAAGGCCGGAGGTGGCTGAGGCTCTCCCTAAGACAGTGTCTTTAGGCCCCACGTGTTTGCTGTTGAAAACATGTAACCTACTACAGCAGCACCCAAGATGATGATTTACATGGGCCACAGGACACCTTTTGTGTTAATAGAGATTCAATTTATTTATTTAGATTGAAAATGACTAATGACACTAGTTTTCTATGTATGGCAGAGACATAAGGTTTCTTTATGAAGAACTGGGTTTGTTTTCTAAATGGGTCAGTTTAAAGGCAAATACTAATTAAATATTAGCCGTGGTCATTCTGTGGAACTAGCACAGAGCGCGAAGCTGGGATTCACTGACTGGCAGCGGGAAGGATGGTCCTGCGGGGAGCTTCTGGGAGGCCCACTGCGTAAAAGCGCATTTCTGTGAGATACCCTCTCCCTTCTCGGCCGCACTTTCCCTTCTACCTTCCAGATTCTCAGGCCTGCTGTGATGCCAGTTGGAGGGGGCATGTAACACAGGGCAGTTGAAGCTCAGAGCTTTCAGTCTGGGCTTGATTCACAGAATAAAGACCGTGTCCTGGCAGTGGCCTTCTGCTGGAATGGGACGAGGGTCATGTTGCAGTCCTTAAAGTTATATAGTGTATGTGTCTTAATTCTGTTGTGTTGTAGCCCATTGAAGCAATCAGTCATTCAGGCTGAAAATTGAGGTAGCCAGCTGGCAGGCTTGCTGGGAGGTGAAGGGGATGTGCAGTGTAAGAGTTTACTAGGCAGGGGCCCCAGTGCTGTGGGGCTGTGGAACTGGGGTCCCAGGCAGGGAAGACTTGCCATCAGGCAGTCAGCCCTCGGTCACCCGGCATACTGTCAGATGAGCCCCTGCTCCCCTTCTCCAAGTGCAGAAAAGACCTTCCTGTGCCTTGTGAACCATCAGAGAGGAATTCCATTCTATTCAAGGAGATTTTCTGGGGAGCCGTTACTGACAATGTTGTGATTCTTAGAAATGTTCCACGGTGGGAGTGGGGGTGGGGGATAGTGTCAGTGGACGGGTGGGGTCCAGGCCTCAGCCAGACTCGAGCACATGGGGTTGAACGTCCCCGGATGCTTGGTCCCGTCACCACTCCTCATTTGCTTCCTCCTTTGGTTTTCATGTTTTCGCTGGATAGCACAAGCTTGGAACAGCCCAGATTTAGGATCACCTTCTTTCTTTGTAAATATCACTTCCTCTTCAGCCCCTCTCCACCACAGCTCCAGGCCCACTATTCCAAGCCAGGAGGGCTTAGAGTCTAAGCTCCCTGGGCCAACTGTCCCCTGCTGCCACAGGGCTCCCTGCACATGCCACAGCCTGCCCGATGGCTGGGGGCTGAGGACCTCTGCAAGTCACCTTTAAGGACAGGATTAACTGTGCCCCTGGCAAAATAGGGGAAGTAGGACCCCAGAGGCCTAAAAAAGGAGGAGGAGAAACTAAAGGCTCAGATGGTAGGGTGAATTTTAATTTCTCTTTAATCTAAGTTAATCAACCCAAAGAAGAATGAGAAGTAGAGCTAAGAATCCAGGCCCAACTAACAGAAACGCAGGATGAGGCTGAAGCTGAGGGGATTATCAGTGCAGGGCTACAAGATGACTTAAACTTGAGTCTCCAGATCTCAGCAAAACCACATTAAACCAGGCTTACGGAGCACCAGGCTCCAGCTGTACTGGCAGAGATGCAGGAGCAGCCCCCTCCTGCCTGGGGAAGAGTGGGGAGGACCAGTGGAGCCCCAGGGGGCACCGTCAGCAAGGGGTGTGAGGAGAGAGAGGGTCTGGGGTGTGGCAGAGGACGCCAGGGGGTTTTTGTTGAGAGGCCACAGGGTGGGAAGGAAGTAGGGAAGAACCTTAATCATAAAAGACACAAAGGAAGTTTTAGAGTGTGGATTCATGAAGAATTATCTCTCCCTGAGGTACAGCACATTCCAGAACACTGCCAAAGCCCTTTCCAAAGCCCTGGCAGTCACAGGAATTCCTCACCGGGGCTCACAACTTTCAGTTTGAGACTTTGAGCCAATGAAAGTGCAGGCCTTCTGAGAGGCATCCCTCTTTGAGCAGCACGTGGCAGGAAGGGTGTGAAGAACAGGGGTGAGGTGAACAGGTGCGGGGCTGAGGGATGGGGAAAAACCTAGACAGAGAGGAGAGAGGAAGAGAGGGAAGGACAAACCGGGAGGGAGGGAGGCACATGACTTACTCCACTAACATGCAGGCGTTGCCTTGCCTCAGACAGGCAGGGAGCCCCTTAAAGCTCTCCCTGGCCAGAAGTGAAGGTGCTCCTGTGGGCAGGGGTATGAGGGGGCTGGGAGCCAGCAGGAGGAAATACATCCCTGAGTCAGGGGTCAGGCAGGAGTCCACCTCTGCCTGGACGTCTAGAGCACAAGGGACCTGTGCTTTCTGTCCTTGGGCCTCTTGAGAGTTCCCTGCTGGGAGTAAAGAGCAAGAAAGACCCTGATTGTTTTCTTTTGCCTGGAGGGTCAAGGAAGCCTTCAGGGTCCTTATCACCCCATGAGAGGCTGGCAAAGAGAAAGGATGGGGCTGTCCAGGAGCTCCCGCCAATTTCAAAACTGCCTCAGTCTTCCTAAAGACTGACTTCGTCATTGCCTTGAAGGGATCTCCTGTGCATGTTCCCACTCCCCCTGCCTCCCCAGACCTTCAGAGTTCACCTCAATGCTCAATGCTGTGGAGAGGGGCGGGGTCAGGGGAGAGGGCATTGATTAGGTAAGTTTGAATTCAGTTGGGAGGAGAGGATTAGAACATCTGGAAAAAGGAAGGCTGAAACGGAAAGCTGACGTTGTTTAAGAGGTGTTTCTGGCCACACTTGGAGCTGAGTAATGTTGGTCCTTAGAGAGTTCTCAGTGCAGGTCTTTAAAGAGTTCTTCAAGTTGTTTAAATGTCTGACATTTACAACCTTGGCGCTAGAGATTTCTCTCAGGAGAAATACCAAAATTGGGGGAAAACAATAAAAAAGAGCAGTCCACATCTAGTTAGCAGGTTGGAAAAGTGACCCAAATCTGTCCCTAAGTCGAAAGCTCTTTTCTGAAAAATGTCAATGGCACTAGCCCGAGTCATCTGTGGGCTTGTGTAGAAAGAGCAGAAATACATTTTAAATAGGATGAAAGCCCAAGGAGTAAAGCCCATGGCAGTGATGCACATACTGCATTTCTCATCTCAGAAAGCCTCAAAAGACTAACGGGAAAACTCACTTAAGGTTTCACGCGCCATCGCACCCCTGTAACCAACTCGGGGCTGAGCCCGGGGATGTGGGTGCCTGCCTAGCTCAGGTACCAGCAGTGAGGACAACTCTGTGCCACATGAGCAGAGTCAGCCTTACCATAGGCAAAACAGATGGCCACCCACAGAGGCCACTGAGAGCCATGAGGAAGCTGAGGTGCACCCCACAGAGGCCACTGAGAGACATGGGGAAGCTGAGGTGCACCCCACAGAGGCCACTGAGAGACATGGGGAAGCTGAGGTGCACCCCACAGAGGCCACTGAGAGACATGGGGAAGCTGAGGTGCACCCCACAGAGGCCACTGAGAGCCACGAGGAAGCTGAGGTGCACCCCACAGAGGCCACTGAGAGCCACGAGGAAGCTGAGGTGCACCCCACAGAGGCCACTGAGAGACATGGGGAAGCTGAGGTGCACCCCACAGAGGCCACTGAGAGACATGGGGAAGCTGAGGTGCACCCCACAGAGGCCACTGAGAGCCATGAGGAAGCTGAGGTGCACCCCACAGAGGCCACTGAGAGCCACGAGGAAGCTGAGGTGCACCCCACAGAGGCCACTGAGAGCCACGAGGAAGCTGAGGTGCACCCCACAGAGGCCACTGAGAGACATGGGGAAGCTGAGGTGTACCCCACAGAGGCCACTGAGAGACATGGGGAAGCTGAGGTGTATCCCACAGAGGCCACTGGGGAGACACAGGAAAGCTGAGGTGCACCCCACAGAGGCCACTGAGAGACACGGGGAAGCTAAGCTTCATCCCCACAGAGGCCACTGAGAGACACGAGGAACCTGAGGTGCACCCCACAGAGGCCACTGAGAGACACAAGGAAGCTGAGGTGTACCCCACAGAGGCCACTGAGAGACACGAGGAAGCTGAGGTGCACCCCACAGAGGCCACTGAGAGACATGGGGAAGCTGAGGTGCACCCCACAGAGGCCACTGAGAGACATGGGGAAGCTGAGGTGTACCCCACAGAGGCCACTGAGAGACATGGGGAAGCTGAGGTGTACCCCACAGAGGCCACTGAGAGACATGGGGAAGCTGAGGTGCACCCCACAGAGGCCACTAAGAGACACGAGGAAGCTGAGGTGCACCCCACAGAGGCCACTGAGAGACACGAGGAAGCTGAGGTGCACCCCACGGAGGCCACTGAGAGACACGGGGAAGCTGACCTTCATCCCCAAAAAGGCCACTGAGAGACACGAGGAACCTGAGGTGTACCCCACAGAGGCCACTGAGAGACACGAGGAAGCTGAGGTGCACCCCACAGAGGCCACTGAAAGACACAAGGAAGCTGAGGTGCATCCCACAGAGGTTGTCCTTCTATTCAGGGGGCAGATTGCCATCACAAGACAGGATTTCCTTGGACTTAAGGCATCAAATAACTTGAAGACATGTGAGATGCCTTCCTAGAAGAACTGGGAAAGAAAGGGCTTTGACAGGGAAGAGGGAAAACTGGTTTAGATCCCAACATTGGGGAAAAGCCTCCAAGTCACCGGATCACAAGCAGCCAGGGACAGTGTGCAGTTGTTGGTCCTGGCTCTTTGACAGACTCCAAGTCAAAGGCAAGACACTGTGAGAAGGGAAAGGATCAAGTCCGTGAGCAAACACTGTCAGCCTTGCAATTTGGTGGTGGCCTCAAGGAGACATTGGGCATGTGTTTAAGCAAGCAAGGAAAGCAGCTGCACCAGTGCCCTAATCTGGCAAAACTGAATACCTCCAGGGTGATTCATTCAAGTGCCTGAAGCTCCTGAGGGAGCTCCAGGTTTCCTCTGTCTTGGGTTACCTCCACTTGCTTCCAAGCCATGCCCTTTTGGCATCATACCAGAATGCCACCAGTCTCCAGAAACCTGAATTAACCCACTCCTCAGCTGGCCATACTGAATCTGGGTGACCTGGGGGGTGCCCTGCCTGTCTGATACAGGGAGGATCTGGTTTTGTCAGGTGGTTGGTGCTGGAGGTGAGGCTGGGAGAGGTCATGTCACTTACAAAGAGCCAGGATGCAGTGGCATATTTTTCCAGAGCTCCTGACCCTCTCCACTCTCACTACAAGGACAGAGCCCCTTCGTGGAAGAACTTGCCAGGCACAACAAGGCTGTACTCTGCCCAGGCTGGCTCGCTAGAGGCTGGGGGCCCCTGGGTCACCACCACAGAGGCCGAGGATGCAACAGCACAACAGCTTTCAGGCCTGACTTCCATTCCTGCACAGGAAGCCTCGCCCCTCTGAAGCTATCACCAAGGAGATTGTCCAGATTCATAGCTGGAATTTGGCCTCTGGTCAGGTTCCATCACATACCTCAATTGGCTTCTGTTCCCCCCAGGCTTTTGCCTTCTTGAGATGTCTGCTAAGCTGAGATTTCTGCTCCCCTGGCTCCTAAGCCTCCCTTGTCTAACCCTTGCCCTGACTCACCAGCTGTCACTAGTCCAACTGGGTTTCCTGACTACAGGCCAACATCCCTTTGTACTAACCCCCACCCAGTGCAGTTTTCAGTGGCCTCTGCTTCAGCGTGGAGACTTTCCTGTCTTTCGTTCTCTCAGCTCTCTTACGTATTCTCCCTCCTCCACTTTCCCTTTTGTATTCCTGTTGTTCACCCTCTGTCCACCCACGTAATGAACTGAGTTTGTGCAAGCGATGTGCCATCAACACCAAACCAAAGACTTTGCACCATCACGTACTCAAATCAATTTTCCGGGGTGGCTTGCTTCAGAGCAAGGACACACAGTGGGGGCCTGTTTGGTGGCAAATACCCCAGCACTGAAGAGTCGGGGAGACAGGAAAGCCAGCAAGGCTGGAGTCAAAGCCTTTGATGCTGGAGAAAATCTCCAGCCCTAGAATTCACTGGTCTATCCCATTGGGGATTTCATCCCAAGATAATGGCATGGTCTCATTGCCAATGAAAGTAGCACATTTCGCTTTTGTGTTACCGGTGGGCTTGCCTTCTTTGGGGACTGTAGGGGCAGAGCGATGTGTTTGGTGTGGTTGAAGGGCACCATCTGACCTTGCAGATCTTGGGGACGTTCTGCTCACTCCTGGCTTCCCTGCTGTGTACGCATTCCTTCCCCTCAAAAGCGTTCAGCTCTGAGACTCTGGCTCCCAGGGCTTCAGCACTGGAATGGGGGGAAGCCAGCTTAGGAGGGAGAGATTTGCCTCCCCAGAAACCTAGTTGTCCTCAGTGAAAGCCAGAGGCAATGAGGGAAATGCTGGCCAAGTAAACTTCTCTTTGTGTACATGTTCTCTCTTTTCAAGTTTGCTTCAGTGTGAATGTCCCTCTTTAAGGTAAGGCCTCCAGAGTGGGGAGTCTCTCCAGGTAGGTGAGCCCTCAGGCCCGGTGACATAGAGGCCCCTCTCAACCTCATGATCCGTTTCCATCCAGCCATCCGCGCTGCATGGCGGGACCCCCGAGGGAGGCCTCTCCTGCATGCTCCTGCATGACTGGGCTGTGCTGAGAGAAAACCTGGGAAGTGGGCTCGAGACCCGCACACTTCACCAACTTAGCGACCTGAGGAGGAGCCCTGTTGAACAGGCAGCCCCTTCCCCTAAAGCCAGCCCACCTGCCTAGGGACCACCAGATAGCATGGGTTGTGATGATGGAGGCCAGTTATGACACCATCCTCATCCTCTGTCCTGGCAGAGCTGGGGCAGGAGCAAGGCTGGGTTCTGCAGCCCCTCCTGAGGACATCCCCGTGGACCGTGTCCACCACATCCAAGCGGCTTACCATCCTAGAGGCTACAAGATCCCTCCAAGAGCCAGGGCTCTGATCCAGGGCTGGAGGGCATGGGAAAAGTCCAGAAACCTGTTTTTGGTGGTTGGCCCAGCAGGTGGCATGGCACAGTGGACAGGATACTGGCTTTGACTTCTGAGAGACTTGGGTTGGAATAAAATTGCTGTCACAGGAAAGCCATGTGACACTCAGAATTCACCTCACCCCTGGACCTCTGGCTTCCTTGAGCCTCCTTATCTGTAAAATTGGGTTACTGTGAGAATTCTCCCCTCATGGAATTATAAACAGGAATAGCTGGGTACTGTGGTTCCTACCTATAATTCCAGCACTTCGGGAGGCCAAGGCAGGCAGATCACTTGCACTCAGGAGTTCGAGACCAGCCTGGACAACATGGCAAAACCCTGTCTCTACAAAAAATGCAGAAAGTAGCCAGGCGTGGTGGCATGCACTTGTAGTCCCAGCTACTTGGGAGGCTGGGGTGGGAGGATCGTTTGAACCCAGGAGGTTGAGGCTATAGTGAGCCATGTTCATGCCACTGCACTCCAGCCTGGGTGACAAAATGAGATCCTGTCTCGAAAAGAGTTATAAACAGGAATAGATAATAAGTCTAAGCTACTTTGTGCACTGTAGATTCTCAATGAATTTTAATTTCCCTCTCTCCATTCACCACCCCTACCCTGGCCTTTTAAAGGCCCTCTTCTTCTCATCCCCAAACTCCAAGAATCAAGAGTTAAGAATTGCAGGAGGTTGGTGTGATGTTTGGAGGCTGGGTTTTGGAATCAGATGCAACCAGGTTCTAATTTGGGCTATGGGATATTGGGAAAGTCACCACTTCTCTCTGAGCCTCGGTCTGCTGATCATAGTACGGGGGTTTTAAATATCTACCACCCAGGGTTGCTGTGAAGAGTCAACAAACCTAATTACATGAAATGAGTAGCACAGTGCCTGATCCAGGTGAACACTTGGATGGTGTTGATGCTGATGGTGAGGAGGACGACAGGAGACTGAGGCCAAGGGAGGCTGGACTGCATAACACTCCTGTCCCAAAGGGACTGAGGAGCCAGGAGTTCAGATGAGGGGATGGCACCATCCAGCAAGGCACCAGCCATTACAGGGCAGAAAGCATCTGAAGACAGGGAAGGAGCACAGTTCAGAATGCTGAGGCACCCGTGGTGGCATCATTCCAGCACAGCCACTGGTATGAGCTGAGTGCCAAGAGGAGGGAGGTACTGTGCGAGGGAGGTACTGACTCACCCCAGGTGCCAGCATTCCCAGCCCTTTTTGCCTCTTGGGATGGCACCCCAAGTTCCCCCACATTTTCAGCACCCCCCACCCCCCGCCGGTCCCCTGCTTTTACTCTGTGACCATGCTTACCACCTTGACGTTCCCTGCCTTCATTCTCAGTAGTGTTTTTGCTGGGCACAGCTGTGCAGCTCTCAGCACCCCAGCCTTGAAGTGATAGCGGTCACCAGTGAGACCCTGTTCCAGCACAGCAAGCTCCCAAATATTTCTAAGCTAAACAGCCTCAGCAGAGCATCTTTGACTCCACACAAGTGATTTCACCATTTTAGAATTCCGATTGCAGGAATTTTGTCATTTGAGAATTCTGATTGCAGGAACAATGATTTTGCCTTTTGAGAATTCTGATTGCAGGAACGTTCCTGTGGCCTGGGGGTGGGAGGGCCAACGAACACATCATTTTCATCCCCTACCCCCACTCCGGGGAAGACTTTGAGGCCTGGGCTGGCCTGGGCTTGGCTGGGCACTTTCATAAGCTCCTGAGCTTTTCTTTATGTCTTAATGGCTGTTACTTTGGTATATGCCTTCCTGGGTTCATCAAACTAGTGTTTCTTGAACTTAATCTCCTCCCTGCCCCACCAGCATTTGAAGTAACACACACACAACTCACTGGGGAGCAGGGGAGGACTTCCTAGGCCATGCCTGATCAAGCCAGAGGACAGCAGGAGGAATCAGGGAACATTTCACAGAGGAGCTGGAACTTGACAGAAAGCTGGGAGGGGTCAGGAAGAAAGAACTGCCTCGGAAAAGGCATAAAAGGAGAAAGGGGAAGGCAGGATTCAGATCAATAATATTCAACAAGGATTTGTTGAACATGTCCTTTGTGCCCTCTGTGAAGCCCTGAAGCCCCAGAGGGAGAAGCTTGACAAAGGCAAGGAAAGAATCTTCTGCCATCACCCTAACATTGCCACCTTGAAAAGCCTCGATGGCAGAATACGTGGTAATGCAAAACACTTAAGGGATAATAGGCAGTAGGGTAAAATCTGGCATCTGACCCCTAACAGGATGCTCATTTGGGAGAGGGATTTGGGGCTTTGCCTTTCAGGGTTAGAGGACAGGGAGAAGAGGGCCTCCCCAAACAGGCTGGGAGCCAGGGTTTCTGTGGGTCCTGAGAGCCTGTGTCAGCCCACTTCTGGTCTTGGGTCTTGCAGAAGATCCTGTCCGAGTGGGGCTGCATTGCTGGATAAGTAATGCCCTCCTGCCCATCTCTGTGGAGAGGACTAAAGGATGGTCTAGCTGCCAGGAGGGACAGGGGTCAGAGCCTGGTTTGTGTGTATTGAAGTGAAGGCAGACAGAGCCTCAACCCTCCCTCACAGAGGGGCTCAGCCCTCCAGCCAGCGTCTGTTCCCGGAAGACTACAGGCACCAAGGGGCACTTTGCAAGCTGACGGGGTTGGCGGGGGCGGGGGTGGTTCTGCCCGCGTCAAGTGGAGGACCTTTGATCTCTGGAGGCATATATGTCATGGAAAAGAGACACTCTGGGGAATCCAGTTTTGCACTTGGAGGATCAGTGCCCTCTTTACTTCCCATTGTTTGTGCTGGGGAGGGGGATGATAACAGAATTAGGTTTGACCGAAACTTAACATCCCATTATTATTCTGGAATTCTGGGATTTGACTAATACACAGTAGGTTTGTGAAGGTTCATTAAGTTTCCACATCAACCTCAGTCTCCTCAATGTGAGAAGGCCTGGCCACATAGTGGCAGCCCCCTGCCCTCCATGTTCCTCTGGCTACTCCTTTCTGGACCTACTCCACCTCAACAGCAGCTTTCTCGGAGCACAGAGCTTGGATGTCAATGGAGTATTTCAGGTGTGAGAGCCTAGCTAGGTGTGGAAGAAGGTGGTGAATGGCTAGGCCAGGGAAATATGAAATATATTTGCCTTAAGTAAGGACATGGAAAGATAAGCCCTCCAGAGTAGGGCTTATCAACTGAGAGGACTTAGAAAATAAACCAGATCCTGACCTAGGACTTTAGCCGCACTCCTTCCCCCCCAGCGCAGCAGCTGACATCTCAGCTAGTGTTGGCAGTAACAGGATTTGCAATCTTTCTGGGAGGTATGGCAGACTCGGACTATAGGGACCTGGGGTGTGGGTGTTCAACCAAATAATTGAGAAGACAGTCACCCAAAATGTGGCACTTCAGAATGCAGCACCCACCTTGTATCACTGACAGTGAGCTAAGGGGACGTGCTGGACAGAACGGGGTGCTGGTCTCCACTGTTACTATCTGCGAGACCTTGAGAAATTCACTGACTCTCTCTGCTCATTTCCTATAAAATGAGGGACTTAAGTAATCCCTAAGATTTCTTCCAGCCCTAGCTACATGAGAGCAAGGATTTGCAGGGTTTTTTAATCAATTGTATTGCAATAAAATTTACATAGAATAAATGCACCCATTTCATGTCCACATTCTGATGCATTTGAAAAATGTATATATCCGTGTGACCACCAGCACAATAAGTATATAGAACACCTCCATCCTCCAAAGAAGTTTCCTGCCCATAGCCCCAGGCAACCCTGGTCTGCTTTCTGTCACTGGAGATTAGATTCGTCTTTTCTAGAGTTTCTTATAAATGGAGCCACATAGCATGTACTTTTTTTGTGTCTGCCTTCTTTTACTTGGCATCATGTTTTTGAGATTTGGGACTTATAATTTTAACTTTAGTATGGAAATTTCCAAACATATGTAAAAGTAGAGCAAATCATTGAAGGGATCCCCATGTGTTCATCACGCAGCGCCAACAATTAGCAATGCACAGTAATTAGCAATTAGCAATCAAGGGAGACAGTTCTATCTGTTTTGTTCACAGATGCATCCCCAGCAATGAGAACAATTCCTGGCACATAGTAGGTATTCAATCTGTATTTGTGGAATGAACAAATGAATTCTCCAGATCTACAGTCTTTTTTTCAGCTCTATCTCAAAATTCTCCTCTCACCTTTTATGGCTCAAGATCAGTTCCAGTGTATGCCCGGGGATTTGGGGTCATAAGATCCTGCTTTAGGAAACCTGAAATTATTGTTGAATGGTGAGAGAAGGTGGGTGACCTCATCTTCACTTGAGAGGCACATATTAGAATGTTTACAGTTCCCATTTCACAGGCAGTGCAATAATAAATCCTGGGCCAAGAGAACTTATCTCTATCTAGAACATTTTCCTAAATAAGTGGGGGAGAGATTGGTAAGTGGAGGAACTGGGTCTTTGCCAGGGCCATATTGGAAAGTTTCTTCTTTGGATACCAAAAATATCCCTGGAATGGTAAACCCAACAGCTGTCAGCAATAACACGGCTTTGAAAAGTAGACGATAAATGAAAAAAGGCCCCCAGTTAGAAGCAGAATGAGTCCAAGTTGCCACTGTTTTCTTACCCACTTCTAGTTGGAGACACAGGCTCCTGCTGCATCGCCAGGTTCGGGTCCTGCCACTGCACATCCTGCTGCAGGGGGCCAGCTCACTGCAGGGCCTGGCTCAGCAAGCTCAGGCCCCAGGCAAGCCAGGGCAGGCAGGGTACTGTCTCCTCCTGAGGCTCTTTATTCCTGGATAGCCACACAGCATTTTCTACATCATGTTCTGTCCCAGGCATCTCCTGGGGTGCCCCTAATGTCTATGAAACAACCCCAAAAGACTCGGTGGGGATGGCGGCCTCTTGCACTGTGAGGGGTTCATGGCAGAATGCAGTTGTTTGTTTGATCTTAACACAGCAACACTGCTATTGACAGAAACCATTGAACTGGCAGCTTGTGCTGGGCACAGTGCTGCGTGTCTTTGTGCAGATGGCTGCATCGATGCCTCCCGGCAGTTCATCATAGAAGGCAGGATAGCACATGCCAGGGGCACAGCCTCGGGGTCAGAACAAGCTGATTCCAAGTCCTAACCCCACCTCTTGCCCAGCCTGCACCTTAGACAAGACGTCTAATGCCTCGGAGCCCATTTCCCCATCTTTACAATGGAGATGTGATCACAGCACTCTGCTCCCTGTGGAGTGGGTGTGAGGTTACAAGAGCCGGGCGTGGAAGGCATCAAAGCACTGGCAAACTCTCCATCTGCAAGCTTTGTTATGTTTTCCTCCTAAAGAAGCTCAGGCTGTCCCAGGCACTAAGCTGGTGCTAGAAATACAAGGCAGATGCCCATGTGGAGCTCCAGTCCAGTGGAAAAGACACTTCAGACTGAGTCATCATTTAGCCCCAGTTATGAGGAGTACCAAGAAAGAGAACCCCGTCACAAGGGTCAAGGTATATATAGGAGGGGACTAGCCTGGTTTGGGGATCATTCCCCCAGGAAGAGGTATTTCCTTTCCCATACAGCAGCACCAGACACGTCCCTTGAGTGGCCTCATGAATGGTTTCAGAGCTCACATGCAGCATCCTCTCAGTCTGGCTCTTGGAGGGCTGGTGGGCTCTGGCGGAGAGAACGGCTGTGGCGCTCTGCCGTCCTCCAGAGACTCTGCAGGGTTCATTCCATTAGCTGGGAGCTTGCAAAGCTAGGCTGAGCTGGGCCCTGCTAGTGTCAGAAGCCCCAGGCCCTCTTTGCCCCCAGGCACTGCCAGCCTCTTGGGGGAGCTAAGACTCCTGGGGCACTTAGCAACATACCCAGGCTGTTTCTAAATCCCAGAGTGGATGTCATCTGGGGCCAGCGTACACTAGATGGACGATGTGGACTCATCCATAACCAGGTGGCCCGATGTGGCTGGAATGTATGCTTTATATTTTTGTTACCAAATTTCAGAATCAACGTGTCACAGCCAAAGGAGTGCGTAGGTGTGGGCCTGGGAGGGCCTGGATGGGCGTGGGAGGGTTTGAGGAGCAGGAATAAGCGCCACCCCTCAGAACTGCCCAGAAGTGCCTCCTTCACTAACAGGAATGGAGACATAATGTGTTTGGAGCTAATGCTTTGAGACTATTGGCTTCACCTGCACGTAGAAGACGCCTCTGGAAAGAGGCTTAGATACAGAGTCTACATCCGGGGGTATGTTCTCAGCCATTTTTACATGAGACAGCCTTCCCCGCAGAGCACCGTATGGTCACTGAGACCAGAGGGGATGCCCCGTGCTGGGGACCCGACCCCTGTGATCTGAAAGACTTCAGCAAAAGGGGGCACTTCAGGTCCTGAAAATACTTCTCAGGGCTTTCTCCTTTATGTGGATTCCTCAGAGACAGTTACTGTACCACTTAGAAAGCCAGGCTTTTTATAAGGGAAATGTTTAAATCAGTGGTTCTTAACTTAGCAGTGGTATCACTACCCCCTTGGAGAATCTGATATAGTAATCTCTCTCTCCAGGAAAACCCCGAGGTGTCCATAAACACAGTACACTGTTCTATATTCTACCAGGTTCATGGAAACTCTGAAGCCGTCCTCCGAGGCAGGGGTCTGCAAACTGCAGCCCATGGGCCAAATCTAGCCCACCACCTGCTTTTGTGCAGCCCTAGAATAAGAATGGTTTCCACACTTTTTTTAATGGTTGAAGAATACTATTTCATGACATATGGACACTGTGTGGAATTCAAACATCAGTGCCCATAAAGTTTTATCGGAACACAGCCACGGTCATTCATTTACATAGGTTCATGCTGCTTTTGGGCTACAGTGGCAGAGTGGAGTGGTTATGACAGAGACCATATGGCTCACAACATCTAAAATATTTCCTACCTGGCCTTTCACAGAAAAAAATCCAACCCTTGCTCCAAGGGTGGGAACCCCATTTAAGAAGCTTATTTTATATTCCTTACTTTTGCTTAAAATGATTGAGCCATGGAATTTAGACATAGAAGCAGCATTGAAAGTCTCCTTGAAAAGCTTCTCACTTTACCAATGGCAGACGAGGAACGTGTTCCCCAGTTTTGCAGAAGCAAGAGCCACGAAGGGGCTCTGTCCTGGGCCCTCCCTTTTTTCTGTAGGTTTCTGAATTGGCACTGCCTTCTGAAGGAACCTTTAGGTAGTTGCCCTGAAGTTTTGTTTCAAAGCATCATAACACATGTTAGAAGTTTGGTGGCAATCCCTGAAAGCTGTGTCTTTAGACCCCAGCTAATTCCCAAACGATAGTTGGCTGAACTCCTTTGATCTCTATTTGCTGGGTGTAGGGGAGGAGGTTTGCTGTTAGCTAATACCTGAAGCAGAGTTTTCCTTTTTCCTAAAGGAACTCCTCAAATGGAATTTGTAAAAAAAAAAAATTTTTTTATAGTTTAGCAAACAATAATGAGACTGGAGAGGGGAAATAGTTGAATTCCATCAAATAGCGGACCTGATAGAATTCAGTTGTGGTTGATTGTTCAGAATGCCTGGCAGTCTGAGAGAATTTGGTCCATTTAGCAAATAGATATGTGTGTCTGACTGCCTCCAAAGGAGTGAAGCAACTTTCCCTCAGAAGTGGTTTAGCGAGGAAGCCAACCAGATTATGGGGAAGGGGCCTGTGAGGCCCGGCCTGAGGCTTGGGCAACTTGTCCCTATGGCTGCAGGGGCCACCGAGCTGCCAAGACCCTTTCCGTTGGGCTGGGGAATGGCGGGCCAAGTGGCTTCCCATTTTAACTGCCATTTGTGCCCTTGTGCTTAAAAAGCAAGTGGGTCTTCAGTTTCTTCTCCCTTAAAAGGTGGAAGCAGTGATCTTTTCAACAATGTAAAGGTCACACACTGGAGGATTGTGAGACCCATTCTGCCAGGAGATAACTTTTTAAAATCGAATTAGTAGGCCACATTTAAAAAGAGATGTAAGTGAAAATGTAGACTGGGGCATTTAGTGGCAACTCCAAAGACCTGGGATCCCTGGGTCTGTGTCCCCGACAGGCGGCAACAGCTGGTGAGGCATGCAGCCCTCAGCTTGCTGGGCTCCTCAGTTCCCGGGGCGCCCAGGCTCCCCCGTGCCATTGGACTTTGTGCACACACAACACAACACACACAGACATCCAAAGACACACACATGTCCCACTCATTAGAAAGAAAAGGAGAGCTGATGCTTTTTAATGTTTTTGAGATAAGATCTGGCACTGTCAAACCCAGGCTGGAGTGCAGTGATACGATCTTGGCTGGCTTGCAACCTCTACCTCCTGGACTCAAGCCAACCTCACACCTCTGCCTCCTGAATAACTGGGATTACAGGCACATGCCACCATGTCTGGCTAATTTTTGTATTTTTTTGTAAAGAAGGGTCTCACTATGTGGCCCAGGCTGGTCTCAAATTCCTGGGCTCAAGCTATCTACCTACCTCGTCCACCAGAAGTGCTGGGATTGTAGGCATGAACCACCACGCCCAGCCAAGAGATGGTGTTACAGCCTGCAATTTTAGCCAGCCGTGCTAAAATTTGCTTCCTTCCTTGTTTTTCTAAATTCCTTCCTTGTTTTTCTCGTCTTATTCCAGAAAGTTTAAAGATGGCCCACCAGTATACATAAAGTTTACTATGAATGTAATGTCAGTGGAAAGGAAGAAAGAGAAAACAGCACAGGAAGGCAAAAAGGAATCAGGAATGTTCTTTTGGGTGGGTCACATAGTTGGCTCTTGGCCTCCAGTGAAAACTAATTAGTTCTAGATTTCATGTGCATGGGAGAAAAATGCACACAGGTGGCCCAGGTGAAACAATGATTATTCCGTGAACTAAGACCAAATAGAAAGTTCTCTCCAGGATCATCCCAAAGACAATTCTGTTTGTTCTAACCATACAGTTGTGATCTATAGATGTATCGAGGAAGGAACAATGCCAATAATTTACTCGATGCCATCTACTGTTCTTACCACTTGATTGTATTCTTTCATTTAATCCTTATAACACATATGTGGGGAGGACTACTAATGTCCCCATTTTATGGATGAGAAAATGGCGGCACAGAGATTACATAATTGGCCCCCACAAAGTTAGTACCTGGAGAGGCAGGCATAGAATTCAGGCAGTTGGGTTGCAGAGCATGAAGGCTAAGCCACTAAGCTACCTCTTCTCACAGATCGGCATTTAAAGAAACCAGTCTGATTCCACGAGAGTTCTCAGATGTCCCGATTTTATAAAGACCAATATAAAATAGACCAAGAAGTCATGAAGCTGAGAAGGAATGCCAGTATATAGCAGGAACTTGCTATGTGTTGGAGGAGGCCAAATCTAGAATGGTCTTCGGCTCCTAAGCAGGCCTTTGGACAACAACAACAAAAAAGGCCTTTTGAAATTGTTAAAAGAAGAAAGAAAGAGACCCATGGCCTTTATATGGAGGGACTCCACCAGGCTGCCCATCAGAATCACTTATGGAGCTTTAAAAACTCACTGTCTGGAGATTCCAATTCGTCAGGTCTAGGACCATGCTCAGGTGTCTAAATAGCTGTGTTTGGCTTTTATGCACAGCCAGGATTGAGAACCACTGTGTTAAAAAATGGCAAAAGGCAGACCTGTTATTTTGCCTCCAACTTTTCTCCAAAGACAAATAGCTCCAAAGTACAAAGGTAAGGGTGAAAACCACAAAGGGAAAACTGAAACCCAAGACAGGCAAATTACATTTAATAAAGCTCCCCTGGGGAACCCTATTATTCCATGCCCAGACCAGATCCCAGAGCAATTAAACAGAATCTCTAGAGTGGGACGAGCATCTCAGTGGGTTGAAGCTCCCCCGGGTGACTCCAGTGTAGGTCCAGGTGAATTACATTCCAGGTTACAGAAGAATCTGCTCTGCCTACTGGTTGGTAAATTGGAAATGATGGGATAGAGTAGTGATACCAAGTGATAGGAGAAAAGCAAACAGTCTCCCAGTATTCAGAAACTGGGAAAATGTGGACTTAGGACACTTTGAAATTGATATTATTAAAGCAAGTTTCTTGAAATTCTTAATGAGAAGATAGTTTGTGGACATTTAGGGAGCAGTAATAATCACGTGAAGCAATTAACTTCATTTCCAGCAGAGAAATGCTCAGCCATTTGTATCTTTATTCCAGCAAAGCAACTGAGCAAAATGAAAACAGTGACCATGGCTGGTTGCTTCTCAATCAATTTCACAATCACACCCCAAAGAGTGCTGGTGGGACTTGATGTCACCTTTGTAAGAGGGCTGTTTCAGGGGCCAGGTCAAATGGCTCTGGTCCTGATCCTGGGCTAAATAATATTTGCATAAGTGTCCCAATAGATTGGAGGCATGCCAATCAAATTTTAGGATGACATAAAGCTGGAGGATATAGCAGATAAGATGAATGATAGACTTAAAATGGCATTTGCATTGTATTTTAAGGTTTATCTGGACTTTACCTATAACCCTCAGAAAGCTAGGTATGTCTGTTATCTCTACTTTCTAGCTAAATACACTGAGATTCAGAGAGGTAAATTGCAGAATCATGGTGATCTTGACAGGCTAGAAATATGTCCCAAAATAAGAAGAAATCAAGGTTAAGTGTAAAGGATTGCGTCTGGATTTTAAAAACCAATTTCAAGCTGGGTATGGTGGCTCACACCTGTAATCCCAGCAGTTTGGAAGGCAGTGGTGGGAGGATCGCTTGAGCCCAGGAATTTAAGCCCAGCCAGGGCAACACAGCGAGATTTCGTCTCTCTACTTTATATACTTTAAAAAATTTTTTTTTTTTTTTTTTTTTTTTGAGACGGAGTCTCGCTCTGTCGCCCAGGCTGGAGTGCAGTGGCCGGATCTCGGCTCACTGCAAGCTCCGCCTCCCGGGTTCACGCCATTCTCCTGCCTTAGCCTCCCGAGTAGCTGGGACTACAGGCGCCCGCCACCTCGCCTGGCTAGTTTTTTGTATTTTTTAGTAGAGACGGGGTTTCACCGTGTTAGCCAGGATGGTCTCGATCTCCTGACCTCGTGATCCGCCCGTCTCGGCCTCCCAAAGTGCTGGGATTACAGGCTTGAGCCACCGCGCCCGGCAAAAAAAATTTTTTTAATCAATTTCAGAAAAATAAGATTGGAGTTTGTATTAGTTGCCCAGGGCTACCGTAACAAAGTACCAAAACCTGGGTGGCTTAGAACAACAGAAATTTATGATCTCACAGTTTGAGGCTAGAAGTCTGAAATCAAGGGGTTGGCAGGGTCTTGCTCCCTCTGAAACCTACAGAAGAATCTTCCCTTGCCTCTTTCAGCTTCTGGTAGCCGCACATGTTCATTGGCTTGTGTGGTACAGCTTCAGTCTTCACACATGTGTCCCCGTGTCTCTTCCCTCTGTGCATGTCTGTCTCTGTGTCCAATTTCCCCTCTTATAAGGACACCAGTCATATTGGATCAGGGCCCACTCTAATGACCTCATCTTCATTTGATTACATCTGCAAAGAACTTATTTCCAAATAAGACCACGTTCTGTGGTGCTGCGGGTTAAGACTTCACATATCTTTTTGGGGAGACACAATTCAGCTCATAATGGGGTAAAATTGGATTGATACAACTAAGATAGTGTCAACGTTTTCTCATAGCTATTTAAGAAAAGATAAAACATTGATACTGCCTTAGACAATGTTAATATAATTTAAGGGTTCATGCCTACTAGAAAGTAACACCACTGCACTTGGCACTGTTCAGACCGCAGAGGCAGGAACCTAGCACTCACCTCTGGCCACCACCGTCTAAGAAGGAGATGGATTTAAAAAAAAAAATGGCTGGGCACGGTGGCTCATGCCTGTAATCCCAGCACTTTGGGAGGCCAAGGCAGGCAGGTCACCTGAGGTCAGGAGTTCAAGACCAGCCTGACCAACATCGAGAAACCCCGTCTCTACTGAAAATACAAAAGTTAGCCAGGTGTGGTGGCACATGCCTGTAATCCCAGCTACTCGGGAGGCTGAGGCAGGAGAATCACTTGAACCTGGGAGGCAGAGGTTGCAGTGAGCCAAGATTGTGCTATTGCACTCCAGCCTGGGCAACATGAGCAACACTCCATCTCAAAAAAAATAGAGAACTGCCATGGACTCCTGATAGAAAGTTCCATGGGCAGTCCAGTGCCAGATGACCCCTTTATATGTTTTGACCTGTTTACTATAAAGAAAATCCAAAAGTATGAATATTTATTGGTTAACAAAATTATAAAGAGGAAGAAGGGATGACAGATGATTGTGTTTAGAGAAATTTTTAACTAGAGAGTTAAGAGATTCTCATTTTTGCCAGGCAGGGCACTATGCAGTGATACCTTCTTTATTTCATTTAACTTCACACATCAGTATGAGTATATAAACATATACACATATATTATTTTAATTCAAATGTATGGCTATAAAGAATATATGCATCTATGTGAGGATCTAGTTGATGTTGAGGAAGTGTTCTAATTATTTAAATTCTTTTTCTTTTAGAATATTTAAAGGAGAAAAGTGGAGCTTAGATAAGAATATGGACATTTCAAAGCTAGGATGAACTTGGGATTTGGCTGTTATAGTGACTAAAATTATTTTCAGCCAATGAACATTAAGTGTCTGCTGTGTGCCCTGCCTTGCAGTAGGTACCTTGAGGGGTATGATGGGGAATACGATACACATGAAATAGCAGAAGGGGCTAAATGCATGATCCAGACAGTGCTATAGGAGCTGGGAGGAGGGTAGGGTGAAATGAGACTGGAGTTAGGGAAGTTATAAGAAGGAGGCTCACATTGGACCTAGAAGGATGCTGGCATTTGGGAGACCATGTAGAGACAGCATGTCTCAGTTCAGGTCACACCCCATGAGGCAGAGGACCTCTGGCTTGGGGTCACTAGGCTACTTGTGCTGTTGCTGTCACGCCAAGCAGAGTTAAGGGGGAAGGTAGGGACCAACAAGGTGGCCCCATGAAAGCCAGCCCCCTGTGCCCCAGCCTGTAAGATCAGGGAGGTTTCTCATGCTTTAAAACAAAGTCATCTGTTGATCTCCTGGGAATCAAATGAAGACAGAAGCAGATGCTGCTGGCTCCTCCGAAAGCTTGAGTTTATGACTTCAGCACAGTGAGGGCTGTGAGAGATTGTGCTGGCCAGACAGGAAGTAAGCATTGACGCTGCCTGCCCACCTCTGTCCTGGGCTCCCACCACCACCACAGCCGCTGAGCCTCTAGGCCTCAGAGTTGCCTGAGCTCTAAGGCGGGCCCAGTCTCTGAGAGGGATATGGAGTGACCTGAAACTCTTATTTCGTTCAGTTCCACCTCCCTCCCTGACTACAGACACCAAAAATGTGCCCTTCCCCCAGAGTCAGTCCCAGATTTCTCAAATCCAAGACCTTATTTCTGAAACGATGCCAGAGGGAATCGGAATGTTGTTTTCCTCTAACATCAACCACAGGGGTCAGGGACATACCCACCAAGTCCCTAAACATATCTGTCTTGATGGAATTTTCCCAAACCGTGGTCGAACCTGTTTCTGTTTCTATCTTGAGTCAGCAATTAGAGAACTCTAGTGCCCCAAGTCCTGGGAGAAGACATTTCATTAATTGGGCCTAAGCCTACCTGCTTTGCAGGCCCCATGGTGCTAGTGATGGTCTGGCTCCAGGCCCTTCATGAATCAGACTACAGCCATACCCCTCTTCACCCCCTGCCTCCACTTCCCAAAATCAAAACACCCCCTGACGGGACAGTAGTCCCTGCTCCTGAACCCAGATCACGTTACTGGCTCTAGATAAAGTAGCAGCAAGAGAGGTGCATTTATTAATTTTTTCTAGCCGATATCTATTGAGTACGCAGTATGTGCCAGGCATTGTGCTAGGCTGGGGATAGAATGGTGAGTTCAGCGCAGTCTCTGCCTGCAAGGAGCTGATAGATTAGTTGAAAAGAAGAGGCCTCCTCAGTGTGGCAAGTGCTAAGTTAGGAGAGATGGTGAGGGCACCCACAAGAAGCTTTGTTCAAGTAGCCTTGGAGGGACAAGGAGAGTTCCTGAAGGAAGGGCACATACATGGAGGTGGGGAAATTGCATGGATGTGGGGCAGAAGGCAGGGATGGGGGAGGGCATTCCAGGTAGAGGGATAGCTGTGCAAGGCTGGAGGCAGGAGAAAGCAGGAGGAAGCCCCACAGTTGGACAGTGCCAGGGAGATGAAGCTGGGGGAGGCGGCAAGGACAAGCTCCTGAAGGGCCTCAGAAGCAGGTGATTGAAAGATCTCAGGACTTTACCCCAAAAGCAGTGATGTGCAATGGAAGCATCTCAATTGCTGGAGGAAGCACTAGGATGTTCAGGCAGTCCTGGGCTCAGCCCTAGTTCTGGATTTGGAGGCACAGAAAGAAAGGTAAGACTCAGCCCCTACCTTCAGGAAACTCATTGATGGGCAGATTCCATGCACTGTGTTGGGTAACAACCAAGCTGTGCGTGATGCATGCCCATGGCACACGAATGCTAAGATTTGAAGGCATGATGGGAGCTATCATTTATTGAGTGCCCTCTGTATGCCAGGTTCTGCAGAAGGAACCTAACATCGCATCTCACTCAGTCCTCAAGGCAGCCTATAGTGTGCCTATTACCACCCCCATGTGACAGATGAAAAGATCACGGCTTAAAGAGGTTAACTTCACAGCTTCAATAACCAGGAAGGGATGGCACCAGGATGAGCTCAGCCAGTGATCTTCCTCCTACTCTATGCAGCCTTCCCTAAGTGTGGGCCGAAGGTTGTAGGAAAGGCTTCAGGGATTAGGAGGGGACCGGAGAGTTAGAATGTTGTTCCCTGTGTCCCACTGTCATCTCTCAGGCTCTGCAGTGGGGGGCAGGAGCCTGATATTTAGGCATTAGGGGAGGCAGGGATAACTGAGGATCACGATAAACAAGTGTCTCTGAGAGCCTGCCCCTCAGAACCTTTAAGTCAAGTCCTGTGCCTGCTCTGTGAGGGAGGTAGCAGCTTTTCAAAGAATGAAATCGGTGAGTAAAGAATATAATCTGCAGTTCTTTCCAAATTCGAGGATGCTGTGCTACCTACATACCATTAATAGGGGATGGGTTTTCCCAGAGACGTTTGCTTTGGAAAACTCCCAAGCCTCTAATGTTAACACTTAGAGATTGCACATAGTGGGGATAGTTATTTGAATTAGAAATGGGTGACTCACATGTACCTAAAATCTCTCCAAGGAAAGTAGGGTAGGGGCCAAGTAGTGTAAGGAGATGGGTGAGCCAAGTCTGTAACGATCATGAAGAATGGCATATTCTCTCGAATGCCACAAATGATTCTGGAACCTCAAGAATCGTGGAGCTGAGCTAAATGGCTCTCCAAGGTAGACCACCATGAAGCTAAAGTCCTCTGGGAATGACACCACTAGCAGTATTGACTGAGCCTGGTTCCCTGGTTCACAACAGCAAGTTGTGAAATTCAGACCTCCTGTAGAATCTAGCTTTACCATTAAGCTCAGTTGACCTCAAGAAATGAAACCAGCTTCCATGATTAACAGACACTAATGACCAACAGGTGAAACACAATCAGGTAAATAGGGAGAGCCAGTGCCAGACAGCTTACAGATTTTCTGAAGTCCTTCATACACAGGTGCCTCTCATTAGCAGCCAGCTGGGAGGGAGCTGGGGGTGATTCTGAAACCTGGAGAATCCTGGTCACTATATCATACATGAGTTGAAAAGAGGGGGCCTCCTCAGTGTGGTGAGTGCCAAGTTAGGAGAGATGGTGAAGGCATCTCCTGCCTCCACGCCTTATACAGCCAGCCCTCTGCCTGGATTATACTAGTCTACCATAGACCTGGACATGGCCCGTCTTTGGTGATGTTACAAATGGAACATTCCTCTTGCTGTATTCCTTGACTCTCTTTTTCTCTCTACTGCCACCCCTACTACTCCATTGTCCCCTTTGGCTCCAGCTCCCCCCAGCGTGGATGCCCCTGGCTTGCCTTCTGGGATGATACCCAGTGCTTCCCCAATTGTTGCCACAGCCTGCCCAGCCCACTCCTCCCTCTAGACTCACTTCACCAGGCACAGAGGGCCCATAGCCTGCAATCCTCCCCAGTCAGTGAATCCCTCCCCCTTCCATAGAGATCTTCAGAAGAGGTGTCCCACACCCTTTGCCCAGGCGCCACCCTCCCGCGTCGATGTGCGTCACTGTTGGGATGGTCTTTGTTGTTTCCCTCTCAAGCAGGGCCCTCCTTTTCCTCTTGTTCTGTACACACTGGAGAGGGAGAACAGATGGTCCTCCTGCTGGGGGCCAGCCCTCCTGGCAGAGGTGACCAAACCACCCAGCTTTCCCTTCTCAGGGGCAGCATGGATGCCCCTCAGCTGCAGGTTCTGTTTCTGGGAATCCCTTGGGTTTTCTGTGTGTCCTCTCCTTCCGCCTTCCAAGGTCTCTGAGACCTGCTGACCTATGCAGCTCAAGCCCAGAAAGAAGACACCAGGCAGGACTGGTGGTGCTAAAAGATGGTAGAAATCAGTTTGTCCCTTCTCCGTGCTGTTTGTGATTCTGATTTCAACCTGGGGCCATTTGAAAACAGTCCCCTGCGCAGCTCACCCGGCCCATGTTACCCCTGTCTTCCCGGACTCACAGCTGTCTCCCACCATGCTTGCCGACTGGCAGGCCTTTCTGGCTTTATTTTGCCTAGTGGTGTTACCTAAATGTCTCCTGGTTGAACTTGACTCTTGTTATATCTTCCAATTTCTCCCGTGTCCAGATTTCCAGACCTTACCCACTGTGGAAGGCATCACACTGAAGCCCAGACATGAGTTCTGGCTCTGTTCTTAACCAGTCCGGTGACCCTGGGAAAGTCACCAAACCTCTCTGAGCCACAGTTTCCTCATCTGTAGGATCAGGATGTTCCCGGCCTGTTCTGAGGATCAAATGAGCAAATAAATGCAAAGATGCTTTGTAAACTGTAAACCAACATTCTCCAAACTGCATTCTGTAGAACCTGCTCTCAGGAGAGGTGTTCATAAACTATTTAGGAAAAAAAAAAGAAAGTTTTAGGTCAAGTTTGAGGAAGCCTGGCCCAAACAAAGCAAACCAGATTTCCTCACTCCAGAATTTCTCGGAGACTAACTTACCAATGTGCATAGCAAATCTCCAAGAGCAGGGTAGAAAACATGGCTTTGTGTCAAAACCCCTTTTTTCATGGACTACTTATTAACATCTTTAGGTTACCGGTTTCCACAGAGCATAGTGTATATTAATATTATTTCTCCTACAACTAATAATATGAATCTTTCCACAAGATTTATTCCATCATCCAGGTCACTAATCCTGGGTAATACCAGTTAATCAGTGTCTGAAAAAAGTATTGCTGGAGTCCTTGCCTTTAATCTTCTGGGCATTGTGCTCTGTGCTGTGGGGGAGAGGGTACCCGCTATTGAAGGCCTCTGCCATTGGACTCCAGCCCTAACTCCCACCATCCCCATGCTGCACTCTGCCCCTGCAGCTTGGTGAACCCATTGGCCTGTGTATGCATCTTTTGTCTTCCTATTCCCTGCCTTTGTTCCATCCTTCTCCCTGCCAAAGTACCTCCCTCCCATTTCTACCAGTACAATTGTCACCCATTCCTCAAATTTTAGTCCAAACCCTGCCTTCTCCATGGAAATTTTTCTAACTAAAGCGATGTGTTCTACACAGGACTACTGGCCCCTCAAACTCAACTCTAAGCCCCTAAAGGCAGACAGCATTATTTATACTTCCTGATTTTCTCCAAAAACCAGGATTCATTTGTGGATTGATTGATTGCTCCCTTCCACCCCATCCCCCAGAACCATAAGGCTCACAGTTGTACTTTGGGAACTTGAACCCAGAGGTATGGGTCCTTCAGAGCTGCGGAGTCAGTGGTGAGTTTACACTCTTCATTCAATAGACACTTACTGCTAGGGAACTGCTGGGAACCCAAGGTTGAACAAGACAGGGTCTCTGCCTTTAAGAAGCTCTTGGTCTAGACAAAAGCATAAAAACATGGCAAGTCAATGTGCTGAGTGTAATAATTGAAAAAATATGGGAGCACACAGTTGGGTTCATGGTGAGAATAAGTGGAAATCGAGGCAGGCTTGTAGAGAGGATGTCACCTGGAGCAGACGTGGCCGGATTATGGGGAAGAAGGACCTCTGGGAGGGGATTCAGAAGGGAGGTTGTAATGGAGCCAGAAGGTTATAGCAGTTGCTGGAAGAGGGTGTGAGATGGGACCTTTGCATCGTACACACACACACACACACACACACACACACACACACACACGGCTGTGGGAATCCCACTTCCCTGCTTTTCCATCATACCCTCTCACCCCTTCTTCCTTCTCACCTTGACTCATTCTTCCTCTCCTCCTCTGTCACCTCCGGGTCCTGGGGCCATCCATCGTTACCTCATCGGGACAGCCCCGTGTCTGCTGTCTGTTGGTAGCTAGAGGCCTGCTTTGGTGACAGGCTGGTCAGTGCGGTGCCCACTCCCCGTGGGGGGCCCTCAGGAGGGAGGGCAGCCTCCACTTACCACTTTCTCTCTTCTTCCCACAGAAAACCAAAAGAGACGTCAATAATTTTGACCAAGACTTTACCCGGGAAGAGCCGGTACTCACCCTTGTGGACGAAGCAATTGTAAAGCAGATCAACCAGGAGGAATTCAAAGGCTTCTCCTACTTTGGTGAAGACCTGATGCCCTGAGAGCCCACTGCAGTTGGACTTTGCCGATGCTGCAAGAAGGGGTGCAGAGAAGACTCCTGTGTTGCAGAGACTCAGCAGGTCTTGAACTACTTCTCCTCCTCGGAGCCCCAGTCCCATGTCCACTGTCTATTTATTGCATTCCCTTGCCCCAGGCCACCTCCTCCCCCTCCCACCTGGCGACCAGAAGGCGCTCTCGGTTCTTGTCTCACCAGTAATACAGACTCATTGGGTCAGCAGTTAGCTGTATACACTGCCGTGTTTGGACCGTTGGCAAGCCTGGTTCCACTCCTCAGGGGCTCCTGGCAGTGAAGCAACTTCAGTTCTTTTACTGCAAAGAAAAGAAAAAAGAAAGCAAGCAAACAAGACGACTCTGGCTCTGCTGTTGGACACAGATCCTGACCCCTCTTGCTTCTTTTCCCTCCTGCGCCCCAGCTTGCCATCCCTGCCCTTCTGTCCTGGAGAAGAGACTGGTGCTTCTCCGCACGCACAAGGGACGGCGCCCTCAAGGCATGCCCTCTGAGGGAGGGAGACCAGAGATGCAGGGATTGGCCAGCTGGGTTGGTTTGCTCTGGAATGGCTAACTCTTGCCTGCTTTGGTTTTAGCTTTTCAGCATGCCAAAGTCATGTAAGTTTGTGTCTTGTGGAAGAAATCCTCTTTGTGGAAAAAGGAACGGGGTTTTGAACTCTGTTAACATTTGAAAGATATATTTTCAAATTCACTTTCTAATTGGCCAAAAGATATAAATTCCAGTCTGAATACAGGTAGATATTAAAGGGCTAATACAAAATGAGAAACCGGTCGTCCAAGGTGGATGCTGTCAGTGACCGAGTGACACATGAGGGCTGTATGAATTGAGAGAAAAGGCAGCAAGTAGCGTTCCTCATCATTCAAGTTCTACCTGGACACAAAGGCCAGGACCCGGGGGTTCCAACAAAGCTCAGCTCCCAGATTCTCTTTCCAGTTTCATCCTAAGTTCCTAGCATAAACACTATTTATTTTCTGCAGCAGTGTGTTATTTTAGCGCACTTATACAAAATGGTAGTACTACTGTGTTGTGGTTTTTAAACATTAAACATGTAAAGTTATATATGAAATACCTGCTTTTGGAATAAGCAGAATGAGGCTAAACATGGGTTATACAAAGGGTATCTGGAGACTGAACGGCAACTTGTTTGAAAACTGACAGTGTCACAAGATGTACTCAGTTTTGTTTCTGTGTGACATGCAATGGCAACTCATGTGGACACTATTTAAGGGATGTGACATTACCTCCTGTAGATACGCTAACAGTGTTATTCTTTCATTTCCAAGGGTTCTGTGTGGCTTTGTGTATATGTTTCCTGGAGGTCATTTGATTACCTAATTTACTGAACTGATTTAGCAGGGAATGGAATCCATTCCAACTATTGCACGTGGATTTCCCAGCTGCCCCTAAATATATATACTTGTGAGTGGCAAAGTGGCACTAATGAAGCTTTTTGCCTTTTGTACATTTGAGATTTTTGTATATAGTGTTTGCTGCAAGGCCTGTGGAATTAATTCATTGAATATAGAGGTATCAACTGCTGCATGTTCAGGCATATTATAAAACTTTAGTCTATGAAAGAATAATTATAATAATGTCCAGGTGCAATACTCTGTAAGTGTATTGGTTCAAGTTACCGAGACATAGGTGTGTTCCTTTATGGGGGATGGGGGGGTGTGTTGGGGATTCTTTGTATTGTTTATTTCATTTTGGTTTATTTTAAAAGATGCAAACATGTATTAAGCTATATTAAATCTCACATACAGTTCTCCTGTGCTCTATTATACCCTGATAGAGATGGGGGAGAGAAAGGAATGTTTTTGATGGTGGTTTCAAAGCTTGGACAGTAACTATCTTGAGCCCATAGAGAGTCTGTGTCCATATTTGCATCTGGCTGGTCATAGCCTTTGTTACTAATGACGACATTCAGTTCTCTTTTGTTTTTATTTTTTAAAAACTCAGGTGTAATTATTATCTGTTCTTATAATAATTGCAAATATTAAATATTATGATATATCAATTCGTGTGTTTGGCATACCAGTGAATGATGAAGAACATTAGATTAATTTAATTTATCTTTGGTAACTTGACATTCTGGAGAGAGACTATCTTCTGGAGTTGAGTACAAGCACAGAAACATCTTTACGGTGGCATCATCTCATTTTTTAGGAAGACATGATAATACTGCCCATCATACTCATGTGTAACTACTGTTCTTTCTTCTGCTTTCTTCACCATTTTAAACTTTGGACAACCAAGCAAGCTCTAACTGCAATGCCAGATGGCCTTGTCCAAGGGTCTGGTGTTTGCATGGCAGTGGGGACTGGGCCTTTCCTACAGGACAACTGGCAAGTTTGCTGGGAAGTCAAATAATACATTCCACCTGGCAGCTGAAGGCAGTCAGTCAGTCTGTCCCAGAAAGGGCCCTTTTTAGCACCCAAGGCTGGGCTGACTGGGATGCCTCTGGCTGGTGACGTTCTCACACAGGCAGATTTAAATCCAGCAAAGGTCTATAGAAAAAGGCTTGTGTGTTCCTTGAGTAATCATTGTTTCATTTTCATTTTTACAAGAGTTTGAAAATAGACACACTGTTAACACTTCTGCCAGTTTTTTCTAATCTTTCCCGCCCCACCCCCTTTCTCTTTCTCTCTCTCTCTCTAAAAAAAAAAAAAAAAAAAAAAAAAAAAAAAAAAAAAGGGGGGGGGGAGTGCAAAAAAAAAAAAAAAAGCCAAAAAATATATATGAAGGATAGCTGTTCTCCTGTGTTCTCTCATTATGGGCTTTGTGAAGTAGAAACAAAATTTTTTTCCTCCAAAGGTGAAAAAACAACTTATTCTTGCTTTTTAAAAAAAAAAAGAAGGCTAAAAAATTACCTCTTTTTAAATTATGTGCAAAATAATTCTGGCTAACTATAAAATGTATTCAATTTTAGGATTTTTTTTTTTTGTATTGTGATGCTTTATTTGTACATTTTTTCCTTTCTGGATGTAATTTTAATCTCTTGCCATTCATTAGTGTTATTTCATTGTAAACATTATTGTGCCAAATGTACTGTATTCAAAAGGATGTGAATGTGTATTGTTTCAGAACCTAATAAATACAATGACGTTAAGTCTTATTTCTCAGTGCCAGTAAGAATTTTTAATCTCCGTTATGAGTGGCAAAGTGGCACTAATGAAGCTTTTTGCCATTTATATATTAGAGATTCAAAAATTCCTAAACCTAAACATGGTTTCAGCTTTCCTTTCTCCTTGGAAGATGCACAAAAGCTGCAAATGACTATATTTGCACATTCCCCCTTCCTCTGTGCTTCTGGGCTGTCAGAAGGAATTAGGGGACCTGTGCCGACTGGACATGGCTCTCAGCTGCCTTGGCCTGTCTGCCTTGGGGTGCTGGGAGATAGGCAAGAAAGCACCTGCATTTTTGTCTTTCCAGAGAAGCAAATGCCGGACCACCTTGCAGCCGATGCCCGTTTGAGCCTCCTCATGACTCAGTTTTGGGCCTGATGCTTGGAACTATAGGCCTTTGGGGTCCAGGGACTCCTCCTAGGGCGAGAGTTCTGGCCTGGAGCACAGACTGGCCGGGGGACTCCACGCTTCGCTCTTGCCCACCTGCCCCACGCAGCCCATGTCTGTGCCCATCCTGCCGACTCCTGGGCTCTCCAGGTTCCTCCTTCACTATGGGATTCCTTTTCTGCCATTCAAGCATGTTGGCCCGGTACTGCAAGACTCCTCCTCTTTCCCCAACACAAACTTTTCAAGAATGTTTAAAACTCAAAAGCACCCTCTTGAGTACACCAGAAATTTCCATTGGCCAGAATTTCCTGTTCCTTAAAAGTTACAGAAATGGGCCGGGTGCGGTGGCTCATGCCTGTAATCCCAGCACTTTGGGAGGCCGAGGTGGGCAGATCACCTGAGGTTGGAAGCTCAAGAACAGCCTGACCAACATGGAGAAACCTCATCTCTACCAAAAATACAAAATTAGCCGGGCATGGTGGCGCATGCCTGTAATCCCAGCTACTCGGGAGGCTGAGGCAAGAGAATCGCTTGAACTCGGGAGGTGGAAGTTGCGGTGAGCCAAGATCGCACCATTGCACTCCAGCCTGGGCAACGAGCAAAACTCCATCTCAAAAAAAAAAAAAAAAAAAGTTACAGAAACGATTGCAGTTCTACTATTTCTTATCCTAAGGTAAGGGGATGGCCTCCCTTGTCACCCTCTACTCACAAAATCACTTCCTCATAAGCCCTCCAGTGACTGGCATGTCTGCCCGAAAGGCCTCTTCTCTCACAGTTTTTCCTCTCTCAGCAACATCTCCTGCCCACCTGGAGATCTAAGCATGAATATCCAGACCCACCCCAAGAAGGATGTGTTTAGCACATAGTTTTCTCTCTAATTCAGGCAGTTGTTTCTAGGTAAGTGACCACCCAAGGAGAAGCAACCTTCCCACCAGCTTGTCTGTCTTATCACAAAGTTAAACAAAATTAGGAGAAACATCAAACTCATAGAGGCAGAGAGTATAATGGTGGTTGCCAGGGTCTGGGATGAGGGTGGGAATGGGTAGATGTTGGCCGAACTAACAAAGTTTCAGTTAGGATAAATACGCTCCGAAGCTTGATTGTAGAACATGGTGACTATGGTTAATAATTATGTATAATTGAAAGTTGCTGAGAGAAGATATTATGTGTTCTCACCACAAAAAAAGAATGGGCTGGGGCCAGGCACAGTGGCTCACACCTGTAATCCCAGCACTTTGGGAGGCCAAAGTGAGAGGATCATTTGAGCCCAGGAATTCAAGACCAGCCTGGTCAATAAAGTGAGACCTCATCTCTCAAAAAAAAAAAAAAAAAAATCAGCCAGGCACTGTGGTGCACGCCTGTGGTCCAGCTACACAAGAGGCCACAGCAGGAGGATTGCTTAAGCCCAGAAGGTCAAGGCTGTAGTGAACCATAATTGTGCCACTGCACTCCAGCCTGGGCAAGAGAACAAGATCCTGTCTCAAAATAAGAAGGAAGAGGAGGAGGAGGAGGAGGAGAAAGAACGTGAGGTGATGGATATATTAGGTTGGTGCAAAAGTAATTGTGGTTTTTGCCATTTTTAAAAGTAATACTAACACTTTTACCTATGTAACAAACCTGCACATCCTGCACATGTACCCTGGAACTTAACATAAAAATTAAAAGAAATACTATATACTATTTTAACAAATTTTAAAAAGTAATGGCAAAACTACAATTACTTTTGCACCAATCTAATATCAATTAGCTTGATGTAATCATTTCACAATGTATACTTATCAAAACATCACATATACTGCGAATATACACAATGTTTACTTGTCAATTATAACTTAATAAAGCCGAAAAACATCAGCAGAAACAAAAGGAGCTGTTGTAGGAAGGTCAGGAGATACCCGCAAGCACGTGGCTGAATGAAATGTGACCAGCCTGCACGTCCCTTTACCTAGAGCTCTGGAAGAGAACAGCTCCAAAGTGCTGGAGACAAGGGACTCGTCCTCTCAAATTTCTGTGTTCCACAAAGCACTGAGAAAGGTCAATTCCTGTCAGTATATCTGGTTTGGAACCTCTCTTCCCACCCTCAACCACATTCTAGCTGAGAAAGCCAGGCGCTGACCCACCTGTTCCAGGGGAGCTCTGGGCAGGGTCCCTAGCAAGGTTCAGGTGGCTGCAGAGCTGCTTGAGGAGAGTATGTGTGGCTGTGCCCTGAACTAAGAAACAGCCAGACTAATAGATTTCTTGCCAAGGAAATCTATGGGGATATTATCCCTTCTCTATTTCCTTGTACCGAGGTGCAGACCATCACTCGGGCTACCAGAAGCCCGAAGATCCCCATGCAAGGCAATCTCAGAAGCACTAGGCATGTGTTGTCCTCATGTTTGGAGTGGCAGAGAGCGGGTGGAAAGAAGGCTTGAAAGCCACATCATGAAGTCTGTTTCCTACCTCAAAGTACTTTAGCCCAGACAATGACATTACATATGTGGTATGTTAGTTTTAAGCTATACTTGAAGGAGGACCCTTCAAGTACAATCAGAAATACATTTTTCAGGGATGGACAGCAGGTTGAATAAATAGTATTTATTCAGAAAGCTACTACAAGTTCTTCAGCCTTCTTTTACCTCCCAAAGCACCTGGGAGTTTTGCCATTAACATAAGGGATGCTAGAAAACTATTTTCTCAAGGAAAATGGTGGCTTGTTAATTAGCATAAAGAATGTTAGAAAGGTGACATTAGTGGTGTCTGAGATATGCAGATTGGCAAAGATATCTCAAGATAAATCTCCATGTTTTAAAACACAGGATATGAAAACCTAGGGAGACTTCAACTTTTCTAGTAGTTGGAAAAATGCACATTTAAATCGAACTGCGATACCACTTTACCTCCACCCAAATGACTAACTCAAAAAGTCAGACATAAGATGTGGAACAATTGGAACTTTCAATGTTTCTGGTCTCAGCAGAAAATGGTACAAGTACTTTGAAAAACTTCGTCAGTGTCTGTGAAAGCCATATTGTATACCTTTGACCCAGGAGAAAAATCTATCCACTGCGGAAAGAAAAATGAATTGTGAAATATTCCCACAATGGAACACTATATAACCATAAGAATGAGTGATTTAGGGCTACATGCAACAACACAGAGGACTCTTCTAACATAATGTGAAGGGAAAGAAGCCAGGCCGAAGAGTACACACTGTGATTCTATTGATATAATCCATGCTCTTGGAAATCAGGCTACTGGTTAGCCTTATGCGGAGGCAAGGTCGTGACTAGGAGGGGGCACAGAGGGGCTTCTGCAGGTACTAGTTTTGTTTTCAGAACGAGGAGCCGGCAAACAGGTGGGTTCACATTGTGACAATGCATTAAGCTCTATCCTTAAGATCTGTGCACTTCTCTGTAGCGCACTTCATGTAGAACCCCATGGCCAGGCGTGGTGGTTGGTGCCTGTAATCCCAGCACTTTGGGAAGCCGAGGTGAGCAGATCATAAGGTCAAGAGATCGAGACCATCCCGGCCAACATGGTGAAACCCTGTCTCTACTAAAAATACAAAAATTAGCTGGGCGTGGTGGTGCGCACCTGTAGTCCCAGCTACTCGGGAGGCTGAGGCAGGAGAATCGCTTGAACCTGGGAGGTGGAGGTTACAGTGAGCCGAGATCATGCTACTGCACTCCAGCCTGGCGGCAGAGCAAGACTCCGTCTCAAAAGAAGAAAAAAGAACATAAATAAGTGAATAACCCTCTGCTGGGTACAGTGGCTCACACCTGTGATCCCAGCACTTGGACAGGCCAATGTGGGCAGATAGCTTGCACCCAGGAATTCAAGACCAGCCTGGGCAACATGGCAAAACCTTGTCTCTACAAAAAAATTAGCCAGTCATGGTGGTGGCGCCTGTAGCCCCAGCTACTTGGGAGACTGAGGTGATCACCTGAGCCCAGAGATTGAGGCCACAGTGAACCGTGATGGCACCACTGCACTCTAGCCTGGGTGGCAAAATGAGACCCTGTCTCAAAAAAAGAGAAAATACCCCAAATCTAGAAAGACCTTTGTCTATCGCCCTTGGAGACGGCAACCTTGGCTGAACCCCTACATGGCCTGTGTTTCCTGCTGTCTTGGAGGTGTCCTGTTGTCTCACTCCCACACACAGCCTGATGCTATGGGGGAACAGGGTCACATTTGTTGTGGGAAAGCGTTCCTGGGAGGCACTATCAGAAACACCCAAAAGGACGGGGACCTGGGACTTGATGGAGCTTTCAGAATATCCACAAGGCTCTCTGTGCCTACTTGCTAACAAATTGTATTTGTCTCGGAGGGTGGGCTGAGAACTTGTTATGGAGTAACTACGTCTCCCCTTCTTGCAGCTGTAGGAATCTACCAAAAATAATGCAGGGATGTGCACCAAAAATTGGCTTAGGGAGCTTGCCCACCTTGGGTGGGTAACTGTACCTTTCTAAACCTGTTTCTGTATTTATAAAATGGTGGTAATGAGACCTACAGCCTCAAGACCTGTTGTGAAACACCAGTGAGATCAAAAGGTCCAAGGCACAGCATCTGGTTCCATTGCCATCATTTCTCCTCCCTGAGGCACTCGCACCCCCACTTCTTGATCAGAGTGCAGGCTGCACCACAGGAAAGCCTAGCTTGGTGTAACGAGGGCAGCCTTTCTTTTCTGTTTTCTCTTATCTTTCAGATGTCCTGCTCCTCAGCACTCCTGGGGGTGCCTGACACAACCCGCCCCACCAGTGAGGGACCCTCACTGCAGGCAGAAAGGAGCATATCCGAGGCAAGATTGTGGCCCTCAGGGAACTGACAACCAGCATGAAACAAAACAGGCCCCACGCAGGAGGGCAGCGGAAGGCAGGCAAGAGAGACAAAGAAAGCCCTGCTGACGATGATACGAGGGAAGTCTAGAGAAGCGGGGGAGGTTTGCATTATCGAGGCAGGCTTCCTGGATGAGGTAGTGCTGAGAGGGCACTAATAGGGGAGGAAGATGTGGGCAGACAAAGGGCAGGGAAGGGCAGTCAGCTTTGCATGGCATGGAAGGGCTGGGAGCTTGGGGGGCTTGGGTTCCAGGACAGTCCTGCAGCAGCCTTCAACTTCATTTCTCAACATGAGAGTGTCAAGGTCATGGAAATTGTTTATAAAGTGGTTTGATGGTTTTTGCAGGGGGGACAATCTTTGAGAGCCCAACCCACCCCTTCAATAAAGGCACCCTTGTCTCTGGGTATGATGGCAGAGTTTATGTTTCAGTGCTTACTTCCCCCAGTTGGATCAGGTAAATACTGCCAGAGGGTTGAGATCAGACCAGGCTCAGCTTTGGAACCTATGTGCAAGGTGAACAATTATACATGCCACTGCCTCTCAGGCCTTACGTACATTGGAGCAGGAGGCCACCCACTGATTGCTTTGGGAGGCTCTGAAAAGGCCGACTTCTGGGAAACCAATTGCAGAATCTACCATTCATGCTTCCTTCTTTAGGTTATTAATAATCTAAAAAACCTTCTTTGTTCTGGACACTATACTAAGTATGTCACATGAACTAGCCTATTTAACCTCACCAAAATCACATGAAGTAGATACTCCAATTATCCCTCATTTTATAGATGAGGAAACTGAGTCTCAGCAATTATATAGTTTATTTAATTCTTACAGATTCGTAAAGCTGTTGTATTTGTATGTCAGTTGTACAGTTAAGGAAACTGAACATTGCTCAGTTCACAGACCTAGCAACAGGCCAGATCTGGCTGAACCCCAGAGACCATACAGAAGGTACTTGCACACAGGATAGATGACACACAGAACTATTCATTCACTCATTCATTCATTCACTTATTTCACAAATTTTCATGGAGTTCCCACTACATGTAAGCCATCCATCTAGACATCAGTGAACAAAGACAAAAATCCTCGCCCTTACACAAGGCAAGGATGTTGGCAGAGAATAATAAACTGTAAACATGACCATTAAGTAAATTACATAATGTGTTAGAAGGTCGAGGCTGCCCCTGACATTTAAGGAATAGTATAAATGGACCAAAGGGCTAAATATTTTTAAAGTTATAAATCAGGGTGTTGTTAAGTAAAATACATCCTAACTTTGTCCCTTGAGATACACATTTTCATAACAACCTGAAAGGCCAGGTTTGAATTTGGAATAGGACTCCTTGGAGTCCTGGCTCCCAGGAACGTGGCTGCCTGGGGAGAGCTGGCTCTGCTTGTGGGCTCCTCCTTCTCTTCCCACTCCAAGTTGTGTCTCACACCAGTAGGACACCCCCAGTCATCATGTCCAGCTTCCATCCACACTCCTTGGCCAAGGGTGCACGTGCTGGGGGTTGAGTCACCCTGGGAGGATGGGCCCGAGGATGTGCAGACTCTGACAGCAAACTCTGGACCATGAGTTTGCTCATGGCAGGGAATTCCACATCCTAGGTACCAAGAGGTAGTCTAGCAGCAGGGCTGCTGGCTGCAGCTGCTGGCTCCTTGGCCCTTGGAAAGGGGGAGAAGCTGGAGAAGGGATCCCTCTAAATTGCAGAGCCTGGGCAGCACCCCTCCTGCCTGGATCTAGGAGTGTCCTGAGAAGGTGGCACATGCTATGGAGAAAAGAAAGAAAACAACGCCGGAGAGATCACAATGTGGGATGAAGTCATTGTGATTTTCCCTAGGGCTGAACTATATTTATATGTAATTAAAAGAATGAATGAATGAATGAATGAATGAACCAATGAACAGTCATTCAGGGCTCCCAGAAGCATCCCAGAGAACAGACTGCTAGGATGAGGGGTGGGAAATGGCCTGCCGAGATTCACTCAGCCTTCCTCTTCCTGCTAGGACCAAATCAAATAAATAGACCCTCCCCAGAACCCTTCTTTGGCATTTGATCCCATCTGGGTGGTGGTTTTTCCTGGAGCAGAACAATGTTGTGATCATAGAATTATCGGCCACCCACAGCTCTGAGTTCCCAGGGCTCCTGCAGAGAATGGTTTTCTGAGAGCACTTCCCCCAGGAATATATTCACCCAGGGCCAGCAGGCCTGGCTGTGCCTCCACCCCAGATCTTTACGTGTGCATGCGTAGAGAAATTTTCACATCATTGCCAGATTTCCTAAATCTACCTCACTCCTACTTTATTGTCCTGAGAAAGGCAGGAGGGCGAAGAGGAGAGAACGAGGAGAGACTCAGGAAGGAGGAGAAAGGCTACGTGGGCAGAGTCCCAGCCAGGCTCAGCTGTGTCCGGCTGTTCCCTGCTCAGGTGAGAGCGGGCCTCTGGCGGCCTCTGTTCTGGGCAGTTGTTAGGTCACTCGGCGCCTCCAGCAATTCAGCTGCTCCAAGGAGGCACCACTCCGAAGGGAAAGGTGAGGGCCCATCTTAATGGACATTGTCCATCCAGAGGCAAGGGTGGTGACACAAAAGACAGCAGGCCAAGGGCCAGATGGAATCTGAGCAAGGCTGCGCTGGCGGGCCCTCCCCACCCTCCCCTGCAGCCTTCCCGTCTAGGCCAGTTCCTCCACACCTGGACCCACTATGGGGATGGGAGCTGTGGGCCTCATCTGGCCAACACCTCCTTCAAAATTATGGTCCGTGTTAATGACCTTCATAAATGGCCTTACTTTCTACCCGCTCTCTCCCAGCTGTGCAGGGGGCTGTTAATCTGCACTCCATGTTGATGTTGGGGGTTGGGGGTCCTGGGTGATCCCTAGCAGGGGCAGAGGAACTGACAGAGTCTAGTGTGGTGGGGATAATGGGGGCCAAAGGTAAGGCAGGTGGGGCCAAGCAGGAAATTCTGTCCTACCCCGATCCTCTTTCGACCCACCACCAAAAGAGACAATACAGGAGAGCCAGAGCTGGGCAAGTGAGGGGCGGGGGACCAGCTTGTGCCTGTAGGTCATAGAGAAGGCGGGAGAGAGGGCTTGGGGAGGGGCAGCAGCACCAGCCTGGAGCCTTCACTTTGGCGGAAGTGGAGCTGATTGCCTTGTTTGGGGAACAGATGCGCCTCTGGACCCTTCTCCCCCTGCAGTCAGTTGGAAGGAAGGAGACTGGCTTCCAGTGGTGCCTGGGAGGGGTTTATTTGGACCCCATTCTAGAAATGAAGGCTCTGAGGTTCAGAAAGGCCAGGAATTTGTGCACGCAATATACCCAGCCTCAGGGACAGATGAGCACTCAAGCCTGTGATTTGAATCTGGGTCTGGGTGGCGCCAAAGACCCAGCTCTTTCAACATGCTTCTGGTCACCATGCCAACATAGGTCCTGCACACTTGCTTTTCCTCTCCAGAGAACTTTCACCTCCATGTGAAATACACACAATTGTTTGGGGTATGATTATGTTGGTGTTGCTCCCCCTAAGGGCTCTGGTTGTGAACACAAAGGCACAGCCAGGAAACAGGCTGAGGTGTCCCGGGGTTCTTGCTCTCCTTTCCCACTCATCTCCCTGGGCCTCCTCCTACCAGGACCCTGAGAGCTTGTCCTCAAGTCCAACAAAGCCTCTGCCCCCAGACACCCTGCCCACCATCAAAAAAAAGAAACCATCCTTACGGACTGTTCTAAGCAGGAAGCTGAGTTTTCAGTTCACTGGAAAACAGGAAATGCCTCCAAGGGTCTGAAGTCTTTTTAGTGGCTGCGCCCTTCATGCAAGGGCTGTGTCCCAGGCCAGCTGCTGAGGACAGCCCTAGAACCAAGGCTATGCCAACTCCAGCCTGATGAGCGAGTTCCTTGGTGCCCTACCTGAGTCCCCTCTACCCCTGGAGAAGGAGCTGATCCCTCATCCTCTGCTCAGGACACTGGACCTTCTGTACTAAGGCAAGAGGGCTTGGGATGTCAGGGCTGCTGCGTGAAGCACCAGAGGTTGATCAGTGTTGCAAGAAATAAACAGTGGCCATGGACTGACACGACCCCAACCTAAGGCTGGCCTCTTACTCCAGCCAGATTGACTTCTAAACCCCATCAGAGATAGGCTGAGCCTCAACAATGACTGACTTCCCCATCCTGGCTACAGGCTGACCCTCTAACCTTGACCTTGTTAGAAACCAACTTTTAATCACAGGAATCTAACCCTGGTCATAGACCAAACCTAAAAACGTGCCAGCATCCTCATTCATTCTCAGTCACTGATTGAGCTGCTACTGAGCCCAGCACCACCCTCACAGCCCCCATAGCCTGCAGTAGGGGTGGCGGGCCCCTCGTGTGAAGCTCTAATATGAGACCGGTTGTGAGTGGGGGTGGGGGAGGGGAGCAGAAGTCTTGTTTGAGACCTGATCTTATCTCTACCTTGCTACGTGACCTTGCGCTGGTCACATCATCTCCTGGGCTAGGCTCTCCATTTCTTCTTCCACAGTGGGGTGACAGGCCCAGATGGTCTCCAAGTCCCTACCCTCATGGCACATGCCATTGGGGGAAAGCCAGGAGTGATCTAGAATGTGAGGTGTCACGGTCAGGACTGACGTTACTCTGGGAAGTAGGAAGATATAAGAGATCAGGAACGTCCACTTTTGCTTAGTAATTAATATGGTTAAAGGAATTCCTCCGTTTGAATGTTGTTTTCCTGGTTCTACCACAGCCTCTGGAACCCTGACTGGATGCCATCGATTCTCCTTCCTGCCTCAGCTTTTCCATCTGTAAGAAGAGCTGTGACATCAGCAGTTCAGGAATTTGGAAGGATGGACAGATGGGCCTGTATGAACATGAACATCTGCGAATTCAGACAGAAGACTTCAACTGGAAGACAAAGTCACATTCTGGCTATCTATGTTGCTCACCCCAAAGACAGAAGCAATAGGATAATTTGCAGTGACGGCCCTCCAAGGCCCCAGTGCATGAGTTGTAGGGTTGCAGTTTAGTTCCCCAGAGAGCACCAGGATGGGGGTGGGCAGGGTGTGGGTTCACTGAGGAGGGGACAGACTCCACCTGGAACCTGCCATGATCTCATGATCTGCCATCATGTCCCCGATGAGCTGCACACTGCCTGAATTTCCACACTCAGGGAGCAGCAATGCGACGCACAGGCACCGTCCTGACCCGGGACTGGAAACGCACACTATCACCTGTTACTGCTCACCTGGACAGGGCCTCATCCCTATACAATCCTCTTCCTCCTCTCCGCTGAGAGCAGGGCAGTGAAAGAAGAGGCAGATACTGACTGGATAAAATCCACAAGAGCAGTCAAAGAGGGATAGTTCTAGAGTAGCAGTTCTCAAAGTGAGGTCTGGGGACTCCTGCGTGTCCCTAAGGCCCTCTCATGGGTCTATCAGTTGTCCAATGTTGTGGAAGAAATTACTCCAAAGCACAGCAGCTTAAAACAACACACATTTATCTGTAAGTATCTCACAGGCAGTCAGGAATCGGGGCAGGCCTAACGGATGCCTCAAGGTCCCTCACAGGCTACAATCAAGGGGTCAGCTGAGGCTGCAGTCTCAGCTGAAGGACCGACTAGGGGAAGATGTCCTTCCAAACGCATTGCCGTGGTTGTTGGCAGGATTCAGTTCCTCGCTGGATATGGGCCAGAGGTCTCCTTCAGTTCCAAAAGGCCGGTCTTATTGTAATGTAATCTTCAAAGTGATGTCTCACCACTTTTGCCATATGTATTCCTTAGAAGGAAATCACTAGGTCCAGCCCACATAGAAGGGGAGGGGTTTACACAAGGATATGAATGTTGGGGGGCAGGGTCACTGGGAGACATCTTAGAGGCTGCTTAACGCAGGATCCTTGAAGTCCTCTCTTTTCCAACTGCATATCTCTGTGATGCTGGATTTTCTTCACATGCTTTGACCAAAGCATATCTTAAGGTATTTAATGCAAAAGCAGATATAAGAATCCAGCTGTCTTCTACTCAGCTGCACATTAAAGAGATTTATAAAAATATAAAACAATGCCGCTATGTTGATAGATACAGCTCAATAAATACAAGCTCTTTGGAGCCCTCATCATTTTTAAAAGTAAAAAGTGGTCCTGAGGCCGGGCGCAGTGGCTCACGCTTGTAATCCCAGCACTTTGGGAGACCGAGGCGGGCAGATCACCTGAGGTCAGGAGTTCGAGACCAGCCTGGTCAACACAGTGAAACCCCATGTCTACTAAAAATACAACAATTAGCCAGTGTGGTGGCAGGTGCCTGTAATCCCAGCTACTAGGGAGGCTGAGGCAGGAAAATTGCTTGAACCTGGGAGGTGGAGGTTGCAGTGAGCCGAGATAGTTCCATTGCACTTTAGCATGGATGACAGAGCAAGACTGTCTCAAAAAACAAACAAACAAACAAAGGGGTCCTGAGATCAAAAAGCTTGAGGACTACATGTCCAGAAAAATAGAGCTAAGAGACTGCCCGAGGAGGGCTGCCCTGGGTGGGCATGGGGGACAAAACTGTAAGAAGCCTTCCAGCAGCCAGACATTACCAGAGCCCACAATCCTGGGAAAGGTGGGGGGCGGGGGTCAAATACAGCAAGGGAGAGGAAGGGCCTAGATTCCATCTTTTGCTTTCTTTACACTTTTACACAATGTCTCTATGTTTGTCTTTTATACATTTGTGTGCATAGAGGTTCACCGTGCACACACATTTCTTGGCATGAGCACGTGTGCATGTACATACATGGGTGTATCTGGGCACCTGTCATGGTTGTCATGTGTGCACATACATGTGTGTACATATGCCTGTTTAAGCACAGTGTGCCTGGAGCCCCTGAGAATGAGCAGGGCCTGACCAGCAGGTCCAGGGGCATCCTGTGAAAGGAAGGGGCAGCAAAGGGTTGGGTGGCATGGGCCTCTACCACCTCCACAGCTGTGTATCCCTGAAATCCCCCAGGCCTCAGCCCTCTGCTCTCAGCATGACTCTCAAATATTTTCATCTTCTATGGGAACTTCCTGTCCAACTTCCTGTTGTTCTTGGACTTTTCTTTTTTCGTTTATTTGAAGGTTGTAATTCTTTAATCTGCCTTTTTATTTTGCCCAGAGAGGCACTGTGGTCCCCAGCCACCTCTGAGGAAGGGAGAAAAAAATCTTGCCAGACAGGCCAGGTCCTTGGCTGGAGTTAAAGGCTCCCAGGAATTGAGCACAGGAACTGAACTCCTTTTTCTATTAAGATAAACGAAATAGTTTAAAAACCCCAATTTGTCTCAGAAGATATTCAAGAGCTTCTGCCTGCTGTGCACCAGAGCGGGAGAGAAAGAGGCCTCAGGACAGGTTTCTTGGGGGCATGGGAAGGGCTGCCCTGAGGTTTACAAGGCACCGAGTCTCATCAGTTCTGCTCCTCCATTCTCCTTTCCTTCAGAACCTGCCAAAGGGAGACCAGCCAACAAAGAATCCAGAAGCACCTGCTGGCCAGAGCCCAGCCTCAGCTCAGCCCAATCAAGTCTCCAGCCTCATCCCCCCGATCAGTGCCTCCCCACAAATGGTGGTTCCTCTGCAAAGTCCGGTGCCTGTGCCCTTGCTGTCCTTCTATGCCCTTCATTTTCCATCCAGCCTCTACTTGATCAGATTATTCTTTCCAGCTGTCATCAAACGGCCTCTGAGACGCCTTCCCTGGTCTCTCAAGCCGAGGAAAGTGCTTCATCCATACTGCTCCCTGGCCAGGCCCTCCCCAGGGCTCCTTCAGCACTGGGATACCTCCCTGGTATCCCTCAGCACTGCTCCTACTGCCTGCCCCTGTAGCTGGTCCTGTGGTTGAGTCATCCTTGTCTTTGTATTCTGGACTCCCTGTGTGTCCCAGCAGACCCCAGATGCCTGCAGGCCTACCGCAAACCTGCTTCTCCCAAGGTGAGCCGGGGTTCCAAACTCCATTCCCTTTTCTCCTCACTTCCCTCTAGCTGCTTTCAAAGGGCAGGTCCCCCGCTTTTCTCAACTAATCTCCCCTGCCCAGGCTGGGACCTAGCACAGTTAGTCCCGAATAAGTATTTGTTACTTGTGTTGTTTCATCTCCAGCAGTGCATTGCTTTGTTAAACTCACCCTGTTCAATTGTTAATAGCTGATGTGTCTTTCCCTTATCAAGCCCTCCCTCCTTCCCCAGCTGAGAGGTGTTTGCATTTTAGCTAGAGACAAACCTTAACCGAAAGAAACAAATGAATCTGCAACAGTGAGATTTTACAGCACCCTGAAGAAGGTGGGGGTAGAGGGTGGAGGGGAGCACCCCTCAGGCCTTGAACTGTCTCTTTCACCCTTGCTTAGGGCTGAGCTCTTCCCAGCTGTAGGATGCCAAAGCTAGACCACTCCACTTCTCTGGGCTTGCCCAGAAAGCAAACCAGTCTCCTCTAGCAGGAACTTCCGTAAATATGTTCAAATGAAAATGCGACTCTTGGGCTCCATCCCTTAACTCCTGAAGTCGGAATTGGAGGGTGGAGGGTTTCAAAGGTGACCTCATGTGTGGCTAAGGCTGTCGAACTCTGTCCTCACAGTGTCCTCAGTTTCTAGCTGAGTGACTGCCATGGTAGGTACCCCATAAATGTTTGAAGAACTGAATGAGAGGCAGGGAAATAGAGTGCGAGCAGCCTGGGTCTAAGGGATCTGCCATGTTCTACGGGATCCTGGGCACATTCTGTGCACTGCTGAAGTGGAGACACTCTCCCCTGCCTTGCAGGGTTGCTGGAGGGGCCCCTCAAAGGCCAGGACGTACAGTGGTGCCCAAGGAGGGTGTGTACAGAGAAACTGCTCAACCCTGTCTTCTGAAACTAAGGAAAACCAGCAGCAGCCATATGCTGGGGCTTTCCCTCACCAGCCTTGGCCGGAGGGGCTCCTTGGAATCAATGTTTATGGTACTGGGATTGTTCCTTGGGCCAAGCTCAAGCAGGTAGCATTCCTGGAATCTGTTGTTTATTAGCAGGGATGAGAGGACAGGACACCACTTGCTGGTTAAACCATCTCCTCTAGACCTTATCTCTGCCCAGCACTTTTAAACACAACCTTTGCCCTGGGGCTGCAGCCCTCTGAAGCCACCGCAGCTAAATGAGGTACATCTGGGTTTTGAGTCTGTTGATTCACACTTAACCTCCAGGAGTTCTCCTTCCTCCCCTAAAGCTCCCTCTAGAAACTTCCCGCAGGACCCAAGAGGGAACCTCTGCCAAACCAACCCAACCTCCACCATCTAATTCCATTGGTACCGATAAAGCTCACATCACCCCAGGCCTCAAAACTCATAAGACAAGGAGTTCAGATGGTAGTTTAAAATGTTTCCCTTCTCCTAGCCCTGCCCAAGAGACTAATTCCCTATTACTTCAGCCTTCACCGGAAGTCCAGAGTCCTCCAGGGTCTTACTGCTCTGATCCGGCGGGGCCTAGTTTTATCCAATCCCCTAGCTATTCCCTCCTCAAACCCTCCCACTGGCCTCTGTCATGGACTATAACTGTAGCTCACTGTTTCTCTCTCCTGACTTCTTTCTATGAGGCTTTAACATCCACGTAGCCACCCCACCACGTTCTCCCAGTTCCCTGCCCATCCTGCCTCCAACTTTTCTTTTTTTCTTTTTCTTTTTTTTTTTTGAGACGGAGTCTGCTCTGTTGCCCGGGCTGGAGTGCAGTGGCGCAATCTCGGCTCACTGCAAGCTCCGCCTCCCGGGTTCACGCCATTCTCCTGCCTCAGCCTTCTGAGTAGCTGGGACTACAGGTGCCCGCCACCACGCCCCGCTAATTTTTTCTATTTTTAGTAGAGACGGGGTTTCACCGTGTTAGCCAGGATGGTCTCGATCTCCTGGCCTCATGATCCACCCACCTCGGCCTCCCAAAGTGCTGGGATTACAGGCGTGAGCCACCGCGCCCGGCCTCCAACTTTTCTTCTACCCTAACTCAGTCATTTCCCTGCCCCCATGGTCGCCCCACTCCTATTCAACACCAGTGACTCCAGCACCTCTGAAACTCAACCACAAACCTCCCGTCTTCTCACCACAACCTTCTAGCTTTCTAGGCAAAAGTACATCGACTTTTGTGTCCCGTCAATGTGTTTTCAACTTCATTGAGACTTCCAATCCATTGATTCCATCACTTTTCACTATCATCTTTCTTTTATCTTCAATTCTTTTTGTACAGCTTAAATTCTATAATTACTACCTTTCAAACACTCTCAGCTTCCTTGGGATTTAGTGTTTCTTCTCTGGTAAAATCCTAAACTAGGTTAAACTCAACAATTTCACCATGCCTATCCCTGAGCAACTACACATTGGTTGAGAAAATCACAAACTATTTATTTATTTATTTATTTATTTATTTATTTATTTATTTTGAGACAGAGTCTCTGTTGCCCAGGCTGGAGTGCAGTGGTGCGATCTTGGCTCACTGCAACCTCCACCTCCCGGGTTCAAACAATTCTTCTGCCTCAGCCTCCCGAGTAGCTGGGACACCAGGCGCCCGCCACCACACCCAGCTAATGTTTGTATGTTTAGTACAGACCGGTTTCACCTTGTTGGTCAGGCTTGTCTTGAACTCCTGACCTCGTGATCCACCCACTTTGGCCTCCTGAAGTCCTGAGATTACAGGCGTGAGCCACCACGCCCAGCCGAAAGTCACAAACTCTTACTCACTGGTTTCCTCTTCCGTTCATGAACAGTAAACACAGTGGACATTTAACTTTTTCTCACAGTCCTTGGATGGTTCCCGAATAAGTTTGCTCTCCCACTCTGCAAGATGCTTAGTCAATAGCTTCCCCTCTTACCAAACCTGTGACAGCTTCCCACCCACGTTCAGCTGATAACCTTGCCTCATGCTTCATGGGGAAAATTAATGCCATCAAAGAATTCCTCATCCTCCTACCTCACAGTCTACCCTGGGGAGGACACAACCAGGACAATTCAAATAGAAACCATTATTATGGACATTCTTGATTTGCTCCCGGTTTTAATGGGAAATCTTCCATACTTCAATATGAACTATGATGATTGCTATAGGTTTTAGAAAGATGTCTGTTTTCATGTTACCTTCTAGTACCAGTTGGCTATGAGGTCTGTTTTGTTTAACATGAGTGAGTGTTGAATTTTATGAAGTACATTTTCTGTATTGATTGATATAACTAAATGGTTACAGAGATCCACAGACAATAGAGTGGCAAGTGTTGTAAGTTACTGAGATTTGGAGTTATTTGTTACATGACATGAGTGAAGCAAAATTTAGCTAATATATTTTGTAACATGGATTTTTAAAAAATATTCTCTGAAATAATTTATATATTTTTCTATTCTCTGAAATGAAGCTTTCATGTGAAATCATCTGTGCCTGGTGTCTTTTGGGAGAAGGCTTTTGGTTACCAATTCACTTTCTTTCAGTCTCATTTTTTTTTTTTTTAATTTGCTTTATGACTCAATCCTTATCATGTATGTTGTTCTAGGAATATATTCATTTCATTCAAGTTTTCAAATGGTTTCACACTGTTTTTATTTTTATATAAGTGAGGTATTCACAAGGCCCACAAATCAGAAGGTATAAAGAGCTTCTCACTATATAATTCTTTATATCTTTTGATTTGTGAGCCTTGTGTTATCAATGTGTTATCAGTTCCATTTGATAACAATGGACTAGGTAACTCCAACCTACCCTGCTGCTGAGAATAAAGAAGATATAATACTTTTAAAAATCATAGATATATCAAAAAACTTGCCGCAGGCTGAGAAATCTTTGGGAGACAAGGGAAACCTGGAGAGTTAAGCCTAGTGATTCCAAGCTGTGCTTGGCCCTGGGTAAACAGCTGTGAAGCAGACCCTAACTCCTAGTTGATTGCTTTATATAATTCACCGTAGTAATAATTATAAGCCAAAACTCATATAATAGTTTCAGTTGATTCAGAAAAATATTTGTTAAAAATAAACAACCATTTATGATAAAGATATTTTTAAAACGAGGCAGACAAGAGGCTCATAGAGCACTGCAAAGAAGCAGATTTTTCTGGAGCTCTTAGGGGGCAAGGCCATCTTTCCTCTCCCCTTCACCCAAAGCTCAGCTACACTATGAAGAATATCAAAGCCAAAATTCAAAATGAGGAAGGAAAGCAAGACTTCTAACCAACAGCTTCTGATTTTCGCTAGCAAGCTGCTCAGGGATAACCTTACTCTCCACACTCAAAATACCTAAACAGAATTTATCTACCATGTCCCTGGTGCTGTGTTTTGGGGGCATTATCACTGGGTCTTTCTCTGCCAGTCTACCCAGAGATATTACTGCAACAATTACCTATTGAAAATATTACACCTCGCTGAATACCTTGCTTCAACACAGAAAAAAGTGCAGTTGTGCCATCAATTTATCCCCAAAGAAAGTCAAATAAAGGCCTTCTCCTCATTTGCCTGATAAAGGTGACCTCATTTCTGAGTTTTGTAAGACTGAGGTCTCAATGAAGCTCCCCTTTGGTTGACAGTAGCAATTAAACAACAAGAAGAACTATAACCTCTTAGCAAATTAGGAAAAGAAGAGAATTCCCTAAATTTGGCAGCACATCTTACATTCGATAAGCAAAATGTTGGAAGTTCTGCCTTTGAAATTGTGAGGAAGACAGATACCTGCTGTCACTATGTAATCATTTCCTCTATTCAGCATTGTACCAGCATGTCCTAGCTTGTGCAACAAGGCAAAGTAACTAACGAAACTAATACCAAGAAAAAAGAAACACTTGTGAAAGTAGGAAAACAAGAAACAAAAGTTATTTCCCAAACAGATAGTTGTCTGTGAAGTAAGCCTAAAAGAATCTACAGCTAAATAATTTGAATTAATAAGAAAATTTTACAAAATATCTCTGTACACATTCATTGTGCAAAACCAAACTGTATTTCTATATATCAGCAATAAATAGGTAGAAAATGAAATTTCTAAAAATAATATTTACAATAACATCAAAAAACATGAACCACCTAGGAATAAACAGCAAGTTGCATACAATACCAAGGAAACTACAGAATATTACGAAACATTAAAGAATACTTTAAACAATGGAGAAAGCTACTATGGTCAAAGTAGTAGAAAATTAATTTATGCAATGCTGCTGTGGGAAAATCTGAGCCTACTTAGGTTTTTTCTCCCTTATAAATGATTTAGTCTTTTTTCATGACTGGCCGAAAAGATTTTCTTTCTCTTGGTTCTCTTGATGTAGATGTGATATGGTTTGTCTCTGTGTCCCCACCCAAATGTCATGTCAAATTATAATCCCCGCATGTCAGGGGAGGGACCTGGTGGGAGGCGATTGGATCATGGGGGTGGATGTCCCCCTTGCTGTTCTTGGGATAGTGAGTGAATTCTCATGAGATCTGATGGTTTAAAAGTGTGTGACACTTCCTCCTTCACGCCAGCTCTCTCTCCTGCCACCATTTAAAGAAGGCCCTTGTTTCCCCTTTGCTTTACACCATGATTGTAAGTTTCTTGATGTCTCCCAGTTATGCTTCCTGTTAAGCCTACAGAACTGTGAGTCAATTAAACCTCTTTTCTTCATAAACTACCAGTCTTAGGTAGTTTTCTGTAGCAGTGTGAGAATGGACTAATACACTATGTCTTCATATTGGCCACTCTGTCAGTTTGCTATGGCATATGGTGTGCCCTTTCATTATGTAGACTCAAGCTGCCATTTATTGCAAGGTTTCAAAATTCTCCTGAATTCTGCATTCTAACTTAAGATTATCTAAATATCTGTCCCACTCCATTTTTCTCTTTTTAATAACCAGTGACTCCAGTTACACGTATGTTGATCTCCTTCACCTGTGTTCTATATATTTGCCCCTCTCATCCTTTGAAAACCTTTATTTCTGTTTCACTGTAGTCACAGTTTCAGAAATTTCTGACAACCGTGTAGCTCACTTATTTTCTGCCATGCCTAGTTTGTCTTATTTCCCTTTTAATTTCCTCTTTGTTTCCAGGATAGTTTTTTTTGTTTCTCTCTTTCCTGAGTGCTACCAGCTCCTGTTTTATCCTCTCTATTATTTTACCATCAACTCTTGATTTCCTATTTCTTTCCTGAATTCTTATGTTTTTTTTGTGTGTGTGTGTGTGGTCTTTTTTTCACAGAAAGTATTGCTTTATTAGGTTTTAATTTTTAAATTATAATAAAGTGTTTTCATAGGATTTTTTTCTCTCCCTTGGCAATATTTTTCTGATGAGCGTTCTGCATCTAGTAAATATTGCAGCCCTTTCCCAAATGATTTGTATTTTCCTGGCCCAGCTATTTCTATGAGACAGTTTCATGGAGTTATTTTTGCTGATATTTTTCACAATCTGCTATCCTGAGGCTGTATTACCATTCTCTGCATGTTTCATTGTACTTTTCCTGTGCCTCATACCCTATCCAGCCCTGCCTGTGATTTCTGTCTCATTTCTGCCCTGTCCTTCTTGGACCTTGAAACATGTATTTAAAGGTACACGATCATCACTAAGGGGTGGGATTCTTATCCCCACGAGTAAGTTTTTGACAGAGTTCTCTCATGCCTGCTGCACCTGGGCTGTCCAGATATTGTCAACAGTCTATGGTATACTCTTCCAGATGTTCACAGCTTTGGGGTTTTAGAATGTGGATAAGGATTATGGATCTTTATTTCTTTTTTTTTAAGTCTACCTGTAACTGGTTTATTTTTGCCTGTGTGTGTTCTATGTTAATAAAAGTCATTTTTTTGTTTCTTGAATATCCTAAAATACTAATTTTTAAAACCATTTCAACTTTCATTTTAGATTCAGAAGGTTCATGTGCAGGTTTGTTACATGAGGATATGGTGTGTTGCTGAAGTTTTGGGTATAATTGATCCATCACCCAGGTACTAAGCAAAGTAGTCCAAAATTAGTTTTTCAACCCTTGTCCCCCTCCCACCCTCCTACCTCTAGTAGTCCACAGTGTCTATTGTTGTCAACTTTATGTTCATTTGGTACCCAATGTTTAGCTCCCACTTATAAGCGAGAACATGTGGTATTTGGTTTTCTGCTTCTGTATTATTTCACTTAGCATAATGGCCTCTGGCTGCATCCTTGTTGCTGCAAAGAACATGATTTTGTTCTTTTTTATGACTGTGTAATATTCTGTGGTATATGACATTTTATTTAACCAATCCACTGTTGATGGGCAGTTAGGTTGTTTCTGTGTCTTTGCTATTGTGCCTAATGCTGCAATTAATATATAAGTACATGTGTCTTTTTGGTAGAATAATTTATCTTTTTTTGGATATTGACCCAATAATGCTGCTCCTGGGTTGAATGGTAGTTCTGTTTTAAGTTCTTTGAGAAATCTCCAAACTGTTTTCCACAGTGGCTGAACTAATTGACATTCTCACCAATAATGTATAGGCTCTCCCTTTTTTTTGCAGCCTCCTCAGCATCTGTTTTTTTTTTGTTTGTTGTTTTGTTTTTACTTTTTAATAATAGCTGTGGTGTGAGATGGTACCTCATTGTGGTTTTAATTTGCATTTATCTGATAACTAGTGATGTTGAGCATTTTTTCATGTTTGCTGGTCACTTGCGTGTCTTCTTTTGAGAAGTGTCTGTTCATGTCTTTTGCCCATTTTAAATGGGGTTGGTTTTTTTTTCTTGTAGAATTGTTTACGTGCCTTATAGATTCTGAATATTAGATCTTTGTCAAGTTCATAGTTTACAAAAATTTTCTCCCATTCTGTAAGTTGTCTGCTTACTCTGTGGAGAGTTTTTTTGCTGTACAGAAGCTCATTAGTTTAATTAGATCCCAGTTGTCAATGTCTGTTTTCATTGTAATTTCTTTTGAGGGCTTAGTCATGAATTCTTTCCCAAGGCTGATGTCCAGGATGGCATTTCCTATGTTTTCTTCTAGGATTCTTATAGTTTGAGGTCTCATGTTTAGATATTTAATACATCTTGAGTTAATTTCTGTATATGCTGAGAGGTAGGGGGTCCAGTTTCATTATTCTGCATTTGGCCATGGCCAGCCAGCTATCCCAGTACCATTTATTGAATAGGGAGTCCTTTCCCCATTTTTAATTTTTGTTGACTTTATTGAAGATCAGATGGCTATAGGTGTGTAGCTTTATTTCTGAGTACTCTGTTCTGTTCCTCTGGTCTATGTGTCTGGTTTTTTTTGTACTAGTACCATGCTATATTGATTACCGTAGCCTTATAGTAGAGTTTGAAGTCAGGTAATGTGATGCCTCCAGCTTTGTTCTTTTTGCTTAGGATTTCTTTGGTGATTTTGGTTATTTTTTGGTTCCATATGAATTTTAGAGTAGTTTTGTCTAGTTTTGTGAAAAATTACATCGATAGCTTGATATGATTGTGTTGAATCTGCACGTTGCTTTGGGCAGTATGGCCATTTTAACAATATTGATTTTTCTGATCCATGAGCGTGGAATGTTTTTCCATTTGTTTGTGTCATCTTTTATTTCTTTCAGCAGTGTTTTGTAGTTCTCCTTGTAGGGATCTTTCACCTCCTTGGTTAGATGTATTCTTATATAATTTTTGTAGCTATCGTAAATGGGACTGTGTTCTTGATTTGGCTCTCAGCTTGAACATTATTGGTGTATAGAAATGCTACTGATTTTTGTACGTTGATTTTGTGTCTGGAAACTTTATTGAAGTCATTTATCAGTTCCAGGAGACTTTTGGCAAAGTTTCCAGGGTTTTCCAGGTATAGAATGATATCAGTGAAGAGAGATAGCTTGACTTATTTTCCTATTTGGATACCTTTCATTTCTTTCTCTTGCTTTATTGCTCTGGTAAGAATGTCCCATACTATGTTGAATAGGAGTGGTAAGAGTGGACTTCCTTGTTTTGTTCCAGTTTTCAAGGGAAATGCTTTCAGTTTTTGCTCATTCAGTATGATGTTGGCTGTGAGTTTGTCATAAATGGCTCTTATTATTTTGAGATATGTTCCTTTAATACCTAGTTTCTAAGGGATTTTTATTATAAAAGGATGCTGGATTTTATTAAAAACTTTTTATGTGTCTATTGAGATGATCATATGGTTTTTGTTTTTAATTCTGCTTATATGATGAATCACATTTATTACTTTGCATATGTTGAACAAACCTTGCATCCCAGGAATGAAGCCTACTTGATCACGGTGAATTAACTTTTCAGAATACTGCTGGATTCAGTTTACTAGTACTAAAATACTTATTTAAAGGGTTTATGTATCTCAGAAAACAAACAGAAACAAGAAGCATTTGGGAGGGAAAAGGAAACCTCACAAAAGCAAGAAGTACTATTCTTAATATCCTTAAGAGAGAAGAGACTTTTCAATTTTAAAACAAAAAAGTGGTATGTTATTTTTAAAGAGAGTAAGGAATATTTGAAGAAGAAGAAGAACAACAACAACAAGGCTCTCAGAAATATTTTTTAATGGTAGCAGGAAAAAAGTCCCAATAGAATGATTAGAAAATTCTTGACCATTATTTCTTTAAATATTGCTTCTTTTCCCATTCTAACTTTCCCTTCTTCTGGGACTCCAATGATATGTATGTTGAATATTTGTTACTGTGTCTCATATCTCTTTTATGCTCCTTTTTGATTTTTTCCCATTTCTTTTCTTTCTGTGTTTCAGTTTAGATATTTCTTTTCTTTTCTTTTTCTTTTTCTTTTTTGAGAAGAATTTTGCTCTTGTTGCCCAGGCCAGAGTGCAGTGGTGTGATCTCGGCTCACTGCAACCTCCACCTCCTGGGTTCAAGTAATTCTCCTGCTTCAGCCTCCCAAGTAGCTGGGACTACAGGCATGTGCCACCACACCCAGCTAATTTTGTATTGTTAGTAGAGGCAGGGTTCCTCCATGTTGGTCAGGCTGGTCTTGAAATCCTGACCTCAGGTGATCTGCCACTTCAGCCTCCCAAAGTGCTGGGATTACAGGCGTGAGCCACCTCACCTGGCCTAGACATTTTTTCTTAATCTCTCCTTTAGTTCTGTAAATCTGTCTTCTCTGTGTCTAGTCTATTGTCCAACTTGAGAATAAAAAATATTCCTATTTTCTTAGGTAAGAATACACTCTCTAGCAATAACTAGTCACCAAAAGTGGTTTTATATTCATTAGTCATGCTAATTGACCGATTACAACTTGTTTTAGTAACTATGCTTCTGAATGCAGCAAATCAACAACAACCTTCATTTGATAATCTATGCTGCTATAGCTAATGATCAGCCATTTCCTGAATACATTTACTTCTGAAACTCTTCTAATCCTGAGCTCCACCCTTCCTTAAACTCTATACAAGATCAGCTTTAAGCTCTACTCAAAGATAATGTGTCTTATAATAATAGCACAATACATTCAGCTTTTTATCATATAGTAAATGATGGTCTCTTTTTTGACAATCTAATCCAATGAGTTTTGTTTTGTTTTGTTTTTGTTTTTGTTTTTGTTTTTCTGACAGAGTCTCATTCTATCACTCTGTCACCCAGGCTGGAGTGCAGTGGCACAATCTCTGCTCACTGCAACTTCCACCTCTCAGGTATGAGTGTTTCTCCTGCCTCAGCCTCCTGAGTAACTGGGTTCTTTATTTTGTTCCATTGGTTTAAATGTCTGTTTTTATACCAGACCATGCTGTTTTTGTTGCTATGGTTCTGTAGTATAATTTGAAGTCAGGTAATGTGATTCCTTCAGTTTTGTTCTTTTTGCTCAGGATACCTTTGGCTATTCTGGGTCTTTTGTGATTCCATATAAGTTTTAGGATTGTATTTTTCTATTTCTGTGAAAAATGTCATTGGTATTTTGATAGGGATTACATTGGCTCTGTAGATTGCTTTGGGTAGTATGGATATTTAAACAATATTAATTATTTCAATCTATGAACATGGAATATTTTTTCATTTTTTGGTGTCCTCTTCCATTTCTTTCATCAGTGTTTTATAGTTTCTATTGTAGATTTCTTTTACTTCTTTGGGTAAGATAATTCCTAGGTATTTAATTTTATGTGTGGCTATTGTAAATGAGATTACTTTTTAAGTATATTTTTTCACACTGTTCACTACTGGCATATCAAAATAGTTTTTGTGTGTTGATTTTGTATCCTGCACCTTTACTTAATTTGTTTATCAGTTCTAGCAGTTTTCCTGCAGAGTCTTTAGGTTTTTCCAAATATAAGATTATGTCATCTGCAAACAAGGATAATTTGACTTCTTCCTTTCCAATTTGGATGTCCTTTATATCTTTTTTTTTTTTTTTTTTTTTTTTTGTCTGATTGCTCTAGCTAGGACTTCTAGTACTATGCTGAATAATAGTGGTAACAATGGGAATCTTTGTTGTGTTCCCGATCTTAGAGGAAAAACTTTCAGTTTTTCCCTGTTCAGTGTAATACTAGCTGTGAGTCTGTTGTATACGGCTTTTATTATATTGAGGTATGTTCCTTCTATCCCCAATTTTTGAGGGTTTTTTTCATGAAGCAATGTTGAATTTTATCAAATGCTTTTCAGCATCAATTGAAATGATTATATGGTTTTCATCTTCTTTTTGTTGATATAATGTATCACATTGATTGATTTGCATATGTTGGACTATCCTGAATCTCCGGGATATAAATCCCACTTGGTCATACTGAAAGATCTTTCTAACGTATTGTTGAATTTCATTTGCTAGTATTTTGTTGAAGATTTTTGCATCAATTTTCATTAGAGATGTTGACCTGTGTGTGTGTGTGTGTGTGTGTGTGTGTGTGTGTGTGTGTGTGTGTTTTTAATGTGTCTTTGTCTGGTTTTGGTGTCAAGGTAATACTGGCCTCATAGAATGAGTTTGAAAGTATTTACTCCTCCTCTATTTTTGGAATAGTTTGGGTAGGATTGGTATTAATTCTCTTTAAATGTTTGGTAGAATTCAGCAGTGAAGCCGTCAGATCCTTGTTTTTTTCTTTAGTGGGAGACTTTTTATTATGGTTTCAATCTTGTTACTCGTTATTTGTCTGTTTGGGTTTTGGATTTCTCCCCAGTTCAATCTTGGTAGGTTGTATGTATCTAGGAATTTGTTCATTTCTTCTAGATTTCTAATTTATTGGCATATAGTCACTCATGTTAGCCCCTAATGATCCTTTGAATTTCTGCAGTTTCAGTTGTAATGTCTCGTTTTTCATTTCTGATTTTCTTTATTTGAATATTGTCTCTTTTATTCTTAGTCTGAATAAAGATTTTTCAATTTTGCTCAATTTTTCAAACAATGAACTTTTTGTTTCATTGATCTTTTGTATCGTTTCTTTCACTTAATTTATTTCTGCTCTATTCTCCAGTATTTCTTTTCTTCTACTAATTTACATTCTGTTTGCTCTTGCTTTTCTAGTTCTTTAAGAGGCATCATTAAATTGTTCATTTGAAGTTTTTTTCTCTTTTTTGATGTAGGTACTAGTAACTACAAACTTCCGTCTTAGTAGTGCTTTTGCTGTATCCCATGGATTTTTGGTACACTGTGTTTCCATTATCATTTGTTTCAATAAATTTTTCAGTTTCCTTCTTAATTCCTTTATTGACCCACTCAAGAGCATATTGTTTAATTTCCACGTATTAAAATTGTTTCCAAAATTCCTCTTGTTGTTAATTTCTAGTTTTTTTCCATTGTAGACAGAGAAGATGCTTGATATTATTTCAATTTTTTGAATGTTTTAAGACATGTTTTGTGACCTAGCATATGGTCTATCCTTGAGAATGATCCATGTGCTGAGTAAAAGAATGTGTATTCTGCAACTCTTAGGTGAAATGTTCTGTAACTATCTATTAGATCCATTTGGTCTATAGTGCAAATTAAGTCTGATGTTTCTATGTTAATTTTCTGTCTGGAACATCTTTTCAATGCCGAAAGTGGGGTGTTAAAGTCTCCAGCTATTACTGTATTGGGGCATATCTCTAATTAATATTTTTCTCTATTTCTCTCTAATAATATTTCCTTTATATATCTGTGTGCTGCAGTGTTGGGTGCATATATATATTTAAAATTGTTACATCCTCTTGCTAAATTGACCCCTTTATTATTTTATAATGACCTTATTTGTTTCTTCTTATAGTTTTTGTCTTGAAATCTTTTTTTTTTTTTCTGATATAAATATGGCAATTCTTGCTCTTTTTTGGCTTCTATTGGCATGGAATATGTTTTCCCATCTCTATTTTCAGTCTATATGTGTCTTTATAGGTGAAGCGTGTTTCTTGTAGGCAATAGATCAATGTGTCTTATTTTTTCATCCATTCAGCCAGTCCATATCTTTTAAATGGAGAGTTTAGTCCATTGACATTCAATATTATTATTGATAAGTAGGCCTTCCTCCTCCCATTTTCTTATTTGTTTTCTGATTGTTTTTTGGTCTTCTCATCCTTCTTTCTTTTCTTCCTGTCTTCCACTAGGGAAGGTGATTTTATCTGGTAATATAATTTAGTTTCTTGCTTTTGTGTGTGTGTGTGTGAATCCATTGTATGATTTTTGGTTTGTGGTTACCATGAGACTTGCAAATGCTATCTTATAACCCATTTTTTTTAACCTGATAACAACTTAACACTATTTGCATAAACAAACAAGCAAGCAAATAGAAAACTCTCCTTAACTTTGTCCCCCTGCTTTTTACCTTTTTTTGTTTCTATTTATATTTATTGTACTATATCTTGAAAAGTTGTTGTAAATATTTTTGATTGGTTTTTTAGTGTTTCTACTTAAGAGTAGTTTACATACCACAGTTACAATGTTATGATATTCTGTGTTTTTCTATGTACTTACCAGTGAGTTTTATACCTCTAGGTGATTATTTATTGTTTATTAATGCTCTTTTCTTTCTTTCTTTTTTTTTTTTTTTTGAGACAGAGTCTCGCTCTGTCGCCCAGGCTGGAGTGCAGTGGCCGGATCTCAGCTCACTGCAAGCTCCGCCTCCCGGGTTTACGCCATTCTCCTGCCTCAGCCTCCCGAGTAGCTGAGACTACAGGTGCCCACTACCTCGCCCGGCTAGTTTTTCGTGTTTTTTTAGTAGAGATGGGGTTTCAATGTGTTAGCCAGGATGGTCTCAATCTCCTGACCTCGTGATCTGCCCGTCTCGGCCTCCCAAATTGCTGAGATTACAGGCGTGAGCCACAGCGCCCAGCCGGGAGTTTAATTATTAAATGCCTTGAGGTAGTCTTCTCTGGGTTAAATCTGCTTGATGTTCTATAACCTTCTTGTACTTGGATATTGATATCTTTCTCTAGGTTTGGGATATTCTCTGTTGTTACCCCTTTGAATAAACTGTCTACCCCTATCTCTTCCTCTAGCTCCTCTTTAAGGCCAATAACTTTTAGATTTGCCCCTTTAAGGCTATTTTCTAGCTCTTGTTGGCATACTTTTTTTAAATTCCTTTTTCTTTTGTCTCCTCTGACTGTATATTTTCAAATAGCCTGTTTTCAAGCTCACTAAGTCTTTCTTCAGCTTGATCAGTTCTGCTATTAAAGAACTCTGTATTCTCCAGTATGCCAATTCCATTTTTCAGCTCCAAAACTTCTGCTTGATTATTTGTAATTATTTCAATCTCTTTTTTAACTGTATTCAATGTAATTCTGAATTTCTTTGCGTTTCCTCAACACAGCTATTTTCTTGAATTCTCTATCTGAAACATCACATATCTCTGTTTCTCCAGGATTGATTTCTGGTGCCTTATTTAGTTCTTTTGGTGAGGTCACGTTTTCATGGATGGAGTTGATGCTAATAGATGTTCTTTGCTGTCTGGACATTGAAAGGTTAGGTATTTATTGTAGTTTTCACTGTCTGGGCTTATTTGTAGCCATCATTCTTGGGAAGGCTTTCCAGATATTTGAAAGGTCTTAGGCGTTGTGATCTAAGCTGTATCTGCTTTAGGGAACATTCCAAGCCCAGTAACACTATGGTTCTTACAGACTGACTCATAGAGGTACCATCTTGATGGTCTTGGCCCAGATCTGGGAGAATTCTCTGGATTACCAGACAGAGACTCTTGTTCTCTTCTCTTACTTTCTCCCAAGCATACAGAGTCTCTCTGTTCTGAGCCACGTAATACTGGGAGTGGAGTGATACAAGCACCCCTGTGACCACCACTACTATGACTGTGCTGTGTCAGACCTGAAGCTAGCACAGCACTATGCCTCGCCCAAGGCCTGCTGTAACCACTCCCTGGCTACTGGCTACATTCACTCAAGTTCCTGGGTCTCTACAATTAGTAGGTGACAAAGCCAGCCAGTGTCCTTCATTTCAGGGCAGCAAGGTCCCCCAGTCCCTGGGTAGGTCCAGAAGTGCTTTCCAGGAGTCAGGGACTAGAGTAAAAAACTTTAGAAGTCTACCTGGTGTTTCATTGCATTTTGGCACAGAAACCACAAGGTACAGTCCTTCCCACTCTTCCCTCCCCTTTCCAAAGGCAGAGGAGCCTCATCCTATAGCCACTGCCACCCCAGGCCGTGAGGAGTACTGCCAGACTACCACTGATGTTCCCGTAAGGCCCAGGGTCTCTTAAGTCAGCTTGTTGTAAATGCTGCCTGACCCAGGACTCATTCTTTAGGGCAGTGGACTCCCCTCTGGCCCAGGGCATGTCTAGAAATGCCATCCAAGAGTCAGGTCTTGGAATCAGGGATCTCAAGAGCCCACTTGGTTCTCCTACCCCCCATTTGGCTGTGCTGGTACCTAAGATGCAAGACAAAGTCTCCTTTAGTTTTCCCTCCACTTTTCCCAAGCAGAGGAGTTTTGCTCCATAGCCACCACAGCTGGTAATGTGCAGAGTCTCACCTGAAGCCGGCAAGTCTGAGGTTCACCAATGCCCTCGATGTAGTACGTGGCTGTCAATGCTGGTTATTTAAGGCCCAAGGGCTCTTCAGTTAGCAGGTGATTAATGCTGCCAGGACTTGGTTCTATCCTTCAAGGCAATAGGTTCCCTTCTGGCTCGCAGTGTGTCTAAAAATGTCATCTGGGAACTAGTGCCTGGAACAGGAGCCTCATAACTCTTTGCTCTATCCTGATCTATCCTCTGGCTGAGCTGGTATCCTAGATGCAAGGCAAAGTCCTTTCCACTCTTCCCTCTCCTCTCCTCAAGCAGAAAGAAGGGGTCTCTTTTGGAGCCTTGAACCTGGGGTTAGGGGAGGGGTGATGCCAGCACTCCCTTAGCTGCCCGGCTAGTGTTTCAGTATGTTGTGTGTCCCCTCAGTCCACTGTCTTTGGGTCTAGTTCAGCATTAAAAGTTGCAGTCCTTATGGCCTAGACTGCCTTTCAAGTTTACTTGGAGATGCAGAGTGCTGTAACCCTTGGTGGTGAAATTTGCAGGCACTCAAGTTCTGACTGTTGAGCTCAGTGATTTCCTTCTGGCTAGGGCTGGTTTAAATGCTGCCTTCATGGGCAGGCATCATCTGAGTTTGGTCTGGGTTTCCTTTCTGCTCTAACAGGACAGCACTGAATCCAATGCATCACAATTGCTATGCTCTCCTGCCCCCAGTGCTCAGAGATACTCTCTGCACCATGCCACTGCTGCTGCAAGGGGTGGGGTTGGTGTCAGCAATTCACAACTGTTTTTTCTGTTTCTTCAGTGCCTCTTTCAGTGATACGAAGTTAAAATCAGTTATTATGAGTGCTTGCCTGACTTTGGGTTCTTATGAAGGTGGTTTTTTCCTGTGTAGATAGTTGTTAACTTATTGTCCTTGCTAGGGATATGATCAGTGGAGCTTTCTATTCTGCCATCTTGCTCCCCCAGCTCTACCATCTTGCTCCCCCATCTGATTATCTGTTGAAACACACCATTATTCATCCATTTATCCATTGTCCCTATATATTTTTTCTTCCACCAATGGTGGTTGTTTAGAAATCCTTGTCTGCTAACTCAATGACTGTATCTTTTCTGTGTCTAGTTATATTGACACTTCTATCTCTTGATCAGTGCTTCCCATCTTCACCCCCCTCTCTTTTTTTTGCTTGATTACAAAGTTTTTAATGCAAGCTGGATATTGTGGATGACATATTTTAGAAGCTGAGGATTATGTTATCTTTATCTAAAGCAGAGATATACAAACTACAGGCAAAACTGCTGCTTGCTTTTAAAATAAAGTCATATTGGAACACAGCCATGTCCATTTATTTGCATAGTGTCTATGACTGCTTTCATATTACAGTGGCAGAGTTGAATAGCTGTAATAGAAATCTTCAAAATATTTACTCTCTGATTTTTTATATAAATATTTGTCAACCTTTGGTCAAAAGAGTATTGAGTTTTATTTGAGAAGACAGTTATTAATATATTACTGTGAATCCCCTTGACCCAACTAAGGGTTGATTTTTACTTTGTTAGGGCAGGTCTATTTTAGTTTTGCCTTCTTAAAGCATAGCTCTGGGCTGGGCATGGTGGCTCACGCCTGCAATCCCAGCACTCTGGGAGGCTGACGTAGGTGGATCACCTGAGGTCAGGAGTTCAAGAACAGCTTGACCAACATGGTGAAACCGTGTCTCTACAAAAATACAAAAATTAACCAGGCATGATGGTGGGTGCCTGTAATTCCAGCTACTCAGGAGGCTGAGATGGGAGAATCTCTTGAACCAGGGAAGCAGAGGTTGCAGTGAGCTGAGATCACACCGTTGCACTACAGCCTGGGAGGCTGAGTGAGACTCCCATCTCAAAAACAAAAACAAACAAACAAATAAAAAACACATAGCTTTTACTCCTAGGACATGACTTTTTTGTGGTTCTATCAAATGCCATGGATGCTCATCAAAGTTTCTCCACTCTGGCCAGATAGAATCTCTAATGTCTCTCCAACTCTAGACAATCTCTAAAATCTCTATGCAGTTTCTAGGGCACACCCCAACAGATCTTTTCTTTAGGCTTTCTGGGGTCTCAATTTGTGCATGCACATCTGAGGACTAATCTAAGGATTCAAGAAAACCCCTACACAGATTTTTGATGTTCCCTCTATGTGGCTGTCTTCAGCATCATGCCCCCTCCAAATCCCATCCATCACCCTACCAACCCCAAGCTCTGAAATTTGTTTCCTCCACCCACCAAGACTTCCTCTCTCTGCTTGGGCTCTACTTCCTTGTACCATAGTTATGAAATGCTTCCAGGAGGAAAGCCAGAGTAAATGTGGGGTTCACTTTGCATGCTTCCCTTTTCTTAAGTCTTGCAACCTTGCACTGTTAGGTATTCAGTGCTTATAAAAATTGGTTGTTACTACTGGTACCAGCCACTGCAAAAACATGCCAAATTGTAAAAACCATAAATGCTAGGAAGAAACTGCATCAACTAACGAGCAAAATAAACAGCTAATATCATAATGACAGGATCAAATTCACACATAGCAATATTAACCTTAAATGTAAATGGGCTAAATGCTCCAATTAAAAGACACAGACTGGCAAATTGGATAAAGAGTCAAGACCCATCAGCATGCTGTATTCAGGAGACCCATCTCATGTGCAGAGACACACATAGGCTCAAAATAAAGGGATGGAGGAAGATCTACCAAGCAAATGGAAACAAAAAAAGGCAGGAGTTGCAATCCTAGTCTCTGATAAAACAGACTTTAAACCAACAAAGATCAAAAGAGACAAAAAGAAGGCCATTACATAATGGTAAAGGGATCAATTCAACAAGGAGAGCTAACTATTCTAAATATATATGCACCCAATACAGGAGCACCCAGATTCATAAGACAAGTCCTTAGAGACCTACAAAGAGACTTAGACTCCCACACAATAATAATGGGAGACTTCAACACCCCACTGTCAACATTAGACAGATCAACGAGACAGAAAGTTAACAAGGATATCCAGGAATTGAATTCAGCTCTGCACCAAGCAGACCTAACAGACATCTACAGAACTCTCCACCCCAAATCAATAGAATATACATTATTCTCAGCACCACATCGCACTTATTGCAAAACTGACCACACAGTTGGAAGTAAAGCACTCCTCAGCAAATGTAAAAGAACAGAAATTATAACAAACTGTCTCTCAGACCACAGTGCAATCAAACTAGAACTCAGGATTAAGAAACTCACTCAAAACCACTCAACTACATGGAGACTGAACAACCTGCTCCTCAATGACTACTGGGTACATAATGAAATGAAGGCAGAAATAAAGATGTTCTTTGAAACCAATGGGAACAAAGACACCACATACCATAATCTCTGGGACACATTTAAAGCAGTGTGTAGAGGGAAATTTATAGCACTAAATGCCCACAAGAGAAAGCAAGAAAGATCTAAAACTGACACCCTAACATCACAATTAAAATAACTAGAGAAGCAAGAGCAAACATTCAAAAACTAGCAGAAGGCAAGAAATAACTAAGATCAGGGCAGAACTGAAGGAGATAGAGACACAAAAAGCTCTTCAAAAAGTCAATGAATCCAGGAGCTGGTTTTTTGAAAAGATCAACAAAATTGATAGACTGCTAACAAGACTAATAAAGAAGAAAAGAAAGAAGAATTAAATAGACACAATAAAAAATGATAAAGGGGCTATCACCACCAATCCCACAGAAACACAAACTACCATTAGAAAATACTATAAACACCTCTATGCAAATAAACTAGAAAATCTAGAAGAAATGGATAAATTCCTGGACACACACACCCTCCCAAGACTAAACCAGGAAGAAGTTGAATCCCTGAATAGACCAATAACAGGCTCTGAAATTGAGGCAATAATTAATAGCCTACTAACCAAAAAAAGCCCAGGACCAGATGGATTCACAGCCAAATTCTACCAGGGGTACAAATAGGAGCTGGTACCATTCCTTCTGAAATTATTCCAATCAGTAGAAAAAGAGGGAATCCTCTCTAACTCATTTTATGAGGCCAGCATCATCCTAATACCAAAGCCTGGCAGAGATACAACAAAAAAAAAAAGTGAAATTTAGACCAATATCCCTGATGAGCATTGATGCAAAAATCCTCAATAAAATACTGGCAAACAGAATCCAGCAGCACATCCGAAAGCTTATCCAACATGTTCAAGTGGGCTTCATCCCTGGGAAGCAAGGCTGGTTCAACATACACAAATCAATAAACATAGTCCATCATATAAACAGAACCAGAGACAAAAGCCATATGATTATCTCAATAGATGTAGAAAAGGCCTTTGACAAAATTCAACAGCCCTTCATGCTAAAAACTCTCAATAAACTAGGTATTGATGGGACGTACCTCAAAATAATAAGAGCTATTTATAACAAACCCACAGCCAATATCATACTGAATGGGCAAAAACTCGAAGCATTCCTTTTGAAAACTGGCACAAGACAGGTATGCCCTGTCTCACCACTCCTATTCAATATAGTGTTGGAAGTTCTGGCCAGGGCCATCAGGCAGGAGAAAGAAATGAAAGGTGTTCAATTAGGAAAAGAGGAACCAAATTGTCCCTGTTTGCAGATGATATGATTGTATATTTAGAAAACCCCATCTTCTCAGCCCAAAATCTCCTTAAGCTGATAAGCAACTTCAGCAAAGTCTCAGGATACAAAATCAATGTGCAAAAATCACAAGCATTCCTGTGCACCAACAACAGACAAACAGAGAACGAAATCATGAGTGAACTCCCATTCACAATTGCTTCAAAGAGAATAAAATACCTAGGAATCCAACTTACAAGGGATGTGAAGGACCTCTTCAAGGAGAACTACAAACCACTGCTCAAGGAAATAAGAGAGGACACAAACAAATGGAAGAACATTCCATGCTCATGGATAAGAATAATCAATATCATGAAAATGGCCATACTGCCCAAGGTTATTTATAGATTCAATGCCATCCCCATCAAGCTACCAATGACTTTCTTCACAGAATTGGAAAAAAATACTTTAAAGTTCATATGGAACCAAAAAAGAGCCCACATTGCCAAGACAGCCCTAAGCCAAAAGAACAAAGCTGGAGGCATCATGCTACCTGACTTTAAACTATACTACAAGGCTACAGTAACCAAAACAGCATGGTACTGGTACCAAAACAGAGATATAACCCAATATAACAGAATAGAGCCCTCAGAAATAATACCACACATCTACAACCATCTGATCTTTGACAAACCTGACAAAACAAGAAATGGGGAAAGGATTCCCTATTTAATAAATGGTGCTGGGAAAACTGGCTAACCATATGTAGAAAGTTGAAACTGGATCCCTTCCTTACACCTTATACAAAAATTAATTCAAGATGAATTAAAGACTTAAATGTTAGACCTAATACCGTAAAAACCCTAGAAGAAAACCTAGGAAATACCATTCAGGACATAAGCATGGGCAAGGACTTCATGACTGAAACACCAAAAGCATGGCAACAAAAGCCAAAATTGACAAATGGGATCTAATTAAACTAAAAAACTTCTGCATAGCAAAAGAAACTACCATCAGAGTGAGCAGGCAACCTACAGAATCGGAGAAAATTTTTACAATCTACCCATCTGACAAAGGGCTAATATCCAGAATCCACAAAGAACTTTAACAAATGTACAAGAAAAAATCAAACAACCCCATCAAAAAGTCGGCAAAGGATATGAACAGACACTTCTCAAAAGAAGACATTTATGCAGCCAATAGACAAATGAAAAAATGCTCATCATCACTGGCCATCAGAGAAATGCAAATCAAAACCACAATGAGATACCATCTCACACCAGTTAGAATGGCGATCATTAAAAAGTCAGGAAACAACAAGTGCTGGAGAGGATGTGGAGAAATAGGAACACTTCTACACTGTTGGTGGACTGTAAACTAGTTCAACCATTGTGGAAGACAGTGTGGTGATTCCTCAGGGATGTAGCACTAGAAATACCATTTGACCCAGCCATCCCATTACTGGGTATATACCCAAAGGATTATAAATCATGCTGCTATAAAGACACATGCACACATATGTTTATTGTGGCACTATTCACAATAGCAAAGACTTGGAACCAACCCAAATGTCCATCAATGATAGACTGGATTAAGAAAATGTGGTATATATACACCATGGAATACTATGCAGCCATAAAAAAGGATGAGTTCATGTCCTTTGTAGGGACATGGATGCAGCTGGAAACCACCATTCTGAGCAAACTATCGCAAGGACAGAAAACCAAACACCGCATGTTCTCACTCATAGATGGGAATTGAACGATGAGAACACTTGGACACAGGATGGGGAACATCACACACTGGGGCCTGTCGTGGGGTCGGGGGAGGGGGGAGGGATAGCATTAGGAGATATACCTAATGTAAATGACAAGTTAATGGGTGCAGCACACCAACATGGAACATGTATACATATGTAACAAACCTGCACGTTGTGCACATGTACCCTAGAACTTAAAGTATAATTTAAAAAAAAAAAAAAAGAACAGTGCTTTTTAGAAGAAGGTAATATTCCTCTACTTTAAAGATATGCATGTTTTCAGTATGCATATCTTTGGTTGCTACCTTTTCTTAATATTTTAGTGTTTTCTCTGTGTGTGTGGCGCAAGCAGGTTATTCTGATGCTGACTACTTCATCATGATCTTAAATAAAAGGATTTAAAAATAAATATGAGGAAACCTCCAGAAAAATTGAATGAAGAAACACTGAGATAATAAATAGGAGTAAAACAATTAGAAAATCAGAGATTTAGTTCAGGAGATCTAACACCCAATAATTAGAGATTACAGAAAAAAGAGTATATATTAATGATCCATTTGGGGTGACAAATTACCCCAAAACTTAGTGGCTTAAAAAATGATAAACATTTATATCTCTTTCATTTCCTGTGGCCACGAGTTCAAGAGTGACTCAGCTGAATGGTCTGGCTCAAGGTTTCTCATGAAGTTCAGTTGGATGTTGGCCAGGGCTGCAGTCTTCTTAAGACTGGCTCTAGCTGGAGAATTTGCTGCAAGGCAGTACATTCATGTGACTAGCAGGTTTATGTTCTTTCTCAATTTCTCACTATGTGATTCTCTCCACAGGGTCACTTGAGTATCTTCATGACATGACAGCTAGCTTTTCCCAGAGAGAGTAATCCAACAGACTAAGAAAAAAGGTGAAAGGTCTTTTATGACTACCCATTGATGTCATCCATTGTCACTTTCACAATATCCTACTGGTCACACAGGTCCTCCCTTTTAATGTTGAAAGGGACTACACAACAGCATGCATAGCAGGAGGCCAGGATCATTGTAAAGGGGCAAAAATAATCAAAGAAATCATAGAAGAAAATGTCCTATATGAGAAGAGCATGAAATTTCTACTGCTGTGGATTAAATGAACAATACCATGAAATTTCAGAACACTGACAATCAACAGAAAATTTCGCAAGATTCTAGGAAGGAAAAAACGAATGCCACAAACAAATGTTTAGAATAAAAATGGCTTTATAGGAGTTAGTGCAGTGGTGTGCCCATGTAGTCCCAACTATTTGGGAGGTTGAAGCAGAAGATCACTTGAGGCTAAGAGTTTGAGGCCAGTCTGGGCAACATAGCAAGAACCCATCTCTAAAAAGAAATAAAGAAAAAAATAGCTACATACTCCTCAAAGGCAACATTGTAAGACATAATATATAATGTCAAATAGAATAAATGAAGACATATCATAAAGCAATATCTTTAAAATTCTGGGAAAAATTATTTTAAACCTATAATTTAATAGCCAAGTCAAACCGTCAATTAAGTTTTAGTGTAGAATAAAGACACTTTAAGATATGCAAGTTAAAAAAATTATCTCCCACACACCCTTTCTCAGAAACCTTGGGAAAACAGAGGATTCAGGAAACAAAGGATTCAATACAAGGAAGAGGAGAAGGAAATCCCCAGAATGATGAAGAAAGGATTTCCCAAGACAACAGCTATGTGCCAAGTGCAGAGGGCAAACAGAACAGACTTTAAAAGGGCAGAAGATTCAGGAGATTGTTTCAAGGTTAAATTGATAGAACATCTAATGTGTTTAAACACACTGAGAGATTTACACAAGTGGGGAAGAGTTTAAAGTTGAACTGCTTCAGATAGTGAACTTAGTGATAAGTTTGAACTTAGTGATGAATTCTTCAAAACGGAAGGCAATGGAAAAATCAGCATTTATTCCAGACAAAACAATAAACTGTGCAGGAAAGGTAACACAACCAAAGTTTACTATATATCTCTGCTGGAACTGGCATTTACAAAGTCATAAAAATGTGAACACAGAATACTGATCTAGTGAAATCATAATATAATTATACTGAGAGGGCAGAGGAATGAAAAGTATGCATGTATGTGGCAGTACAGGCCAGGGATTAAAAGACAGCTAAATCTTCATTTTTCCATAATGGAAAATCAATAGGTGGTATCTTGAACTGAAAAATCAATAAATAGCAATATAAGCATGTTCTTTAGAGATGTGGAAGTAAATACCAAATGAATCAACTATAGTTGCTGAAATTGGTTGCCTCTGGGGAGCAGGAATTAGTGAAGGGTATGGCAAAATTCTTGCTAATTTTCTTAACAAACCTCGTAAAACTGGTCTATTCTTTCAACTATGTTCATATAAATTTTCATCAGGATAAACTAAAAACTATTAAACTTGAGAAAAATCATGGAAAAGCAGGGAGTAGCCAATTGCGTTGAACACTGCTGAATACTCAAGAAGATAAGAACAGAGAATGGTTCATTAAAGGTGACAACATGCGGATCATTGGCAACCAGAGGAGTCGTCGGTGTGGAAACCCCTTAATATTCAAAGAGAAAAATAGGCACGGAATATAAATAGACATCACAGAAAATAGGTATATAATCGTCCATAGACACATGAACAAATATTCCATCTCATTCATAATAAAAGAAATGCCAATTCAAGTGATATCATGATATTTGGTAATATATTGGCATCAAATAAAAGAATACTGTACTCATCATTGGTAACGGTGAGGACAGAATGGCAGCCTCATACACAGTATATGAGAGCGTAAATTGGGAAAGACTTCACTGAAGGCTAATTTGGAATATCTATGAAAATGTATAATGCACCTGCTCTTTGAGTAACCCCTCTTCAGGGGTTGTGTCCTACAGACAAACTCACGGAAGTATGCGGTACGTTTGAATATACTCAGTGGAAAATAATACAAATGTCTCTCAGCACAGAACTTGCTAAACAAATGATACGTTCTTCCCACGGAATACTAGGTGCATCCGTAAGAAGAGTGGCTGTTCTGCACGTGCTCATATTGAAGAGGGGACAAGATACCTTAATTTAGAAAAAAAATGTTAATAGTATTTATAGTTATAAGTCTGTATGTGTGACAAATGAAGACAAGTCATTTGTAATGATCTGGCACCTACTTGATGGTCAATAGAAAGTTCTTAGCTACTGTTCCTAATGCAAGCTGTAAAACTAAACAATGATTATGATTCCAAATAAAAATGCATTGGATAATAAAGTTCACTTGGCTGCAGAGGTCATGCAAATCGGACTTTACATTTTTCTGTGTGACTTACAACAGCTTTGCTGTTCTCATTGATCAACTTAATCATGATTTAATGTAATAAATTTGAATTTACAAACTCATATAACATTCTACTGTCATATGTTTTGTATGTTTTGCCTATTGGGTTTTTTCTGAACAAGCTTTCTTTAAAAGTTATGCAATTCTTTGGCTTAAAGAAAAAACCTAGAAAATAATATTCCCCAGTTGGCCTGTACTTTCCCGACCCAGTAAGCCTTCAGCAGATTTGTCTTGGACTAGAATTCAAGACACCTGGGTGCCAGTCCTGGCTCAGCTACTCAGTAGCTGGGTGACCTTGAGCAAACCCTTTGTCCTCTCTTAGTTCTTCTTAGCTATCATATGGGATACAGTATCTTTCCTATCCACCCTGTGGGACCACTGTGAAAAGCAAATGAGGCAACGGGTATATAAATTTGTAATCTGTAAAAGCATGCAAATGAAAGCACTTTTATTTTGATAGCTAGGAGGATCCTCTCGGAGGTTAAATATTTCTGTTTTCTGGTCCCCCAAGTAGAGGCACGCCTGGGAATTTATTCAGTAAACCTTGAGTGCCTTTCTGGACCAAGCAGGGGCTAGTGAGGCAGAATTGAATATGATGCAGTCCCTGTTCTCAAAGAACTCAGTTTGGTAGGAGAGGCAATTACAGTAAAAAGTGAGAAATACAATATAATGGTTATAGACAAAGACTGGTGGGACTGACAGGAGTCACAATCTCTGATTAGGGAAAACATCACTGACAAGTGACACCTGGATCGAGTCTTCAAGAACATGTGAGAATTTACCAGGCAGAGAACTGATTGATTGCTGGGTGGAACCCAGGCAGTGCCCCAACTTTGGACCGATTTCTAACCCATCTTTCTTTATCAAGTCTTACCTCTGCTGTGAGACAGCAGACCATCAGAAACTTGCTCCCAGCTACCTATCCTATTGGAGAATATTTGAAAAAGATGTTCATGACAGGTTAGGTGTGCTTCCCTCCAGAATAGATGCATCTGGGTCCAGAGGGTGAGATGGTTCTCTATACACAGAAATATCAATAATTTTTTAGATTTGTAGCTAAATAGATTTAGGGAAAGTACCTAAGTATTTTCTTTTTCTTTCTTTCTTTCTTTTTTTTTTTTTTTGGAACCAGGGTCTCACTCTTTTACTCAAGTTAGAGTGCAGTGCTATGATGACAGCTCACTGCAGCTTGACCTCCCGGGCTCAGGCAATCCGCACACCTCAGCCTCCAGAGTAGGTGGAACCACAGGTGTGCCACCCCACCTGGCTATTTTTTTAAAAAAAAAAACAGGGTCTCATCATATTTCCCAGTCTGGTCTCAAACTCCTGGGCTCAAGTGATCCTCCTGCCTAGGCCTCCCAAAGTGCTGGGATTACAAGTGTTAGCCACCATGCCTGACCAATACCTAAGTACTTTCTGTGGTCACCAACTGGTATCAGATCATTACAAACATTACCTTTCTTCATTATCACAACAACCCTGTTTTTTCTTATTATAGGTGGCAGAACAAAGGACCTGAATCACCACCCAACCAGTTATACCAGAGCCAGGATTCAAACTCAAGCCATGATCTTGCATATCCATTGACAAATTGGTTCTCCTAACCACCCTGGAAATGAGCAGGAAAGGAATGTTATCCCCACTTAAGATGGAGAATCCAGGCATGGAAAGCTCTGTGGGGGGACTCCCCACTGGGCTTCCTGACTCCTGCCCCTAACCGAGGTTGTTACCTTGAAATGGAGGTCAAAGTCCTGATAGGCAGTGGGGAAGATATTTTGGGGTAGGGCTGTCTCCCTGGTGCTTCTCAAATCTCATCTTGTGAAACAATTGGTTCAAGTTCACTGGGCCCGGGTGTGCAGCCTTCCCTGGCTGGAGCTGGGACCCTGCTGTTCTGAAAAGCTATTTGGAAGGAGATTTCTTTCCTTCTCTGATGATCCTCACCACGAGGTGGGATGGAAGCTGTCTACCAGAGTCTGCTGCAGGTTAACCCTTCCCCTGCCCTCATTCAAGGACATGACAGGGATGTTCCAGGTAAACGTGCCCCCTTGGCTTGAGACAGCACTTGGGGTAATGGAATAGCTTCCTCTTCTATGGACTGCTTGTGTTAGTTCCCTGAGAATGGACCCTCTGTGGGTTCATAGAGCGCAATAATTGAAGAGCTTGAATAATGGTTAACCAGGATGAAGTCACATCCGAATACGCATCACCTCACCACCTCCTTTGCTGCAATCCGAAAACCCCACTGAGTCTTTGTTCTTTTTCCATCCATCTGTCTCTCTTGGTATCTGGCTCTCTCTTTCTCATCGCCCCTTAAGGGTATTGATGCTTATTGGTACTGGATTTTCTTTCTCGCTCCTGTTTTTCCTATCTCTGTCCACCTGTCTTTCTCCCTCCAGCTCTCCCTCACTCTCTCTCCCTCCCCTTTTCCTCCCTTCTTGTTCCCCATTTTACTGACCTCATTGTAGACCTGCATTCATTTAGGATACGTTATTCTTACTGAAGAGATCCTTTAATCTTGTCTGTTAAAAAGTGAGTTGCACTCTATACACCAAGAAAAAACAAAATCATCTTTATTTAACTTTTTTTCTGGCCATGGGCCTGTGGCTGGAGCAAAAATAGTCTCCCTGTTTCTGGCACACACACCAGCCTCCCCAAGCTGCAAGCCAGCCCAGTGGGCAGACACAGCTGCAGGGCAGGAATCCTGTTACCCAACTCAGGGTGGTGCCAGAGCTCCGAGTGCCCAGGAAGGCCTCCCCGCCAAGGCAGGGATCGCCCTGAGGCCAGAGGAGGCCCAGGGGACACAGCCAAGGCTCCTGCTCACCTGGCCCTTGGTCTGTGGCTGGTGCTCATCAGCTGCTTCCTCCCCTTCCCTAGCAGGGCAGCAGGAGGATTCTACTGGAGCCCAGCCCCGTCTCAGCTTGACCCCTATACCTGCTGACATCCCGCAGCCTGGGTCAAGCTGTCAGGTTAGCCCACAGCCCAGTTAAATGCACTGGGCTAACATCTGGACTTAGAGTTATGTAATGTTTTCACCTCATAATATTGTAACCTAGTAGAGGACATTTTATGGAGTCTTTAGAGGTGGCCAAACCAAGGCTCATGGAGGTTGAGTTATCCAGTTAGTCAGGGATGGAGCTGGTGCTCAAGACTCTCTTGCCCAAATGTTCCCAAACCAGGTTGCATGGGCTGCTCCCCTAGGCCTGTTTCCTAGGGTAAATGGTAGCAAGGATCCCCATCACCTCCAGTTTTGAGGGCAGCCACAGGGCAGTAGTTTGCTGGGGGGAGGGTGGAGCTTGGACATGTAAGCTGGAGTGTCCCCTGGCATGAGTGTGAGGTCCTCTTCAGGGCAGGATGTTGCTGGGGGCAGGAAGTAAAGGCGGGTGGGACGAAGGCTGGGGCCTGGGGGCCTGCTCTTCCTGAACCACCACATTCAGGCATGGAACTCCCGGGAACCCAGTGTTCTGAATTTGAACCTGGCCTTCCAGGTCATGATGAATGTGTGTTTGCAAAATTAGAAGGATAGAATGTATTTTACCTAAAGATTGTTAACTCAATAATTTTGAAATACTGAGATGTGAATTGGGCTATCACTAGACTTAGGGGCTCTGAGCCTCACAGATATTAGAATTGGACCTGTGAAGCACTTTTTCACCTGTTTATTGGTCGTTTGGTTTCCTCTTATGTGACACACCCCTACAGCTGCTGTCCCAATTCCCCTTCAGATCCTCTCCTCTGGGGCCCGGGAGCTCCTCTTTACCACTGTCCTGCCCCCAGCCTGGCTCTGCTCTATCCCCTTCTCCATTCTGCTGCCAGAGAGACGCTCCTAAATGGCTCCGAAACTTTCCAAGCATCCCACTGGCCATGAACTAGAACTCCAGCTCCCAGCCTGCCCTTCAAAGCGCTGGTTCCTTGTGGAGCTAACTGTAAAGACCAAGTTGCTTTCTGCAGTGAGTTGGGGAGGCCAGGTGAGGATGCACAAGGAAGTCAACTGTGTGGCTAGACCTAGTCAACACTGTGGCTAGGCAAAGGCCAGGAAGTGCCACCAAGAAAGAGCAAGGAGAAGAGCAGGATCAGGGCTTGTGGAGACTGGGGTACAGATGGGGGGTTCAGAGGTGGGGCCACCCTATTACCTACTCAGCTCTGTGCTCCACTCTTACAGAAGGACGCACAGCCCTCTGCTGCTCTCTTTGCTTTTTTCCTTCTACTCTCAACACCAGCCAGCTACCTGTCTTTTTCTGTCTCTCCATTTACAATCCCCCAGGGGAAGGATCTATTGATCCAATTAGTGCCAATATTCCTTTGGGCAGAATGTTCTTGCCTGACTGCAAAGGGAAACAGAGCAGGTACCCAGGCTGACCTACTCAACTGAGAGCTAGGAGGTGGGGTCACATGGTTTCTGAAGCTGGTCTTCTTGTTCTGGGGTGGATAGGCAGGTGTTCCAAGGTTTGGCCTACCCTGTTCATCAGCCAGGCTCCAAGGCACCATCTCCAGAGGCCCAGCTGCTAAGCCCACATGGTCTTTGCTTATGCCATTCCCCTCACCTCACCTTGACTTAGCTGTCAAGCTCAGATAAATGCTACCCCTCCTTCCCTTTCCCTCCCGGGAAGGCTTCCCTAAACCCCTCCAGCTAGAATGAACCCTTCACTCTGGGCCCATGTTGCCAGTGCTTATAACCTTTTGTTAGCGCTGATTTCCTTCTTTCTGTTATTATTATTATTGAGATGTAGTCTCACTCTGTTGCCCAGACTGGAGTGCAGAGGCTCAATCTCAGCTCACTGCAACCTCCAACTCCCAGCTTCAGGCAATTCTCCTGCTTCAGCCTTCCAGGTAGCTGGGATTACAGGTGCCCACCACCACGCCTGGCAATTTTTGTATTTTTAGTAGAGATGGGGTTTCACCATTTTGGTCAGGCTGGTCTTGAACTCCTGACCTCATGTGATCCACCCGCCTCAGCCTCCTGAAAGTGCTGGGATTACAGGCGTGAACCACTGCACAGGGCCCCTTCTTTCTGTCACTATTGTGAGTTGTCACTGATCTATCTCCTTACTGGGCTGTAAACATCATGGAAGCGGAGACTTATGCATCTTTGTATAGAGAGTCCAAGTGCCTAATACAGAGCCCTGCATAATAGGCTTTCAGTTCAATATTTTGTTAGATAAATGAATAAATGATCTGGATAAATCAGCACAACAGACCCTAAAATTAATTCTGTTTTTCCTTAGATGCATCTTTTAAATGTTTTAAACACTAAGAACAGATTTTTAAATGCTGGGGGCTCAAATACTGCCCCCTCCACCCCCATCTCACCCCACAGCAGCTCCTCCTCAGTCAGGTCCAGGGTTCTGCCTCTGTCCCAGTGGCTACCTGGCGGTGGGGGCAGGGTGAGCCACCCAGGAACCTGTGTGGTCCGGGCTCGGCGTGGAGGGGCTGCCAGGGCAGCCTGGGATGTGGCTGGGCTGCTGCTGTGGACTGGGTGGGGTGGGAGGTGTGGACAGCTCCAGCGTGCTCTCCCTCACGTCCTTGAAGTTCGCCCGTCCTCTGACTCAGCTCCAGCATCTCAATTCGTGGATGAATGCCCTGGTCCTAGACAGAGAGCCAATTCAGCCCAGCAGGGTTTCTGGAGGGCTCCCAGGAGGGGGAGTCCCGGAACATGGCCCGGGACAGTGAAGTTGGGGTGACGGCCAGTTCACTCCAGCTGCAGCCTAGGACACATTCCTTTCAATTCCCACCCCCACCTCACATTCTGCTGGAGCCCTCCATAGTGCCCAGCTCTATGGGTAAACAGGAGACTCAAATATACCTTGGGGGCTCAGCTGCTAGTGCACTCAGCTCCTCTGCCCTGTGCCTCTGCTTCCCTCCATCGGGCTTTGTGTATGTGCACATGTGTGCTTGTGTGTGTAAGGGTGTACACTCCTGGTGGCACATGCAGATGAAGCCTCCATTCAGGGTTCCTACAAGTCCCCAGGACTGCCGCACACAGAGCTGCAGAGGGAGTTCAGCCTCCTGTTGAGCTGAAAAAGGCCCCAAAGGCAGGCTTAAACTTTTTTTTTTTTTTTTTGAGACAGAGTCTCGCTCTGTTGCCCAGGCTGGAGTGCAGTGGCGCGATCTCAGCTCACCGCAACCTCTGCCTCTCTGGTTCAAGCAATTCTTCTGCCTCAGCCTCCCAAGTAGCTGGGACTACAGGCTCCCGCCACCATGCCAGGCTAAGTTTTTTGTATTTTTAGTAGAGACGGGGTTTCACTATGTTGGCCAGGCTGGTCTCGAACTCCTGACCTTGTGATCCGCCCTCCTCAGCCTCCCAAAGTTCTGGGATTGCAGCTTAAACTTTTTTTTTTTTTTTTTGGAGAGGGGGTCTCACTCTGTCTCCCAGGCTGGAAAGTGCAATCATGGCTCACTGCAGCCTCAACCTCCTGGGCTTAGGTGATCCCCTCACCTCAGCCTCCTGAGTAGCTGGGACTACAGGCACACACCATCATGCCCAGATAATTTTTTGTGATTTTTGTAGAGACAGGGTTTTACCATGTTGTCCAGGCTGGTTTCAAACTCCTGAACTCAAGTGATCTGCCCACCTTGACCTCCCAAAGTGCTGGGATTACTGTGTGCCACTACATCTGGCCTATTTTTTCTATATAATTGATATTATATTAAAATGATATCATTTGATAAACATACAATAAAATGTACATATCAATTGAGAATGTTTGACAATCTGTGTGCAACTATCATCCAAGTTATAGAATAGTTCATCTCCCCAAAATGTCCCTCATATCCCTTTCTACTCACCCCTCTCCCTTTTCAATCACTATCTGATTTGTATATATTTTTATACATATACCTCAACCAGTATTAAGGTTTAAAATTTAAAAAAGATCTTCTTCAGACAAGACATCACATACTATGCCATTTGAGTATAGAGACAGCCACGTGGCACCCAGTCCTCCTGAAGCTAAGGGGTTCTGACCTCCTCCCACCTTTCTTCCAGGCATCCCTACTCCGGGGCTACACCAGGGACTGCATGACAAGACAGTGGCATTTATAAAAGCTCCAGGGAAAGAGCCCAGGACTTGAAGTCAGAGGCTGGGCAGGGGTCCTGGGTTTGCCCTGTGTGGTTGGGACAAGGCACTGGATCTTTCCAAGGCTCAGGTTCCTTAGCTATACACTGGGGAGGTGATGGTCACCCATAAGGATGCTAGGAGGATTAAAGCCCATTTTGCAGCCAACTTTATTCTTCTGTAGATGGAGGCAGGGCATCAATCAATTAACACAAATAGCTAACATACACTGAACTCTCTTTGGGTGCCAGGTACGAGGCTACCAACTTCCTTTTAACCCTCAAGTAAGGGAATGGGGACTATTGTTTATCCCCATTCTACAAATGAGAAAATGGGCTCAGAGGAATTAAAAGACTTGCCTCAGGTCAAACAGCACACCATAGAGTTAGTGTTTAACCCTAGGGAGCCACTGCAAGCTCATACTCTTGTGTACTGTACCAGTCTTCCTCCCAGATGAATACGGTAATAGATAAAAATAAACTTTAGGCTGGGCACAGTGGCTCACACCTGTAATTCCAGCTCTTTGAGAGGCTAAGGCAGGAGGATGGCTTGAGTCCAGGAGTTCAAGACCAGCCTGGGTAACATAGCCAGACCCTATCTCTACAAAAAAATGTTTAAAACTAGCTGAATATGGTATTGCATGACTGTGGTCCCAGCTAGTTGGGAGGCTGAGGCAGGAGGATCACTTGGGCCTAGGAGCTTGAGGTTGGAGTGGGCTGTGATGGCACCACTGCACTCTAGGCTGGGCAACAGAGCAAGACCCCTATCTCAAAGAAAAAAAGAATGAACTATAGCTAATAGCAGTTTGGAAACAAGGACGTGCTGTGCAAATACTACTTGTAACTATTTCTACCAAAAGGTTTTGAGACCCAGAGAAGTGGATGACACCTGCAGGCCCCACCCCCTGAGCTGGTCTGCCCTAGTACATTTCAGAATCATGGCTGCTGCCTCCTCTTCTTGGATCCACAGAGTATTGCATCTCAGCTTCTGAGACAGAAAGTCCTTTATATCTAACTTCAGTCTCACCTGCAGTGGCATAGCCAACACCAAGCTCCTGGCCTTACACAAACTGATGCGCAAGGGTGCCAATCAGCTTTTGTATCCCAGAATGCTCAGACCTGAGAGGGGCTGCTCTCCATAGTGCCCCTCCCAATCCTAAGCATGACAGTTTAGGGTTTCTGTGGGGTCATTCTCTGGCAAGGAAGGAGTAGAAAGGGAGGAAGAGTGCAGAGAGGGTACCTGAGCTGCCTCATCTGCTCCTCTCAGCTCCCGCGGTGGCCACTGTGTCTGGCTGAGAATTCTCCACCCCCCATAGACTTAGCCCCCATGTCTTTGTGGTATTTCTGCAAGTCTTAGGGAGAAAGGGGTATGGGGAGAAAGGAGAGCAGGGGGCTGGGAGAAATGCCCTGCCTTTGAGAGAGAAGGCCTTCTGGCTTGTCACTTGACCTTGGTTGGCCAGGGCCTGTCTTCATCCCCTGCCAATGGAGATAATGAGATCTGCCTCCCAGGGTGAACACCTCTGAGCTCAGAGGCTCAGATAATACCAAAATGTGAGAAGGACTTGGCAAAGAAGAAAGACTTGAAATTCAGCCCCAGGGATTGCTTCAAAAACACCATGTAGCGGAGAAGGGCTCTGACTCACCTAAGGGAGCTCAGGGTCAAGGGCCTGGCTTGCTGACCACTGGTCTAGGCTTCTCATGGACACATGCTGTGCCAAAGCATGAGGCAGAAGGACAGACAACCCACCCCAACCTCAAAGCAAAGGGCCCCCTGCCATGCTGTGTGTGGGTTGGTCTGTGGGCCTCTATGACTGCACACTAGTCTGTGCTATAGGGTGCCAGTGGAGGTCTCTCTGTGATTACAGGGGAGGCTCTGTTGAACCATGCAGCTCTCAGGGCATCTCTGTGTGTCTGCTGTGTGTCTGTGTGTCCCCCTTCGTGTCTCACATGCATCTCTGTGTCTGTGTATGTTGAAATATCTGTTTTTTATAAAGCAGTCCAGGATTTATTGTCTGTTAAATGGAAATGAGGCATCTTAGTCGCTAAGCATCTGGAAGCATATGGTGATTGTTCTGTGAAGTGAGGGTGGGATGTCCACAAGGGCTTCAAAATCATTCCTCAATGCAAAAGCCTTAGCCTGACATTCAAGGTTCTCTGCAGCCTGACGCACACGGGTGTCCTCAGCACAATTGTGCATTCTCACTGGGCACAGACAGGAGAGGCTGCCACTTCCTGGAGAGGTTGCCACTTCCTGGCTGTGTGACTTGGGGCCTGTCATTTCTCCTCTGCCCCTTATTCTGTCAAATGTGAAATGAGCTATGAAAAGTTGATTGCAGAGTGTAAAGTATGGTGTGTGCACAAAGGATGTTTCCTGGAGGCCCTCCTGGACTTTGGGGCCTCTATGCCTTTCCTCCTGTTACTCCTGTATCCTCCTGTATGAGCACCCTCCCCTGTTTCTCTGAATACTCAGCAGCTGCCCAGCTTCGGCACTCAGCTGCCCTCTGCCTGCACTTCTCCTCAGCCCACACCCTTCCCCAGGTCCCCTCTGTCCTCATGATTTCATGAGGGTCCGTGTGTGTGTGTGTGTGTGTGTGTGTGTTGTGGGTATCTCTGCGTATGCATTTGGCTCTACCCTCTAGATATACCTTTAATTCATTCAACAAATATTTCTTGAATACCTACCAGACATGGTGCCAACTGCTAGGAATTCAGTGTGAACAGGGCAGATGCAGGGCCATCACTAGCCCATTGGGCATCTGTGCAAATTAGAAACCGGTACCGTTGGTAGATGCAGATCTGTGGCTGAATGGCTTGATGAGCAAATGATGCTTTCGCACAGAGAAAAAGAGTTTTTTTTCCTCCCAGCAGGCACAGCCCCAAATTAAGATACAAAGCTTGGGAAATAGAGGTGGGGGTAAACTTTATCCTCCATTCACCCCACCTGGCTAAGCCAGGAACCTTTGTGCATTGAACAAACATACATCTCAAAAAGCAGCCCAGGAAATCTCCTACCTATCCTTGGCAGGTAGACCTCCAGCGTGGGGTGTGTCTGTGTACCTGTGTGCTGACTGTGTCTGTTTCAGCCTGTGTGAGCCTGTGAGGTCTGTTGCACCTCTGTGCACGTGTCTCTCCCTTTTGTACTCCTCTTTGGACTCGTGTCTGTGGGCGTGGGGACCTACATGTAGTATAAGCGCATATGTGTGCACCTCTAGTGCTGACGGCCATTTCCTCAGCAGCTTGCATATCTCTTCTTGGATGGCCACCTCATCTTCCCTAGTTGCTCTGTGTTCCCCCGCTGAACCCCATGTTCTCTGAAATCTTTCTTGCTGTCTCCTGCCAACCCACCACCACCACACACTCCACAGCCTCAGGAACTCATACAGCAGAGGGGAGTCGGGTCACTGGCACAGCCAGACCAAAGGTGAGTCTCGCCCTCCTCCAACCTGTTTCCACTTCTTCATTCTTTCTAAGAAAAGACTGAACCCCTCATGGGGCAGCGTGGGACAGGGAAAAGGACATAGCCATAACCCAGAGGGCCTAGGTTCCTTCTGCCTCAGAGTTTCTGGGAGATCCTGGCTAGTTCCCTAACCTCTGCTGACCTCCTACCCATGTGGAACAGGATAAACTTCTTTGTTTTTTGCTAAAAAAGTTTTGCCCAGACTTGCCTCTGCACCTTTGCTCAGACTGTTACCCTTGGGGCGTGCTCTTCCATCCGTCAAGACTGAGGGCCACCTCTCCTATAAAGAGCAGCAGCAGCCCCCTTGACAAGCACTCACTGCACCCAGGCGTGTGTGGAAGCATGGATTGCACATATTGCCGTACACCTGCCTGTTATACACACAATCTCAACCTTCACAATGATGTCATTAAATGGATATTATTACCGTCCTAGTTTTACAGGCAAGGAAACCAAGGCCCAGAAATGTTCAAGCACTTGCCCAAGGTCACAGTGCCTCACTAGCCTTCCAGGTAGTTGGGATTGGACTCTGCCTGACCCTTGGGATCCTGCATTCATATCCTTGGGTCAGCCCCTGACCCCTGTGGCTCACTGTCAGCACTCCAGCTCTGAGCACCTGTGGACCTCTAGGCACAACTGTGATCTGAATTTATAACCCCAAGCTATTGTCTTAAAAATCTATACTAAAATTAAAATTGTGTAACATTGTAGCTACCTTCCTGATATGGCTTGGCTCTGTGTCCCCACCAAATCTCATCTCAAATTATAATCCCCCACTATTAAGGGAAGGACCTGGTGGGAGGCGATTGAATCATGGAGGTAGATTTCTCCCATGCTGATCTTGTGATTGTGAGTCCTCACAAGATCTGATGGTTTAAAAGTGTTTGGCAGTCCCCATCTACCCTGCCTCTTGCCACCATGTAAGACGTGCCTTGCTTCCCCGTGGCCTTCTGCCATGATTGTAAGTTTCCTGAGGCCTCCTAAGCCGTGTGGAACTGTGAGTCAATTAAACCTCTTTTCTTTATAAACTTCCCGGTCTCAGGTAGTTCTTTACAGCAGTGTGAAAACGGACTAATACACTCCCTGGCTAACTTGTATGTTTCTGAAAGTAGGTACTGCGTCTTTCGGCCATTTGTTTCTTCAGTTCCTTATGCCTAGAAGGTGGTGGTGGTGATGATGGTGATATGGTGATGGTGGTGAGGATAATGACCATAATGGTAGTGATGGTGGTAATGATGGTGATGATGAATCATCCTTCTGCCCGCAGCTGCTTCCCAGTCTGTCTCCTGGGCCACGAGGTCATGGTGTGACCTAGAAGAGCAGTGTTTCTTGTAGACAGTTTCCTGATTTGGGAGGAGGAACTGTGGGCAGCTGTGGTCCTCTGGCCTGGCTATGCCAAAGGAGCTTCTGCACCCTTAAGGACAGATGTAGAGAAGGCTGCTCCCTCCCTCCTCCTGAAGCCTCAGTTCTTGCCAGCTCTCCCGCTCTGACCACCCAGGGCACTAGGCTTTGCAGGCCTGAGTGGATAAGAAGTAGGTAGGAGGAGGACCTCCTGCTTCTTCTGTGGCTAGAGTATAAAGTTTTGTGGTCCTTTCAGTATGTTCAGAAACCCCATTCCCACAGAGGTCTGGACCAGGTGGAGCTGACCTCCTGAGGGCAGCCTAGTTGGATGGTCTGGGCCTGGGAGCCACCTTAGAGGTACCTGACAGGTGCCACAGGATCTGGGCTGTGATGCCTCAGTTCACCTGAAATCAGCTGCCCACGTCCTAGCATCTGAGAGGCCCACTAGTAGCAGCTATGGGAACATAATTCTCTGCAATTTAGCAAATAATCAAGGACATGGCAAGCACCAGACACTGAGCGGAAAGGTTTTGAGATGCATTTCCTGCCCTATGCATAGGTGAACTAGATACACACAGTCTGCTCACTCAGGAAATGGGTGATAACTTCAGAAAGCAGTGCTGGGTAGCAGCAGTGCTGTGTTACGCTCAAGAGGGGAGGGCATGGTGAGCCTGAGGAGTCTGGGAAGGCAACGCAGAGGAAGGGGCTGGTGGTTGACAGGGGAGAAGGCTCAGGGGATCTGGAAGGTTATCCTTGGGGTAATGTGCCCACCATTTCGTAACATGATGGTTTCCATCTCCCTCTAGAGTGGATAGAGGCTGGGGCCTGGCATGGGCTCTTCATGAACATAGAGGTACCTACTCAAGATAGACCTGACATCTGATGTTGGCACTACTGACTTCTAGGCGTGTGAACCTGGGAATGTTATTTCACATCTCTGAGGCTCAGTTTCCTCATCTGCAAAACAGAGCTAATGACTCTTGCCTCTGAAACTTTTTTATTTTTGAGTCTATCATTCTCTGGAGTGAGATAGTACTCTCAAGAGACACTTGTAATCTTTCCCTAATTTGAATGAGGTGGAGAATGGTACTGTTTGGATTCTTTGACTTCTAGCTATCAAAAAGTATTTATTTTCTCACCAAAAAAAAAAAAAAAAAAAAAAAAAAACCCAAATATGTATGATCTCACTAATATGAGGTACTTAGAGTTGTCAAAATCATAGAGACAGAAAGTAGACGGTTGGCTTCCAGGGATTGGGGGAAGTTTCTTTTAACGGGCAGTTTCATTTAATGGGTACAGGGTTTCTGTTTTATGGAAAATTTATGGAATAGATATTGGTGATGATTAAACAACATTATGAACATATTTAATATCACTAACCTGTACACTTAAAAATGGATAAGATAGTAATTTTATGTATGTGTATTTTACCACACTAAAAAAAATTGGGAAAAAGGTACTGAAGTCCATAATTTTGCCATGTATTGTGTGTCATGAGGGAAGCAGGGGACGGTCTTTGGAATCTTCAAGCCTCTTTTGAGACACAAGATTGGTCTTGGTTACAAGAGTGGCTCTGAAGAGACAAGACTGTGCCTTGCCACAGTCCAGGGCAGTGTAGACAAACTGCACAGACCAGGCAGCAAGGGCTGCAGTGGCTTATAAAAGGGGACAGCAATAAGGGCTGGAGAAGCCAGGATATACTGCTGTAGAAGTTGATACTTGAATGGAACTTTTGACTTTGTTAAAAATGTCCCATCATGTTTTATATGGATGATCTTTCTGCCTATCCTTTGAATAATTTTTATGTTAGCATATAAGTTATCTATTGCTGTCTAACAAATTGTGCCAAAATATAGTGGCTTAAAACAACAAATATTTATTATCTCGTAGTTCCTGCGGATTAAGAATTCTGGAATGGCTTAGCTGGGTGATTCTGACTCCGGGTCTCTCATGGGGTTGCAGTCAAGATGTCAGTAGGGGCTGCACTATAATCTGAAGGCTTGACTGTGCTGGAGAATTCATTTCTAAGTTCATGCCCATGATTATTGGCAGAAGGACTCCGTTCTGCACTGGCTGTTAGCTGAGACTGCAGTTCCTTACTATATGGGCTATTTGAGTGTCCTCACAACATGGTAGTTGGCTTCTTTCAAAGTGAGTGATTCAAGGACAGGGCAAGGAGAAGCTACACTGCCTTTTATGACCTCATCTTTGAATTACACACCATCACTTTCACTCCTTCCTATTCATTAATAGCCATCACTAAGTACAGCCCACACTCAAGGGGAGAAGGGAATTAGACTTCACCTGTGCAAGGGAGGCATATCACCAAATTTGTAAACATATTTTGAGACCATCACAATTATGGATTTTTTTCTTTTTAACTGAAAAAATGTTAAACACATGTAAAAACAAACAGAATAGGATAATGAACTCCCATATACCCATCATCCAGCTTCCAATTATGAACACAGGCCAATATTTACCAGCCTTATGGAAGCATGCCTGGCATACAGTAAACTGCAGATAATGAAGAACACAATCTGCTATTTTTGACATCTGCTTACACCCAAGGAATCATCACCACATTCAAGATAATGAGCATACCCAGACCATCAAAAGTTTCCTTATGCACCCATTTGCTTCTCATTCCCTTTTCTGCCTACTCTGTTATACTGGTTTTAATATAAAGACTGTAAAACTCCATTTGCAAAAGTCTATTGTGAGGAGAGCACATCGGCAGGAAGGATTCTTAAACTTTTTTCTCTATGAGTTTTCCTGTTGGTTTTGCTAGTTAACAGTTAAATATGAGACCCACCATTTTTGCAGATTCATCTGAAGCTTACAGCTGTATTCACATTGCTTTTCTTTTTTCTTTTTTTTTGAAATGGAATCTCACTCTGTCACCCAGGCAGGAGTGCAGTGGTACGATCTCGGCTCACTGCCACCTTTGCCTCCCGGGTTCACGCAATTCTCCTGCCTCAGCCTCCCAAGTAGCTGGGATTACAGGTGCCTGCCACCATGCCACCATGCTTGGCTAATTTTTTTTTTTTTTTTTTTTTTGCATTTTTAGTAGAGATGGGGTTTCACCATGTTGGCCAGGCTGGTCTCGAACTCCTGATCCGCCTGCCTCGGCCTCCCGAAGTGCTGAGATTACAGGCATGAGCCACTATGCCCAGCCCACATTGTTCTTTTGAAGCAGTCCTGCTCCTCTCAAAATTGATCAGAATCTGAGCTTCACTCTACAGGCAGTGAGATCAACAGGCAGAGAGCCCATTTAGCTCTGCCTTTGAATAGCTTTCAGGAAGTATGATTTCTGAAGGGGTATGCATTTCATGGATTTGCACATGCAGCTCTGTTTGTTAAAGTGCATTCTTCTTTCCAAAAATAAACAAAAGGAATCATCTTTATCCTCTTTAACCAAGGCACTTAAAAAAATGAACTTTTTGGTTTCTCAGCAGATATTCCCAAATTGATTCTATCACTATTAATTTTAGCCTTCTGTTTACAGACATTTAAGGGGTACAGGTGGAGGGAATCTTATACAATTAAAGTCGTGGCTTCTCTTGAAGCAAAAATCAGTTCGACAAATTCATACATAGGAATATACACTTGGTTTACAGTGCATAAGCATGTGGATATTTACACAGAAATTGAAGACATCCCCCCCGCAAAAAAAAGTGATTTAAAGTAATTTCCAGCCTAAACTGTCATTGTACATCTGTATCAGAAAACTGTCTCCTGCTATCAGATTTGGTTTTAATCCATTCATATTATTTCTGTACATTCTCTCCTGGCAGAATGTCAGCCCCAGCTTTGGAAGGAAGAATCTAGTTTAAGGAAGCCCTTTGTGCCCCTTGGTAATTCATTTTTTGCCTCCCACCCTACCTCCATTCCCTGGTGACCACTGATCTGCTTATAAAATAGTTCACATTCTCTAGAATATTATAGAAACAAAATCATACAGCATGTACTCTTTTTGTTGGATTCTTTCACTCAGGTTAATTATTTTGAGATTCATCTATGGTGTTGTGTCTGTCAATAGCTTATTCATTTTTATTGTTGAGTAGTATTCCACTGTAGGTATATATTGCTATTTGTTTATCCATTCATCTGTTGATGGACATTTGCATTGTTTCTGGTTGTGGCCATTACAAAAAAAGCTACTATAAATATATGTGTACAAGTCATTGGGTGTACATATGATTTCATTGCTCTTGGGCAAGTGTCTAGCGATGGAATGACTGGTTTATACAGTAAGGTATACTTAACTTTTTAGAAAACTACCAAACTATTTTGTAAAGTGGTTGTACCATTTTATATTCCCAGCAGCAGTGTACGGGAGTTAGTTGTTCCACTTCATCACCAACATCTGACAAAACCAGTCTTTTTGATTTTAGACATACTAAAATTAGTAGTGGCATTTCATTGTAGTTTTAATTTACATTTCATGGCAGTGCACGGTGACTCATGTCTGTAATCCCAACTTTTTGGGAGGCTGAGGTGGGCAGATCACTTGAGGTCAGGAGTTCGAGACCAGCCTGACCAAAATGGAGAAACCCTGTCTCTACTAAAAATACAAAGAAAATTAGCCGGGAGTGATGGCGCATGCCTGTAATCCCAGCTACTCAGGAGGCTGAGGCACGAGAATCACTTGAACCCGGGAAGTGGAGGTTGCAGTGAGCTAAGATCACACCATTGCACTCCAGCCTGGGTGACAGAGTGAGATTCTGTCTCAAAAAAACAATTCGCTAATGACTAATGAAGTTTAACTTCCTTTCAAGTGTTTATTTGTCATCCTCTTACTGTCTTTGGTAGAGTGTCTGCTGACAGGTTTTGCTCATTTTTTATTGGGTTGTTTGTTTACTTCCAGTAGAGGTTTTATTTTTCTTTTGAGGTAACACTCAGAATTATTTTTTAAAGCACTTTTTTGAGGTCTGATTGACATATAAAAACTGTACATATTTAATGCATGTAACTTGAAATAAGTGTATGTTTTGACATTATCACCACAATCTATGGCATAAATATGTCCAGCATCTCCAAATGTTTCCTACCCCCTCTTTACTTATTATTATGCTATATTATTGTTATTATTATTGCTATTTTACTATTTTTATAAAGTTTTGAGAGGTCTTCCTATATTCTGGATAAAAGTCCTGTTTCAGAAATGTGATTTGCAAATTTTTTTTTTCCCAGTCTGTGACTTCTCTTTTCATACTCTTAAATGTCTTTTAAAGAGAGGTTCTATGTTTTTAATTTTAATTTTTATTTTTTGAGATGGAGTTTCACTCTTGTTGCCCACGCTGGAGTGCAATGGCATGATCTCGGCTCATTGCAACCTCCACCTCCTGGGTTCATAGGAGTTCCTTTCCGCAGCCTCCCAAATAGCTGGGATTACAGGCATGTGCCACCCTGGCCAGCTAATTTTTTTTTTTTTTTTTTTGTAGAGACAGGGTTTCACTATGTCGGTCAGGCTGGTTTCGAACTCCTGACGTCAGGTGGTAAACCCACCTTGGCCTCCCAAAGTGCTGGGATTACATGCGTGAGCTATCACGCCTGGCCTAAAGAGAGGTTCTTAATTTTGATGAAGTCCGATTTAGCCTTACTTTTCTGAAAATTTCTTTTCAAATAAAATATCCTTACTTTTCTGAAAATTTCTTTTTAAATAAAAATATAAATAAATTTCTTTTTAAATAAAACTCATGTTTTTTGGTGCTGTTTCTAAGAACTCTTTGCCCAAACCTAGGTCATAAAAGTTTTCCGGTATGTTTTCCTCTAGACCTTTTATAATTTCAGGTTTTATATTGAGGTCTGTGATCCATTTGAGTTAAATTTTGTATATACTTCAAAGTATGGGTCAAAGGGGTTTTTTTTTTTTTTTTTTTGCATACATATATCCAGTTTTTCCAGAATTGTTTGTTGAAAAGACTATCCTTTCTTTACCTTTGTTGAAAATCAATTGGCCATCTATCTGTGGATCTAATCCTGGACTCTCTATAATTTTCTATTGATTTGTTTACCTATCTTTAAACCAAAACACACTTTATTAATTCCCGTAGTTTTATAATAAGATTTTTCCTGTTTTTAAAACCTGAGATATAATTCTTGTATCATAATATTTATCTTCCTAAGTATACAATTCAGTGGGGCTTATGTATGAACAAAGTTGTGCAGCCATCATGACTATTTAATTCCGGAACATTTTCATCACACTCCCAAAACACCCTGTACACATTAGCAGTCATTCCTTGTTCCCCCTCCACTTTGCCCTTAGTGGCCACTAATCTACTTTGTCTCTATGAGTTTACGTGCAATGGTATGGTCACTTCTCACAACTAATTTTCCCTTCCTTCCACACTTACTAGGTAATAATAATACTGCATCCTGCATCCTTCATTTCCTTGTACTCCTTTTTTCTTTTTTTAAACTTTCCAACTTTTAGGTTCAAGGTATACATGTGCAGGTTTGTTACATGGGTAAATTGCGTGTTGCAGGGGTTTGGTGTACAGATAATTTTGTCACCCAAGTAATCAGTGTAACACCCAACAGGTAACTCTCACTCTCCATCCTCAAGTAGGCCCTGGTATCTGTTGTTCCCTTATTTGTGTCCATGGGTATTCAATGTTCAGTTTCCACTTATGAGAACACACAGCATCTGATTTTCTGTTCCTGTATTAAGTTGCTTAGGATAATGGCCTCCAGCTCCATTCATGTTGTTGCAAAGGACATGATCTCATTCTTTTTATGGCTGCATAGTATTCCATGATGTATATGTACCACATTTTCTTTAGCCAATCCACTGTTGATAGACATCTAGGTTGATTACATGTATTTTCTACTGTGAATAGTGCTATTGTTGGAAATGCTTGTTTCCCAGTGCTGTAAAGAAATAGCACTTGAACATAAGTTTAATTTACTCAGCAAGGCCATTTTTACTTGCTGCAGAAAGAGCACACTCGTCAGCAGTTTTGCCACGAGAGTACACTGAACAAAGGAGACAAGGTCATTTATAACCTGATGCAGCCACGTTATTGTTGTATCCGGTTTCCATTGGTTGAAACAGGACCTCACATTGTGTATTTGTCCTGAGTAGCTAGCAACTTAGAACTTTTTAAAAGAGGCAAAGGCAGAGAAGAACAAAGGAAGGAGGAAGTAACTTGTGGAATGCTGAGAAAGGTAAAAAAACACCTTCAAATAAGGAAGAGGAACAGGCTATGACCTAATGCTTGCTTGGACCAGTATAAGCATGCCAGGGCAAATATTTAGGCTAAATTGTGGGAGTGCAGAACATAAAGTACATTGATTTCTTTATCATGGCTAGCAGATATTTAAGAATGTTAGCACAGGTCTTTGAATAAATTTTGCTTCTAAGAGAAGTTACTATTTATTCCTAATTAAATGGGGAGGAAAGTCTTTGAAGAGGAACCTCTACTTTACTTTTTACACTATGATGAACATACACATTCATGTGTCTTTACGGCAGAATGATTTCTGTTCCTTTGGGTATACACCCAATAATGAGATTGCTGGGTCAAATGGTAGCTCTATGTTAAGTTCTTTGAAAATCTCCAAACTGCTTTCCATTGTGGCCAAACTAATTTACATTCCCACCAGCAGTGTATAGATTTTTCTCACCAGCATCTGTCATTTTTTTACTTTTTCAATAATAGCCATTCTGACTGGTGTGAGATGGCATCTCATTATGGTTTTGATTTGCATTTCCCTAATGATTAGTGATTACATTGAGCTTTTTTTTGTATGCTTGTTGGCCGCAATGGTTGTTGTTATAAGCCTTCTTTTGAGAAGTGTCTGTTCAATGTCTTTTCTCATTTTTAATGGGATTATTTGTTTGTTGCTTGTTGATTTAAGTTCCTTATATGTTATTGATATTTTTTTGTCAGATACATAGTTTGCAAATATTTTCTCTCACTCTGTAGTCTGTTTAATCTGCTGATAGTGTCTTTTGCTGTGCAGAAGCTCTTTGGTTTAATTAGGTTCCACATGTCAATTTTTGGTTTTGTTGCAATTGCTTTTGAGAACTTAGTCACAAATTCTTTCCCAAGGCTGATGTCCAGAATGCTGTTTCCTAGGAATCTTATAGTTTGAGGTCTTATATTTAAATATTTGATCCATCTTGAGGTAATTTTTGTATATGGTTAAAGGTAGGGGTACAGTTCCATTCTCCTGCATGTAGCCAGCCAGTTATCCCAGTACCATTTATTGAATAGGAAGTCCTTTCCCCATTCCTTATTTTTGTTGACTTTGTTGAAAATCAGATTGTTGTAGGTATGTGGCTTTATTTCTGGGTTTTCTATTCTGTTCCATTGGTCTATGTATCCATTTTTGTACAGTACCATCCTGTTTTGGTTATTGTAACCTTGTAGTATAGTTTGAAGTCAGGTAATGTGATGCCTCCAGCTTTGTTCTTTTAGCTTAGGATTGCTTTGGCTATTTGGGCTCTTTTTGGCTTCCACATAAATTTTAGAGTAGTTTTTTTCTAGTTCTGTGAACAATGTCTTTGGTAGCTTGATAAGACTAACATTGAATCTATAGGTTGCTTTGGGCAGTATGGCCATTTTAACAATATTGATTTTTCATATCCATGAGCATGGGATGTTTTTCCATTTGTTGGTGTCATCTCTGATTTATTTTGTTGTAGAAATTTTTTACCTCTCTGGTTAGCTGTTATTCTTAGGCATTCTATTTATTTTGCAGCTATCGTAAATGGGACTGTATTCTTGATTTGGCTCTCAGCTTGCATCTTATTGGTGTATAGAAATGCTTTTGTATTGCTTTTTAGTAGTATTATTGTATCCATATAACTTCTTAAATGTAATTTTAAAATTTTTACCTAACTTTGTAAAAGTGACGTCATGCTGCATGTAGTTTTGGGAAACTTACATTTTTCACTTGATATTATACTGCTTAGGTTTATTCATATTATTGTCTATCACTACAGTTTATTTATTTTAATCCCTATGTGAGAATATGCCAGAGTATAATCTTCCACTCTCTGGAGATAGACATTTGGATTGTTTCCAGACTTTGGCTATTGTGAACAGCGCTGCTATGAATACTCTTACACATGTTTCCTGAGTACATGTGAGTGAGTGAAAATCTGGGGCATAGATTATGTTTATTTTCAACTTCAGAAAATAATGCAAAACTGTTTTATAGAAATGGTTTCACCAATTTATGCTCCCACTAGCAATGTGTAAGAGACCCTGTAGATGTGGATCCGCACACTCTAAAAACTTGATATTGTTTGACTTTTAAAATATTTCCCGATTGAATGGATGAAAAACAGTGTTTCATTATGATCTTGATTTGTGTTTCCTAATCACCAATGATGTTGAACATCTTTTCATGTTTATTGGCCATATGGCTTCCTTTCTGTGAAATCTTCGTTCATGTCTCTTGTCCATCCTTCTGTTGGGTTGAGTGGGCCCATCCTCTTATTCAAAATGGTTGTTTTATATATGAAAATATTCTTGATACTAATCTTTGTCAGTTGCATATATTGTAAATATCTTTCCCAATGTATAATTTATCTTTTTTACTTTAAATTGTCTCTTGAAAAACAAAAACTCTTACTTTTAATATAATCGAATTATCATTCATATATATATACGTGTGTGTGTATATATATGTTTTTTGTTTTTTAGAGACAGAGTCTCGCTCTGTCGCCCAGGCTGGAGTGCAGTGGTACCATCTCAGCTCACTGCAAGCTCTGCCTCCCAGGTTCACGCCATTCTCCTGCCTCAGCCTCCCGAGTAGCAGGGACTACAGGCTCCCACCACCATGCCTGGCTAATTTTTTGTATTTTTAGTAGAGACGGGGTTTCACCGTGTTAGCCAGGATGGTCTCGATCTCCTGACCTCGTGATATGCCCACCTCAGCCTCCCAAAGTGCTGGGATTACAGACATGAGTCACCGTGCCAGGCCTTATCTTTTATATTTTAACCAATGCTTTTTGTGTTTTAAGAAACCCTTTCCTAATTCCCAGGCATAAAAGATATTCACACATATTTTTTTTCCTAAGAATATTAAAGTTTTGTTCTTGATATTTAAGTCTAATCTGTTTGTAGCTGTAAAGAAAGGATCTAATTTAATCTATTTTTCTTTGAGTAACCATTTTCTCCCAGTTTCATTTATTGACTAATCCCTTTTGTCCCCACTGGTTGAATGTACGACATCTATTATTTACCAGAGTTTCATGCTATATGAATCTGTTTCTGCACTCTGTTTTGTTTGTTTGTTTTTGTTTTTTGAGATGGAGTGTTGCTCTGTCACCCAGGCTGTAGTGCAGTGGCGCCATCTCAGCTCACTGCAACCTCCGCCTCCTGGTCTGAATTCTCTGTTCTATCACACTGATCAATTTGTCTATACCTACACCTCCCAGGGATACCACATTGTTTTGACCATGAGAGCTTAAAAATAAGTCTTGATATGCAGTAAGGCAATTCCCTGCTTATCTTCAGAAGTGCCCTATCTATTCTTGGTCCTTTGGTTTTCCAATTAAATTTTAGAATTGTTTTCTCATGTTCCATTTTTTAAAGCCTCCTAATGGATTTTCAATGGAATTGTATTTAATTTATAGATCACATTGGGAAGAATTGACATCTTTATGATAATCAGCTTGTCAGTTCATAAATTATTTTCCATTCATTTATGTGTTTTAAATATCTTAATAACATTCCCCTGTTCTTCAACATCACTTGTTAGATTTATGCCTGCATATTTTATATTCTTTAATGCTATTGTAAATGATGCCTTCTCTTCAGCTGCATCTTCTATTACTTGTTGCTTATACATAGAAATGCAATTGACTTTTGAATATTAATTTTCTATCCAGGCATCCTGATGAATTCTCTAGGCTTTTAGAATATTTGTCCTTGATGGTCTTAAATTTCACTGCATTATAGATAGGTATGAGTCTCCCCTTTTTTCTCCTCTTTGGTGCTCTTATAGGTCCTTTCAAACTGAGGTTGCTCGGTTTTTCTTTTTTAATTTCAGGAAATACATATCTATTATTTCATAAGGTATTTTATCCCTTTTTCTCTTTCTCATAATTCCTGTTAAACAGACATTAGCATTTCCACCTCTCAAATTCATATCCCCTAACTTCCCTTGTATGTGTTCTAATTCTTTCCTTTTTCTCTTTGACAGCTTTTTTCCATTTCATTTTTGGGCTTAGGAACTCATTTCTAGATTGCAATCACCCTGCTATTTATCCATCTATTGTGTTCTTTAATAAGAGTATAAGCTCCTAAGTAATACTTCTACTTGGTTCTTGTATTATGAGCTTTTCAAATTGCCAGACTATTTGGGCTGGGGGCTCATTTTCTCCTAAGGGTACTGGCTAATGTGTCAGGCAATAACTATGTGGGGAGGGCCAGATTCAGTCTCTGAAGATTTGAGAAGACTCAAGAGATGGCAATGAATAAACCTGAGGGTGCAGAGAGCTTCCAGCACCTGAAAACCGCAGTCCCCACCCAAGACCAGCTTATCTACCAGCCGCAGCACACACAGTATCTAGGGTCCACAACATTTTAAAATGCCACAGAAATGTTTTATTTCTAATTTATTTCACTATCTGAAGAAAGATATGAGTATAATAATTATGAATATGTAATAATGAATGAATTCAGCATGGAATTTTTTTTTTTTTTTTTTTTGAGAGGGAGTCTCACTCTATTGTGCCCAGGCTGCAGTGCAGTGGCATGATCTCGGCTCACTGCAACCTCCGTCTCCCGGGTTCAAGCGATTCTCCCATTTCATTATCCCAAGCAGCTGGGATTACAGGTGCCCACCATCACACCCAGCTAATTTTTTGTATTTTTAGTAGACGTGGGGTTTCACCATATTGGCCAGGCTGGTCTTGAATTACCAACCTCAGGTGATCCACCTGCCTTGGCCTCCCAAAGTGCTGGGATTACAGGTTGAGCAGCTGCAGCCGGCCCAGCCTGGATTATTTTCGTCTTTATATCAATGCAGGCATAAAATATGATTTTTAATATATTTTATGAGGGAAGGGTACACAGGACTCACTAAGTCATAACACAGGTCTGTCCTCACTCCCATAAAACAGTCAATCACTGCTCAATCTACAAAACAACTGCCAGGCCAGTTCTGGTCTTTTCTCCTCCTCCTCCCCCCATGCCCCAGACTGAGAAGTGCATTAGGAGGAGACACTCCCTAGGGTGTAATTTCCAAGCCCTCAGGACTAGAAGGAGATGGAATAGGAAAAGAGGCCAGTTGGTCCCTACCTATTTTTGTCACTTCCTTCTGAGCACAGGGCTCCTGCTCTGCCTGATTTTAGTTCTGAGGCACCAGAGGTATGAGGACAGCACCTGTTTGACCCAGAGAAATGGTAGTGGACAAGCAGGAGCAGAACTCCAGCAGTTCACTGCTCCGTTTACCCTCCTAAGAAGTGCTGGAAGCCAGAACACGTCTAGGCCCCAGCCAGAGTCACTTCCCACACCACAAATGAAAACAGTTTCTGTCATGCTAGGATGTCCTCACAGTTTTCCATCCCACAGTTCTTCCTGGTTGATCATGAGGGAAGAAAGCCAGCAGCTGTACTCCTTAAAGATGCAAATCTTACCTTGCCACTCACCTGGCTGAATAGCCTTTAGTGTTTCCCACTGGGCTTTCAGAGTCTTAATCTGATTCATTTAGGAGAAAGGAGAATTTATTATAACCTCCACTCCTATCGTATTCTAAGGTCTTCTCTGCTGCTTCTTCCCAACTCTCTCTCAAGAAGTATTAACTGGAAAGCTCAGCTGATTTGGTGCCATGGAGAAGTAGGCGGGCATGCTGTGCATTAACGAATCATGTGTATCCATGTGTTTTTCTGCATCCAGCTGATGAGCAAGTTGACTTAGTAAATGAGTTCATATTTTACTGTACAAACCTGGCTGTATTAATTCCCCTCTACCTCTGATTTCTGCCATGCAATCCCAGCCAGAAGATGGTGAGCTTACAAACTGGATTTGGGCCTGGGGGCAAGCAGGACATCTTATCCAGCTTAGAGTCTAAGCCTCATGCTTCAAGCCAACCGAAGACCTGCACTTAAGCAGAAATGGAGTGCAATTTTGATTCCTATTTGGCCCCTGTTCCTTCCAATGGGAAGTTTCTGGGGCTGAGAGGAAGGGAGAAGAAATAATCTGCAGGACGGGAGAGTCTGATTTGCCAGGATTCCTGACCACATGCCATCAAATGCCAGCTGCACCTCTTCCCTTGTGATGGTGAAGCTTTTCCAGTCCCTCTGTGAACTGGCTCAGTCCCTATCGCTGCAGTCTTCTTGCCATTTTACTTCTGCTTGCGGCGTTTCTGAGAGCTGGTCCTTCCTGTGTGTCCCCAGCATTTAACATGGTGTCTGGCACCTCCCTTATATTTGTAGAATGGACATGTTAAATAGGCCTTGTCACCCCTATTTCCTGGATGTAACTCAGAGAAACTCAGTAATTTCCCCAAAGTCACACAGCGAGTAAGTGCTGGATCTGGAATCGACATCAGGCTGGCCTGGTTCCCAGTCCCTGCTCCTCTCCACAGGGCAAAGCAGAGAGCTGCTTTCCCTGGCACGGCCCCATTTGCATCCGGAGAGGGAAACTTCAGCTCACAGAGATTACATGCTCCGGTGCTGACAGCTTATTCATCTCATCCACTTATCTGCTGTCTATCTTTCATACTAGTGAAGGTACTGGGGCATAGTTCTTATTAAATTAAGCATAAGACAAAATCATTTATTTAAAGCCATTTACCTGTCCATTTCCCCAGGGCAGCTCTTTATTAAGTGATTTCTCACATTTTCCGGATGACTCAGTCAGTGTGATGGGTTCTATGCCAGGGGAAGAGAGAGGGAGGGCAGAGACAGGGACAGAGAAAGCCAATAAAGCTGACTGAGTAGCTGGAAGGGAAAGCACAGTATCATGGCATAGGGGTAGAGAGAGTATCTGAAGCTTACTGTGAAGGCTGTCTGTCCCCACAGAGCACTGGGAGCAACCCAAAATGTCCTCATGAGCAATTATGCCCTTCTGAGCCACTCCCTCTGAAGTGCTGATTTCCCCCAGGAGGAAAAGCAGCTGCTGTTTGCCGGGTCAGGAACCTCAGGGCAGAAGGCAGGTCCTGTGTTCCCAGAGGCCTGGGAAGCAAGGTGGAAAGGCCTAGAAACGAGAGGGACTTGGGGATAACACCAGAAGCCAGACTTCATCCAGGGGAGGGTGTTGAGGGGGCTGGGCCCCTGTGAGAAAGAAAGCCTCTCTATGGTGAGATTCAAGGCCTGAGAGCGACACCGCCCAAGGAACGGACACATGGCCAAGGTCTCATCGCCATCACTGTCAAGATTTTGGGAAATTCAGAGTAAACCAGTAAGGAGAATCTGTGAAAAGAATAGGCAACTGTGCTGGGATCCAAGACACTAAACTGGGTGTCCGCCCGCTCTTGGGCTCGAAGGCCCTGCGTGTGGAATGGAGTGTTAATCTGATGGTTCTCTCAGGGCCCTCATGCCCAAGGTGGGATCTTCGGCCTGGGTCAGAGCTTCCTGGTGGTGCTGTCTGGACCTGACCTTTAAAGGCACCTGCCATACCACCACATGTGGAACATATATGGGCTCATGAGGCTCAGACCTTGCCCTGAACCCCAGTGTAGACAAAACATTTCTGATACTCCGCAGGGCTCAGAGCAGGCTGGCTACCTAAGCAACCCGAAAAAATCCAGATCACTAGCCCTGGATCAGGATACCTGGACCCTAATACCAGCTGCCTGTGTGACCCTGGTCAAGTCTCTAACCTTTCTGGGCTCCAACTATAAAATAAGGAAAATAATATTTACCCCTTCTACCCGACGGGGGCTTGGAGATCCAAATGGGATCCGTCTGTCAGGAACTTAGAAGAATGTGCAGTTCTCCTGCAGAGGAAGGCAGATGACCAACACAGACGTGGCTATGCAACTGTCAGCACAGATGCTCAGTGTTATCAACAAAGGTGGTTGTCTTTCTTGGAATTACTTCAGAAGTGGATCATTTGCTTTAAAGAACGAGATCATCATGGACTGGCTACACAAGGAACAGGCGAGAAACACTTCCTCCTACTGGGAAGCCTGGGTGGGTGCTACACCCACATCCTGGGAGATTCCCACCTAGGGGGCCATCAGGTTTGGGGACCACATGACAGCCAGCGCTGGCCACAACCAAAATGACACGGAGTAGTTATGGGCAACCTAGGCTGGCAAGGTCTCAGCTATGAGGTCTCTTACCCCAGGGCTGTGCCCCGCCAGATGCTGGCTGGGTGATCCATGGCACATGGTGTTCCATCCCCCAATCCCTAACCCCAAAACTTTTCCATCACCTCACAACCCTGTAGAGCCGCATTCTTCTGTTCCACTGTATTTCAAAACTCCTTGAAAGAGTTGTGTAAACTCACTGTCTTCTGCAAGAAGGGGTTCCTCTCCTTCCCTTATTTCTTTTTTTCTTTTTCTTTTTTTTTTTTTTGAGATGGAGTCTCGCTCTGTCACCCAGGTTGGAGTGTAGTGGTGCAATCTTGGCTCACTGCAAGCTCCGCCTCCCAGGTTCACACCATTCTTCTGCCTCAGCCTCCCGAGTAGCTGGGACTACAGGCACCTGCTACCATGCCTGGCTAATTTTTTTTTTGTATTTTTAGTAGAGATGGGGTTTCACTATGTTAGCCAGGATGGTCTCGATCTCCTGACCTTGTGATCTGCCCGCCTTGGCCTCCCAAAGTGCTGGCATTACAGGTGTGAGCCACCGCGCCCAGCCTCTCCTTTCCTTATTTCTTAAACTCATTTAGTTAGGTTTCTGCCCCATCCCTCCACTCCCGTCAGAGCTACCAATGGTTATCATGCTGCAAACTGATGCACGGCAGTCACTTCTCAGTGCTCATCCTCCTCCACCTCCCAGCAGCATTTGACGCAGTGGTCAGATCACTCTCTTCTCTGTGGCCTCTCTTCTTTTGATGTCCAAGACCACCGTCTCTTGGTTCTTAACTTCATTGGCTGCTTCTTGGCCTCCTTTGCAGGATTCACTTTGTTTTCTTGAATTTCTTAATTGAACCCTGGGATTCTCCAATATCCAAACAAAATGTCTTTATTTATTTATTTATTGGATATTGGAGGATCCCAGGGTTCAGGCCTCAACTCTTTCTCTTCACCATCTATACTCACTCTTAGTTTAACCCATCCAGTCCCATATTCAACAATGAATACGCTGATAACCCTCAACGTATACTTCGGTCCAGACATTTCCCCTGAACACCGTGTATATATTCAATTCCTGTTCAAAATGTCTACTTGGTTGGCATCTCAACTGAAATACATCCAAAATCAAATTTCTGACTTTTCCCACTCCTCATCTCCAATATTTCACTCTCCTTGCAACTTTATTTTAGTTACTCTAGCTGAAAACCTTGCCATCATCCTTAATTCTGCCCCCGCTCTCTACCTGCCCCCTCCATGTAATGCATCAGCAATTCCTTTCGGCTCTACCTGACTGCCTCATACCACCCCCATAGCCACCACCTGGTCCCAAATCACCCACATCGCACCCAGAGACCTGCAGCAGCCTCCACACTCTCCCCTTGTTCCATCCTCATCCCCATCCTTTCATCACAGCAGCGTGAATGATCCTTCCTAACATAAAAGTAGATCATGCTATACATTTGCCACAACTCATAGGATATATGCAACTCAAATAGTGACCCCTACTATGAATAATGGATTTGAGTAGATAATAACGTATCAGTATTGGTTCATCAATGATAAGAAATGTACCACACTAATATAAGATGTAAATAGCAGGCGGACCTGAGGAGAGTTGGTGTGTAGGAACTTTCTGTGCCTTTCCACCAATTTTTCTATAAATCTAAAACTGCTCAAAAAAATTATCTTAATAGAAAAAAAGTAGATCACATCACTCCTCTGCTGTAAACCCTCCAGGAGCTTCCATCTCCTCATAGGGGAGAGAGGAACAAATCCCCTACAAGAGCCCAGAAGAACTCCTGTGGTATTGACCTCCTATGAGCTCTAGAGCCCCAGCCTCATCTCTCCACTTCTCCCTCTCCCCTTCACTGTGTTCCAGCCACACTGGCCTCTTTGCTCTCCCTCAAACACAGCAAGCACCCTTCCCCGCCTCCCCCAACCTAGGGCTTAGCATTTACTCTTCCCATTGCTTGGAAGGTGCTCACCAGATGTCTCCTTGCTGTCTTCAGATCTCACTTTGAAGTTTAGCTTCAGAGAAGTCCTCCCTTACCACTCCATGAAACATGGCACCTCCTCTCACTCTCTCTCCCGTTATGACGCTTTGTCCTCCTTCTCTGCATGTAGCACCATCTGACCTTTAGTAAGATTGTCAATGTATTTCCCTACACGTCGCTTCCTCAAAATTAAAAGAACAAAAAGTCCTGAAGTTTAGAACTGGATCACTTGGCCCTTTCTCCTCTTATCTCCTCCCAGCTCAAAGTTCTCGTATCTCTGTATAGCCAGCATCCTCTTGATCTGCAGTTGGGCGTGACATGTTCCAGCCTTGGCACAAAGCTCTTGGTGATGTTAGCCTTCCTCTGGAAAACTGGCTTTGTTTGCCCACCATTGCCACTCTGTTTCCCATCACAGCAGTCTTTCCCTGGGCACTCAGGGAATCCTTGCCCTTCTTATGCTGGGTGACTCTGTGAGGCTGATGTGTGTCACACTTCTTATAGAAAGTTCTTCAGTTTCCAGGTACTTTGACATCTTGCAGTGGAGGTGTCTACATGGTGAAAATGGAAATCTGGCATCTGCCCTCTCTGCCTTGCCCTCCTGGAGCCTGTCACCTGATGTGTCTGTGCAATTTTTTTGTCTTCCTCCACTAGAATATAATCACCATGAGCCCAGGAACTTTGTGCATTTTGCTTAATACTGTATCTTTGATGCCTAAAAAAATCTGGGTACTGATTTATGTTTAATTAATATTTGTTGATGTAATGAATTACCAAAACAGAATGAATTAGAGTCCTTCCAGGCAGTCGGTCCTGGAAAGGCTCAGAAAGTCAGGAGTAGTAGGAGCTGGGTAGCCAGAGGATAAGAATGGCTCAGTCGCCATAATGATGCAGTTTGACAGAAAGAACTTCAGCCTCTGTTGCTAAGGGGATGGCTAAACACCCATGTCACTCCAGCTGTGTTGTTCCTAAACAATAACGTATTTTCCAGCTGGTGATTCAGCCTCCCTGAGATCTGGCTTGTGGTGCACTTGAGGTCGCTTCCTGTTCATTACGCTCTGTACACTTTCAAAAAGGCCTCATTAGCTGAATTAACCCAGCTACCTTTATTTGCAAACAGAAGGATCCAATTTATACAGAGAAGTAGAGAACTATCTTCATGCCCAAGTCTAAAAATTTACTATCAGTTTAACATTTTTTACCTACTTGTACTCTTGTGGTTTGTTCTCTTTTCTTGACCACCTTCAATTTGTTCCAGGTTTTGAGGAATCAAAAACAACGGATGACAATGTTACCTCAAAATTTTTGATGTTATAAATAACATTTTTGCAAACAAATCTTTCTTTGCGTCTCTGATCATTTTCTTAGTTTCTCTTTCTAACAGAATAAAGCTATGAATCCTGATTATGCTCAAGTGTAAGGCAGGGTTTTCTGTTTGTTTGTTTGTTTGTTTTGAGATGGAGTCTCACTCTGCTGACCAGGCTGGAGTGCAGTGGCGTGATCTTGGCTCACTGCAAGCTCCACCTCCCGGGTTCATGCCATTCTCCTGCCTCAGCCTCCCGAGTAGCTGGGACTACAGGCGCCTGCCACCGCGCCTGGCTAATTTTTTTGTATTTTTGGTAGACAGGGTTTCACCATGTTAGCCAGGATGGTCTCGATCTCCTGACCTCGTGATCCACCTGCCTCAGCCTCCCAAAGTGCTAGGATTACAGGCAGGAGCCACTGCGCCCAGCCGGGTCTTTTTTTTTAATCCTAAATTATTCCTCAGAAAAGAAGAAATCACTTATCGTCGCCTGCTTATGAATGCTTTTATTAGCAGCACTCTTTAAATTATAGTTCACCTTTGAATAGTGCCTTCATGCAGTTGAAAATCCATGTAGAACTTTTGGCTCACCCAAAACTTAATAGTAGCCTACTGTTGACTTGGAAGCCTTACTGAGAACCTAAATAATTGATTACAATATACTTCGTACATTGTATGTACTATATAGTGTATTCTTACAATGAAGTAAGCTAGAGAAAAAGTGTTATTAAGCAAATCTTAAGGAAAATAAAATGTATTTATTAAGTAGAAATGGATTATCACAAAAGTCTTCATCTTTGTTGTAGGCAGAGAGGAGGAGGAAGAGGAGGGCTTGGTTTTGCTGTGTCAGGGGTGGCTGAGGTGGAGGAAAATCTGTGTACAAGAAGACACCCGCAGTTCAAACCTCTGTTGTTCAAGGATCAATTGTGCTTTATCTTTTAACAGCAAAGTGCTGTTGGAAGAAGATACATAAATTTAATACTTCTCAACCCTGGCCAGAATGTTGGGGGTGGGGGAGTTTAAGAAAATACTGATGATCAGATCCCACCTGAGACCAAGAATATTAGAATCTCTGGGGTGGTACTGGGCATTGGTATATTTTTTTAAGCTTCCCAGCTGTTACCAGTTCATATGGTTTGGATATTTGTCTCCTCCAGATCTCATGTTGAAATGCAATCCCCAGTGTTGGAGGTGGCGCCTGGTGGCAGGTGTTTGGATCATGAGGGCGGGTCCCTCATGAAAGGCTTGGTGTCCTCCCCATGGTAATGAGTGAAGTCTTGCTTTATTCATTCATGTGAGAACTGGTTCAAAAAGAGCCTGGCACCTCTCTTGCTCCCTCTCACCATGTAACATGCCTGCTCCCCCTTTGCCTTCCACCATAATGCAAGCTTCCTGAGGCCTCACCAGAAGGTGGCACCATGCTTTGTGTACAGCCTGCAGAACTATGAGCTAAATAAACCTCTCTTCTTTATAAATTACCCACCCTCAGGTATTCCTTTATAGCGATGCAAAATGGACTAATACACCAGTGTAAAGCTAGGACAGACAGCCTCTGTCCCTAAATGACCTCAGTCCTTGCTAATTTTGTATATTTATAGAAGCCACTTTTCAGAGTCAGTGTCCAAGGAGCTAAAGAAATTTAACTTTGATTTTGTCATTATTCTTGGAGGTGTGGCTTCCTTCTCTTCTTATCAACCCATTCTCAGGAAACTGACAAGCTCAGTCACACTGAGGTGTTAATGACTGATAACACTTCATGTGTTAGTTTTTTAACAGAATATCCCTTGCCCTGAACAGGAGGAGCCATGGGAGCCTTCTACATCCACTCCTCCTTTTCCACCATTCTGTGGGTGACCAGCTGCTTCCTGTAAGGCCTGTCCAGATTCCTGAGAGAAGCTTTAGGGCTTCTGGCCATAAAAATAGGGTGTTCCAAGGACATAAGCAGGGCAGTGAGCAGGGCAGTGTCCCTTTAATTTGCTGCTGGAATTGGGCAGCATCTGAGATCGGGACCTTTGAAATATTTATCTGCTTGTTATTTATCTGGGCAGGGTGTAGGGGAGAGGAAAGGTCCTGGGAACTCTACCCAGAGTCAGGGAGAATGCAGGGAAAACTTTGCTAAATTTGTTTTAAGAACTCTTACTGTACTTTTTTATTGTAAAAGTAACAAATGATTACTAGAGAAATTTCGAAACATACAAAAAAGTGTAGAGAAGAAAGAAACCATCTATAATCCCACAACCCGGTGATAGCCAATGTTAGCGGTTTGGCATATTTCCAGCTAGGGCTCTTTTTTAAGCACAGACACATGCACTGTATAGAATTCTGTATAATTTTGCATCCTCTTCTTTTTCCTTGAACGTTACAGCATAAGCACATTCCTATGTCATTAGAATTTCTCTTAAAACGTAATTTGGAATGGTTCCATAGTATTCCCTCATTTGTTGTCTCACAATTTATTTAAGTGATTTCCTATTGTTGGATATTTAGGTTATTTCCAAGTTTTCATTTTATGAAGTTAATGAGACTAGTTAGCCATTCGCAGATCTGCTTGTATTTCTGCTTAATTTTTAGTTTAATCTTTGACCAGAAAGTCAACATGGTTTTGAGAAAACTCTACCTTTTTTTGTTTTGCTTATTGTTTTTTTTTTAATGGAGGCAAATTTTATTTAACATAAAATTCACCATTTTAACTAATTTTAAGAGTATTTTTTGTGGCTTTTAGTACATTCACAATGTTGTGCAACCATCACCACCATCTAATTCCAGAACATTTTCGTCACCCCAAAAAGAAACCCTGTACCCATTAAGCAATCACTCCCCGTTCCCCCTCCTCCCAGTCCCTGCTTTCTGCCTCTGTGAATTAAAGTACACTGTTCTTGTTCTCAGGAATACCAGGACTCAAATCGTGGTTCACCGGCTGGCTAGGTTTATGACTGTAGGAAGTTACTTAGCCCTCTTCAGTCTTAGAATCCTCATGTGTAAAAACTGAGCTCTTGACAACTTAAATGAGATATAATATGGGAAAACTCATGGCATATAGTAGATGCAAAATAATTTTGAAAATTAAAACATTACAGCTAAACTGGACTTTTAGAAATAATATCATACTATCTACTCTACAGATGAGGAAACTGAGGCCCAGAAGGAGTAAATAAGTGGTGTCTTTCCATTGTAACTATAATTGAGCTTATACCTAATTACTTTGCATGCTGTCCCAAGTATGCTACTACAATCCAATGTGCCCAATATATATAGCTATAGTTCAGTGTAGCTGCACTTGAGCTATGTCTACACTAGTTTGTATACATGCTTTGGAGTGACAATGCTCTGCTTTTTATGAAAAATACAATCCTCACTTCAAATGATTATAAATAGCCCTTGGGCCCAGAAGCCAACAGCTTGCAGAGGCACTGGGGATTCCAATGCAGCTGGTCTCAGATTAGTGTTTGGGAACCAGGCATCTGGTTACTGTGGTACCATTGTCTCTTTTTGTGTTCCCAAAACACCTACAAAGGTGCTAAATAAGCCAAAGGTGACAGTCTCTAAATGTCACTCCGCAGATTGCTTATGAGTTAAAAACGGAAAAGGGTCACTCTACAATGGATAAAGCCAGTGGAACCCACCTTAACAATGTGGACAAATTTGACATCACCAATAATGGGACAAACTGACATATTGGCCCCTGATGTGATATACTGAAAAGGACACGAAATCACCTCTGTAATATTCTTCCCAAAAATGTCTGACCTTTTATCATGAGGATACATAATCAGGCAAATCCAGACTTAGTCTTCAAACAACTGGCCTGGGCTCTTCTAAACTGGCCATGATATGAAAGACAAAGAGGGCAAGGGAACTCTTAAAGATGAGATGATAGCAGAGGCGCTTGACATCTAGTACAATGTGTGATTCTGGACTAGATTGGGAATTTTAAAAAGAAAAAAGAAAGTATTATGACAATTGGGAAAGTCTGAATATGGACCATGCATTAGATAATATTATACAATGTTTAGTTTCTCAAAGCCAATTGTGTTACGATTATGTAGGAACATGTCCTTGTTATTGGGAGATAGATGCTGGATTATTTAGAAGTTAAGGATCATCATGTTTGTAATTTACTCTCAAATCATTTAGCCAAAAAAAAAGTGTGTGTGCGTGTGTTTATGTGTGTATGTGTGTGTGTAGGAAGAAAAGGAGATAAATGAAACATGTGTAAACGTGTGAAATGCTAACAATATGTGAGCGTAAGGAATACAGGTGTTCATCTTACTTGTCTTTAAACTTTCCTGGATTTGAAATTTTTTAACATAGCAAAGTTTGAGGAAAAATAAAATGATATCTAGCCCATAGAAATGTACTGTTTTAGCTTTACAGTGTTTAAAATTTGGAGGGACCAATATTTAAGCATCAAGGAATTTCACTTATAAATCTGATTTTCAACTTTTTAGGGAAAACTATCAGATCTTGCCACACAGCCCACATTTTTGGCAGGATAGCAACTGGTGCTACTAAATGGTCTCTTTCTGCTTTAAAAGGCCCTCTGCCCCCACTGCAATCCCAGGCTCTTACACCTGTGGTATAGGAGCAGCATTTGGACCGAAAAGCTTTGAAGGTAGAGAATTTTACAGCAAGCTCTATATAGGGAAGGAGAAGGTTCTGGATCAAAAGCCCTCAGAAACCTATAGAGCAGATTGGGTTGCCAGTACGGCCAACCAAAGCAGCATGACCTAACAACTTGACCACATTCCTCCTTCCAGACAGATGGCTTGCTAGGATGGGGGCTGAGCCTCCTCCTTCTGAGTGGGGACTACCCCAGAGTCTTACCCTTGTCAGATGAGGGGCTTCCTGAGAGCAGAGATTGTAGACTTCTGGCCTTACTCCAGAAGAAGGTGTTTGTTAGGCACGCATCTTTGACAGCAGACACTCAAATAACATTTTAGGAATCTTGACCACACCAACATCCATAGAGTACTCCTAACAAAGTGTTTCACTCAGAAGCATGTGGGTTATTGGTGGCCAACCTATCACCATGGTGTCCATCATGGTAGCCAACCAATCACAGATCAAAGCAGGCTGGGGCAAGAGCAACAGCTCATGTCTTTGCAGAAAATTTTGATACTTAATTGGCTAAGATGAATCCAATTAGGAGACACATACACCTGACCGACATGACATCATTTTAATGGGATAATGTCCTTGTCATTGGTGGAGGAAAAGAAAATGTCAATTCTGGTCTCAACTTCACCACTGACTCACTCTACAAGATTGAGTGAGCCACTTAACTCATCTGAACCCTCAGATGCCTCACTGATCAATTGGAGACAATTGTCTGTGCAGGCCCTTTTCACTGGGATGTTGTGATGAGGTAATAAGATATGTAGGAAGGACAGTATGTTGAAAAATATTTAAAAATACTGAAATGATATTAATGTACTATTTGAGGACTGTCCTGTTATTTTTCCCCCCAGAGATATCTTCCCTACTTCAAGGTCATCTATTTTTTGTTTGTTTTGTTTTGTTTTACTTGTTTGGTTTTTTTTTTGTCTGTTTTGTTTTGTTTTATCTCGCTTTACTTCAAACTTTCCCTCACCCTATCCTGGAGTTCTTAAAGCTCTCAGGAATGGCTTTTCTTGAAGACTCTGGCACCAAAACATACACAGATGAGGCCTGGACACTCAAGCCACAGGACTCCCACAGGAGCAAGAATGGGCCTTATCTATCTCTGTCACTTTTGACTGATAGGAAGAGGCTCTGCCCTGGATCTGGTGTTAAATAGGAGTTCAGTTTGTGTTTGTTGAGTGAATAAGTGAGTGACTCAGGAATGTGGGATGGACCGTACCTGAGGAGGGCTCAGTTGGGGAAGGGAGGAGGTGGGATGGGTACCAGCAGCCAAGTTTCTCTGCACAGCAGGATGGCCCAGGGAGCAGAGAGGAGGGGCCTAGGTTTGCGGCTAAAGGAGAGAGAGACCTGCTTGATTATGTGGAGGAACTTCTGGCTTGGGCAATGTTCCCCCCTCTCTCACACCCCAGTGATGTAGGAGCCAGTTGGGTAGTGTAAATGGATTAATAATGGTCTATAGCCAGCAGGGCTGAGACTCCATGCCTCACCTGCCACCTGGCAGGACAGTCTCAAAAACCACTGTGTTCTCAAATTCACCAGATGAAAGGAAAACAACTTCACTTTAAAGCTGCCCAATGTCACTCTCTGGGTTTGTTTTACATTTCTTTGGTGCAGGAAGGGTTTGGTGTTCTGCCTAGGTACAAAAATCCAACTAACTGGATTCAGCTTTGCAAACAATAGATTAATGGCCAGGTGCAGTAGCTCATACCTGTAATCCCAGCACTTTGGGAGGCTGAGGCAGGAGGATCGCTTGAGCCAGGAATTCAAGATCCTGTCTCTCTAAAAATAAAATAAAATAAAATAAAATAAAATAAAATAAAATAAAATAAGCTGTTCGTGGTAGAGTCTATCTGAAGTCCTAGTTACTCAGGAGGCTGAGACAGAAGGATCACTTGAGCCCAGGAGGTCAAGGTTACAGTAAGCTATGATCGTGCCACTGAGTTCTAAAACAGGCAACAGAGCAAGATGAAAAGAAAAAAAGAAGAAGAAGAAGAAGAAAGACAAAGAAAAGAAAACAGTAGATTAAGGAAGGTGAAGTGGCCCACTGCTCTGAAAGCAACCATTCTCAATCTTGTAAAACTGGGTGTTTTTGACATCCAGAAAATGCCAGGCACTGTGTTAGACTCTAGAGACAGAGATTAAAAAAAAAAAAAAAAAAAAAAGGCCAGGCGCGGTGGCTCAAGCCTGTAATCCCAGCACTTTGGGAGGCCGAGACGGGCAGATCACGAGGTCAGGAGATCGAGACCATCCTGGCTAACCCAGTGAAACCCCGTCTCTACTAAAAAATACAAAAAACTAGCCGGGCAAGGTGGCGGGCGCCTGTAGTCCCAGCTACTCGGGAGGCTGAGGCAGGAGAATGGCGTGAACCTGGGAGGCGGAGCTTGCAGTGAGCTGAGATCCGGCCACTGCACTCCAGCCTGGGCAACAGAGCGAGACTCTGTCTCAAAAAAAAAAAAAAAAAAAAAAAGACTTCCATACCCTCAAACCACTTCTAGTGACAAGAAAAGAGGCAAAAAATGGACAAGTGAATGAGTGGTCAGTGTGGGGCTTGGAGAAGAACCAGGTGCTGCAGGAGCCCGGTGGAGGCAGTCCTAACCCAGCCACCAGAGGACAGCTGGAGGCCTGTGGGAGCTGTGGAGGAGGGGAAAAGGGCATTATACAGTGGTTGTTCAAAATCAGCCACTTTTTAAAAAGAACCATTTGTGTGTGTGTGTAGATATATATCCATGATAAAAATCATTATATAACACAATTGTTGCTTCTAATCCTAAACTCAAATGCTTCAAACACACAAGGAGTTGGGAAGATGTGATAGAAAGATGTGATTTGTGTAGGTATGCATGCAGAATTATAAAATAAGTCCTTTTCTCCTCAAATTATTATAGCTCCCCTCCTCCATGAAGCCCTCTTTGACTCCCTCCAATGTGATCCCTTCTCTTCAGCAACCCTAGAGCACCCATTCTGCTCCTCACCTGTGACGAGACGTGTTAGTCATTTTTATATTAGTTATTTTTGTATTAGTTATGTTTATCGTTTAGCAAGTACTTTCTAAGAGCCTGCCACATGCCAGGTGCTGTCTCTAGTGTCTAACACAGTGCCTGGCATTTTCTGAATGTCAAAAACACCCAGTTTCACAGGATTGAAGATGGTTGCTTTCAGAGCCACTTGAGAAACAGTTTGGCAGTTTCATATAAAGTTAAACATGCACTTACCAGATGATCCAGCGATCCTACTTCAAGGTATTTACCCTAGAGAAATGAAAATTTGTGTTCACACAAAAACCTGTGTATGGGATGCTTGTAGTAGCTTTATTTATAATTGCTAAACTAAACCCAGGTGTCCTTCAACCACAAAATGGACCAACAACAGTGGCACATCCATACAATGGATGAAATGCTACTCAGCCATAAAAAGGAACACAGTATTGATTCAAACAACAACATGGCGGAATCTTAGATGTATTTAGTAAACGAAAGAAGCCAGAACCAAGAGGCTCCATATTGTGTGATTCCATTTATGTGACATTCTGGGAAAGGCAAAACTAGAGGGGTGGTGAACAGATGAGTGGTTGTCAGAGGTCGGGAGGAGTTAATTATCCCGGCCCGCGGGATAGTCAGTGTAGGCCCTGGAGGAGGGGGTGGGAATTTGGGGAACAAGAGACAGGAGAAATGGAGACAAGACAGTGCTCTGATCAAGTCTCGTTTAATGGCGGTAATGCAATGCCTTATATACATTTGGAGGGAAAGGGGTTGGGCTAAGGCGGAAATGACCTCATTGCGGAAGGCGTGGCCAGATAAGCCTCGGTTTCTCCGGTCGGACGTCATGTTGCGCCTGCGCAGTCAGGTAATCTTTTCGCAGGCGCGGGAAAAAGGAATGAAGAAGAAGCAGGAAGAGCGCCATCTTTTAATGGCGGTATTAATACAGGGAAGAAGGTAAATCTAGGGAGAAGGTGTGGGGTGGAAATGAATATAGCTCAGGCGTTTAATCTTTAATTATTATTCGCTATGGCCGGGGCGTGCAGCTCCGGACAGTTAATGACAAAGAGGTAACATGAGGAATTTGGGGGTGATGGACCTGTTCTGTATCGTGGCTGGTGGTGATACACTACTCTATGCATTGGTCAAAACTCTTAGAACTATACATTAAAAAGAATGAATTTTACAGTACGTAAAATTTAAAGATCAGTTAGGGTGTGGCGTGAACTCAAATCAGGACACAAACTAACAAATGAACCTAACTATAAGTGAATAACATTGCCACACTGATGGGGGTGGTGAAGAAAAGAACTAATCTAAGTAAGCAAGCGGTGTTTTGACTGGGAATTGCAAGGTTAAAGAAAAATGAACTATGCACAAATAATGTAGTCAGTAAATTTGTTTCTCATGAGGACATGTATTAGTAATTCTGAAAATGAATACGCTTGGGTTGAACAATAAGTAAATATACTATGAATAAGAAGAGCCCAATTTCCCCCATCAGAGAAAGAAGTTACAAATAAAAACAAAGGGAAAGGTAGAATGAACTCTGTGTTACTGGATTGGATGCAAAAGTATCACCATGAACTCATGTTTGTTTATGGTAAAATACACGCAACATAAGATTTACCTTTTTAACCTTTTAAATTGAACAATTCAGTGACATTAACCACATTCACAACATTGTGCAACCATCACCACCATCCAGTTTGGGAACTTTTTCATCATCCCAAACACAAACTCTGTAACCATGAAACAGTAATTCCCCATTCCTCGACCCTTCCCACCCCCAGTAATCTCTGTGAATATGCTTATTCCTGTACTTCAAATAAGTGGAATCTTACGCTATTTGTCATTCTGTGTCTCACCGATTTCACTTAGCATGCTTTCTAGCTTCATCCGTGTTATAGCATATATCCAAATTTCCTTCCTTTTTGAGGCTGGATAATATTTCATTGTACTATATATCACATTTTATTTATTCATCTGTTTATGGACACTAATGGTCTTTTAATATATATAGAGAGAAGTAGCTACAAAAGTAAATATAGATACATGTATATTTACATATTAGTGCACATACTTAAAAATCCTATCTCGGCTGGGCACAGTGGTTCATATCTATAATCCCAGCACTTTAGGAGACCAAGGCAGATGGACCAGCCTGGGAAACATGGTGAAATGCTGTCTCTACAAAATATACGAAACTTAGCTGGGCGTGGTGGTGTGCACATGTAGTCCCAGCTACTTGGGGGCTGAGGCAGGAAGATCGCTTGAACCCAGAAGGTTGAGGCTGCAGTGAGCCATGTTCATGCCACTGCACTCCAGCCTGAGCAACAAAGTGAGACCCTGTCTCCTGGAAAAAAAATAATTATATATATATATCCCATCTCTGTCTGCTGAAAGAGCCTAGAAGCAATAGCATCCCAGTGGCAATGAGCACACCAGCTCTCACAGGTTTGTTTAAAATATCATTCTCCAATAAGAGAAACCAGGGTGAAGTAGATGATGCCAGGTCAGGGGCAGGGAAAATGCAAGATGATCCTGAAGCATCTTGTGGTGCCAGAAAGATGTGAGGCAATATGAAAGAGCTCCCAATAGCCAAGGCTGGAACAATGGGAGGAATAAGATAAATAATGGTAATAATAATATTATTAGATTATAACCATATAAATATCCATAAGTTTATTCTGATATAAAGAAATAATTGGAGAAATAAATAAGTGGGAAGGAAAATAATCTCTTCCTTTCAGAAGAATTTCAACTAATAAATGTGGAAGGAATGAAGGAAATAGAAAAATCACCATTAGAACACTACAGTAATAATATCAAAGGCAAGATCCACAATAGATATTAAAATTAAGGGGCAAAAATTTGGGACGAAAGATATTTGCAAAGTGTCTTTCTCCAAATATTTATTAACTACAAAGGTTAAAATTGTAGCTTGACAGTAGGGAAACCCAGCAGACACCACCTCAACTAATTATCAAAGTTAACATCCTCAATAATAAAACATACAGACATCCTGTAGCCCCTGGTATGATAGACTCAGAAGAACACATTGGCTCTATGCTATTCTTGCCAAAAATCTATAACCACAACATAAACATCAGAAAACCTTATACAGACCCAAACTGAGGGACATTCTACAAAATGTTCCAGTCATGAAAAACAACGAAAAACAGAAACTATCACAGACTGGGCCAAGAGACTAAAATGACAGGACAACTGAATACAATGTGGGATCCTGGCTTGGATCCCAGAACAGAAAAAGGATATTAGTGGGAAAACTAGCGGAAATCCAAATAAAGGCCATAGTTTGGTTAGTAGTATTGTGTCAATGTTACTATCTTAGTTTTGATCATTGTCGTATAATGATTATACAAGATACTAACATTAGGAGAAACTAGAAGAATGTATGAACAATCTCTTTCTTTTTGCAACTTTTCTATAAGTTTAAAATTATCTCAAAATAATACGTTTTAAAAAGAAGGAATAAATGCTTTGCTGCTCTCTGTATGTTTTTCAAATATACGTAGTACGTTAGTAAAGTGGTATAAATGTATTAATTTATAAAGTAATAACTCTGACATACTGGTGGTATGTGTGCTAAGATATTTAACAGTGGGAGTTCATGGTTAAAAAGGTTTGAAGACCACTCTTCTTCAGCACAAGCAAGAAATTCTAGACATACTTACTGTAGTCAAGCTCACATATAGCCAGAAAGTGAAATAGTGGCTCCAGGGGCTGGAGGAGGAGGGAATGGGGAATTACTGTTCAATAGGTGAAGAGTTTCAGTTTTGCAGGATGAAAAGAGTTCTGTGGATAGATGCGGGTGGTGTTGTGCAACAATGTAAATATTCTTAATGTCACTGAATTAGACACTTAGAATGGTTAAAATGGTAATTTTACAAGTATCCTATCACAATTTTAAAAAGAAAAACAGGACTGCAGAGTTTATCACTCAGCTCTGCACTATCTCAGTTTTACATATTTCTTGCAGGTTAGATTTTGCTTCCCACAGGCTTCACACGATCTAGGTCTGGAATACACCTTGTTCTGGAAGGCATGGCACCAGGCTGAGACCAGTTTATGCTTAGTCCATAGATAGAGACTGACAGGAGTTGGGAAAGGTCAGAGTGCACAAAGGAAAACTTACCACTTGTGTTCATTTAGGGGAAACTATTAACAAGGTTTCATTGAAGATTATCTCAATCTCGCAGAGACAAGACAAGCTTCCCTCAGGTCTTTGAAGCCTGGCGACTCCAGGCTCAGATGTAACCTGGGAGACGCATGCTCCTTCTCCATCCTCCTTGACCACCTTTCTGAGGGCACTCAGCCCAGGCTATAGGTGTTCCTTGGTTCTGTGATATCTTCCTACCTGATTTATGTTTAACCGATTTGTATTTGTCATGAACCCATCTGTAGAGGCAAGGTTATGCCATGGTAATGAACAATCCCCAACATCAAAGGTTTCAAACATCAGAGGTTTATTTCTTGCTCACTCTGCACATCTACCATAGGTTGGCTGGGGGTTCTCTGTGCTCTCATCCCTGTGGATCCAGGATGATGCCACAGCCACTGTCCAGAATGTTGTGGTGACCATGGGAGCTGGCTCTTGGAGCCTTTGCCTGGAAATGACCCAGGTGGTTTCTGTGCACATTTCATTGGTTAAAGTGTGTTACAGCCAAGCATGATTTAAAGTAGATAAGAAATTCGAATCCTCATGCTATCTATTATTGGTGAACAATAATATAGTCCACCACTCTTGTACTTTCCCCGCAACATTTCCCTACTCCCAAGGAGAATAAGTTTTGGGGCTGGAGAGAATCCCCAGTCCCAGCCCACCCCCACCCCACACACCCTACACCACTGAAAGAATCCTTAATGCCTCTGCCTCCTGGAGGTAAGGCCACAAAGTCCAATTAAGATCATTTGTTTTGGGTTTAGAGGTCTCTGTTGCTACCCTGGGAGCAACAGAGACCTCTAAACCCAAAACAAATTTAGTTCTATTTGCACGCTCCAGGCTGAGTCCATCCAGTTGGCTGTGAGGGTCCCACCCTACTCCTTCTGGGAGAGGACTCATGGCCATTGATGAAGAGCACTTGTGGGCTGCCCACCGTGGCCCCGTGTGACTCACTGGTTTCCCAGAAGCTAATCAGCCACTGGTGATTAGTGATTCTCCAGCCCTTTTCCCCTCTACCCCTACTGGGAATCTGTAGCTGAATCAGGAGCTGCAATCCCGGAAGATTAGGAGAATCCCTATCCATTATTTGCATTTTTAAAGGCAACAGCACTAGTGAATTTTTTTCCCCTTGTTTTTCTTTTAAGATAATGTAATGTAATCCTTATTTTAAGATTGAACCCTTAGCAACAGAACACATGGGAGGGTGCAGTGGGTGCAATGTGTCTGTGTGTATGCATAATTTCTGTGGTTTAGCTGGGTTTTACCTTACACTGATTTAACAAATTATTCACTTCCTATACAACTTCACTGCATTCTTAAAATAACCAATTCACATTGTGCATTTAAAATACTAAATTGTCTCATAAAAATCCAACTTACACCCAACTTTTTGGGAGCATTGTTCCTTCATAAAGCAAAACATTACTTTGTTGATGTTTCTCAGCAAATTCCTAGAACTACAGACAATATGGAAATGGAGAGTCTTGGATATAACAATTGGAATATTTGTGACTTGCCCAAAACTTGCTTCCTTTTAGGATAGGGGATTTCTAGCATGGAGGAAACAGATTCATATATTTGTTCAACAAACATTTGTTTGACTGAGTGTCTTCTAAGAGCTGAGCACTCTGCTAAGTACCCTAGAAGATAGAAGGAGTGATTAGCACCCATCTCTCTCTGCTAGGAGTTTACAGTGTGGATGAAGGATCACATGTCACTTGCAGGGCATCCTCCCTAGAGAAGTATTTTCCTACCCAAAGACCCAGTGAGGAAAGTGAGACCTAGAGAGATTAGGGCTCTGGCCCCAGCCCACACAGCCCCTGGCTGAAACCTCCTTGTGTCCAGCTCCATACTTATTCCACTGGACAGGTCCCTATGCAGATGGGAGCTGCAAATGCAGCCCTTACCTTACAAACAATCCCTACCCTTTTCTCCCAGGCACACATCCCCTTGAAAGTTATCCTTGGCAGATATGACTCTCTCCACCAATCCTGTGGCCTCCCAGGACCCAGTCCTGCCAAAGGACAGGCCGTGGCCCCAAATCAGTTAGGTACATGGAGCATGTAAGCTCAGGTTTCTCTATTTGCTTAAATTAATCCTTTGTTATTGTTCGACATTAATGTCTTATTAAATCAGGGTGGGCCTTCACTGGCATGTGAATGCTGGTAAGGGTTTGCAGAGCTGGGCATAATTGTGCTCTGGGTACAGAAGTCAGCATCTTAGTTTGCCAAGATGGGTGTGGTGGCAGCAGCAGTAGCCTGGAGCAGTCTTTTAGGATGTGGGAGATCTTGTCCATCACGTAGCCAGGAGGTGATGGAACTGTCCTGGCTGAGAAAGGCCACTGGAAAAAGTTGGTCCCTCCTTTACAGTCAAATCACATGTTTCCCCCAAAGAGAAGGCGATTTTAATGTGAATGGCGCGATACTAATGAATTGAGAAATTTCTCCAAACCTGACCTGCCATTTGGTGTCAAGACCTCTTCTATGGAAGTTCTAAGAAGGGGTTGGGAAGATAAGCTGGGCTCCCCTGGAGGCTGATCTGAGGCCCCCAAAACTTCTGCAAGAACCCTTGGGGAGCCAATCATCTTAGAAAGCCAGTGAGAGTGCACACACCCTCACACAAGTAGGGGGCTAATACCTTTTGAATCCCTGCAGAAAGCAGCCACCTTGAGCGCAGAGGTGCTGGACAAGGCAAACTGGCTAATGTGGTACTTCTATGGGATTGCTGTTTTACTCCTTGAAGGGTTATGGCTGTAAACATAAACACCCCTGCAGTTATAGTTTAGAGTTTAAAGAAGTGGTCTAACCAGCGTAGTCCCCTGGGCAGGATGTTATTTAAGCTACATGGTTTTTCTTTTCTGTCTTTTTTTTTTTTTTTTTTTTTGAGACGGAGTCTCGCTCTGTTGCCAGGCTAGAGTGCAGTGGTGCGATCTCGGCTCACTGCAACCTCCAACTTCCTGGTTCAAGCAATTCTCTCGCCTCAGCCTCCAAAGTAGCTGGGACTACAGGTGCATGCCACCACACCTGGCTAATTTTTGTATTTTTAGTAGAGACGGCGTTTCACCATATTGGCCAGGATGGTCTTGATGTCCTCACCTCATGATCCGCCCGCCTCAGGCTCCCAAAGTGCTGGGATTACAGGTGTGAGCCACCACACTTGGCCACCACATAGTTTTTCTAATGCTTCCATGTATTCCCTCTCATCAGGCCTCCGCTGTATCTGCTCACCTTCTTTAGAGTGTCTCCCACAGAAATACTGTCTCTCCTCTCTTTCTGTACTTCGTTCATTCCTCAATTCCAGGCAGCACAAACGACTTGCCTCTAGTTGAGAATGTTGAAGGCATTCTCTTCATCTTGCATTTCTCGTTTTAAAGTAGATAAGAAATTCGAATCCTCATGCTATCTATTATTGGTGAACAATAATATAGTCCACCACTCTTGTACTTTCCCCGCAACATTTCCGTACTCCCAAGGGGAATAAGTTTTGGGGCTGGAGAGAATCCCCAGTCCCAGCCCACCCCCACCCCACACACCCTACACCACTGAAAAAATCCTTAATGCCTCTGCCTCCTGGAGGTAAGGCCGCAAAGCCCATCGCACAGATCATTTCCAGATGGTAGCATAGTGCCAAGCACCAAGTGGCTGCTCAGAGGGTTCCAGAATTGACTAGAATGCTTCCCCCTGAGAGACTTGATGGACTCTGTCAGTGGCTGCTTTCCAACTCCCCTGGGAGCCAGTTCCTAATCCAAATTCTTTACCCCGGATCTCAACCTTCTTTCGCTTAGAAATAATTACTAGAGATGAAGGACAGCTTCTTCCTTAGTCTTTGGTTTCAATGAGGAGGGAATTATCTGTGCACTCCTGGCAGGTTACTCCACCATGCCTGACCCCTGACAGAGGTGAACTGCGGTAGTGACTGAGTGAGTAGTTTGGGAATGGATCAGGACCCAGTTGGGTGTGCCTCACAGCAGGTAGTTTGCACTCTAAGCTGCTCTGACAGGCGTAGGGGTAAAGGATGTACCAACTAGGGGGTGCCTATAGCAGGTTGGGGGTCTGCTGAAGCTGGTCTTCTCAAGGGCCCCCTTGGGAAGTCCCTGGTCCTCAGCAACTCAGTCCATAACAGAGCCAACGTCTTTCCATCCATCCGCTGATTCTATATTTCAGAACTTTGGGCGTGGCACAGTGGTTCACACCTGTAACCCCAACATTTTGGAAGATGGAGGTGGGAGGATTGTTTGAGGTCAGTACTTCAAGACCAGCCTGGGCAACATAGTGAGACCCTTGTCCCTATAAAAAAATTAAAAAATAACCAGGTATGGTTGGCATGCATCTGTAGTCCCATCTACTCAGGAGGCTGAGGTGAGAGGATCACTTGACCCCAGGAGATAGAGGCTGCAGTGAGCTATGATCATGCCACTGCACTCCAGCCTAGGCAATAGAGTGAGGCTCTGTCTCCCAAAAAAGGAAAAACCAGAATTTGGATGGGGAAAATATGATTATTATGTATCAGCCTCCTCAGGCTCCAACAGGCCCAGAAAGAAACTTAAGAGGCACTTTTAAGAACTGTCTTGGGGCCCAGAGGCACATGGGAAGCTGGGTGCCCAGGGTCTGGAAGCCTGTTTTACAGAGTGGCTATCTGGTTCTCTAAATCTGTTCTTGGTTGCTTTTTCTCCTTAGGGCCTCTTAACACATACAGACGCTTGGCTGAGTCCCGGAAGCTGCAGTGTTGACTTAGACACTGTTCTCAGCCCAGTGTAACTACCCAGGGTCAAAATGAGTCAGCAGGCACCCCAGGCCCTCATTCATTTACCGCAGTCTCCTGAAGGAAATCTCTGGGCAGACGGGGAGGTATTAAGGAGCCACCAGGGAGCTGGGTTGAATTCTGGGTAAGGCAGGAAGGACGATGAGGTGTCTCAGGAAGAAAGTCAGGACACCCCCAGCACCCATTCTCCCTTTGTAATTAGAGCCCCCACCCATCTAGCTCTCTGGAGATCAGGAGTACTGGCCAAGACTTCCTGTTTAGAGCTAACATTTGCTATAGCTGAACTTTGTCTCCAATCCCTGAAATGGGTACATAGGAAGGGTACCCTGAAGCTGAATAAAACACATATCTTAGGGATTTAAGTCAGGCTAAACTTTCAGTGTGTACTTCCTGAGCCAATTGTGGAGAATTCTTAGCTTTCCATTTCCCTGAGGAGTTAACACTTGACAACTTTCACGGAGGAGTGATTGGAAAAACACTGCTCTAAAGAAGTCTTGACGTTTCTGGGCCCAGTGTGAGCCCCAAATTAAACAATTCTAGTAGGTCACTCTATCTTTAACCGGCTCAACTCTATGACCCAGATGGAGGGAGGGAGCTGCCTACCTTGGGGACGTTCCTGCCTTATTCAGAATTCAGACCAGCTCCCTGGTGGCTCCTTGATAACTCCCCATCTGCCCAGAGATTTCCTTCAGGAGACTGGAAAATGAATGAGGACCTGGGGTGCCTCCTGACTCATTTTTACCCTGGGTAGTTACACCAGGCTGAGGACAGTTTCTAAGTCAACACTGAACTTCTAGGACTCAGCCAAGCATCTATACATGTCAAGAGGCCCTAAGTAACTGGCACTGGGTGATTTTACAACTTGGTTAAACCCAAGTTGTCACTTCCATGGCTAGTGGATTGATCATTTACCAATCTTTAAAGAACAGTTCTGTCAAGCAAACCTAACCAATCCTTCTCTGATGTGTCAGACATATTTCAGGATCTCTTGGGGTTTCAGAGTACTCTTGGAACTATCATTCCCATTGCACAGATCTGTCCACTAAGAGAGTAGGAAGCTTATGGGAGGAGCTAGGGCATTTAGTCTAGAGAAAGGATGACTCAGTCTACAAATACAGGAAGGGCCAGACAAATCTGGTCTCTCCCAGAGAGCAGAATCATGTCCAATAGATGGAAGGAGGGAGCTGCCTGCCTTGGGGAAGTTCAAAGAAAGACTGTATATGCATCAGCCAGGATGCACAGAGGGAGTGTTTATGTCTCCCATGAGGCCTGGTTTCCAAGACACTCCCACCTGTTATGGACTGTGTTCCCCCGAAATGTGTATGTTGAAGCTGTAACCCTCAATGTGATGGGGTTAGGGAGCAGGACCTTTGGGAGGTGATGAGGTATTGATGAGGCCATGTAGGTGGAGTCTCCATGATGAGGTTAGTGCCCTTATAAAAAGAGGATGAGATACCAGAGCTTCCCAGCCTCCAGAACTGTGAGAAATAAATGTCTTTGGTTTAAACCACCCAGTCTAGGGTATTTTGTTACAGCAGCAGGACTGGCTAGGCTACCACCCATGAGTGATGGGGCTGAGTCTACACCAACCTTATGAGATGCCCTGAACATTATAAAAAAGAAAGAAAATGTGCTCCTTTGTCTCCTCCCAAAAGCAGGCAAAAAATTCCTATGGTTTGTACTTTCATTGAATTATGGATAAACAGGAATCTGACAAATTTTCATGTGCTTTCCTGGGATCTGGAAGGTGCTATTTAGCGATGGCCTGGGGGCAGAGGTATTCTGGCCTTCACTGTATCTTATGAGTCCATGAGTATCCTCAAAAATCCCCCACTTGGAGATTGTAGTGACAGGTAGAAACCCAAATTACCAGGAGGTGACATTGGCTGGACCACTACTGCCAGAGACCACCTCCCAGGTTTTCTTCTTTTCTGTTCATCCAACTTCTCCACCATCTAATTCGTGTGGCAACAATTGAGGTCTAGGTCAGAGGCAAAAAATAAAACATGCGGGAAGCCAAGGAAGAAAGGCAGGCCCTTTATGTGGGAAGAGCAGGTGGCTCTCTGCATGGTGAGCCTTGAGAGACACTTACAAAGTGCCTTTGTCCCCACTCCCACCCTATCCATACTCCCTGACCCCTCATTCTGCAAAGCTCTGCCCCACCACACTGCCATGGTGCTTTGGTTTACCGACTGGTTATACAGCAACACCAAGGCTGGATCCAAGGTGTTCATTAATTCAGCAAAGTTCCAAGTAGTCATCATAGAAAAAAAATATATGAATCTTGTTGATTCATATATTTATTAGCATTCTTCCTTATGTTCTTCGTTATGTTTCCTTTATTTTTAACCTTGAAGTGTTTTAAAGTTACAGAAAAGTGAAAAGAACAATATAACCAGCACCCATATTTTCACCACCTAAAACAAGCCTTCTTTCTCCCATTTGCTTCTAATCACTTTATTTTGCAATAAATAAACATTTCAGATAGAGCTAAGTGTCCCTGTGTTCATGCCCCAATCCTACTCTTACATATCTGTTTGTGTCTCTTTCTTGTCATATAAACAAATATAATTATAAAATTATGAATGGGTACCGGGACACTGGGATATTTTCAGTGCTTGGGACCCTGTTTAGGAGGACTTTGGGGTCCAGGAGAGACCTCTCATTCAGCAGTGAGGTGACCCGCCCCCTGGGCTTGTGCCCAGCAGCCAGTAGGGCCTTGTGAACTCAAGTTCTCTCTCCTTCTCCAGGCAGGCAAGGCAAGGCAAGGCAGGGTAGGGCTGCTTCCTAGAAAGCTCCGCCCAGGCTTCCCCGGCTGACTGGGGGGAGGTGTTTCCGGGACGCAAGACCCCGGCAGCCTGGCAGGGCCGCCCCGCGGAGGAAGTCCTTTATTCTCCGAGTGGCACGTTCGCCCCAGGCCGTGCCAAGTGCCCCGCTGGGCGGCAAGGAGTAAGTGGAAACCGCGCCACTCTGGGGGGCCCAACTAGGCCTCGGGGTTTGCAGGGAAACCCGAGGGCACTCACTTGCTGGCGCCCTAATGATGGTAGCATTTCTTACACACATGCATACGTCTTACAGCTCTGTGCTGGGCACTGGAATTACAAAGACGGTTTCTTCCTTCATTCATTTGTTCCACAGATAGTCATTGAGCCTCTACCTGTGCCAGGCACAGCTCTAGGTATAGGGGAAACAGCTGGGGAACAAAATATATAAAGATCTTTGCTCCCCTGGAGTCACATTCCCCAGAGACAGACAATGAGTAATAGACATAAGAAGTGAACATATTCTACTGTAGATGTTAAGTGCTATGGAAAGAAAAAAGAAAGGAAGAGGATAGCAGTGTCGGGGAGATTAATAATAGAAGGGGGAGCGGGGAGATAGTTGCCAAATTAGGTCTCTGGGGGAAGAGCATTCTAGGTAGAAGAAACAGAGCATGCAAAACCCTGACATGGGAACCCGCCTGGTAGAATGTGATTTATGCAGAGATGGTTTTCTCCCTCAGACACTTGTGCCTCATCTGGACTCCCTAAGCTCCCCTAGAGGAAAAAATGTAAAACTTCCCCAAGGCAGGTCCAACAGTGAGTGGCCACATCTGAGCTCCAATGGCTACTATGATCTACAGGATAAAATTTATACGCCTTGGGACACCTACAGGTATCCTCATTACCTGGACCTTGTGTATCACTCCAGTTCCATTTCCCACCCGTTTCTACTTTCTCCCCTGCAGCTTGACCCGTGACTTGTGGTTCTGTAGTTGCACCATGATGCTTTAGTCCTTGGCTCAGAGCATCTCCTGGAATGCAATAAATGTACTTTGCTCCTACCTGCATTTACCCGACAAGCCCTTTCTCTTCCTTTAAGACTGTTCAACATCACCTCCTCTGTGAAGCCTTTTTTCATTTCCCTCTGAACATTCCAGCCCCATCCTCTGCTTGTTTGACACCTGGCACAGATCTCAGCCAGCAAGTGTCTGGCTACATTGCAGCCATGTGTTGACTTGTCTGTGGCCCCACTGGATGTGGTTCTGTCTCCCTCACCTCTGTGTCCTCAGCATCCAGCACCTGCCTCATGCAAAGTAAGTCCTCAAGAAAGACATGCTAGGTGACCGAGTGGGCAGTGCTTGGTTGCTTTGGGACCCTGAGAGGGCCCTGGAGGCCTGCACCAGGCAGCACCTGGCCCGTCTTGAGCTATTTAACAGACTGTATTCACAGCTGTGAACTCCCGGGACACGGATTTCCTGTGGGTGAGGGACTGGCGGGGAGAAAGGCCCTCCTTTTAACCACAGAAAATGGCAGGCTTGGGGGCATTGTTATCCAAGAGAATAGGAGGAGCCGCCCTTCTCCCTGACCCCACCCTTGCCCTGGGTGCCAGTCTGTACTGGTGCACAACTCCTGGAAACCCTGGTCAGAAATGTGCTTCCTCTCCCTCCCCCAGAGACTCTGAGCACTCCTGGGGCAGTGGCGCCTCAGCTGCTGAGACCAAGGTATACAAAGAGTGTGCTGGGCTGGCAGATTGGCCACCACTCAGCCCCCGAGGCCTGCCCAGTCTTCCCTTGAAAGTCCTTCGCCACTTGTCCTTTTCTTCCCATTCCCACCTCCACCATCCTAATCCATGCTCCTGGCATCTCACCTGGATGGTATGAATGTCTCTGACTCACCACTTTGTCTGTAATCCCTACCAGTTCCTACTGTCTCCTGCCAACGTTTAGAATCACCTTCAGATACCTCTTTTCAAAGTCACCTCTTTGTTTGGAAATTTGCAGGTGCCTCTCATTGTCCAAAGGACAAAGTCTGGACACTCAAACCTGGCATCCTTAGTCCTTTGCAAACTGACCCCAACTCCCTTGCGTGTACTTTTCCCTACTCCTCTCCTTCACCAACCTCCTTCCAACAGTCTACACACTGTCCCTCAAATGTCCCAGCTCTGTGCTTTACCTGTCCTGAAAGCCTTTCCCAGTCCTCTGTGGCAGTCCAGCTCTAACAATCCTTCTGCACTCCCAGACAGTCCTGGCTCAACCCATGTCTGAGCTCTGTGTCCTTTGTGCTTACACCTCTACAACAGTTATTTGATAACCAATTGGAAGGTCAATCTTGAAAACTTTTAAGATCCCTTCAGTCCTGCAGTTCCATGCTACCATATGTTTTTGCTGTTATTTTTCACAAGTCTGTCTTAGTTCTCCATTTACAGAGTAAGAAACCTGAGGACCAGACCTTGCCTCATATCGGTCTGCATCTTCTGTGATATAGTAGTGCCTGGCACAGGGTAGCCTCAGTATGGGTTTACTAATGGAAAATTCCAGACCCCTATCCCCAGGTATGTCCATTCTCAGTAGTTCCCTGTTCAGTTCCCTTATGCAGGGGCTCTCACATACATGTCTTCTGAAGGGGAGCTGATAAATATATACATATCAATATGTGCATATTAATATGTTTGTCCTCCAAAGGGAATCTGCATCATGAAAGGTATCTTGAAAGAACATTCAGCTTTACTGGTGGGATGCCAGTTATCAGCAAAGGCGAAATGCTTGGTGTAGGAACCTTCCTTAGAGCCATCTCGCTACCTTCTTTCCCTGGATGTTCTGCTGGCTCTAGACTGGGGGGATAGAAAGAGGAGAAAAAAAAATCATTTACAAGGAAACTCCCTCTCACTCCTTCACTCTATGCAAACTTTACCTCCCTAGATGTCATCCTGAGAAGAAACCCTTAATATGGGTTGTCAGGGTGAAGGGAAGGAGGGATCATCCCCGTTCCTCCATCACTAGTCAGCAAGGCTGCCTGAGCTCCCGCTGGCACCATGCCTTGAAGGAAGGAGCTAGCTCAGTCCTCCTGGGCCAGCAGACCTGCTGAGAAGACAAATGTTACTCGAGTAAAGGAGAGTGAGACAGACTGTCAATGGCACATAGGGTTCAGAGCAAGAAAGATGCGTGCAGGAAAGAAGAGGGAGGCGGAAACAAACCTGCATTTATTTGAGCATCTGTTATATGCCAGGCACTGTGCTGGTCACAATCATCATCTAATGTTCTCAACAATCTTGATAATTGTCCTTAGCTCCATTCTCCAACATAGAAGTTCATTTCTTCTCAGACTCTTTCTCCATTGTTCTTTTTTCTGTTTTTTTAAATAAGCTCATGAAGTATTGATAGTCATTATAGATATGGTATATAAAAGAATATAAAAGTATATGGAAGAAAATAAAAATCATATATAATCCCATGCCCAAGATAAAATCATTGCTAGCATTTAAGTGTGTGCATTCCAGGTTTTAAAATTCATTTTAAACATATATTTAAAATACACATTTTAAATATATACAATTTCCTGTTCTTTTTTTAATGACTTTTATAACTGTTATAACTTTTATAACACAAATATTTCCATGTCATTAACATTTTAAAATATACATTTTAAATTTATACAATTTCCTGTTCTTTTAACGACTTTTATAACACAAATATTTCCATGTCATTAAAATTTCTAACAAGCATCTTTAGTGCATTCACAGTGTCCCATTATGTGGAGATACAACTAGTTTCTTAACTGTTCTCCAACCGCTAGATACTTTGTTTTCCTACCTTTTAAAATTATAAGTAATGGTTTAATCACCATTGAGTCCTGGCTCTTTATACCAACATGTTTCACTGAATTTCTGATTTTTTAAATACATTTGAAGAAGAGGAATTACTGGGTCAAACAATGTAGTTGTGATTTTAAATAGTAGTTTATTTTCTCATTTTAAAAGTAATGCTGGTTTACTGTGAAAAGCTTAGAAAATATAAGAAAACGTCATGTATGACCTTTCAAATTACTATTGTTAACCTTTTGGGGTGTTTCTCAGTCTATTTTCTAATGGCATACATAATATGTAAGCATAAATATAGCTGCATAAAATTGAGATTATACATTATGTACGTTATTTCCTGCTTATCAGCAAATATTTTATTGTAATCACATATCATCAATCTATAAAAATATTTTTATTAGCTATATAATTCCACTTTAAGAATGTATTATAACCAATTTAAACATTCTTTTACTCATGGCCCATTTAGATATTTTTCCAAAAATTTCCTGTTAATAACTCTGTGATGAACATCTGAACATCTGTGAATATTAATCTTTGACCTCATCTCTGATTATATCCTTCAAACAGATTCCTAGAAGTGAAATTACTAGGTCCTAGAAGTGAAATTACTAGGTCAAAATGCATGAGCACTGTTTTTTTTTTTTTTTTTTTTTTGAGACGGAGTCTCGCTCTGTCGCCCAGGCTGGAGTGCAGTGGCGCGATCTCGGCTCACTGCAAGCTCCGCCTCCCGGGTTCACGCCATTCTCCTGCCTCAGCCTCCCGAGTAGCTGGGACTACAGGCGCCCACAACCGCGCCCGGCTAATTTTTTGTATTTTTAGTAGAGACGGGGTTTCACCGTGGTCTCGATCTCCTGACCTTGTGATCCGCCCGCCTCGGCCTCCCAAAGCGCTGGGATTACAGGCGTGAGCCACCGCGCCCGGCCTTGAGCACTGTTAAAGTTGTTGGTACATATTGCCAAATTGTGTTCCAAAAAGCATTCATAATAACCAAGTGGAGGCTCTCCATCTTATCACACCCTTGTCAATACTGATTATTATAGATTAAAAACTATAGTAGCTTTTCAGAAGTGAAATATGTCTCATTTCTTTAATTTTCACTTTTATTATTAAGGATGCTAAACATGTCTTAAAATGTTATTAGCTACTTGGATTTCATCTTTTGGAATTATCTGTTTGTGACTCCTATCCACTTATTGTTTTTGTCTTATATTTCTTTTCAAAATTTATTTATTTAATTTTTTGTGACACAATCTCACTCTATTGCTAAGTCTGGAGTGTAGTGGTGTGAGCTTGGCTCACTGCAGCCTTGACTACCTGAGCTCAAATAACGCTCCCACCTCAGCTGAGTAGCTGGGACTATAGGCGCATACCACCACACCTGGCTAATTTGGGGGTTTAGAGACAGGATTTTGCTATGTTGTCCAGGCTGGTCTCAAACTCCCGGGCTCAAGCAATCTGCCTGCCTCAACCTCCCAAAGTGCTGGGATTACAGGCATGAGCCACTGCACCTGGCCCTTAGTATACTTCTTGTTGTTTTAGATGAATTCTTTATATTTTAAGGATGTTAACTCAATGCCTGTTATATTCATTCTTGAAGAGTTGTCCAAAAAAAGAAGAAAATAGCCCCATTTTTATAGAAGAGGAAGCCAAGACTCAATGAGGAAAGTGAATATCTAAGGTCAGCCAACTGGCAAGTGGCCTAGCTGGGATTTGAACTCAGGTATGACTGGCTCCAGGACTCTTCATCAGAAAAAATAATAAGAGAAATAGCAACAATAGCAGTAGCTGTGGAAGCCTCAGTGGTAGAACTTGAGTATGTTCTGTGGGATGACTAGAGGTCAGCTGTTGGAGGGGTTGGGGACACATATGGGGAAGGAGAAGGAACAAAATGCTGTAGACTTGGGAGCCAGAAAGGGACCTGGCTTGGTGCCAGCTATGCATCTTTCTACCCATTGCCTCCAAGCTGAGGAACATGCTCTTGGCACCCCTCATCCCTTCACAACCCTTCAGAGGATTGTCTCCAGCTGCTTACCCACGTCTTCTCCAAATCTGCCATGTGTACAGCACTGCAATCTTTGACTTGCCCTCAACTGTATATTCCCAAGGCTTTGAGGGGGTCCCTTTTATCTCTTGCCCCATTATTTAGGGATGAGAGGGGCCTCAGAGGCAATATTCCCTGCAGAGTTTAGAATCTAAGGACTTCTTTGATCAACTTTTCTTACCTAATCACGCTTATTCCAACTCACAGTTCTATGATCCTTGCTAATTGGCAGGGAAAGAAAGGGGAAGAGGAGGGAGAAGAAACAAGAAGATTGGATTGCTGATTTCCTTAGGAGGGGTGTCCATGCTCTCCCATCTAGTCTATAAGCTCCTTCACTTCCCTGCAGCCTCTCCACCTCTGCCTTTCTCTTCCCCTAGCAGAGGGTCTGCACCAAGGAGGGGGCTTAGTAAATACCTGAGGATAACTGAAGGGGATCAGACTGCTGCTGCAAAGGGCTTGATGCTCTCCTCCCTGGCCCAGGAAGGAAAGAAGGTAAATAATAATAATAACCATCATCATCATCCAGTAGTTTACTCTGGAATTGCAGTGTCAGAGAGGTCCCCTTTGGGGAGTATGGGGAAGGTGATGTAGGAAGGAGGAAGAGGAGATGCTCCTGGTTACTTGCCCTCTCTTCTCTTTCATGGCTCCATCTGGGCCTGTCCTTAGGGAGTTTGGAAATGCCTAAAAATTTATCTTGGCACTTAACTGCATTGTGGGAAATGGTTGGAAACTTGCAGGTTTTGGAGCTGTATGGAAATAGGGATGGAAGGGTAGAGAGGCTGTGGTATCCCTGGTAGGGGAAGAGAATTGTGAAGTTCTGCAGGTTGAAGGGAAAGAAAACAGAAACATGACCTATGGAAATGAATGAAGAGCCTCAATGACCTACAGAAATGAATGAAGAGCCTCAATGACCTACAGAAATGAATGAAGAGCCTCAATGACCTACAGAAATGAATGAAGAGCATCAATGACCTACAGAAATGAATGAAGAGCATCAGAAATTGTTAAGTGTAGTGGTAACTTTAAAAAAATACTTTTTCAATTCTTAATGTCTTTAAGACATAACTATCTAAAGCAATAACAACAACAATAATAGTGGAGCTTATGACATATGCAGTATTTAGGTATATGATAACAGTAGAACAAAAGATGGGGGTTACAAAAGGGAATGACACTGGTTTAAGTTCTTTTATGTGATTTCAATGTAGACTATGACAAGTTTAAGGTACATATTATAATCCCTAAAATAAACTCAATCGAAACAAAGAGGTTTAGCTAAAAAGCAAATGGAGGAGGCAAAATGGAGTACTAACTAATGCTTGATTGATCCAAAAGATGGCAAGAAAAAGGAAAAAAGAACCAATGGGACACATAGAAAATAAGTGATGGCATGTATTCATTGCAATATTATCCCCAAAGGGAAGAAATTCGATTATCTCTAAGGTCTTTTCTAGCTTTCAGTGTCACCAATTTTAGTCCATACCTCCCCCATCAGTTTCCACTCAGGGAAACTGAGGCAGATCTAATTAAGGTTCCATATGGCAGGACTGGGATAACAGTCTGTCTGGCCTGCTTATGTCTAGGATTCTTATGGCTCTTATGTCTAGGATTGGCCCATTGAGTAGAGGGGACTGTGCTTATGGATTTGGGTTTGCCATTGAGATTAGAGTGCCAAGTTAAGGTGGTTATTAGAGACAGGATTAAAGTTAGAAGAAGGTGTTGTTTTCACAGTCAGGCCTAGGGTTAAGGCCACATTTAGAGTCAAAGTCCGCTCTGGAGTTACTGCTAGGTTTGGCTTGTTGATCAGATTGGAGAGGGGGCGTGAGCCTAGGGCTCAGGAGCCTTAGATCAGTGGGGATGGGGTGACCCAGCAGAGCTTGTGCAATCTCTAATAGCAGCTATTCACTCATATTGGGCATATCGTTTCCCATCGTTAATAAACTCTTTTCCTTCATTCTCCTCCAGGACTTTTCTCTCTTTCTTTTATCAATGCAGTACAATATCCATTCATTCAAAAAAAACCTTCATTGATTATCCTGTAAGTTCCAGGTACTAATCTAGATACTGGGGATGCAGCATCAACAAAACAAAGGCCCTGACCCCATGGAATTGATGATCTGCTGATGGGAGGCAGGAAACAAACATGTAAACAGATAAATGAGATGATTCCAGAGAGCGAAAAGCAGGCAGTGGGACAGAGTGATCTGGAGGACAAGGAAGCCCTGGGATTGAGAAGGAGGCAGGCTGTGGAGAGTCAGTGGGGGAGAAGCATGATGGCGGCCTGGTGTGAGAGATGGGGAGGAAAGCAGCTTAAAGAAGGTGAGCCACCTGCACTGTGCTCTCTCTATTGGGAAGCTATGGAGGGTGTGAGCCAGGAGTGACACGGTCTCATTGAGGTTTAAAAGGTGACTATGGTTGATGTGTACAAACTAGCCTATGGCAGAAGAGAAAACCAAACAAAAAAAGAATAATGGACTAAGAGAGAGGAGCCCTGGATCCCTCAATATGCTGTGTGATCTTGGATATGCCACTTAGTCTCTAAATAAATGCTGATAGTAACATCTGTGTTGTTGATGTCCAGAAATAAGGCGGGAATCAGTGCTAGACTATTTAAAAAGTTACTTTTAAAGAGCAAAGGGCTATACAAAAGCTAAGTCTGTGGTGATTTCCCTCCCCCTTGGTATATGGACACTTGCTAAATGCAATTGATGATGTGGGGTGTGTATAATAATAATTTGAGTTAATTTCCTCCATGAACATTGGGGCATCTGAGACATCACTTGCACAGCGGCTGGTTAGCTAATTTGGTTAATGAGGCCAGACTCAGCTGTGTAACCCTAGAGCTAGCCAGATTCTTCCCCTCCGTTCCCAGACCAGGAATGCTCAGAGACCCTGATCGACAGCTTTTAACTGGATATTGCTGGTCACCACCAGCCCCACTGAGAGAGTGAAGACTATTTCCTGTGGCTTCACTGCTGAGGCAGCCCCTGGTGCAAGGAATTCTCACTCCTCAACCTCTGGGAGTGACACGAGCTTCAAGTCTGGTGGCCCCACATCTCCAAGGCAATTGGTGGGGGTGGGTGGGTGGGAGAATTCAGGCTCAACAGAAACCCCTGGGGAGGTGTCCACATGTTTATTGTGTTGTTGTTGATGTCGCTGATGAAAGCTTCCCTGTCCTTAGTGAGAAATAAGAGAAATAAAAGCCTGTGGCACATCAAGAAAGGTTTTAGTGTTCCTCCAGCAGTGTTATCTGTGTCCAGACCTGGCCCTGCAGGCCAGATCTCAGTGATAGGGCATTTTGTTTAACTACACACATGCACAATGCAGAAAACCATCAACTAAACAACAACAACAAAATGCAAGAAGCCAGACCCCATCTGCACATACACTTTGAGTGGTGCTATAGGTGATTTGTGTGTCTGAACACTGTAGAGGCCTTGGAGATTATTTAATCCTTACAGCACCCTCTGAAGTAGATAACTTCATCCCCATTTTACGGATAAGGAAATTGATATCAAGAAAAGTTAATGGATTTGTCCAAGGCTATAGGATGAATTACAGAGCGGGGAGGCCGACCACATCAGTCTGATTCCAAGACGCCGTGCTCTCCGGTCCTCAGGCTCGGACAGTCCCAGAGCATTTACTGTACCTTTTCTTTCTTTCCATGAAGCCCAGAGTTCCCAAAACCCTGGAAACTCCTCAGGCCAGAGATGATGGAGGACAAGCTGAGACCTCATAGGGCTGTTTGTCATTCAATCCATCAAAAGACAAATGCTCAATCACCTGGGCTGCATTAATTGAGGTCTGTGAGGGGTATGGCAGGACAGGCAGGAGGTATGCATCCCTATGAATAATTTGAGAGCAAGATGCAGCCGTGTCTGCAGCCAGTGGAGGGGTAGTGCTGGCCACTGGGAAGGAGCTGACCAGGGGTTAAGGGTGAGGCAGAGCCAAGGGATGCAGGGTGTATTTGGAAGAGGGCAATGCCATGGGCTCAGATGCCACCATGGGGAAGCCAGAGGTCTGACTGCTTCCCTTCCTGGGGCCTGGGACTCAGGGTCCAGGATTCCTCTGGATCCTAGGAGAGGCCAGGCCAGGGCCACTGGGAGCGCCAAGCAAAGCCTGCACCCACATCTCAGGCTTGCCCAAGTGGCCCAGGTGCCAACCCTGGCCCCATCCTCCTCTCCAGGGCCATCCTTGGCACTGCCAGCTCCTAGCTAATGTCTGGATGAGTGACGGAGGTTGCCAGGGTCTAGATACAGGAACGGGGCTAGGAGCAGGGGTTTCTTTCTATGTGCAAGGAGGCCCCGGAAGAAAAGGGAAAATCGGGGGAAGGAGAGGTTCTCATGGAAACACTGTGTGGGGCCAGGGCCATGCAGCACCCTCTAATTTGTGGGGCTGGGCTGACAGCTCCCCTGGGGTGACAGAGTGACTGGGTGTGGGGCAGGTAGGGAGGGAGGGCAGGAAAACCTGTCCTTCCTGTCAGGTGAGCCTCCCTGCCTGCCTGCCTCTCTCTCAACACTATTTTTAAAGCATAACCAGAGGCTTACCACACTCCCACCCAACTGCTCGGGGGGAAGGGGAGGGAGTTCACCCAAAGAGTCCTACACTAGTGAAGTGGGAAGGGAAGAGGGCCTTCTCCTCCAGAGGCAGGCCAATGTAGCAATGGCAAAGAGCAGGGAGAGAGTCTTTCCCAATACTTAGAAATGCTTCTGAATTTTAATAGAAACTGATTTTTAAATGATCTTACATAGAAACTAAGTTTTAAAATGTACTGAATTTATATTACCCTAGTGTACAAAATGTAGTTTCTTTGGTTCCTTCTGAGGCTATTTTATCTTGCTAATGTTCTCCCTTTGGAAATCCATTGGTATAAGAAACACCAAGATATTAATGATAGGATATTAATAACCACATTTGTATTGTGGTTTATACAGTGACTTTGGGCTTAGTATTGCATTTGATTCTATCCCTAAGTGTGTGAGGTGGGATTAGAATTCTCGTCTTGCAGATGAGGAAGTGGGGACTCAGAGATGTTGTTCGGGTTGATGGAGACCTAACCTGGGCTCCAGGATTCAGGCTTCAAGCCCCGCTCTGCTCCCTCCCCTTCTCCCACAGTGAGCTCCACAGCATCATCTGATCCAGGGATTTCTAGGCCCACAGGAGAAAAGGGCAAGTGAAACTGCTTCCTATTCCAAGTCTAGCCCAGCTTGGAGCAGCTGAGCCCATACAGACCCAGTTTAGATGGGTTCAAACCCTTATATTTATATTGAGCTTTAGATTTATCTTATGTCTCATTTATTTCTCCACCATATGAGGAAGATATGTTTCCTTTAATTTGGCAGAAAAATAAAGTTAGGAATCAGTGGGAAATGGGACTTCATTGCATGTCCTAACGCCTTCTCTCAGGTTCTCTCTGCCATACCTCTCTAGCATTCCTTACCCTCAGGCTACCCCAGGACCACCCCCAAGGCCCAGCACAGTGTTGGGTTCTTAGGTACTGGCCTGAGTGACTTAAAGCCATTCATCTTTCCCTCCAGCTCCTCATAAGCAGTCTGGCCAGGCCTGCAGAGAGGAGCCTCTGCTGTCTGTCATCCAAAGACAGCGATGGAAATAGCCTTCTTATCTCTGTAATCAACATGGTCATTGAAACCTTCAAACTCAGTAGAAACTTCTAGAAAAAAGAGATATATTTACTGAGAAAGAGGAATGGGGAAATAAGAGAAGAATTGGAGAGGAGAAATAGAAGAGAAGGAATAGGTACAGAGAACAGGTGGGGGCAGTGCCCAGGGTGAGAAATTGAATGGAAACTTGCAGGGTCCAAGGACTCCCCACTAGGTGTCCACTCTTCCCAACTCTAGAGACCTCTCTCATGTTCCCTATGCCTAAGAATAACTCCTGAGTTGGGCCATAAGGGAGTCTGATTTGCTTTTGACCCCATTTAACATCCTCAAGATGCTGTGGCCTCCACAGCCATCCATCTGTACTTCCAGGCCACAGATACTAATCAGTGTCCCCTCCAACTTCAGGGCTGCAATAATTGGCTCTTTGCTTAGAGTAAAGTACTCTAGGAGATTCCATAACTCATGGGAATGTTGCTCTGATGCTAATGGCTACTGTGCAAAATTTCAGTTTTAAGAGAACATTAAGGTTTATAAAAATTGGGCTGAACAAGAAAGATACATCTTCTCGGGAAGAACTTGAAGAAGGTGACTGGTAACCTGAGTCAACTGCTGCACAGGTTAAAGGCATCTGCACTTGGTTCCACAGATGCTCCTGGAGTTTGCAGAAGAATACTCACTACCGTGCTTTGGTGTCACTACTGCTGTGATGGCCACTTAATTATTGGGAACAAACCCAAGGTAGGAGAGCTGGAATGTCATGACTAAAAGATGAGGGTCACATCCCATTCATCTCCAGCACAGGCATTACTGTCATCCTCAAAATGCCCTATCAGGCACTAACTTAGGTGGTCTAAGTACTGCACAAAGTCAGTAGCAGCTGATAGTCTAGCATGGGCAATAATAACTAAATCTCTGCAAAAGGTCTTTTGAGTTGCTCCTGTATGACCTGACATTTGCTTTGTGGATTATAAGAGAAGACTCTGTCCTAATTCTCAACCCAGAATGCTCTTCCTTCCCTGTTCTAACTAGCAAACTCCTGGTCACCCCTCAAGATGCAGCCAAAATGTCACCTTTTCTAGAAGCCTTCCCTAAGTTCTCCTCCCTCCCACCTCCATCCCCAGGCAGAGTTATTTCCCATTCTGAGCTCCCAGAAAAATGGGGTTTTCTCTTTGGAGGCATGGTGGTTTTGTTTAGAAGTCTGTCTCCAACAGGAGAGAGTGAGCTTTAGAGGGTAGGGCCATGTGTCATTCAGCTTTCTCAGCTGAGTTTCAACCACGGCCATTCATATGGACTGGACAGTCAATAAAGGCCAACGAATAGAAGAATTAATAGATGAAATTTATTCAACAAAGATCAGAATGCATGCAGTCAAAGAGGATGGTGCCTCAAGCACAGTGGAATTTGAAAAGGAAATTGGAAAGCTGTATTGTGTAAGCATTATCATTTTATTACTTATAAAATGAGTTTTCTACTCTTAACAGGCAAAGCTAACTTGGAATTGTGTACGGCTCTTTTCATTACTCTTATAATTAGGCTCTTAATTATTCTTTAAAACCTTGGGCACATGAACTTCACTCTGTAATTCTTTTATACACAGTGCACTCTGGGCTCTCTGCCTTGAGGTCATCTACTTAGAGATTTACCCCTGACATGTTTTTAGGCCAGAAGGCATCTCTTCACCATAAATTACTATCTGATCAGGATGCATTTTAATCTAGCCTAAGATTGAAGTAATTAGGAGAGCTAATCTGGTATCATATAAAATTAACAATTAAAATTAAAATTAACATTTTAATCTAGCCTAAGATGGAAGTAATTAGGAGAGCTAATCTGCTATCATATAAAATTAACAATTAAGATAGGGCATGCTGGCTGGGTGCAGCAGCTCACATCTGTAATCCCAGCACTTTGGAGGCTGAGGTGGGCGGATCACTTGAGGCCAAGATTTCGAGACCAGCCTGGCCAACATTGTGAAATCCTGTCTCTACTAAAAATACAAAAAGTTAGCCAGGTATGGTGGCGCATGCCTGTAATCCCTGCTACTCAAGAGGCTGAGGCACAAGAATCACCTGAACCCAGGAGACGGAGGTTGCAGTGAGCGGAGATTGTGCCACTGCACTCCAGCCTGGGAGACAAAGTGAAACTCTGACTCAATACAAAAACAAAGAAGATAGGGCATGCCAAGACCCACTGCCTAAAGGTTTTGAAATGTCTGTATCTCGTCTTCCTTCCACTGGGTAGATCATTGAGCACATAGGGGCCAGATGGCCTTGAAACCCCAGGATTCATGCACCACGGACTACAACCCTCTGAGGAAACCAAGAGAAAATCCTTGGAGTTTAAAATCTGAAGTATTTACAGTCACATTCTCAGCATTGCATCCCTGGTTTTCTTCAAACGGCAAAGACAGAGGTATGCACTTAAGAGAAATGAAAAGTTTACAGTGAGGTTTGTGTAGAACCCTATTTCTGAGCTTGGCAGCAGGAAGGTATATGAGCATGTACAAGTGTGTATGTGCAGGTGCATCTGGGGACATGTCAGTGTGTGCTTTAGACATCACCCCTGTATCTCTGTTCTATAACACCATGACTTCAGAAGGACCCACATGCAGTCCCCAGAATGATGCAGATATAGAAGGCCCTTACAAAGTCACTGGGAATCATAAAGCGGCAAACATTTTCCTCATTCTTAGTATATTATTTATTGAGTGTCCATTTTATGCCAGGTGCCCTGCTAGGCATTGAGGACGCCAAGACATTTTCCCATCTAGCACCTCTACCCCATCCCCTTACTTGCCTCATCTTGGCCCCTGTAGGGTAGGAGGGAGAAAAAAACAAGGAGTAGGAGAGGCCTCCCTGTCTGCCTGCCTTCCTTCCTTTTTCCTTCCCTCTTCCCTTGATCCTTCCCTTCCTTTCTCCCTCCTTCTCTCCCTCCCTCCATCCTCCTTCCCTCCTTTGTTTCTAGCATGGATGAAATATCTCTTTGATCTTCCCTGGCCATGGCTGGTGCTTCCCTCTTTGGTATCTTTGTCACCTTGCATGTAACCTTCCTGGTCCCCTGGGACTGCAGTCCTCATGGCTCCAAAGGGGCCTCACCTTCAGCTGGTCACTTATGGTCCTCCTTCAGCCTCTATCTCTAGTTGCACCTCCACCTTTTTCTGCCAAGGTCTTTTTGAAGAAGCCCATGTGGACAGAGTCCCCTTAAAAATTGCTGGGCACAGTGACTACTTGGGAGGCTGAAGCAGGAGAAGTGCTTGAGCCCAGGAGTTCAAGGCTACAATGTGCCATGATCACACCTGTGAATAATCACTGCACTCTAGCCTGGGCAACATAGCAAGACCCTCACCTCTAAATTTTTTTTAAATTCTAGGTGGTTATTCTTTTCTTTCTTTTTTTTTCTTTTCTTTCTTTTTTTTTTTTTTTTTTTTTTTTTTTTTTTTTTTTAGGTGGAGTCTCTGTTGCCCAGATAGAGTGCAGTGGCGTGATCTCGACTCACTCGACTCACTGCAACCTCTGCCTCCCAGGTTCAAGCGATTCTCCTGCCTCCTGAGTAGCTGGGATCATAGGCACCCACCACCACGCCTGGCTAAATTTTGTATTTTTAGTAGAAACAGGGTTTCACCATGTTGGCCAGGCAGGTCTCGAACTCCTGACCTCAAGTTATCTGCCTGCCTCAGCCTCCCAAAGTGCTGGGATTACAGATGTGAGCCACTGTGTCTGATCCTAGGTGGTGATTCTTCTTGCAGGTTCCACATCCGGTACCTGCATGCCATGTGCCATACTGGACCCTGTGATCACTGCCCAGATCTCCCCTTAGGAATGAAGGACACATTCCCCCAGATGCTGTTGCTCAAGGTCACAGCCTTTCCCCAAGGTCAGCCAGAAACAATGATCGATCTGTGGCAGGGGTAGAAAGGTCCCTTGGCTCTGTCTTGGGACAACTCTGAAGGGCCATCCCAGCTTCAGATCTGGGCAGTGGGGGTCCACTTCTCTCTATGATCCTGCTTCTTCTCTTTTCCTCCTCTGGGTGCTATCCCAAGAGCATTCTCTAAAAAACCTTCCTCACATTAATCTTCCCCCTCAGAGTCATCTTCCAGGAAACTCAACCTGCCACACACTCCCTTGCCATGATATAGGCAAGAGAGAGTGACTTCCAAATGGAAACATCCTCTACAATAGGCCTCTTCAGCCAGCTGCTCACCAGTGGGCAGTCTCCTGTGTTCCACAAGCTCCAGGGACACATATCAAGCTCTGTGTGTGGTCTCAGGTAAGCCCTAGTCACTGGACTTAAGAGACAGGAGCAAAGCATGTCCTCTCTCCATGGTATGGGGAGGAAAACTGACCACAATGTTGACAACCCAATCCTAGAACTCCAACTTCGAGTCTTCTTCTGTATCAATCCATGCACTCCCTTGAGGTGGACAGTGGCTGGAGAAGGCATGCAAAATCATTTTCAAGGAGCTCTTTCTTGTGTTCTTGTGAAGAGGCCCATTTTAACATTTTGCTACAGGCCAAAGCAATGCCACAGGATAGGGAGGGTGTCTCTGACTATGCCCCCACCGGCCCTGTCCTCTATGCCTGTCTTAGCCAGGTGCCAGAGAAAATTGGATGCTTGGGGCCCAATGTCATCATTTTTAGCGATACAGCATCTTCATTTCTACTCATGCCTTTTTCTAAGGTGGGGCTGGCATGTCCTTCTTATCGGCCATTCCTTCCACATGGGTGTTATTTTATCACCTCAGAGGTCACACTCATTAGCCCGGCAGCTGGGCCAGTCCAGGCTAGGCTTCTCCGGGTCCTAGCAGTGGACATGGCTGGGACTCCAGATTTTCTGGTTGTTCACCACCACTAAATTCTTACCACTCCTATTGTTTAGGCTATAAGATTTTGCTCTCAAGTTTCACATTAAACAATTTTAAGAGCATATCAATTGTATATATTTACCAATTTAAAAATTGGGGGAGGAAAAGGGATTACCATGTCAAAAGATACCTGATTTTGGAAGCCTTAAAAAATGTGTATTCAAAATCTGGGAAATGCAGTGTGTACCCAACTGAACTATGTTCTCTTGGAGGGAAGGAAACCACCAGTGCTCTCTTCCACAGACTGATGTCTTATGCTGTGGCCGGAGGCAGCAGAGCACATTGGCCCTGGACCAATGACTCCTTTACCATTGGTTGAATGACATTTATAAATGCACAAGCCCCTTCATAGGCAAAACTTCATCCCTAAGCCTAGGAATGGAAGGTGTTAGTCTCCAAGTCATCAATATACAAGCGTGAGGAATGGAGAAGCTGGGGTTCTTTAAAACTGCATCCTTCATACCAGTAAGTACTTAGGAATTCAAGTGGGAAAAAAAGTTTGACTCTTGCCTCAAAAAAAAAAAAAAAAAAAAAAATCACAGAACTCTTTTTGAAAGATGACAAATTCTAGATTTGTGGGGTCAAAAGTCACAACATTTAAAAGACGATACAGCACATGTCTGTGTGGAATATCTCACAACATTGGCCTAAAGCCAAACACAGGGGGCAGAGTTTTCTGGACCTGGAGTTCAGTGACAGGGAGTGTGAGGATAGATTTTGTAAAGTCACAAAAGGGGCTGGTTTCATTTGGATGGAGTAACACGCAAGTGCGAGGGAAGGAGTGACTCAGGCAAGGCTTCTCATAAAGGAGGAGCCTCTGCCAGCTTGTCCTCTCTCCCATCTCTGCTCCCTACCTCCCCTGCTCTCTCCACCCCCAAACCAATGAAATAGACAGACAAGGGTCAGATGGGTATTACGTGAGATAACGCATGTGGCAGGACAGAGGCCAGTGTACTTGCAAGGCCTCTCTTGCCTCACCCTGGTCCCAACTCCAACATGTGACAATGCATTGGAAGTTGTAAGGTACTAATGAGATAGCCCATCCTTCCAAGAGCTCTTCCTGTTAGATCCCACCCATTCCAACCTAATTTCCAACCGCATCCTGGAACATACTGTTACTTCGATGGGACTACTGAGGCCATCTTTCTTCCACCAGCCCACTGCATCCCAGGTGCTTGCGCTCTGCCAGGTTTGTAAGTTCACACTTTATTCTATCCCATCCTCCTGAGGGCACACCCTACAAAGAAGAGAGGAAGCAAGAGAACCAGATTTGTCCCTTGTCAAAACAAATACGTGTTTCACTGGTGCCACAGCTTTTGTTCCCAAACCATCCAATCCAGAGCTGGGGGGCAGGTAGGGAGATTTGCTGGGAGGTGGGCAGTTTGCTCCTATTTTAAGCAGCTTGGAAGCTTTGCTTACTGGTGTCCTCTGCTGCCCTCTGTGGCCAAAACATCAGTGTCTCTAAAGACACCCCTCTAAATCCGGGGACCCAGCTCCCCATCCCCCACTCCCTCCCCCAGCATCACCTTTCAAAGTTTTTCTCCTTTAGTTCTCTACGGGCTCTAAAAAGTAAAATTGGATGTACCCTAGCCACAGCCTGCATCTGGTTTACACTCTCAGCTCCTTCCTGCAAAGGTTATTGAGCTGAGTCCTGGAAGAAATCTTAGGCCACCCAGCTCTGCTCTAAGCAAGAGCTTTTGAGAATTTATATACAGTTTTTGGTGAATCTCAGACACTGCCAAAATCCTAGACTTGGCAAGGCACAGTGGCTCATGCGTATAATCCCAGCACTTTGGGAAGCCGAGGTGGGTGGATCACATGAGGCCAGGAGTTCGAGACCAGGCTGGCCAACATGGCAAAACTCCATCTCTACTAAAAATACAAAAATTAGCCGGGTGTGGTGGTGCACATCTATAGTCCTGGCTACTTGGGAGGCTGAGGCACGAGAATAGCTTGAACCCGGGAGGTGGAGGTTGCAGCAAGCCAAGATTGTGCCACTATAATCCAGCCTGGGCAACAGAGTGAGACTGTCTAAAGAAAAAAAAAAAAAATCCCAGACTCAGTGCCAGCTGTTTGCCTTAGCTTGGGGAGCTTTCACTTACAGGGTGCAGTCTGGCCAAGAGGAAGGAGCTATATAATATGGTTGACGAAATTTCCAACCTTTAAGTTCAGGGGTACATGTGCAGGATGTGCAGGTTACACAGGTAAATGTGTGCCACGGTGGTCTGCTGCACAGATCATCCCATCACCTGGGTATTAAGCCCAGCATCCATTAGCTATTCTTCCTGATGCTCTCCCTCCTCCCACCCCTCACCCTCTGACAGGCCCCAGTGTGTGTTGTTCCCCCCAAGTGTCCACGTCTTCTTAGGTTGATGTGGTCTTGAGTGATCCCTCCTTGCTTTCCTCTTTCAAGACAAGATCTAAAAAGTTATGTTCTCTATGCGTTGGAGGTATTGCCTTAATCTGTCAAGCACAGTCCAGGATGAAGAGGCTGCTGTGGTGAACTACTGTAGGCACCTGGAAGCCACCAAGGTGCCCTTTTCCCACAGCCTAGTCCCAAGTAAGGGAAATAAGCTTATGGTTAAGGGAGAACTGTCTACCAATTTGAATTCATTAAAATACATAAATGTGTCCACTAGAAATGGCTGGCTGGAGAAGCCCAGTACGAAATCACCCCATTCCTGAAACCCACCAGCCCCATGAAATAGTTCACTAGAGAGCAATTTGCAATCTTTGAATTCGTTGACTATCAACCTGTATAGGTGCTCCGTGGCCCCGAGATCTGAGAAAATAACAAAATACGTCTACTTCCCGGCCGGTCACAGTGACTCACGCCTGTAATCCCAATACTTTGGGAGGCCAAGGCGAGCAGATCACTTGAGGTCAGGAGTTTGAGACTAGCCTGGCCAACATGGTAAAACTCCTGTTTCTACTAAAAATGCAAAAATTAGCTGGGGGTGGTGGTGGGCGCCTTTAATTTCAGCTACTCTGGAGGCTGAGCCACAAGAATCGCGGGAAGCGGAGGTTGCAGTTAGTCGAGATCCAGCCACTGCACTCCAGCCTGGGCGACAGAGACAGAGCGAGACTCAGTCTCAAAAAAAAAAAAAAAAAGTATTTCCCAATTCTTCGTCCGTTTTCCTCTGTCCCCACTTTGCCTTCTCCAGGTTCCTGAAAAGTATCTCCCCCAACCCTTTCTGTGTACACGGGGAAAATACGCGTTCATTTTTGTTGGGGCACTGAAACCTACCCTTCTCTTCAAATCGTTTACGTAGATTGTTCTAGTATAAAATGTGGCAAGAGGTTAAAGGGAGAGATACAGACCAGTTCTCTGGCCCTCGCTTTCCCTTCAAGTTACACCTGTGAAACTCATGGGTCCTTCCACAGGCTTCAAAAACTAAGGGCGTCCCCTGTCCTCTCTCCAGATGTCCCTTCCCCATCGCCAGTAGCGAGTGGGGGACAGCTCAGCGCGGGGGAGGGGAGCACTGGGCCCAGAGATTGAAGGCAGCGTCAAAAGCGCTGCTGGAAAATCCCTGAGCGCTAACCGTTGCCTGCATAAGCCCTTAAATCTACGAATTTCCAACACCTGTAGCCTTTGCGTTCCCCAGGACTTCAATCGACCCTGGCGATAGAGAGGGCAGGCCTGAGATGCAGTGACTTGAGGGCACATGGCCAACTCTGTCACTCCAAGATCACACTGGGGAACCAGACTGACTTCTCCAATTCTGAACTCGCCCCGGCCCGCGCAGGAGCGGCGGGGTGCCGAGAGCAGGGACAGAAGGTCGGGCGGCTCAAAGAGCCTCCTCTCCCGCATCCCTGTCAAAACCAAATCGCCTGGCACAAGCCCGTAAGCAACCACTGTACTAGGAGAGGGAAGGAAGGGCAGGCGCAGCCTAGATCAATTGATCCCTAGATCAATTTCCTTGCGCTGTTTCTCCCAGACAGTCAATTCAGCTGCGTCCCACCGAAAAGGGCGCATCGCCCACGCCCGAAACGCAGCCGCGAGGGGCCGAGAAATCATCCCCACCTGGCCCGAGGCCCACGTCACGGGGCCAGGGACGCGGGAGCGCAGCAGCGTGGAGGGGCTCCGGGCCGGCCGGGCGCTGCCCGCGGTCCTGCCCTCGTTCCAAGGGCACAGCGCCGGTAGGAGGACAACGACGCTGTGGCGGAACTGCCGCCCCCGGCAGCAATCCTGGAGCCCTGCTCCCGGCCGCCCCTCAGCCCCGTGCAGGCCGCGTCTCCCTGACGCGGAGTCCCACCCCACTACCCGCCGCCCAGACGACCTCATAAACAAGTCCTGGAAGTGCGGAGGCAGGAGGCGGGGCGCAGCGCGGGGGCAGGGGGCGGGCCGGGGTCAGGGCAGAGGCTGCGGCCGCGCCTCCCCATTGGCCAGGACGCAGTGAGCTGCCCGGAGCGCGGCGCGGGCGGGGCCTGCCGGCGCGTGCCCGCCCCCACCCCCGCGCCGGTGCCCGCACCCCGCCCTCCGCGCCCGCCCAGTGCCCGCCCCGAGCCGGCCGACGGAGTTTTTAAAGTGGGCTGGCGGCCGCGGGAGCCTTACACTCGCGAGCGGCCCGCCACACAGCTCCGGCGCCCGCCGCTCTCCCGCCCCAGCGCTACTGAGGCGGCCGTACAATCCTCGGCAGTGTCCTGAGACTGTATGGTCAGCTCAGCCCAGCCTCCGACTCCTTCCGACTCCCAGCATTCGAGCCACTTTTTTTTTTCCTTGAAAACTCAGAAAAGTGACTCTTTTTCCAGGGAAAAAGGAACTTGGGTTCCCTTCTCGCCGTCCTTTTTTCGGGTCTGACAGCCTCCACCCACTCCTTCCCCGACCCCGCCTCCGCTCGCAGGTTCCTCCCCGCCACCTTTCTCCACCCCCACCCCCACCCCCGCACCTAGCCCGCCGCGCGCCACCTTCCACCTGACTGCGCGGGGCGCTGGGGACCTGCGCGCACCTCGGACCTTCACCACCCGCCCGGGCCGCCGGGAGCGGACCAGGGCCACAGCTCCCCACCCGCCAGGAAGCCCAGGTGCTCGGCGTCTGAACGTCTCAAAGGGCCACAGCGACAATGACAGCTGACAAGGAGAAGAAAAGGTAAGCGGGCGTCCGGGCCGACCAGGGGGCCGGTCAGGGGCCGGTCCGAGGCCAGTGCCGGGCTGCGCTGGGCAGGCGCGACCGAGAGTGTTTGGGAGAAGAGTGCGGAGAGGTGTTTGGAACTCGAGGCTCGGTTTGGAGGGCTGTGAGGGGGAGAGCATGTGCCCGGTTTGGGGGCGCGGAGCAGCAGCTTTGCAGTGGAGACTTCTGTGGCTCGGAGGAGTCGGGGATCCGCGCGCGCAGCGAGGCCAGGAGGCCGAGGGAGATGGCCTGGAGGTCGGAGGTGCTTCCGCGGTGCCTTTGAAAATCTCCCAGCCACCCTGCACCAGATTACCGTGGCCACTGGCGCTTGGAAATGTTTGTGGGTGCATGTCCTCGACTTTCTCTGGTCTCTCATGTTGGGGCAGCATCCACGTCTCTCTTTTTCTCTGGATTCCCGGGGTCCTTCCAAATGCGCTCCTACGCCCGCGCCGTGGCCCAAATGGGCAAGGGGGGCGGGAGGCGGAGAGCGGCTCAGGGACAGAATCCCACCGAAGAGCCAGGACCCTTCAGAGCGCGCCGCTGCCCGGCTCCACACCCCACTGGAGGTTGGAGAACCCACTTCCCTCGTGCCGCACCTTAACTCTGGGGAGAGTAGGTAGTGAGTGACCTGGATTGCCCTGCGGGGGCAGGTGGTTCGGTGTGTAGGGAGCGGACAGCAACACTGGACGTCCCTGGCAGGTCCGGGTGTCTGTCTCCTAAGAGGACAGGGAAGGGCAGCCACGATCTGCCCGCCTGCTCTCGCGAACCTCTCGGCACTGGGTGAGAGGCAACTCCGGCCAACTCTTGCTGCCCTCTCGCCCTCTCCCGGCCGCTCCCAGTCCAGCCGGGCCTGGCGCTACCCGAGCGAGGGTTCGAGCCCTCTGCGCGGCGGGGCAGAAGCAGGTAGGGCCTCATCTTCTGCATATGTGTGCGGCTCGCCGCCTGTCCCCTTTCTCCTCCTGTCTCCACCCCTGCGGCCCCAGTGGCCTGGAGCTTCCAACCCCGCGCTCGGCCGCGGCTTGGCGAGGCTATGCTGCGGGAAGCTGGAATCCAACGCGCGGCCGGCTGAACCGCCTGAGCCGCAGGAAACCAGCGGCAGGGCGGTAGTGAAGAGGTGCGAGGATGAGGAGGGCCCACCTGCGAAGGAAGGGAGGTGACTGGCCGGGAGGGCTCACTGCCGAGGTTGATTTGCTCTTGTTCCAACTTCCACTACGGGACTGGAGCCAGAAACCTTGTATCCTCCGGTCGAAAGCGGCGGTTCCCACCTCGGGGCACCGATAAGGATTTGATAAACGGGAGCGAATCGCGCCTGTCCTGGCTTGGCGCCCGGGCCCTTCATTGCGGGATCGCTAGGGGAGGGGACTGGGTCCTGCTCCCCTTTCCTGGCCGCAGTTCCCCCTTTCGCGTCACCGTCGCGCCCTCACACCCAAGACAAGTGAGGGAGCCTTGAGACTGCAGCCGGCACATCCCCAGGGCCCTCGGAGCCGTCCTGGGGTTCCGTGTCTTTTGAAGGCAGCAGAACAAGGAAAAGACTCTAAGATTCCAGTGCGTTTTGTGAAAACCAGTTATAATGCTAATGACTGAACCATCGAAAAGCAAAATTATAGACAGCTCCTCTGCAGGCGCTCTCGGGTCCGGAGCCGGCGAGGGAACTTGTGTATTTTACAACTGCGAAGCCTATCGGGAATGTGCCAATCGCCAAGGTGGGGCCTGATAGTAATCTTGACAAATGTGTGAAGTGTCAGCTCCTCCTGCGCGCCTTAGCGCCGGGTTTTGTGCAGTTTTGTACCGTATATACCGAGAAACTTGGGAGCAGGGGAAAAATGATTTCGACACACCTGGCTACAGTACCTGCTTCGTTAGCGGGCTGTTGGAGAGAGAGAAGGAGCAGGAATGGGAGCGGGAAGAACGTTGACTCCCAATTATTGGCGAGGGCGGCCGCTTTAAGAACCACTGTCGGGACTGCCTGCGAAACGCCTTGGAAGCCGCTGTGTGAGCTGCGGATCCGGGCTGGTGGCCACGCCAGGGTGTCCGCCCTCTTCGACCTGCCTGGATTTTTGTGCTGCAGAATGGCAGGGCAAACAGCGTGTCCTTCACCATCTAGAGCCCCTTAAGGGGCTGTCCAATTCCTGTTGGACTAACCATTTTGAGACTCATTTACTTTTCGTGCCTGGGTCTGTTTGCTGGCTACAGCTTCTTTAGCGACTAAGATGTAATTAAAATATATGAACCAATGCATTGAAAGTTGGTGTTGTTATGTAAGTGGGTGCTGTAGCTTTCCTGAGTGCCTCACAAGGGCGATGTGACGGTGAGAGGGCTCTCGGCTGATGATTCTGCCCACTAGTTCTTACATTTTGTGTTTCTTTGGTTTAGCAGAGCAATTTCTTCCCCCAAATGCAATGTGGGCAGAACATTTGGAATATTCCTTCTAACAATGGCCCCTCAAAAAGTGGGCAGATGATTGTGTCCCAAAACGTTAACGCGTCGATAAATATGTTAATGTTTAATAATAAAAGAGTTTGCTTTCTAAACGGTAGTTGGCTGGCTGGCCTCGATAGTACCAGTTTTGGTGGTAGTGGGCATTTGCGATGACATCACAAATGTCAGAAACTGAAGCCTGGTGGGCGGGGGTACTGCACTTTCACCTTTTTGTGCATGCATCTATTAGGAATGCCCAAGTCCTTTCACTGGGAAAAAATGTGGAAATTCTGGGGTGCATGGCGTTTGGGGAGTGGTTCAGGCAAATGTAAATGAGATCCTTGGATAATCAGGGATCAAAGTCCCGTCCCAAAGCCAGACCTAGGTCCAGACACCTCCCCGGAGTGCCTCTACAGTAGTGCTCAGTACAGGTCTAGCATAGAAGGGGAATTGGAGACACCTGGATCAGAAGTTTTCAAGCTCTCTCCCCTCTTTCTGACAGCTGGACTTAGTTGTTCCTCTCCTAAAATCAAATCAAACTCCATCATTATTCCAACTCTGAAGGGAAAAAATATTGTTGGACAATTTCTCTCAATTTAAACATATATTTTAAATAAATATTCCCTCAACACTTGATATGTTTCCATTGTATTATGAGTAGTGCAGGATGATACAGAATTGATGTAACACATTGTTGGCTTGAGTATTTAAGTTTTAATTCATACAGCTTTCATGAAGTTCAAAAGAATGCCATCATTTCAAGTTTTTTCAGTGGTGCTTATAGGGAGCCTAGAAATATTTTATAAGAGACCATGGAAACCATCTAGTCAGACTTTTCTCTTTCTGAATAAGGAGACTGATGCCCAGAGAGGTTAAAAGACTTCTCCAGTCATAAGGAAAATTAGTGCTGATAAGAGTCAGGGCTGGTAGTGGTGGCTCACGCCTGTAATCCCAGTACTTTGGGAGGCCGAGGTGGCGGATCACCTGAGGTCAGGAGTTCAAGGCCAGCCTGGTCAACATGGTGAAACCCCATCTCTATTAAAAACACACAAAAAATTAGCTGGGTGTGGTGGTGGGTGCCTGTAATCCCAGCTACTCTAGAGGCTGAGGCAGGAGAATTGCTTGAACCCGGGAGGCGGAGGCTGCAGTGAGCTGAGATACCACTGCACTCCAGCCTGGGCAACAGAGTGAAATTCTGTCTGAAAGAAAAAAAAAAGTCGGAATCCTGGTTTATTACTTTCAATTAAGTATGTATGTTCCTATTGTTCACAGGAGAGTACCCCAGCCCAGAAATATCTCTAGATAGTGAGGATGATTTCCAAAGGAGTGCTCTCCCCATCACAACTCTCAAACCGCTGAACCTTATAGAAAGGAGATTTGCTTTTCTAGGTAATTAATCAACACCTTTAGGCTGCAGTAGAAGTGATTCTGTTTGCTTCTTGCGGAAAAAAAAAAAAAGAAGCAGAGTTGGAATTGATGCTGTTCCCAGTGTCTGTAAACTTTGGAAAGTATGAATTCACTGTTTTAGTTAGAAAAAATCTACTTGTATAGGTAGACCTCATTAAACAAAACCAATGCAAGGACCACTCCCAGTGGAGCACATTGCTGTGGGAGGTAGAGAACATTCAAGCAGCTGCTAGATTGATTTTCATACTGGGTGAGTTGGCATTTTCACTAGAAGTGAAAACCATGAGACTAAGTTTAATTTACTTAGAATGTCCCTCTTCCTTTCTCTGTCTGCGTGTGTGTGTGTGTGCGCGCGCGCGGGAGGGGGTGATTCTCAACTTTCTAGGAATGTATTAAGTACAGTGTTTAGAAATGGAAGGAACCAATGAGATAATTCTCAGTGCTCCAGGATTTTAGGCTCACACATTTGAAAATACTTGCTGTCATTAATTGTCTTGAGATTTAGGCTTTTCTACTTTTCAGGAAATCTATCTAGTAGTTTTTTGGGGGTTTTGTTTTGTTTTCCCTGGTTCTGCCCTATGCCAACCTGCTAGTTTCCCTTTTCATTTTAGCCTGATGAATCTTCCCGTTTGCTTTCAGTACTGACCATCGCTGGTAGTTCATAACAGGTCTTTTACCAATATTGTCAAGTTAGCAATATTGGCTCCTGGGGCCCTAGTACTCTATATTTCCACCGCCCTCCCCACCAATACCATGCTGCCTGTTCACATGATGTACACCAGCTCTGATACTCTCCCTAAGATATAATCCATAAGACAACAAACTTGTATTGAACACCTACTCCTAATCTGGCTAAAATGCTGAAGAGAATACTAAAAAATAGGGGATATGGTCCTGGTTATCAAGTTGCTTAGTCTGATTAGAAAAAAAAAAAAGGAGATACAAGGAAGCTTAGGTGAAAATATAAGGGGTTGGGCACCGTGGCTCATGCCTGTAATCCCAGCACTTTGAGAGGCCGAGGCAGGCGGATCACGAGGTCAGGAGTTTGAGACCAGCCTGGCCAATATGGTGAAACCCCATCTCTACTAAAAATATAAAAAATTAGCCAGGCGTGGTGGCACGTGCCTGTAGTCCCAGCTACTCGAGAGGCTGAGGCAGGAGAATTGCCTGAACCCAGGAGGCAGAGGTTGCCATGAGCCAAGATCACACCACTGCACTCCAGCGTGGGTGACAGAGCAAGACAACAAAAGAAAGAGAGAGAGAGAGAGAGAGAGAAAGAATATAAAGAGCTGACAGCCTACATGCTTCTCTGTAGAAATCTATTATTTTGAAGCAAAAGATAAGCTCTGAGTAGCATTTCAGGTAATAACCACCCCCCCCGCCCCCCCCCACACACATAAGCACACACAATTATTTAAGAGTATTATATGTATTTAGAGGTGGAGAAATTTGTTCCTAGTGTCCCTGGAACCACACAGGGTAGGTGCTGACCACCAGCTTAAAGACTGGCTCAGAAGGAAGGTCAAATGGGAGAAGGCAGTGTTTGGGGGATAATGAGAAGAAAGAAAACACACAGGGCTCCCTGTGATGTATTCCTTTTCGTGTACTTCGACCCCATACACAGAAAGGCCCCTGAAATGGAAGGTTTCCTGTTCTTTACACACTTGCTTTGGGTGGGGACATGGAGAGGGAGCTGGCGGGGGTCCACAGATGACATGGGTAGTAATTTCTGTTCCCCCGAGAATATCAGTGGAGACAGCTATGACTCCAGGAAGGCCAAGAAGGCAGAGGGAGCTTCTTAACCAGGCTTTGTGAATGGGTTTCAGAGGCTGGCGTGTAAATCTCTGAAACTGTGTGCAAGGCATTGTGCATAGAAGCAACTTGTTCTGAAGGAAGTCTGTTCAGCTCTCAGTAGCCTTTCGAAGGTTCTAGGCTAGGGAAAAGGCAAGCCCTTGCTCTCGGATGCCTGATTTGGTGACTGCCTTATGTTTCAGAATCTTTCTATTCAGATCCCAGGCAGTTCTTGTGTTTCACTGCCATTGCCGCTCCCTGTGGTGGAGAACGGGGAGGAGGATGGTGTATCTAGTAAAGGTTCTGAGGTGCCGCTTAATCTTCCCTGTCCCTGGCTGGCGTATCTGTCCACCTACATGTCTGCCCTCAATCTTGGAAGGACGGGAAGCTGAGTGCCCTGCACAGGGTAAATACTAGTATGATTCATTTTGTTAATGCTTCTGAAAAATGACTGTGAAAACAAATTTATTCTCAAATATTCCATCATCCTCAAACAGTTATTTGGAGGACCTTCATGTACTAGGAATGTATGTGTTCTTAATAGAAATTATGTTTTGCAGCTTGGCGCGGTGGCTCACACCTGTAATCCCGGCACTTTGGGAGGCCAGGGCGGGCGGATCACGAGGTCAGGAGATCGAGACCATCCTGGCTAACACGGTGAAACCCTGTCTCTACTAAAAATACAAAAAATTAGCTGGGCGTGGTGGTGGGCACCTGTAGTCCCAGCTACTTGGGAGGCTGAGGCAGGAGAATGGCATGAACCCGGGAGGCGGAGGTTGCAGTGAGCTGAGATCGCACCACTGCACTCCAGCCTGGGTGACGCGAAGCTCTGTCTTAAAAAGAAAAAAAGAAAGAAATTGTATTTTGCATGAGGACAAAACAAAAAACTGACAGTCTTATTTGTGTCAGTGCCGTCCTCAGAACTTTATGTGGATTAATAATCCTGTGAGATAAGCCCTGTTATTATCCCCACTTCATTGATGGGAAAGCTGAAGTCTAGAAAGGTTAACTGCCCAAGGTCATATAGGTAGCATGGGCAGAGCTGCATTCAATCTGAGTAAAGGAGGTCCCCAGAGTCTATACTCTCAATGGGTGTTCCATATATCCTTTCCTTACTGAAGATATCTATAAAGTATGTAATACCGCTTCTGACTCACAATAAGTGCTCTATAAATGATAACTGCCTTTGTTGTTTTCCTTATAATTATTATAATTACTTCTCTTTTTGTGATTTATCACTTGCGTCAAACCTCACAAGCAGATAGGGATGGAAGATCTGAAAGGCCAATATGGAACTCGTGGAATTTCTTATTTTTCATGGGTTTTCCTAGACCCTGACAGGAGGTGGTTCTCTCCTGCCCCAAGAAGTTCAAAGCTTTCCACCTCCCACCCTTCGCTGGTGGCAAGACTTCAATAATTACTTCAGCCTTCGGACTCCATTGTGCAGGAGAACCTGTTAGAAGCTCTTCCTCTGTGGCTTCTGAAGAACCATCAAGATGCACAGGACTTCCTGTGGCTCTTTTGATCCTTTTGAAATTGCAAGCACAGGAAGGAAAGAATGGATAGGGGGATAAAAAATAGCTGTGATTGTTGTGATAATAGCATGTTGCATTTCTATAGCGCCCTTTCGCTGATGAGTCCTGAGCCTTCACAGCCATCACACTGTTGGCCTCTGCACTGTGAACCTAGAGGGTACCTTGAGTTTTTCCAGTGCTGTCAAACAGAATTGCATTGACACATACCTTAACCAAGAGAGAAGCGAGCCGTGTTGGCACCTGTGCGTCACAGTCCATGTGGTGGTCATCCATGGGGTGCCCCTAACAGCATCTGTAATTTTCAAGTACATGTTGGGTGTAATTTGGTGACCGTTGTCTGTTCCCACTGTTGGAAGCCACAGAACTGATCTGATGAAAGCATATAGTGAAGAAGAGTGGCGAGACCCTTTGTGAGATCCCTGGAGCTGAAGAGTCAGGTGTGGAATGGACAAGAATGTTATCCTCTTCTAAGTGACCTTGCTTTTTCTAATTTCTTAAGAAATACCTGTTTGCTTGACTGCCTTAGGCTGTTTGCAGGGGCCACTTGTACGTCAGCAAAACTCTTACTAGATGACATCACTGCCAGAAGTTCCACGTTTCCAGGAGGTACATTTCCCACTGCCCCCACCCCCCCGAACTTGGAAAGATTCCTCAGTTTTAAAGTTGTAAGTAATTTCCATGCCAGACAATGATCCTGTGAACAGACCCTTTTCTCATGTGGAAAAATATTTCAGAAAGGGTGTCTTGTCAATGAGAAAAATGATCCCATTAAAACACGTTTATTTGCCATGTACTCATCTGACATTTTCTGAATTCTACAAAGCCATGGACTTGGATTGTTAGAAGTGTCTTATACACCCCTAGTGACTTCTTGAACTGTCCCCCCCATCCCCAGCCATGGAACTCTCCAATTAAAAAAAACTAAGAGAGAAGTGGTAACAATCATAACAAATTAGTGATTTTATGTGGTTAGGCTGTGTCATCAAACACATGGTCAGGAAAGTGGGTCCAGTATGTTGTACTCTTGACTGTGGTGCTGAAGGTAACCCCCATTGCCCTGTAGGCTGCCCCCAGAAGCAGGGGGTACAGCCGATAGTATTCTTACAAGTTAATCAATTCTGTAACAGCTTTAGTTGAGTTTTTTGGTCTCATTTTTAGTCCGAGGTGCCCTGATGTTGGCCTGTGACTATGGGGAGTCAGTGGCTTGTTATGAATAAGAGGACACATGAGCTGAATCTGAGAAAGTTCAGAAGCATTTTATACGTTGTTTAAAATACATCTGTTAAAGTATATGATTATTTTTTGGTAATCACTTAAATCATTGTGCTGTGTGTCTACCCAGGCAGTATTTATCTGTCTCTCCATGTTGTATTAGTATAGTATTAAAAAAAAATACACATATTTTACTCTCGATAAAAACTTTGCATACTGTCACTACTTTGTATAAGATTTTTCCTGACTGCCTCTGGGTAGGGGGCAGGGAGCAAGAAGACCATCATTCTTTCCTTCCTTTATATTTGGGAAATGGAGGTGCTGAGAGAAACAAGCCACACTGTCTGAAGTAAAACCTACAAGTGGACCTGGGTGTCCATGGTGAGGGAAGGCCCATATGTACCACCTTGGGCTCCAGTTACAAGGTAATGAGCCATGAGCACAAAAGGGTGACTCAAAATTCAATGCCAACCATTCTCATTACTAATGAGTAATTACAGCAAATATTTACAGGCCTCCTTCCTACCTTTACGACTTCCTGTTACTGAAGCACTTTGGAGTATTGAGAAAGATTGTCCTGGAAAAATACGTCACACACAGTTGCAGGAAAGAGTGCCTTTAAGCACACAGAAAAAATCGGTTACTTGGCTTTGTTTATGAATTCCACATAGAAACAACAGAAAATTGTGCCTTTTGAGGGACGGCTTGAGAATCCTTTCTTCTGCATTTCAAGATAAGATTTAAAAAATCACATATATCAAATATATGGGGAAATGAGACACAATGTTTTAGAGCGTGTCTAGAAATAATAGGACCGTGCAAGTTAGTATAGCAAAATTTGGGATCAAAGCACGGGTCATTTGATAAACTCTCTTTTATGAACGTTACCTCTACAATATTTTTCTAAATGAAAACAATCACGCTTAATAGAATTAATGAGGATGGGAGCTAGAAGCATATAATTCACTTTACACAGATTGGAGTCAATCCTCATAATGCCCCTTTCCTGTATATTTAGATAAAAAAGCACTCCAGTAAGATTGCTTTCGCAGTAAGTTTCTGCAAACCACTGTACCCTTGTATTTCTCTCCTGTGTTTCCAAGAGTTCTCAGATGCTATTTTCGAATGGCAGCGTTCACTCCAGTGCTGGCTGAGGTCGACGAAGCTAATTTTGGTGCCTTGGTGCCCAGGGTGAAGGGAGAGAGAAGTCCTCTGCAGAGCTAAAAGGACTCTCTGGGGCCTGGGTTTGGAGCAGTGTGGTGGTGTTGGACACACCACATTTCACCTTTAGAACCTTTATTTGTGTGCTTGCACAACAAATGTTTACCCAGATATTAAGATAAGGAAAGTATGAAGGTCACATTTCACTGGTGACAAGAGAGCTTCTATAAATGTAACCATATTGTGCGGCAGGAGTCTGTCTTTTATTCTGTACCTGGGACTTAGGGGGAGTTATTGGTGGGTGGGGCATGGGAGTTGAAGCTCTTCTTGGTTTTTTGGCTTTCCTGCCATCACTCTGTTTGTCTTGCCTCAGCTGACGTGTCCCTCCCATTTGGTGAGGGCCTTTGTCATGGCCAAGACGTCTAAGGAAACCCTAGTCTGTGTGGCTGGGCACTGTGTGGTCCCCTGACTCTCTAGAGTCTTCCGGAGTTCCATGGAAATTAGTGCCCCTGTGCATTTCCCTGCTAACTGACTGGAAGGCACCCTGGCTGCTGAGATCGCTCTCCTAGTCCCCCGGAAGAGGTCCGCGTGGTGCTGATCCTGCAGCTGTTTTGGGCCTCCTCAGCAGGATTGTCCTGTCCTCGGAGCACAGAGAATCCTGAGTGGGACAGGGGTTTCTTTTGTGCATTTGGGTGCTTCTCTTAGGGATCTCCAAAGACTAGCTAGACACTCAGGGCCTCAGTGAAAACATGGGTCCTTGGTCTAGTTTTCTTCCCAAGGGCAGCCACCATGGCAGTGGGAGTTCACCTTGCTGACTACAAGGGACCCCACCCCACCTCTATCACCCATTCGCCATCATTCACTGTGCCTCCTCAGTTCCTAATACACAAGCCTCCTCCCACAGCCTCAAAGGCAGTGCTTCCGTACCCATTCCCACTTCTGTTCCCTCACACTAGCTCCTCCATTTGGATGCTTTCCCCCTCTCTTCCTATTCCAATAGCTCCGACTTTTCTATTGTGAGCCCAGGCTTCCCGAAATCTTGCACAAAATCACTAAGGGAACGTAGAAATTTCCACAGTGGCACTCCCACTCCCTGCATTACTAGCTTCTGGTTGTTTGCCAAAGAGCCCGCTTATATTTCCTTGTTATCTAATGACACTTTATTTGTTTTTGCCTTTCTAACAATATAGCATGTTCCTGAAGGCCAAGGATGTCTGATTTTCTGATGTGCCCTAATACCTTACTTTTTTTTTTGGGGGGGGCTCTGAAATCGTGCCTAGTTTTTTTTTTTTTTTTTAAATAATAGAATTGCTTTGTTCATGCCCCTTGGGTTACTTGGAAAGCTTGCCTCTTGTGCTCTGCTTTCTTCATTTATGTAGATTTGACCCCTTTACTTATTTCCCTTTAAAAAGAAAGAAAAAGGAAAAGAAAAAATTGGGGGGACCACAGTCAGGTCTTATTGATACATAACTTTATATCAGATGCAAACATCAGGCTAGTATTATATTAGTTCTTCACTTCAAGAATGCCTTATACACTAAGGTGAGTACAGCCAAACAAAATACTCCAGCTTAATCTCAAAGTTAAAAGCAAGATGGGGAAGTTGTGCGAGAGGGCACTAGCTCTCAGTTCAGAGATCATCTTCCCTGGGAAGCCTTCCCTGATTAACTGCACATTGGTTACCCCTGTGTTTGTATATGGTCTTCAGTCTGTGTTTTGTTATTTGTATGACGCTTTTACAACTTGCTTTTGAAGGCTGGGGGTGGCATATGTCCCTGATCACCACTTAAGTGGTAAGCCCTTCAAGAGCAAGGACCCAGTCATTTTTTCCTGTTATTTTTTTCCCCACAGAAGTCAGAATAGAGGTCTCTTTAGGTGCTCAGTAATTATTTGTAGACTGAGTAATTCTGTCTGTGTCAGGAACTTTGGGAGTTTGGTGTAGAGAACTGGAAGCACAGGTAGACACTTTGCTCACATCAACCTAACTTATCCTCATTGGTTATCCACCATGCGTATAGGAGGGTTTGTGGGGATCATCACTGTGTGTAGACATTTATAGGTTTCTCCCAAATTCAGATGCTCTGCTGTACAGGGTGAGGTTACAAAGAGGCGTTAGATGGACCCTGAACTCAGGATGTCCTAAAATGATTTGTTTAAGTAATATAAGATGGTTTATGTTAATGGATGTCCAAGCTCTGGCTTTACAATGTTGCCATCTTGTTAGGAAGTCAAAACCAACTCAGATAAAACATTGAGCAAACAATGGAAGATTGATAGTAATAAAGTGAGAGTAAGGGTAAATAGATCTTGTGTACTGGGAATAGTTAGGGAAGTGATTAGTGGAGATTACAGAGAGGTTTCCTGGAGGAGCATGAAGATCTAGGTCTGTCTTGAAGATAAGGTAGAATATGGATAGGCACATGAGTATCGGGCATTCCATTTGAGGTGAATTGCATAAGTAAAACGAGGAGGCAGGAATAAACAGAGTGTGCAGGCCAGGACTGGTGAGCCAGTTCCTTCCAAAGCTGGATCTGGAGCTCTGTTAGCAGAAACGAGTTGAGGACCAGGCCTGGGCTGGCATTGGGTAGTTCAGGGGCAGGCCTTCCTGAGTCATGTTGTGATGGAATCTTTGGGTTGCCTTGGGGCCATGGGAGCAGCGCATGCCTCTTCTGGCACATGAGAAGCTGCTCAGGACATCTCCATTAGCCCTCCAACCAGAAGCCTGGCTCTAGTGTGAGTACCAAGTGGGTGGCTGTAGGAGGCCATGATTTGTCTTCTATAATATTGACCTCAAAGCCTCCCCTGCTAGCCCTTAGTAAATCAGTCATGTGTGAATGTGCCCAAATCAGTCCGATATATGTTTCTTTTTGGCCTGTACCACTTCTCAGGGTAATAAATGCCATGTCTGAGTCTCCTAGTCTATGGAGTGGGAGCTGGAAGAGGACTGCTTGCTGTATCCTAAAATAGCAGTGACCCTCATCCCCATGTTCTCTTTCTGACGGTAAAACCTTTGTCCCTCTCATTATTTGATGAGGCTCTCATTCTTTTCTCATTCTGGATTCTAGGTTTTTGAGTCTAACCATTATGGAAAGATAGAACAGTCCCTTCAACATCCCACTATTTGTAGGGCATGAAACAGCCAAATCCAAGTCAGACCATCCCTTTTATGAGTTTCTACCAATAACTGTTAATTGCACACCCTGTACAGAGCGCTGTGACCAAGTTGTTCCTTGACCTTCTCCTTTCCTAGTGTTGGTCACAACATTCCCTAAAGCCCTAACTCAAGTTCTTGGGATGATACCGCCAGAAGAGGGAAAAAAGGAGCCGTCTTCCTGAAGTCACCTGGGTAGAGCAGCTGGGGGTTTTTCCCTCCTTGAGCAGGTATAACCTTTTCCCTGGAGGAATTTAGAAGCACTTAAAGTCACAGCTGAACACTGTGGGCCAGGCCTTGGCCAGAGATCCCAAATCACTGGAGAAGATTCCATTCCAGGGACCAGTAGAGGCCAGCCGGTCTCATCCAAGTCACTTTAGCTCACTCTGTCCACTGGTACTTTGAGGGAGGCCATATAACTCCTGAGTACTTTTGGCTTGGAATTTAACCTCACAATGACAACTGCATGTTTGGTCTTTTTTTTTTTTTTTTTGGCGGGGGGCGGGTAGGGAGTCTTACTCTGTTGCCCAGGCTGGAGTGCAGTGGCGTGATCTTGGCTCACTGCAAGCTCCACTGCCTGGGTTCACGCCATTCTCCTGCCTCAGCCTCCCCAGAAGCTGGGACTACAGGTGCCTGCCACCATGCCTGGCTAATTTTTTGTATTTTTAGTAGAGACAGGATTTCACTGTTTTAACCAGAATGGTCTCGATCTCCTGACCTCGTGATCTGCCGGCCTTGGCCTCCCAAAGTGCTGGGATTACAGGCGTGAGCCACCGCGCCTGGCATGTTTGGCCTCTTATTCCTTTTCTGTCCCTCTAGTAATAAATGCCTGTAGAACTGGGAAACTGCTGCCTGGTCCAGGCAGGATTGGTTGGTTCAATCACCTACTCTACAGTCATCCTCTGCTCATTGCCTACTCTGTGCAGGCTGCTGAGCCTCAGGTCTGAGAGCAGGGAAGGGCCCTCTGCAGTTAGGTGGAAAGGAGCCTGGACTGTCAGAACCAGGACCTGCAGTCCTTTCCTGCACTGGAGCACAGTGCAGCCCAAACTAAGGGAACTAGTCTCAAGAATCTCCTAAGAACTCCCCTAGGCCAGAAAGTGTTGTTTACCCAAATCTTGCCATGGCTAGAAATTTGAGTCTAGCCCGGCGCGATGGCTCACGCCTGTAATTCCAGCACTTTGGGAGGCCGAGGCGGGCAGATCCCAAGGTCAGGAGTTCGAGACCATCCTGGCTAACATGGTGAAACTCCGTCTCTACTAAAAATACAAAAAAAAAAAACTAGCCGGGCGTGGTGGTGGGCGCCTGTAGTCCCAGCCACTTGGGAGGCTGAGACAGGAGAATGGCGTGAACCCGGGAGCGGAGGTTGCAGTGAGCCGAGATCGTACCACTGCACTCCAGCTTGGGGGACAGAGCGAGACTCCGTCTCAAAAAAAAAAAAAAAAAAAGAAAAAGAAATTTAAGTCTAGCATCTACCTTCTCACAGCTCCAGGTGGACCTCCAGAAGGAAAAGGAAGATGTCCTACCAAGCTAACCTGTGACTAGATCTCTGTTAGAGTGTGAAACCTATGAACATATCCATGTCTATTCCGTTGTGTTCATTTCCTTTTCTCTTCCTTTTTAAAGTAAAACATCCTTTTGAAAAGTTGCAGTGTTGCCTTTGCTGAACTCCTAGGAAGTACTTTTCCCCACCTTGGCTAGTGAGATGTTGAGACACGGGCACACCTGAGGGTGGTGTGGTCACTGTGGCCGTCAGCCAGCCCAAGGCCTTGGGAAAGCCTGGTGAGCAGAAAACCCAGGCAGAAAGGAGTGTGGGTGACTGTGAGCATTGATTCCTTTGTTCCTGAGCCATCTCTTTTGAGCACATTTGAAACCATTTTCCATACCCAAATCAACATAAGCCTGGTGATTCCAGGCCACCTGTATCTCCTTGTATGGCTCCAAATATTACCAGGGCAATGACGACAACTTAATTCTTCTTGAGTTAGATCTTCAGGGACAAGGCAGAGTACATGTTTATTTTGGAGAGAGACAAACTTTCACCCACTTGAATTTCTTTGCCTCCAAAATTAGCGTTGGGATGACCACAGGGTTCTGTGTTTCTTGGCTTTTATCTTGCCAAATGGATTGTAAATGCTCCCGAGTCACCTTCTCTCTTTTTGTGTCCCTGGCAAAGCCTACCTCCACATGGGGTTCAGAGGAGCTCTCAAGTCTCTAGGAGTTCGAAAGACTTTTCTAGATCTTTCTATGATGTGTGTGACCTAGGACAGGTAATTTAACCTTTCTTTAACCCCTTTCTAAATGGGGTTAGACATATTTGCTGCTTTCTCAGAGTACTATTATGAGTTTGAAATGAGCTAGAGTTTCATAAAACCATGCATTTTTAAAGTCTATTACATTTTAAAAATCACTTTTGCAACTATTATCGCAATAGAACTTTGAAAAGTATAAAGGGCAGACCTTCAAGGCATCATTATTAACAAGCACAGCAATATAATCATTAGGTACATTATTGCCTGTTGATGTGATTTGGCTGCAGTTGGAAGGGAGCCTTAGGAAAAGCTAGGAGACTCTTGCTCTTACCTGGCTGGGATTTTCAGAATTATTAGTTTTTGCTAACAATGATTTTTGGCTATAAGTTCTATTTTTGCCCATACCCTGAGATGTGAGGAAATCTGATTATACCAAGAGACTAAGGACACTTCCAGGATTCTGGATAAAGGGTCTGACCAGTTATGCTCCTTTCCACATCTGACCCGTTTTTCCCTCCCCTGTGGAGATGGAGATTGTTTGTGCCAGATGTGAGTCTGTCGAGAATGGGAATATCCCTTCAACTCAGCACACCCAAATCAACCTAAAGAGCTACATCTGTACCATGTCTGCTCAGGTCCTACTTGTTGCTTTGCATCTTATGAGCAAGACCTAATTGTGGGCTCCCAAAGAAAGCAGATGACTTGCCTATGGTCTTTAAGAGGTCAGACAGCTACTAGCCGATAGAGAAATAGAGTGAATGCTGACACCTAAAAGACACCTTGACCTTCTAGTGTTTCTAACAGTGGAAAAAAGGCTTTGAGTGCAAACGTCTGGCTGTGCTACATACTGACCATGAGATGTGACAGGCCACTCAGCTCTGGCCTCTGATCCTTCATCTGTAACATCTCTGATGCCCCTAATGCCTAAGCTTGCTCATCCCTTAGCCCCACCCATGAGGCTGGCCAGCTGACTTCGGCCTTCAGGTCTCAGCTTAAATATCACCTCCCTAGGGAAGCATTTTCTCAACTCTTTTAGTTAACCTCCCTCCTGTTTTGTTTTGTTTTGTTTTAACAGCATTTCCCACATGTTATTTATTTATTTATTTATTTAGAGACAGTGTCTCACTCTGTCACCAGGCTGGAGTGCAATGGCAGAATCTCAGCTCACTGCAACTTCCACCTCCCAGGTTCAAGCGATTCTCCCACCTCAGCTTCCTGAGTAGCTGAGATTACAGGCGTACACCACCATGCCATATTTGTATTTTTAGTAGAGACGGGGTTTCACCATGTTGGCCAGGCTGGTCTTGAATTCTGACCTCAGGTGATCTGCCCACCTCGGCCTCCCAAAGTGCTGGGATTACAGGCGTGAGCCATAGTGACCAGCCCCACATGTCGTAATTGATTTGCTTATTATCTATCACCTTTGCTGCCCCCTAGTTCGTAAGCTTCATGAAGGCAGGGACCGCGCATTACATGCTTACTGCCATATCCTCTGGGTTTGGGGCGGTGCCTGCACACAGGAGGTGCTTCTTAAATGTTTGTTCAGTGAAATAATCTGGGGTTGTTGGGTCTTTGTCTTCAACATTATTATTTCTTTTTTTTTTTTTTTTTTTAGACGGAGTCTTGCTCTGTCACCCAGGCTGGAGTGCAGTGGCACAATCTCGGCTCACTGCAAGCTCCGCCTCCCGGGTTCACGCCATTCTCCTGCCTCAGCCTCCCAAGTAGCTGGGACTACAGGTGCCCGCCACCACGTCCGGCTAATTTTTTTTTGTATTTTTTAGTAGAGACGGGGTTTCATCGTGTTAGCCAAGATGGTCTCGATCTCCTGACCTCGTGATCCGCCTGTCTCGGCCTCCCAAAGTGCTGGGATTACAGGCTTGAGCCACCGCGCCCAGCCTATTATTTCTTATATTTGTTCAGTGCTCATTTTTTTTCCAAAGCTCTTTATATAGATTGAAGCTTTTGTCATTTTTTTGTCAAATAGATGAAACAACTGAGGCACAAAAATGTGATCACCAGAGAGTGGCAGTGCCTACCTGAACAGCTCCCAGACCCAGACTCTTTCCACAGACCCCTGCTGTCTCTCTTGGCACCTTCTTTTTCTGTCGTGGTGATGTTATTGTTTGTCTTATTTGGCAGTGTTTACACCAGAGGAGTAGAGGCCATTGTGTGTTGGTGGCGTCTGGAAATACACAACATAGTCCCAGGAGAATGCCACTGTCAGTTCCTACCACAATTAGCAATTATCAGGCCAGGGGCAGTGATTGGGTGGGTGTCACTCTCTACATGGCTGGCTCTGCATGTTGAAAAGCCACTGCCTGCCCCTCCACAGATGCCAAAGGGATTGGGGGTCCTAGGACTACAGCCCCATTTCTACCCAGCCCTGACTATCCGTCCACTCAGATCTAGGTCCTTTCTGTTCGGGAAAACATCCTATTTGCATATCTATTCCTGTGGCCTGCTAGTCAGCAAAGGCAAGTGCTAACCAGCTGGATGATATCTCTGGGCCTCAGTTTCCCCATCTTCCAAATGGACTAGTACATGGGAACCAGTCAAAATTGGCTCAGAGATCCCCAGTAGGGTTCCAGCTCCATGGTGAAGTAAATTTCAAGTGGAGCCTGGTCCTGACTCCTGTTTTCACATGCTCCCTTAGAGGGAAGGAGGGGGGATGATTAAAGATAATTGGTGGGAGGTTGTAGGAAGGAACTCCCCGTTCTTCAAGAGGAGGTTCTGTTGTAGAGGGGGAGAGACTTGGAAGTCACTGTTGGGCGTGGCCCAGCCCACTGCCATGACAGCAGCAGGACCACCACCCTCAAGAAGGAGGTGGGCTAGGGTATGAGAAGCTGGGCTGCCCAGTGGTTTCTACAAAAAGGGAGAGTTGTGCTTGCAGGAGGGGTAGTGTCTCCATCTCCCGATGCCAGGGAGAAGGAGGCAGGCTGCTGGGGTGATGGTGAGCACCCTCAACTAGGTCACACTGCACTCCCTCTGTGCCTCAGTTTCCACTTCTGTTAGATGGTTGATATGATCTCTGCCCTGCCAGTTGGATTGGGGCTTCCAAAATATCAACTACTGCAAAAGAAGAGGTTGTGGCCGCTGTGACTCATGTACACGTACATGAACGTATCTGAAGTTTTCAGCGCTGATACTGATGTGAGCCACCCCCTGCAGGCAAGCCGGAGGAACTGTGTCCCTCATTCTGAGACAGTGAGAGAGGACTGAACTGGAAAGCTGGTGGCCGTGAGAGGAGCAGGTTTGGAAATCACTGAATGAAGTCATGTTGTACAGAGGGGGCGGGGGTGCATACTGTGGGACGGAGGTGAGTCACAGTGCGTAAGTGTCGGGGAGTCACCTTGAACTTGGGCCAGAAGAGTAGAAATATTGAGACTTGGGTTTATCTGCCTCACATCAGGTACATCAAGTTCTGGATGGCTGCCCACTGGCCAGAGACATGAGGTGGACGGCTCCCTTTTGCTGCCCTGGGAAGGCTTTCTGCTGGCTTTGGCCCCACTGAGCAAAGTCTGCTTGTTCACTGGAGTTCACACAGACTCCTTGCCAGGCCTGCCCAGAATCCTGTCTCCTCTGACTTCCTGTGCTCTTGCATAATATTTCCTTGCTCCTTGAATGGCTGGCCCCAGTGCAGGAGCAGCTCACTCACACTGCTGGACCGAGGGCAGGATGTAGAGGGAGGACAGGGATCTGCAGACGTCACCCAGGGGTGCTCTGGGCTCTGAGGGTAGAGGGCAAGAGGGGCAGAGCCCCCTCAAATTCTTTGGAAGATTATAGCACAAGGGGAGTTAGGGAGGCTCTGGGACCATGTGCACACACATCCATCTCCATGAATTGTCTCTCCTGTAAAATTATTTTTAAAGTTGCTATGTTGTTTTCTTCTGATTATAAAAAATACACATGTTGCCCATAAAAAGTCATAGTAAAAGAAGGCATGGAGATAAAAATAAAAATCACCAAAATTCCACCACCCAGAGATAACCACTGTTAACTCTTTGGTGAACATACTTTTCTCTGTATCATGAATATTGATATATAATTATAGAATACAGGCATACTTCTAAGATATTGTAGGTTTGTTCCAGGCCACTACAGTAAAGTGAATATCACAATAAAATGAGTCACATGATTTTTTTTGTTTCCTCGTGCGTATGAAAGTTATGTTCATATTTTAGCATTATGTCTAAAAAAATGTATGTACCTTTTTTTTTTTTGAGACAGTTTCACTCTGTTGCACAGGCTGGAGTACAGTGGGGCAGTCCTGGCTCACTGCAACTTCTACCTCCTGGGTTCAAGCGATTCTGGTGCCTCAGCACCCCCGAGTAGCTGGGATTACAGGCATGTGCTACCACACCCGACTAATTTTTATATTTTTAGTAGAGATGGGGTTTTGCCATGTTGGCCAGACTGGTCTTGAACTCCTGACCTCAAGTGATCTACCTGCCTCAGCCTCCCAAAGTTTTGGGATTACAGGCATGAGCCACCGCACCTGGCCAACAATATCTATACCTTAATTTAAAAATATTTTATTGCTAAAAGAAATGCGAACAATCATCTGAGCCTTCAGTGAGTCATAATCTTACTGGGAGAGAGGTTCTTGCCTCCATGTCGGTGGCTGCAGAACTGATTAGTGTGATGGTTGCTGAAGGCTGGGGTGGCTGTGGCAATTCCTTAAAATAAGACAGGAATGAAGTTTTTTACATTAATGGAGTCGTCTTTTCATGAAAGACTCTGCAGCATGTGATGCTGTCTGATAGCATTTTACCCACAGTAAAACTTCCTTCAAAATTGGTGTCAGTCCTCTCAAACCCTGCCACTGCTTTATCAATTTAGTGGATGTAATATTCTAAGTCCTTTGTTGTCGTTTCCACAGTGTTCACACCATCTTTACCAGGAGCAAATTCCATCTTGAGAAGCCACTTTTCTTTGCTCATCTGTAAGAAGGTCTGACTCATCTGTTCAAGTTTTATCATGAGGCTGCAAGAGTTCAGTCACATCTTTAGGCTCCACTTCTAGTTTTCTTGCTATTTCTTCCACATCTGCAGTTACTTCCTCCACTAAAGTCTTGCACCCCTCAAAGTCATCCATGAGGCTTGGAATTAACTTCTTCCAGACTCCTGTTAATGCTGATATTTTGACATCCTCCCACAAATTACAAGGGTTGTTAATGGTATCTAGAATGGTGAACTCTTTCTGGATGGCTTTCAATTTACTTTGCCCAGATTCATCTAGGAATCACTATCTATGGCAGCTGTAGCGTCACAACATTTCTTGAATAAGACTTGGAAGTCAGAATTACTCCTTGATCCATGGGCTTCAGAATGGATCTTGTGTTAGCAGGCATGAAAACAACATTAATTTTGTACATCTCCATCAGGGCTCTTGAGTAACTAGAAGTATTGACAGCGAGCACATACACATATGTGCTGTCATCCAGGTTTTGTTGTACCACTGATAGAGCACCAATGAAGTAGATTTGGCATAATTTTTAAGAACCCTAGGATTTACAGAATGGTAAATGATAAGTGGCTTCAGCTTAAAGTCACCAGCTGCATTAGTCCCTAGTAAGAAAGTCAGCCTGTCCTTTGAAACTAGGGATTGATTTCTTCCCTCTTGCAGTGAAAGTCCTAGATGGTGTGTTCATCCAGCATAAGGCTCTTTCATCTACACTGAAAATCTGTTTAGTGTAGCCACCTTCATCAATGATCCTAGCTAGATCTTCTAAATAACTGGCTGCCGCTTACATATCAGCACTTGCTCTTTCACCTTGCATTTTTATATTATGGAGATGTCTTTTTTCCTTAAATGTAACGAACCAACCTCTGCTAGCTTCATACTTTTTTTTTTTCTTTTTTGAGACAGCATCTCGCTGTGTCACCCAGGCTGGAGTGCAGTGGCTTTATCTCGGCTCACTGCAAGCTCCGCCTCCCGGGTTCACACCATTCTCCTGCCTCAGCCGCCCGAGTAGCTGGGACTACAGATGCCTGCCACCATGCCTGGCTAATTTTTTTGTATTTTTAGTAGAGACGGGGTTTCACTGTGTTAGCCAGGATGGTCTTGATCTCCTGACCTCGTGATGTGCCCGCCTCGGCCTCCCAAAGTGCTGGGATTACAGGTGTGAGCCACCGTGCCCGGCCGCTTCATACTTTTCTTATGCAGCTTCCTTACCTTGCTCAGCCTTTATAGAATTGAAGAGAGTTAGGGCCTTGCTCTGGATTAGACTTTGGCTTAAGGGAATATTATGCCTGGTTTGATCTTCTCACTAAGCTTAATCATTCCTTAACTTTTGATTTAAAGTGAGAGATGTGTGACTCTTCCTTTCATTCGAACACATAGAGCCCATTGTAGAGTTATTAAAATTGGTCTAATTTCAATATTGTTGTGTCTCAGGGAATAGGAAGGATTGGGGGGGTGGGGAGACACACACACGCACGCACACACACACACAGTCAATCACTGGACCAGTCAGAACACACACAACATTTACTGAGTAAGATCACTGTCTTACATGGGTGCAGTTTATGATGCCTAAAAACAATGACAGTGGTAACATCAGAGATCACTGATCACAGACCATCATCATAATAGCTATAATAATGAAAGTTTGAAATATTGCAAGAATGACCAAAATGTGACGCGGAGATATGAAGTGAGCACATACTATTGGAAAAATGGCATGGATAAACTTGCCTGACAAACCTTCAATTTGTAAAAAGTGCAATATCTGCAAAGTGCAATAAAGTAAGGCATAATAAAACGAGGCATGCCTATGTTTCTTAACCACTTAACATGTATAAAACTGTGCCACCATTTTTATTAAGTTCCCATCTTTTTGTGTTGCTGAGAAAGTTTTTGAGTGTTATACCCTAACCTCTTCTTTCCCATAAGCTCTGTGGTTTTTATTTTTGCATAGTGTAGTGATTTTTAGAAGCTCATATGCCATGTTGTAGCAGAACTACTTGTAAATTCACATGACATGTCTCCCCTAAATTCACCATTAATTATTAGTTATTAACATTATTAATTGTGAAACACAATAAAATGAGGTATGCCTGCATTATGTTATATGCTATTGTGAAATGCATTTTTTATATAGCAATATATCAGAACTATCTCTTGCTACTAAGTTACAAAGATTTAATACATAGTTGTATTAAGTTCCACTTATAGAGGTATCATAGTGAAACTCTTATTCATTGTCCAGGCTCAGAAAACAAGCTGTAACCAGCCCAACATTATTTTCAAACCTGAAAAGCAGCATCTTTTCTATATTTCTGACTAATGTGTTACCTGAAAAGTGGCATCTTTTCTATATTTCTGACCAGTGTGTTAGCTATGGTGCCCCAGAAATAGCTACAAAATAAAAGGTTAAGTGCCATGTAGGCCTTTCTCTAGACTTAGAATAATTCACTTGATTACATAGGAAGAGGCTGCAATGATGACAGCTTCCAGGGCTGGGCCAGACCTTATTCTGGGTAAAATGATCCTCCAGTGTGGCCCATATATGTATTGCTTTGAGCCAGGAGCTGCTAGCTGGGAGAACAAGTTTTTCTTCAGTGGTGTTCCTGTGACCAAGATTTCAAATAAGCTCCATTTTTAATTTTAATTAGTTATTGTCCTCCTGAAATTTTATGACACAATCTGTATCTTTAAAAAGGCACTCTTTCTTCTTTATACAATTGTTTCCATGATATTGAAAACTTTAAAGAAAGTATCATTCAGATTTGCTGACAGTTGGAAGATTATTTTAAAAACCCAACTAGTTTAGCTGAAAAAGGTGCTATCAGTGTTTCTATCTCATCCTTGGAAATGGTATATTTTTAAGGGTTGTGATTAGCTTTTTCTCCTCCATTGCTGATCATGGTTGGAAGTGTGGCATAGATTTACAATAAACTTTGATATTCTGGTGATTCCTCTTCATTTTGGAGCCAGGTGTCTGTGGCATTTGCTTATTTTCTTTGATTCATTTTTAAACTGAATTGAATGTTTGATTTAATCAGAAGTTATAGTATGAGGCTGGGGATGATCGCTTGTGGCTGGGAATTGCTTGTAAAGTTTACTGTTTAGTCAAGACAAATCGTTTCCTAAGCTCTCTTTTTCAGAATTTTTTGTATCTGTGGGAAAGCATGATAATGCCAGTCAGTTTAAACATATTTAAGAGTTCCCAGGCATCTTTTAAAACAAAAATTTGCAACAAAATTTGGCGACAGCAGAATGCAAGGATTTTGCCTCATTTTGTTTATAGTTGTCTGCTCTTCAGGCAAATGACTTATTACAACAATTTGAATAATTATAGTCTCTCCTTCAGTTTATTCACCCTGGACTCCTTTTTCTAGAATTACTGGCCAGACTCTTATTACATCAAATTCCTTGACTCTGTATTCCCGAGGAATGAGGATGGGAGTAGGAGTACAAGTTAAAGAGAGGAACTAATTGTTGCCTGCTTTTCAAAATTTTCGGTGTGCAGACATTTGTTGATTTTGTAATTCCTCCCTTAGTTGGTCATTACCTGATTCTGGTGGGGTCCTTGCCATGTGTGCACATTTGGGGAGTGCAAAGGGACAGTAAGACTGAATTGGTCCTGAGAATTGTTGAACGGGACTTTGTTGAAATGGCTACTTCTGTACAATGCACATGGAGCAGCTGTTGGCATAGCAACTCCTACGTGGAAAAGTGCACGCCGCTTGCAGATGACTTTTGCAGTACTCAGTGTTAATTTGATAAATGGCTTTTCTAATAGTAGTTTGTGGGCTAATGGAAAGATCGAAGCAAACCTTCATTAATGGAAAGGAGAATAGGGATTTTGAAGCCACTGGATGAACACACTGGACAGCCAGAGCTAAATCTCCATTTTCAGCTGTGTCTCTTTTTCACAGCAGATATGCTTGGAGTGTGGCAGATGAAAGTACATTAAGAAAACTGTCTGCCCGTGCCATTATCATCTTAGATTTCAAGCAGGGAGAGGTTTTGGAGTCTTTTCTATTCAAGATACTTACTTCATGTGAGAGTTTAGTTTAAGAGTACTGTAGAAGCTTTGCATTGTGTTGTTGTTTTTCTTTGCTGGTAGTAGTGGGGTTAAGGTGGTTAAATCTTCTTTTTTTATTGTGGTAAAATATACCTAACAATTTTTTTTTTTACCATTTTAACTATTTCTAAATATGCGATTCAATGGCATTAAGTCTATTCACATTGTTGGGCTACAGTCACCACTGGTCATCTCAATAACTTTTTCATCATCTCAAATGGAAACTCTGTACTCATTAAATAATAACTCTTTATTCTTCCCCACATGCTCCAGTCCCCGATAACCACTATTCTACTTTCTCCATGAATATGACTATTCCAAGTAGATTGTATATATAGACATATAAAATATTTGTGCTTTTATGTCTGGCTTATTTCACTTAGCGTAATGTTTTCAAGGTTCATCCAAGTTACAACATGTATTCGAAATTTTATTTCTTTTTAAGGCTGAATATCCTATGGTGTGTAGACACTCTATTTTGTTTATCTTGTCTTCTGTCAAGGGACATTTGAGTTGTTTCCACCTTTGGGTGTTGTGAATCATGGTGAACATGGTGTACAATTTGAGTCCCTATTTTCAGTTTTTTTGGGTGTAGACCTAGAAGTGGAATTTCTGGATCATATGGTAATTCTGTGTTTATTTTTTTTCAGAAACTGCTGTACTGTCTTCCATAGCAGCCATAGCATTGTACATTTGCATGAGCAGTGCATAAGAGTTCCAGTTTCTTCATTTCCCTGCTAACACTTGTTGTTTTCTGTTTTTTTTTTTTTTTTTTTTAAAGATATCAGCCATCCTAGTGGTTGTGAAGTGGTATCTCATTTTGGCTCTGATTTGCATTTTCCTAATGATTAGTGACTTGTCTTTATAAACATATTACCTGTTTTCCCCGGCACCCCCCCAACAGCCTGAGCAGGAATGGAAATCACTGCCCCGTTGTTTATACCTGTGAGGCAAACAAAGACTGTATCAACATCATGATATTTGGGAGAGAAGGGTGTCAGGGAGAGAAGGATGGAGGCACCATAAGTTTATTGTATATAATACCTGGTATATAGGATATAGTACTGGCACCTCAGTAGACCTATTTTCAGTTCATCCTGTGGAGCATGTGAAACTATTTTAAATAGAGGCCTTTGGGACTTAAGTAACTTCAACTCTCTGAATGAGGTTTAAGGCAAGCTTGCTGTGGGCTGGATCTGAATCCTTCCTGATTTGGGTGATGTATAGGTACCCTTCCCTGAAATTCTTCCCTGAGAATAATTATTGTTGTCAGCTGCTACAGAATCCTGGGCCCACTTACTTCCTTCTTCTTGGGGGAGGAAATCTCCCAGACATCTTGCCAAGCATTTGCTTAAGTCTTTGAACCACCGCACTAGCTAATTTCTCCACCTGAAACAATACACAAACCCCTTCTCTTCCCCACCCACTAGGTTCTTATGCTGGCAGCTCATATTTTTACAAGAAAAAGAGGTTAGAATGTATTGAGCACCTGCTATAAGCCAGGCTTTGCTAGTCACTGTGTGGCAGATGACTACATCAGTCATGACTGATAAAACATAACTTCTATCCTTGTAAGTACTGCAGGACTTATTTGTGACTCTTTACAACAGGGGTTCCAAACCTTAGTGTGCATCAGAACTGCCTGGGGCTTATTAAAACTCAGACTGCTGGACCTCATCCCCAGAATTTCTTACTCAGCCCCCAGGTCTGAGGTGGGGCCTGAGAGTGTGCATTTCTAACAAGTTCCTAGATGATGCTGATGTTGCTCATCCCTGGACCACACTTTGAGAACCACTGCTTTCCATCAAGCCTGTGAAATAGATATTATTCCCATTTATAGATGAGGAGCTGAGATGTAGAGAGGCCAAATGACTTGCCTCAGGTCTTGCAGACAGAGCCAGAGCCCAGATTTGAAGCTGAGAGGCCTCACTCCAAAGCTTTTGCTGTTTCCATTATATCGGGGATGGCAAATGCATAGATACCACTTGTGCTTCCCTCACCCAGTCCACCCCCAAAACAGGCAATATTAATCAGTTACAGCACCTCTGAGCCCAGAGGTGTCTTCGGAATCTTTCACACACTGCTCCTGATAGCCAAACCTACTGTCAGTGGGACCTGAAGTTTGCAATTTCTGTACTAACCTGTATGGCCTTTCTAAAATGGAGACATTACCAAGGAATCAATCTATTAACAGCTGAAAACAAACCTTGCGTGAGCTCCAGTCTTATCTGCCTCGGAAGGAAGTGGGTGGCAGACTGTGGGCTCTGTGAAGCACAGCACTCCCAAATTGTATGGCAACCTCATGGATCATAACTAGAGTCTACAGTCAGCACACAGGCAACACGGAGCCGTTACCCTTGAAAAGTTTAAAAATCTAGACGAAGTTAATGAGGAGACTTTTAAAAGCTGCTATATTTTGTCTAATTCATATATGCTACATTTTATTCTAAAAATAGTTATTCTACTATTTGGTGCTAAGTTTGGTGATGGATATAAAATAGTGCTCAATAAACAGTTGTTAAGAAAGGTAAAATAAAGTAGGTGCCAGAGGCAACTGTGTCCACAGCTGATGAGGTCTTTTAACAAATGGATGGAAGAAATAAACAAGACTGAATAGGGAATAACACCTTGAATTTACAGAGCCTCTCTGAGTCCCAAAGTCATCCACAGATTGATGTCTTGCTTCTCTTCTTATGGCATAAGAGACTGGTAGAAAACTGACTAAACTCATCAAGAGAGTAAGACTTTTTTCCTCTGAAAGTTGTGAATTGTATCAGATATTGCCACTATTATGCCCCTATGTCACTTGCTCATCTGTTTTCCACAGGGAAGTCAAAACAGAATTTTACAAAGATACACATGAGTAATCGAAGGAAACTGACTATATCGGGTGTGATTCTCCTGTCTTCTGAAATAACCCACCATGATCTTTCGCGTGTTTCTGCCAGCCCATACAATGTCTGGTCTCACCGCCAACAACAAATATTTAGTCTATGGTTACTGTGTATACAGGGCAACCTCTTGTCTCATTTGCTGTTTGTGCAGCTTAAAAGCAAGGGCAGGATGAATTATGGGGTTTTTGTTTGTTTTTGAGATGGAGCCTCGCTCTGTCACCCAGGCTGGAGTGCAGTGGTGCAATCTTGGCTCACTGCAAGCTCCACCTCCTGTGTTCACACCATTCTCCTGCCTCAGCCTCCCGAGTAGCTGGGACTACAGGCACCTGCCACCACGCCTGGCTAATTTTTTTGTATTTTTAGTAGAGACAGAGTTTCACCATGTTAGCCAGGATAGTCTTGATCTCCTGACCTCATGATCCACCCACCTCGGCCTCCCAAAGTGCTAGGATTACAGGCGTGAGCCACCACACCCAGCCTGAATTACGTTTTTATATGTCTCGCGCACCCCACAGTTCTTAGCAAGGCCCATGGGCAGTAGATGCCCAATAAATATTTATCATCTGAAACTACAAATCTTGCTTGTGAAAATACAAAGCATAGGTGCATGCTGGAGGTAGGGAACAGTAACCCTGAGAACAGACTGGTTTAAGGCCATCTCTGGCCAAACCAAGACACAGTTAGAGGGAGCATTTATGTCCCCGTTTGGCTGTGATATGCCATATAGACTGGGGCAAGACTGTGGCAGCCCGGCCAGGATGAAAATGCTCATCCTCGAGCTGCCCCTAGATGCCAAACTTTTTCCACCTAAGTTTTCAAGGCACGTATTAAAAGCAGTTACGTAAGTGGGAAACTAACTGCACCTTATAAAAGGCTTAACAGGAGAGACAGAGTCCTCCGTTTGGAGCCATTTTGTTAAATGTTGAGAATAGAGAAATCCAGAAGTGGTTGGTGTTTCTGCTCTACACTGAAAATGAATTGGGTTGGAGCCCATCTCACAGCCTTTCTTTCTTTCTTCTATCTCACCCAGCTTGGGCACAGGCTTTCGCTATACTATTGGATTGGGCAGTTCCCCATTGATAGAGATGTTGTTTAATATTTAAGTATGTTGTGTAGCTCTTAACATCAAAAGAGAAGAAAAAAGGTCCAGTGTATCTTTAGGGTGAGCTGACCTTTCCAGATGGAGCAGGGAAATCTCCTAAGGACAGGACCCTGGGAGGAATCCACTTCCCTGCTTAAAAAGCACAGCGAGGAAGGTTCCCCTGGGCCTGTTGGATCCAGTACTCTCCAGTGGGCAGTGCTCTGTATGTTCTAGGCTAGAGTCTTAGATAATATGGGATTTGAAAACCAGTATTGTATTACATTAGAATATTAATGCCCTTGGGAATTTTTTAAATAGTTCCTTTTGGGGAGAGAACTGTTTTGTCCTACCCATTGGAGATGGGAGCAAGAACATACAAAAGAGCATAAAGAAAAATTCTGCCACTGTGGGCATTTCCTTGAGGCTGAGGGACTAGGAGAGGCACCAAAGGGTGTGCTTCATTCATGGTAAAAGCCCTAATAGCCTCAGTGTAAGAGTATCCTGTAGGCAGGCGAAGGATGACATGACTCACTTTGGTGGTGACCTCCTAGTACAACTGAGAATCCAGGCAGGATAAGATCAGTGCAGGGTAATTGTATGGTAGCTAGTCAACCTTTCCATTGCTTAGCAGGAGAATTCTGGCTTTTGTGCTGGTGATGTCAGGCAGGTGTTGGAGGAGGAGTTCCATAACCATTTTCCCTGTTCCTGCCAACCAGAAAGCTCCACTGGGACATGCAGGCTCACTTCCAGGGTGTTTTATATTCATCCATAGCTGCTGCATGGATAAAAAATTTGGTGAAAAGCTTGAAATCCTATTACCATGATGATCATTAGAACTCATGTTAGGGCTTTTTGTTTTTAAAACAGGGACACAAAGAAGAAACAGAAGGCTGCTATATACAAGGTTAGTGAAAGCCCCTTACCTTCACCCTATTTAAATCCTGAAGACAGAAAATAGCTAAGCTGTAGTGATTACTTCCTGCAAAGAAAATCATAATTATGGCACCCAGTTATTCTTCATAAGGGGCAGCCTTGGAATACTGTGGATGCTATTTTGAATATTTGAGAAAAGAGTGGCATTCAATGTGAAATGGAAATAATTCTGTGCTGCTGGGATTGGGTCAGTTCCTTATAGGCATCAGTGGCCCCTGGGGTTAGCCTAGTTCCCCCTCCTGTGTGAATCTGGGAAACACTGGAATCTTGTAGTTGTTGCTGACTCTCCCACCAGCAGGGAACCAACTTATGCTCTTGGGAGAAGTAGGGGGAGTGGGGAATCTGCTTTTCTCTTTTAAGCTTCCAATCTCAACTGCCTAATAACAAGGGAATTAGACTATCAAGATTTCCTGGAGTGGCCTAACTTAAGTATGGGAGCCAGGATGAAGTCTTCTACACAGAGTGAAAGAAAATGGGGGTAAAAACCATGATGAATAGGTGCAGAGAGGAGTGGCTAGATCACCTGCCTGGGGGATGAGCCTCCCACGTGACTTTAAGGTTGTGCAAGAATTGGGCAATGTTTGGCCAGGGTGGAGAGGCCTTGACAAAGGCATTTGTACTCCCAATAGATTCCTATCTCCTCCATGGGGAAAAACAAGTATTTAAAGTTCTACACAGTGTTTTAGGAGGAGGAAATGGATTGCCTTCTACCCTAGCATACTTCATTTGTACATATTTGGAGTTCTATTCACTAAGCACCCACTGTAGGAAGGGCACTGGGCTGAAGATCCCAGAAAATTAAAGGAGACACCTTTGTTCCTGCCCATAGGAAGTATAGTCTAGTGGGGGCCAGGTAGGGGTAAGACGAGCATATAGGTGATCATACTCAAGACAGGAGATAGTAAATACCCTGATATGGAAATAGGGGAAATGGTTTAGGGGTTCCGGAGAGGAGAAGTGAGAGGGAGGCGGTAAGCCTGCAGGCCCTGGAGCCAGATTGCCTGGGTTCCAGTCCTAGATTTACTACTTACGAGTTGTGGTATCTTGGAGAAGTTCCTTAAACACGTTGTACCTCTGATTCCTCAACTGCAAAATGTGGATCACTGTTGTACCTGTGTCAGTAGGTAATGGTTTACTGCCCGTAAACATTGGTCTCAGCTTCAGGACCAGGAGGGGCTGTGCTGACCTTGAGCTCATGACTTTCAACCTCCAGGTCTCAGTTTCTTCATCTGTACAATGAAGGGATTCGACTGGATAAATGCTAACATTTTCTTTATTCTAAAGTGCCATGATTTCATGGTTGAATATGTATTAAATACCTGCCGTGTCCAACACTGTGTTGGCATAATGAAAAAGAGAAAAAGTAGAATATGTGGTCCCTGCCCTCAAGGAGCTATAATCTAAGTGAGGAGAGGACATTAATATACTGGAGAGTATTAGAGAATTAGAGAATATTAGAAATGAAAAGCTAGGTGGTATGGGCAGTGAGAATATAGGAAGAGAGATTTTAGAATGGACCAGAGTAGTGAGGAGATTGACAGCGACCTATATACTGTTTAGAACCACAGAGACTTTAGACAGGAGCTCAGACTTGTTTACAAAATCCATGAATTCTGAAGCTTGGAACACTGCCATTAATATTTAAATTAAAGTTGAACTGCAGAAAAACAAAAGTTACCTATTTGGAATGTAAGGTGGGACAAAGTTTATAAAACATATCTAAAACCGGCAGTGTGGATGGAAGCTATAAAGAGGCTCAAACCAGCTTCCCATATGTCCTTGGATGACAATTCCATTAGAATATAGCCCCTGGCACAGAGTAGGCACACACAAAAATTCATCTGTTGAGTGACTTGTGGAAAAACAGTGTTCTGCCCTGTTCAGCTTTGAACAGCTGTGGGCACCCTGGTGGTGGTCTCAGCTCCACCTCCAGAGGGCAGTGCACAGAGGAGGCCCCGCCAGAGCCCTCCTGCCAAGTCTTTGGGAAGAGCTTAGTATTGCCTCATGCCTCCTGAGCCAGCCCTCTATCAAAGGTGAATTCTCTGCTCCCAAATGTTAACCCACCTCCAGGGGGGCTACACGTAATCCCTCCCCACCATTGTCTGAACTTAGGTTTTGAGAAAACTTGGCAACAGCCTCGAATTTTTCTTCCAGTCTAACTATCCCATGGTCCCCCAGGGTCCACATGCAGATTGGGCTGTTAGTGACCCTGGCTTACACAGGTAAAAACAGACTTAACAAAACTTGGCAGAGACTGCTAACTGCCAAAAGAGTGGTGTAGATAGTAAGTGAGGTCACCCCGGCCAGGAAATTGGGGGCACCTCCTGGAAGAAGGGAGAGCTAAGAGTTTGAGTGGGTCTTGAAGAATGAGTAGAGGCCACGCTGGCAGGTAAGACAGGTGGAGGCATGACGGACTTCTATCCCCACGACCAGTTCCCCCCATACCACTCTTCATTAACCAAACATGGGAGGTGGCAGGCTGTCTAGATGTAGATCTGCTGCTTTATTCTAGAGGAGGAAATGAGATGGAAATGACAGATGAAGTGCAAGCTTGAACTCCCTGGCCTCAACCAGTCACTGAGAATGGCTGCCCATCACCCAGTCAGTGATGGCCTGCCTTGATGGGCCAGTTTATGACCTCCTCGCTTGAGAGCAGCAAACCACAAACCTTCACAGAGCTCTCTGCTGAATTTCCTTCCCAGTACAGAACCCAGAAGTCCTGGTCATACATGTCACTACACTTTATTTATGTAGCATCCTCTGTGAAAACACGAGTACATATCATATCTACCATCAGAACACACCTTCAGCACTCACTCAGAACAGTGGGGAGGACACGGTGGGTCTTGGAGGTTCAGAAAGGTGAAATGTACAGTATCTTCCCATTGTAACTCTTCAGAGCAAATCAGAGGTGAAAATGTTCAGAACACAAGTCTGCCTTCCAGGCCAGTCTTCTAAGCACCTTTTTCTTCTCTTTCACATTTTACCCTTGTCTCAATCCCTGTTCCCTCCTCCTTTTTGTTCATAAAAAAGTTATTTCTTTCCAAATAAGCAAAATGGAATCAAACTTTGCAACCTCAAAATGTATGAAGTAAACATTATTCCTAATGAGCCTCTGGGAAAGTGCTCACCTTTGAACTTGGCCAAGGATTATGGAGCAAAGAAAAAGTCTTAAGAACTTGATAGAGTGTTAGAGCTTCCTGGGTTTTTAAAGTCAAGTTGCATATTACATTTCTTTGCCTTAATAGGGGCAGTTCCAGAAACCCTTCCTGGTTGAGTAGGCCAATGTCTCAAAGTGAAGCACTGGGGTTGGTGACTGACAATCTGGTTCAGGGATTGTCATCTAGGTGCCAGGCAACCACAGGGTAGGAGGCACCATTTCTAGAATGCTTGCTCTTTCCTAGGACTCAGCACCTATGCCGACAGTCCTTGCAACACAGGAGAGGAATGTGTGGCTATCCTATTTATGGTAAGGGGAGTCCTAGGAAAAAACAGGAAGATGGTCAAGGGAAGCTGGCACCAAAAGGCAATGAGACCAAGGAGTTCTCCCTCTAAGATAAGCTCTTTTCTCCTTGGAGACTTTGCCTATTCATTGGCCTGTGCTCATCTCTGTAGGCTTTCTTATTAAAATACACACAAGGCCAGGTGCGGTGGCTTGCGTCTGTAATCCCAGCACTTTGGGAGGCCGATGTGGGTGGATCGTGAGGTCAGGAGTTCGAGGCTAGCCTGGCCAAGATAGTGAAACCCTGTCTCTACTAAAAATACAAAAATTAGCCAGGTACCATGGTGGGCGCCTGTAATCCCAGCTACTTGGGAGGCTGAGGCAGGAGAATCGCTTGAACCGGGGAGGCGGAAGTTGCAGTGAGCCGAGATTGCACCACTGCACTCTGGGTAACAGAGCAAGAGTCTATCTCAAAACAAGCAAACAGACAAACAAAACACACACACACATCCTTCTTAAAGACAAAAACACCACTGGCTGTCTGCATAGCTTCTGCCTGCCTCTGTGGAATATTATACATTTTAAATTCCCCAACTATTGCCTCATAGCCAAGAAGTTCACTTATAAGCATTGAGATGAAGCATTCACAGAATGACTTAAATCCAACTAAGAATGTGTAACTGCTGAACACATTCTGATTGAGGTTCCAGACCGTTTATGCCACATGTTTGTTGTAACACGTAGAAGCATCAGTAATATTTTGTTTCTCTTTTCTTGAAACTTTCCCTCTAAGTATCCATCTTAATGCTTTAAATCATGACAGAATCAAGCAAGCTCTGTGCCCTCTGCCCCTGCCCCCTGTGATGGTATGAGCTTCACCAAGCACCCCCATTCCCACAGAGATCTGGGATAAAAGGCTTTACAGAATCTAGAATCCAGCTCCATTTCTGAGCTGTTATCGCTTCATAGCACAGGCTGCCTTTTTCTCTTCCCTCAAATCCCTACCCATCGAGCTAGGCACACACAGACGTGTAGTGCACTGTCCCTGAATTGAGGCTCTCTCAAGTCCAGGCTACCATCTGCCCAGCACCTACTTAGTGTAGCTTATCTTTTAAAAGAAGCCATCCTGCAAAGAGCAGGGTTCCCAGTGGCCTTGAGGTTTGTCAGAGGTTCTCTAGAATTGGCAACTTAGCTGTGACCTCAGAAGTCTCGGCTCTGGCAAAGCAAGGTCTTTGCGCTAAAACAGGCTCAGTGCCCATGGAGATAATCACCTCTTGTAATATCCACACAATCATCTCATTGTCAAAGCACAAGGAATGCAAAAATAGAAGAAATGCCACAATAGGGTTGCCCCAGGGTTCAGCTAAACCAGGATTCTGCTTCCGGCTGAGGGCACCTTGGGACACCTCAGGAGGGATGGTCCCGAACATTGTTCTGGAGTTCAGCCCCTGTTGGCAAGACCTGTGCTCCTACAACCATAGCCTCACCAGGCCTGATTTTGCCCCATCTTTTTGGGACTCCTTTATTACTTCCTTGTCCTGGCTAACTCTCCTTTGTCCTTAAATTCACAACTGGGGAAACCCTCGAGGAATCTTTTTTTTCCTCCCCACTTTGGGTTATGTCATCTTTCTTGTTCCCAGAGCACTCGCTCCTGACTTCTGTGGCAATGGCCTCAACACTGTTGGGTGTGTAGTATGTGTTAGACATGGTTCTCAGCGTGTTACATGTACATATTATTTATTCCTCACAAGGGCTCTGTAAGGCAGGCACTCATAGAGTAACTGTTTTTATAGGATGCTGAGGTCTAGGGAAACTTAAGTAACTTGCCCCAGGTCATACAGTAAGTGTCCAAGCCCTCAAGCCCGGGCAGTCCAACTGCATCTGCATGGCACATGCCCTTGGCCTGGTCTGCTCAGTGTGTCTCCTTGACTGGGCTGTCAGCTCCTGGAGGGTAGGGATCTGTCTTCCCTTCTCTTTCCCCAGTGCCTGGCATGTAGTAGACACTCGGTAATTGTCAAATAAATGAAAGCCATAGCTCATCAAACAAAGACCAGATGTGACTGAAATTCCAAGGAGCCATACTTTTTACCAAAATGTTAAAATGCCAAGAAGTACTTTTTCATTAAAACAAAACAAATCTGTTCTAGCTATGTAAGGGTGGCCTTTTAGAACTCTGATTGCTTTAGATCTTTCCTCTAGGTGGCATAGAGTGGTGGGGTTTGGCAGACCACCATGGGAAAAGAACAGATGCATTTGTCAGAGTCTCTGTGGCCATCAGACATCACTCCAATGAAGCCAAAGCTCCGAGGCTTAAAAATAATTAAGGGAAATAACTAAGCAGAGAGAAAAGACCACTTCTTCGTTGATTCTGGAAAAATGAACCTTTTCTTTCTACCAACCGGCACCAAAATCCAGAGTATCCTGGACACAGCTGAGAGACAACTCAGGGAGAGCCACTACAGTCACACCCCACCTCCACTTAGGTCTCCCTACAAGGCTAATCTTCTAAATCGTTTAATCGAACACGGCGCTGCCTCTGAGGCTTCAGGACTTTCGAGCTGTTTTTCCCCCGGGCTTAAAGTCTTTCTCTGCTGCTGACTCACATGTTAATTATTGCTTTGCACAAAGTAGAATTAACAGTGCTCCTGCACTCACCTGCCTGGGTGTTATACAACTGTTTCATCTGCTGGGCAGAACTGAGTGTGCATGCCAGCCGGCCGCGGTATCACCAGCAGCCCCTTCTGTCAGGGCAGTGAGCATCACAAACACAGAAACCAACCATTGTTTTAGAGGCTCTGGGGAAGAGGCTGTAGGGTGTGCTCTGCTTGTCCCAGGAAAAAGAGGGTTAAGTACCAAGTTTTGACCAAAATCTTATAAGAATGGCCCAGAAGTTTCAGTTCCCTGTCACCTGTCAATGTTAATGGACAGAACTGGTGTTTCACAGAAAAAAAAAAAAAAAAAAAAAAAAAAAAAAATATATATATATATATATATATATATCAACTTGTTCTCTCTTTGACCGCTGGGCTGGATAATGAAGTAAAGATGACATTATCTCTAATAAAAGTGATTTGCAGAAATCACTGACAGGACCTCAGTAGCAGAGACTCGCCATTAGCGGACTAGCCAGATAAGAGGGGCAGCTGGGTTCTGTTAACCCCCTCCTGGTCTGATGTGTGTCTTGCAGGGAAGTCAAAGGCTGGGGAGTGGAGTGGAGTGGAGTGGGGAGTGGAGTGGGGAGTGGAGGAGTGGAGTGGAGTGGAGTGGGGAGTGGAGTGAAGTGTGGGGAGTGGAGTGGAGGAGTGGAGTGGAGTGGGGAGTGGAGTGGGGAGTGGAGTGGGAAGTGGAGTGGAGTGGGGAGTGGAGTGGAGCGGGGAGTGGAGTGGAGTGGAGTTTTTGAAGTCTGGCCTAATGAAGAGTGTTTTTTCAAAGTGTGGGCTGTTCTTTAGCCCTACTTGGTGATCTTTAGGGTTATCATTGGGTTTTTAATTTTTGTTTTGTTTCTTAGGATTTTTGTGTTAGTGGCTTTTTTCCCCTGGGGCTTGGCCCATTTTCTCACCTTCATGTTATATCACCAGAAGGGTGGAACCCTGGCCAAGCCCTGGCATCCTCTCTGCCAGAAATCTGAGTCCAAGCAGGGCACCTACACATGTGAGGTGAGGGCTCTGGGCCACGGGTGTTGGGCAACAGATTGTTCTGTAGTGTCGAGGAGGTGGGATCTGAGGCAGAAACCTCCCTGGCCTCTTAAGGATGGAACCGGTCGGTGGGGGAGGGGTCTGCCCTTGTCAGGACTTGTTCACCTGTGTCAGTGAGAGCTGACTAGTAGCTGGCTCATGAAACACACCCATGATGTGGACAGCAGGCACAGCCAGCTACTTCTGTGTGAAAACATCCTTAGGACATGGGGATTTGTTTCCTGGGGACAGTGAGGAGTCATGGGTTGTTAAGCAACCTAATGATGAATATAACCACCATCACTCCCCTTTATTAATCCACTTTCTACTGGAAAGCACTAAAGCATTGGAACTCTGCAATACTGATCCACAGCTGGGGGACCATGACTGATTTAATCTTCATGTCAGCTCACCATACCATAACTGAAAGGGCCATATGACACTATTATTGTTGGAATAAGGTACTCGGATACATGAGAAGTTTGACATTTTGCCTGTGCCCTCAGAGAACCTTAAAACAAGGACTAACAAGGTGATGGTGACTTGTAGTCAAGTAGCACAGATTGTCTAAGTGTTCCAGGCAGGAGTGAGGAGGAGACACCAGTGTGGGCTCAGTGAGATGCTCAGAAAAGCCTCTGTGGAGGTGGCAGGCCTATGTTGGCTCTCAAACTATGGGGTTTAGAAGGTCAGAAAGGAAGAAGCATTTCAGGTGGAACAAATCAACTGGGGACATGGCTGGGCAGCAGAAAGGGGTGCTGAGTTTGGGGGTGGCAGGGCATAGTACGGTCTGGCTGGAGTAGGCATAGAGCTACAGGATTTTAGGAGCTAAGTTTGGAAAGGGCTGGGAGACCTCAAGGAGCATGTCCAGCTTGAACATCATCACGAGGATAGGAGCAATTTTCATTTTAAAATGGGGGAATGACAAACTGAAAATGGTTTGAGGGAGAGTGGTGGGCTGGCGAGCTGTTCCTTGCTCCAAGGTCTGACTCAAATTTTATTCTTGGTCAGTGGTAAAGAAAGTGAGGGGCAAGGGAAACAGAAGATGGGGACTAAGGTCTGTGGAAATAAATAAAACACTACCGGAGCCAGAGGAGGCGTGTGCCCTGGGTGAAGTTTGTTTTTCATCCCATGGGTAACGTTTATGAGTTACTGTTCAGCAAGAATGCCTTGCGGAGGTCTCTGTGGACTGAGCTGAGGCTCCAGCCTGTGGCAGCCCAAGGGTTGCTGCCATATTTAGAGCTTCCAACAGAGGGTTTCATTTTCCTTGGCTTTGGTGCCAAGAAAAGAGGGGTTCTCACACTTGCTGTCCAGCAGGGCCAAAGCATGGCTAGCAGGAGGAGCATGGAGGTTGGGTTCTGGCACTGCCCACCATCTGGCACCTCAGCCACTGATCAGACAACAGGCTAGGCAATTATCTGGGCATCTGACTTTAGCTACCTGTCCTTTTGTTTAAAGCCATTTTTTGTGCTTGGCACCTTATGGATACTCAACAAGGGCTGTTTAATGAATGCGTTCTCCCCACCCCTGTCTTGCTCTGTGTTCTCTAGCCTGTCTCCCGACCACTGGCACCTCTGCTCATTCCTACAGTGTGTCTTTGTCATCACTCTGCCATCCTGATTGCCTCCCCATATCCTGCTCTTCCTTCAAAGCCTACCTCCAGCAGAAGTTCTCCTTCTCTTCTCCAGTCTTGCAGGCTTTCTCCTCCCAAACTCCTAGAGCCCTGACTATTCAGCCCAGTCTTCAGGACTTGATTCTTCACCTCTCTGCAAGCTCCCTGAGGTCAGGGATAGTTGTTCCACATTTCATTCTACTGCTCACAGCCCCAGCATAGGAAGAGGGAATCATTAATATATGTTGAATGAGCAGAGGGAATAAGCCATTGCTGGGGGAAAAATACAGTTTTATTTCCCAAATTGCTCAATGTTATTTGAGAGCATGATAATAAATTTGGAAAAGACTTTTAGCATTTCCTGTGGCTTTTGATGACTTCTTTACAAAGGAATGGAAATGTGCACAGACATCTCACTTCTCATCAGAGCAAGAGGGGGCAGCAATAGGGGAAAGCAAGTGTTTGCGCTGTGGCATGAATCAGATCCCACAATGCTGGACATGTGAGCATGTGAACAGGCCTCAGATCAGGGTTCTTTATAAAGGAAGCCCAGGAGAGATTCTCTACCAGCTCATTCCTCTTTCACTTTTCCTTTTTCTTTGCTTTCCTTTTTCTTCCTTTTTTAATACAGAGGGGAGAAGGGGTTATGGGATGGGGGTAGGAGAGTGAGGGATCCGTGTTTTTTCCCCCTTCTCTTTCTGTTTTGAAATACTTTAAATTCCGGGAACCAGAAGTTCTGGCAACATGTTGGGATTAGTAAGGCAGATCCTAGGATATTTCACTATTAGCATGTGATCAAGCATCAGTCCTGATTAAAAGGCTAAACAAATGTTGTTTTCTTTGAAATTAAAGTGTCTGAAATAAAGAAGAGAGAACTGACCCTTCAAATCATATTCTGTACTTGAAAAGAGTCCCTACAACTGTCTGTCCCGGTTATGTGCACCCCCACCCCCCGCCCGTCTTTTTCCATCCAGAATGTTTGACGACACTGCCAGGGGAATTTCTGCCCCCTCCTTCCTGTATATACCCAGTGCTGGCCTCTGAGGCCGTCCAGCTCTGTTTTCTCATGACACAGTGATTATTTTTGGCATTGCAGATATTTTCTCTAATGTTATTACCCACCCCCCTTCTTGGTTGCCTTTTGTGGAACAATCTTTTGGGTAACTCCCTGTAAATCTGAGGGTTAATTTTAGTTCGGTGTGGTAGAGGAGGCAGTAGGAGAGAGGAGGAACGACTTCTACTCCGAAGCGCCCCACCCCCACCTTAGAAGAGCCGGAGAGGTCCTCTCACGCCCTGCTCATGAAAGAGCTTGCTTTCACCAGCTCTGTGCTCACCATTCATCCTTTCTGCCGGCGGGCTTGAGGATATGGATATCCAGAGGTGACGCTGGGGGCTGCACCTCGGGGATGGCATCTTAATGACTTGACTTGGCGGGTGTTAGAACAGCCCCATTCAGAGTGAGTTCACTCCCTGCGCAGTTGGCTCACTCAGCCTCTGTCCATAGAGTTCTCTTGTTCACGCTGCAGGAGGAAATGGAGATTTCCAAGTGGGAAGGAGGCTTCCCGATGCTTTAACTCTTCACTGAAGGGAAGAGGAGCTGCGGAGAGCGAAATAAAATCTAAGCCGCCCCAGCTGCAGCGCCTGGGAGAGGAGCGAGGCTGGGCTGGGGATGGAGGCCAAGGCAGCTGGGATCACTTTTTCTTGCCTCCTTGAGAGGGAAAGGAAAAGAGTAAAGGGCATTTTTGATTGTCTTTCACAATCAGCAAATATTTACGCAGTTTGTCTGCCCTAGCCCAGGTTCCAGGGAAGGATACGCAAAAGTGGAAGCTGTTGTGTCTGTGCCCTTCCCCCGGTACTTATAGTCCAGTTATAGGAGCAGGACGTTTGCATAGAAAAGCCACCAAGACAGGGAGGCCTTTAATAAAGGCCTGTGAGTAATGTGGGCAGAAATACCCTGGATTTCTGCGGCCAGGGACACTGCTGGAAGAAGTAGGGCTTGAGCTGGTCTTGAGGGGTGGGTTCTGAAGAAATAGGAAGGAATAAAATGATGCAAATAGGGAAGACGTGAAGGAGGAGAGGGACATTAATGTAGGGCTTAGTAAAATCCCATAAAGGAAGACACAAAGAGAACAGGATTCTTCCTGGCAAGAGAGAAGATTGGACTTGTTGGACTTTACGTGCCTCAGATTAGGATGGCAGCAGGCAGCACTAACCCTGCCAGGTGGCATCTTCAGTCTCAAGATCGCATGTGTTCCTGGGTCTCTTTCTACTCAAAGTGTGAGGTCACAGACCAGTAGAATCAGCATCATCTGAGGGTTGTCAGAAAGGCAGAATCCCAGGCTCCAGCCTAGATCCTACTGAGCCTGCACCTTAACAAGATCCCTGTGTGATTCCTAGCCACAGCAAAGGTTGGGAAGTGCTGCTCTGGGTAACTCCACAGGCAGCTGTCAGCAGCACTAGTTCAGACCCCAGATTTGATTCACAGAGGTGAGAAAACACCGACAGACACACACACACCTTGAGTGTCTGCAAGGTGACTCTTCCCAGATGGAAACCGCCTATTCTAATTAAGAGCTGAATTAGAATTCTTAGGAAAGATCTAGAACAGTGAGCAGCTTTGAGGAATCCACAGAACTGAAGTCATTGAAGTGGTTTTTATCCGATGTCTCCAGTTTGTACCACTTTGTACTACTGATGCTTTAGAGGACACCAAAAGAACAGGTGTGGGGTTCTTTCCCTGAAGAGTATGTGGTCTAGTTAGGGAGAGAAGCCACAGAAGTGAAATCAAGGGAGAGCAACACAGGGCCGAATCGTGCGTGTGTCATCTGTGAAGTGGGACTTGGAGGAGAAGCCAGTGCAGGTGAGGCGTGAGGCCTTCCTAGGGAAACGGATGCATAGGAGACCTTGAAATATGAGCCTAGTTCAGACAGGCCTAGGACATGGAGAGAGTATATTCCAGGCAGGGAGTGGGAGGGGCAGCAGCAGGAGCTAAGTCCCCCCTAGAGGCTGAAGTGGGGTGGGAAGCTGCTCCCCACTTGCCCCACGAAGTTTGCTTCATGCCGAGGAATCCGTTTTACATCTCAGGCCCTTTCTTCTTGATTCTACTGCTGTGCAATTTGTCAATTTTCTTAGCTGAAGGCAGTGTTGTAGGAACAGGATGGCAGCACAGGCAGAAGGGTTTGAGCCAAACCACAGATTGTGCTGTTGGAAGCTTGTGAGATCCAAAGGAAGAAGGCTGCTGATGGGTAGATGCCCTAAGGAAAAAATCTAAATCAGATCTGGTAACAGCCTGATGTGGGGAAATACCTTCAAGCCCAGAGAGGTGGCACCAAAGAAAACAGTCTAGTGAAAAGGAAACAACCTGTGGCAGCTGTAGACTCCGCAAGCAAAGCACAAATCTTTTTTCTTTTTCTTTTAAAGGCAGACTTCTCCAAGCTGAGAACTATCCCAAGGGGGCTGGTCTGCCAGCTGAGGGGCTGACCTCAGGCAAAAGGGTGGCCAGCGTGTCTCACTTTGCTGCTTCCCAGACCAAGTGTGTGTCTCAAAAAGCTCATCAGATTTAGTATCCTAGAAGGCTTCACCCTCAAGATGCCCAGCTCCCCTACATCTTTTGAACCTGTAATAGGGACTTGCTTATTGGCCTTGTAGGGAAGGTCACCCAATTACAATCAAGAATATGGGATTTAGGGTCAAATGATCCAGGTTTGAGTGCTGGCTCTATCACTGGGTGATGGCTGGGCATGCCACTAACATCCGTGGGGTCTGTCTCCTCGTGTGTAAAATGCGAGTGATATACCTGCTCTGCAAGATTGATTCAAGATTAAACAGAAGCAATATGCTAAGAGTTCTTTACTAGCCAGAAAGAGTCACACGTGGTTGTTTCCTAGTTGTATAGTCAGTATCTCAGCTTGCCGGAGGTTAATTAGTCCCTTAGCTGAAGCCTGTATGGTGTCAAGGGTCGGGCAGTGGCAGACATCAGAGGCCACAGAGAGCGATGGAGAGCCAGGCAAATGCCTCCTGCATCTGCTGGCTTTCTCCCCGCTTTTTCATGAGTGAAGACAGCACCAGGTCTTTTCTGTACATCCCTGCGGTGGATAAGATGAGGGGTGGGGAAGATGGAAAGAACACTTTATTTTACACTGGGGGAAGAGGTCCTGCTCATCAACAAGGGTGACCCTCTTCTCAGAACTGGATTCGAGTCAAAGGAAGCCGCCAGTTTTAGCACAGCTGGTGTTCTCTTCAGATGCTTTGACCTGTGTATGCATAAGGAAGAGAAGCAGTCTAGAGAGAGCTGGCCATGGGGAAAGGAGGCTGAGCCTGGTTCCAAGGCTGAGACTGTTGCATGTCCTGTCTTCCTTCCCTCTGATACTGCCCTCTGAAGCACCGCAACCCGTGCTCTGTGCTCAGTAATGCTGGCCGTGGTCCTGAGGATGCCGGTGTTGCCAAATCTGCCGACTCAGCTTTCATGGGGTGGGTGTGGGGTCACTGCGAGGTGGCTGTGGGGAGCTGGCAGCAAGCTGGATACATATCTTTTATTGTAAAATAATAAGCAATACCTGATGCCAAGGTAGTCACCATGGTGTTATTTATAACAGCTAAAAATTAGAAACCATAACTGAAAAGCAATCAGGGAATAGTAAAATGCTTTGTGGTTCAGCCACATGATATGATATTGCCGGCTATTATGAATATTTTGAAAGAATTCTTAATGGGACATCCTGTTAAGTAAAAAGAGCAAAGTATTATAAATCCAATGAGATCTCAGTTTGTTTTCTTCATACCTTTTTGTATTTTTGAAGTTGCTTATGCTAAATATGCATTACCTTTATCTTCACCAAGGCATTTTTAAAAAGGAAATTATGTGTTGGGAAAAGCTAAGTTATAGATGGACAGATAATGAAGGTCTGTTTCTAATCGTGCCACATGTCCAGCGCTGCTTGTCAGCAGGTGCTCTGTTCACAGGTTCTTGAAAAAGCCAGAACTCGGGGCTTTTGTTCCAGTTCCACATATTCCCATTACCTTTCTAAACCTCAGTTTTTCCTTATCTCTAAAATGGGAATGATGGTAGCTGCTCTTCCTATCCTACTGTGTGAAATTTACAAGGTTAGTCACAGATTTCCAGATTCACTCACAAGTTTTTTACAGACTGTAATGTGTGATCCAAATGTAAAGTGGTATTATTCACTAATATGTACAATAAAGAATGCCCCACTGTCTTAGCCCATTTGGGCAGCTACAAGATACCATAAACTGAGTGGCTTATAAACAACAGAGTTTCATTTCTCATGGTTCTGGCTGCCAGGAAGTCCACTATCCAGGTGCCGGCAGATTCAGTGTCTCGTAAGGGCCCACTTTCTGGTTCATAGCTGTGTCTCCACATGGTGGAAGGGGTGAGAGCGTTCCCCTGGGCCTCCTTTACAAGTGCACTAATCCCATTCACGAGAACTTCACTGTCATGACTTAATCACCTCCCAACGGTTCCACCTTCAAATACCATCACATTGGGAGTGGGGATTTCAACATAAGTATTTTGAGGGGACATAAACATTCAGACCTTGGCACCCACTAAGGCTTGGGCTTGAGGAAGCCCAGCACAGGGACAGTTCATTATGATTATTCCTGTGTATGCACAGCTTTTCCCAGCTGGGCTGGGGAGTCCACGTGTCCTCCGGTTACGTAAGGAGCTGGGTTATCTGGAGCCCCAGATGGGCTGCTTAGTAATTGAATCTGCTGCTCTCTTCTATAAGGCTGCCTGGGGCTGAGAAGGCCAGTAGATAAGTATCTCCAGTCAGCCCAAGCAGAATTGACCATTAGAGGGCCACGCTGGGTGAGCCCCAGACATTACTGTCAGCTCTGAATGCAGTCCAGGGCCTCTGCTCCAGGGACACAGACCGTCAGAGTAGGTCAGAGAGCTGGAGGCTCAGCCCCAGCGGCGGGGAGGTTGGGAGGCTGAGGTATGAGACGCTTTCCAGGATTCCTCGTTCAGGGAAGTGGCAAGTGAAAGCATTTGTCCCTGTTTCAGCCACTCCAGTCTCATGTCTTCTCTCTTCTTTGTCCCCTCTTGTAGACTTTTGATATACTAGTCTGGATTATTAGTCTTATCTCCCAGATGGTCTGTGGTCTCTTTCAGGATAGAGACCATGCCCCTCAGGAGAGGTGTGTATATTAAAGCATATTAATGCCTTTTTTCTCTTGTCAAAGTCTGTCTGATCTGGCCAGCTCCTCCTCAATTTGCTAATTTATATTTTCTATTCTGAATTTGTAACTTTTTGTTGTTTTGCTTTGAGATGGGTTCTCACTGTCACCTGAGCTCGAGTGCAGTGGTGCATGGCTCACTGCAGCCTCGAGTTCCCAGGTCAAGGGATCCTCCTGCCTCAGCCTCCTGCGTAGCTGGGACCACCAGTGTGTACCACCATGCCCAGCTAATTTCTAATTTTTTTAGAGATGGGGTCTTTCTGTGTTGCCTAGCTGGTCTCAAACTCCTGGGCTCAAGCAGTCCTCCTACCTCAGCCTCCCAAAGTGCTGTGATTAATAGGCATGAGTCACTGTGTCTGGCTTATTTTCGGTGTTCACTATCTAACACTGATACCTTTCCTCCCCTTTGTGATAGATTCCCCTACTGATCACTGCAGCCGTTGGACATCAGAATGTATCTAGAACACTGACCACTGGAACACTGCCTGCATCTCAGACATTTCTGTCACTCCTTTGGAATGGCCCTCAGAGCCAAGACCATTCTTTTCAATACCTTCAATTGTGGCAAAGTCTTATCTTTTGAGGGCACATTTTATCCTATCAAACAACCACAATCCATCCACAGCTAAGTCCGGTGAATAACGGGGTGGGTAAACTGGATATTGTTTAGGGTTTGAAATGAAGTGTGTCCTTTGAAGAGTTGTGACTGATTTTCTTATGTGGCTCTGAAGTTAATTGTAAAAAGACTTCCCAAAAGACAGAGCAATGGCCACCCACCAGCATAAAGTTACAGGCTTCTCCCAAGGTGGCTTCTTTGAAGGGTAGCCACCTTCTGTGTGGCATCCATTTCAGATGTCTCATTACTTTCATCTCCCTCTTCCTATTAGCCATAGCGCCTGGTACAGTGGTGATCACGCCAACTCCTAGATAAACAACTATTTGGCTTGTGATGGTGACTTCAAATTTGCTGGACACAGTGCATGGTAGAGGGAAAGAGTGTGGTTAGGTTTTGGAAGTGGATCTCGGTGTCAGTATTCCATAGACACATGATCACAGGCCCAGAAATCTATGTATTAATAAGTCCTCCAGGTGATTCTGATGCAGGCTAAAATTGAGAACCACTGCTCTGCAAAAATGGGGCCAATAACACTTCATCATTTAAGTGAGGATCAAATGAGACTGTTTATTAAATGCACCTGGCCCCAGTACTAAATAAATGTGTTTCCTTTTCTTCCTACTCTTTGAGAAGGTGACATAGCTGTTTGCATCTCCAAAAACATTTAAGTCCAACCCCATCTGCCTCCCCCCACCACACACCCCCACCCACCCACCCACCCTTCCTTTAAAAACTGGCTGCTTTGGAACTGTGGTCCTCAGCCCTGGCTACACATGGGGAGCTTTTAAAACTCCCATTGCCCAGCCTGCACCTGAGACGTTAAATCTGAAACTCGGGGGTAGAGCCCAGGCATCTGTCTTTTAAGGTTCCTCTGGTGACTCCAGTGAGCAGCAAAACTGAGAACCACTGACTTTGGTTCTGCCCCAATAAGTATGGGGACCAGTGACTCTTCCTCATCTCTGGAACCTGGAGCTGGGTGTGTTTCTCCCATCAGACAGCCCCTGTACAGCAGCCACAAGCCTCATGGAAGTGTCACTAGACCTCTCCCAATTGCATTTGACCTTTATTTCCTCCATTCTCAGCTTCTTGCAAATTGGCACCAGCTTAGAATTTCACCACCAACCAATAGACTGATCCCAGCTGGCTTAATTAGCTTCAGTCATCTCTACCTGCTGAAACCCATTCTGTTTCTAAGCCATTTAACCTTATAGGGTAATAGGCATATTGTTCTGATACCTGAATGGCCACAGGCATTAGGCATGTGAGTTCTAATCACTCTACAAGTCTAGCTCATTAGGCAGCCAACCCCTCGGTGTTACTGGTGACAGACATCTTGGGGCCTCACTCCAGGCTATGTTCGTATGGAAGTCAGGAACCAAGGTCATCTTGACCAAGAACAGATCATCCTTAGATTCATGACTTAAGTAGGGATCCCTAAGCCATGCTTGGAGCAGTGACCTAAAAGAAGATGTTTTTAAGATAGCGAAGCTCTGGGCAAAGAGGTTTATCCTGGATGAATTGTAGCATATCTCTGCTGACAATTTTAGGACGTTCAGTATTGTTTTATCTTTTGACTGGCTGCCTGGCTTAAGTGGTTGTTAACTTTAGCTGGGATCAAATGTTTCAGAATGTGAGCTTCCACCTCGGGGAGACTAACTATAAATTTGTGCATATTAAAATGTCCAGGGGAAAAAAACCAAACCCAAAACAAACAGAAACAGCTTGTTCTTCACCTGCGGCATAGATAGATACTGCGGCAGGGTTGGACCTGCTGCTTTTATGGAGCACTGCCGAGCCACATCTGATAAGATTCTACCACATTCCGAGCACTACTGTGACTGGTACCTGTGTCTGCTAAGGCCCACAGCACTGAGTCCCTTCTTCCCCCTCCGACCCCATCTGAACTCTGATGCTAGTTCTTAGTCCTACTCTTAACATTCCAGGTGTTCTTCTAAGGTGAATGGGTGCTCGCTTAAAGACAGGAGGCTCCCCTCATGAAATTTTTGTCACTGTATTTAAAAAAGTCTTAGCCTCTGCTTCCCAAAGTATGTGTGAACATCCAGGTTGTGGGAAAGTATCAGCACAGCACTGGGAACATCAAAGTTGTACAGTAAATGATAGTTTCCTTGCTGCCAATGGAAAAACTTTTGATCTTGGACCCAGAAGAACTAGGTTTGAGACAATGTTTTTAGCAAATTATTTAATATCTCTAAATCTCCACATCCTCATTTATTAAATGGGGATGATAATTTCTATCTCTCAGGGTTGTAAGAATCAAATGAGACAACACGTGTTAAGAAAAAGTGCTTTCTGCAAAGGTATTATTATTTGTCCTTTTAGTTTCAGCTGACATCCCACCTCCCTGACTTTTGAACCAAGAGGCTGCCTTAGATTCTCAAGCTTTCTTTTTCTGGAAGTTAAGATGTTGCTGTTTCTTTATTTCTTGCTAAAGCCACTATCTCCTACCATTAAGCAGTGAGAAGAGTATCCGCCTAGGAAGAGCAGGGTTCTAGCCCTAGCTCTGCCACTGATTAGCTGGATTGCTCTAGGCAAGTAACTTACCTGCTCAAGTGTCTGTTTTCAGGTCTGTGAAAGGGGAACAGTGACAACACCTGTGTTGCCCACCTCACTTGGTTGCAAGGATGGAATTAGATAGGAATCCCCTGTGTATTTCAGGACTTCTAAGTGTCTGCTCACTGACTACAAAGCCTTCAATGGCTTATGTAGGCGTTGGCTTTGTGACATTGGGCAAATGACATACTATGCCTGAGCCTCAGTTTCCACATCTCTAAATTGTGTAAACAATACCTACTTTATTTTGTTGTTAGGAAGAGTATAATGAGCTAATATATGAAAGGTTCTTGGTATAGCACTAGGCACAAAAATTATAGCAAGACTCACATATCAGATACCATTGTCAGAGCATTGACTCCAGATTGCCTTTTCCCTACCTGGCTTTTCCTCTGCCTCTTCTACTCCAAGGAAGGGGCCAATGGCAGAGGGAAGCCTTGTGCATGCAGATATTGGCGTTAATGCCATAGCCTGTGCTGGGATTGCTTTTGCTTCAGGATGGCTTATCTTGGCCCCTGATGATGAGGTTATGTGTTGATGATGCTTTTGTTGGAGAGCCCAAGAGTTAGTGCTAGAGAATGAAATCCAGCATCTTTCACCTGACTCTCATGACCCAAAGGCATGATGTGTGTGGTTTCAGCATCCTGCCCTCTTCCCATCCTCCTTTCCTGTGCCAGAATACGTGCAATTCTTTAACTTTTTCTCCACAATCAGGTCAGGATTAAAATGCAAATGGGAGGGACTAGTATAAAAACTGCCACTAAAGGTCTAATCAGGGCAATTCCTGAGAAGGTGGGGAAAGAAGGGTGCAGGAGTAGGTGTCCTGAGGGTTGGAAGTCAGGGAGAGAGGGAAACAGGGATTAGGTAAAGGAAGCAGAAAAGGGAGCTAGGACAAGAAAAATAGTTTCACTCATTTCACAATTTTTCTGAAGGTTCTTCTTGCCCATCAACAGCTGTTGGACAATTCGTCCTTTAATCCGAGTATATGATGCTTAATCCATCCACAGAGCTGGACAGTCTGTCTTTTTAAATGAAGCATGTTGTAAAATCAAAACAGTGCTTCTGCCCCAAATCTTGAGGGATTTGAGAGGCATGTTCACATTCCATGAATCCCAAAATACAGATTTTCTGTCCAAATAACAGGCTGCAAAGCCAAACAAAAGGAGGAGCAGTCTCTGGAATCTCAGATGGCAGGACAGAGCAAGCCAGCTGGAGCTAACTGAATTGAGGCCTTGAAACCTATGAACCGCGCTGGACACTTTTTAATTTTATCTTATTTATATTTTTATGGAGACGAGGTCTCACTATATTGCCCAGTCTGGTCTTGAACTCCTGGGCCCAGGTGATCCTCCCATCTCACCTTCCCAAGTACCTGGGACTACAGGTTCAAATACTACCATGCCCGGCTTAGATGCCTTTTAAAAAATTAAAAAACCAGATTTGTTTCTTTATTAAATATGCAATATAGGTTATTTACAGAAACACAAGAAGACACAGATAAGCACTATAAAGCAAAACAAAAACCAAAAAAACTTCCTGTAACCTCACTACCCTGCAACTGCTAACATTTGTGAGTAGAAGGAGACAGGACAGTCATTGGTGGTTAAGTGCCATGATTCTGGGGCCCACCTGCCCAGTGCAAAGCCCAACTTCCCCATTTACCTGCTGGAGGCCACAGGTGAATTACTTGGCCTCTATGGGGCAGTTTCCTCATATGTAAATTAGGTATAATAATAATAATAATGCCTACTTCCAAGGCAGTTGTGTGAGTTTAAATAAGCCAAGATGAACATCACACACCGGGTCCTATTGTGGGGAGGGGGGGCGAAGGGATAGCATTAGGAGATATACCTAATGTAAATGATGAGTTAATGGGTGCAGCACACCAACATGGCACATGTATACATATGTAACAAACCTGCACATTGTGCACATGTACCCTAGAACTTAAAGTATGATAATGAAAAAAAAAAGTACTTGTAAGAACTGTTTCTGTGATACCTATAATAGTAGTTATTATACATCTAGCCTTTCTCCTATATAAGTTATAGAAGTATTATGTATAATACATTTCTATGAAAACAGAATTGTCCTGTACTGTTTTGTAACTTTTTAACTCTCATGATTGCCTTTTCATGGCCATCTTTTTAATTAGTATTAGCTAACATCGATTGCTTACAGTTGGTGGAACAGGCTTAGTGCTAAAGATTTTATATAAATTATCACATTTAGTCCTCACAATTAACTCTGTAGGGTAAGCACTATTGTTGTCATTTTACAGATGAGGAGACTGAGGCTAAGCAATTTAAATTATTTATTTACAGAGCTAACGAGCAGAGAAGTTAGAACTCCAATCTAAACATTCTGGCTTTTAAATTTGCCTGTGTTAGAACTTGCCATGGACTTTATAAGAAAGTCCAGGATTTCTTTAGGACTTCCTGAAAAGAGGCAAGCTTCAGTGCGTGTCATCTTTCCTTCCATCCTGCAGCAAAGAGGAGAATGCGGCTGAGACAGCCTGGCAACCTATGCTGGCAGTGCTTAGAAAATGTTTGTGCCCACTCCTTTTTAATCCTTGACAGAATGCACGTTGGTACTCTAGACTGTTGGGTGTCTGGCTAACTGTTCTTGGGCTGTAATGGTATTTTCAGTTTTTACTGTGGAAATCACTCTCTGATATGAAGCGGGATCTAGGGTTCAGTACTACTCTTAATTTTTTCTGAATGTGTCTTATGCAGAAAAAGAACCTTAAAGCAGTTTTTTATCTTGTTCTCCAGAGCCCTTGACAAAGCCATCTGAGCCACTGATCATAGCTTCCTTATCCTTCTCTTTCCATCCCTGGACATTCACCCCTATCCCCAGATAATCCAGGGCCAGGTCCCAGGCATTGCCAGTTAATTTAATCAGCAAGTCTTTGCCCAGACTCCACCCATGTGAAGCCCTGTTCTGGCCTTCACAGGGCATGCAAGAGGAGGACGTTGGTTGCAAAGACACCAACACACACAAAAGCAGAGCTAACAATACAAAGCAGCTTGTGTGTGGCTCAGATGACTGGTGTGAGCCCAGATCAGTCCAGTGGGGTAGTGTGGCTGTGCTGTGGGTTGGGGCCATGGGGATATCCTGGCCAGAGGTATGATAGGCTGACAGTAATCTTACCGGGACTAACCCCTTCTTTTCCACTTAGGAGTAGCTCGGAGAGGAGGAAGGAGAAGTCCCGGGATGCCGCACGGTGCCGGCGGAGCAAGGAGACGGAGGTGTTCTACGAGCTGGCCCATGAGCTGCCTCTGCCCCACAGCGTGAGCTCCCATCTGGACAAGGCCTCCATCATGCGACTGGCGATCAGCTTCCTGCGAACACACAAGCTCCTCTCCTCAGGTAAGGCCAGCAGGCTCCCCTAGGCTGGGCAGATGCCAGCCTTACCAGCATGTTCCTATATGCAGGGGACCCTTCTGCTGCCAGAGCTGGAAAGTCTTCCCACTACAGAACTTTCACCCACAGAATCACCATCATGAGTGCTTTATTCCTTCGTGTTAAACATCTCTCTTCCAGCAGTGACCTTCACTGTGAATCCAGCCGTGAGAGGAGGGCAAGGACAGGACCAGGGAAGAACACGGGCACCCAGAGGCTGGGGAGAACACGGGCTGGGAGAACCAAGGACAGCTTTTGCTGACTTCTCAGTTTGTTGCCATCTGGCCCATAAGACCCATCCTCCACACTAGATTGAGTCTGTAGGACGCCTTCTCATCCTTAACTTCCAGTGCTTTCCCTAGAACAGCAAGTAGGCGTGCCCAGATGATCTTTTCCCTCTGAGAAGCCAGTTAGGCCAAGCAAATCATTTAGTCTCTCTGAACATTGGTTTCCTCATCTATAAAATGGCGTTAAACATACTTCTTGCCCAGGCTGTCGGTGAGAATGGACTGAAATGATGTCTGTAAATCACCTGGCCTGGCTGAGCTCACTCACACTGGGGAGTCCTTGACAGCTGACAGCCGAGAGCATCACCCCTCCCCAGAAAACAACTGGTTCTCCCGTCCCGGGTACCTCTGCAACTCCACAGTTCACACAGCATTTGCTTTTTCTCAGTTACATTCTTCAGGAAACCATTTCCTATGCGTCCTGACCAGAAACAGGTGTCCTGAGAAGTCTTCTGGTTTCAGATCCTATGTGACATTCTCGTCAGGGGTGTCAGTTCTGTCAGGATGCTGGGCAGCGTGTTGTGCTCCTTCCCGCCTGGTCTGGTGCCACAGGTGGGGACAGTGTCTGACGGGTGAGCGTGAGGGAGGCACTCGGGGAGGGAGGGTTCTTTGGTGGTGGTTTTTCAGTTTTCCGGAGTAAGCCTGGTGCCTTGGAGACGGTGGATTCCGCCATCCTGTTATGAAGTGGCTATTCTGGGAAAGAGGGAATCCAGTGTGAGGCTGGGAGGCCAGACCAGAATGTACTATTCTAGTCCCTGGAGTACAGGAAGGATATGGGGGACAGACTTTCAGAAAATAGGACGACAGTTCAGTGGGCCTGGGGTTGGAAGGCTAGGCCTAAAGAGGCGAAATGTGCAGACAAGAGCAGGAGAGCCAAGGGGGAAGATAGGGTCTATAAATACTTTCAAAGAACAATGCAAGACAATGGCAGATACATGGCCCTAGATGCTGCCGAGAGAGAACAGCGGGCTGAGCCCTGGCAAGGGTTGGATTGCTGGATATAAGAAAGGCCGGGAGACTCCATCACAGGGCATTTGTGCACCCCTCCCTTTAAAAAGGCTTGTCTTCCTGGATAACTGAGGGCAAAGTCAGCTAATGTTGCAGTCATCTTTACATATAAAGAGTAGACAGTGGAGGATTTCATGACTGGATGAAGGCCCCTTCCCCACAATGAGACCCCTCTTCCCTGCTTTCCTGCTGTGGTACTTGAGATTGTGCTCTTAGACATTAATTCCTTTGGATTAATCATTGCTTCCTTCATCACCACTCCAATTCCTCCACCAACACAAAGCCCCAGAAGGGGTAATACAGGTTGAGTATCCCTTATCCGAAATGCTTGGGACCAGAAGTATTTTTGATTTTTTAATTTTTTCGGATTTTGGAATATTTGCATTGTATTTATCAGTTGAGCATCCCTAACCCGAAAATCTGAAATTTGAAATGCTCCAATGAGCATTTCCTTTGAATGTTGTGTTGGATTTCGAAGCATTTCAGATTTCAGATTTTCAGATTAGGGACAGTCAACCTGTATATTAATTGTAGAACGCCTCTGACTAAATTTGGACTCGTTGAGTGTTTCTCCTTGTTACACAGATAAGTGAAGGACAGACAGGTTAATATTGCTCAAAGTCACACACTTAGCACATGGTGAACCTGCACCTGGAATTCAAGTCCTTTTGAATTTTGGTCCATGGGAAAACAGACATGGGACGGCAAGAGCATTTAGTAAACCTGGTCAGGCTAAGATGTTGACAAGGGCTGGGGTGTCGGGTGTGGGGGAAGGGAGAAGGTAGGGGAACGAAGGTCAACAGAGGCAGCTGGGGGCCAGTGTGATGGGGAGGAGGTCCTCACACATTCAGAGAATTATTCCTGTCCTTCCCCCTAGTGCAGGGCTTCGTTTTCCATGCTTGCCCTCCTGGGCCTGGCTGTCTGTCTCAGTGGTTCAAAGGTTGGCCTGGAGAAGGCCAGGAGTTAGGCTGGGCTCTCTGAGCACATCTACCCGTGTGTGTGCTGGTGTGAGCCCTCGTGTGCTGATGAGAACCCCTGTGTGCTAAACACACCCACAGAGATAGGACCAGAGTGGCCACACTGGGACATCCCTTATCTGTCCCATCTCAGGAGCCTGTTGAAAGTTGTGGACATAAACTTGCCTGCCCTCTGGCTGGGCTTGGCCCTATACCAGCTAGAGCCCTTAGCCTGTCAGCTCTGGTCCTCTCTGTCCCAAGGAAAGAAATGAAGGAAAGGGATAAAAAGTTTCTACTTTTGGCCATGTGGTCCTGGTGTCCTTGAAGGAGAAGTTCTCACCGAACGAGCACAGACCAGGGAGGAGGAGATGGTTTCTCCGCACCCGCTTTTCTCTGACTTCTCTCTTAGACTTCGGCTATGCATTCTCTAGACTGATTGTTGAATTACTTTCAGAAATTGTGAGACAAGATCTTTTTCTTTCTAAATCGTATTTTGCTTTTCCAACACATGTAGCATCATGAAGAAGAGTACAGGATTTGTGGGCAGATAGACCTGCACTGGAATCTTAGTTTGGCTGCTTTCTTTCTCTGCAATGTTGTAAAAATTTCTCTTTGAGCTTTAGTTTCCTCATCTGCACAAAGGGAATAATGGTGCTTACCCTGCAATGTTATTTGAGGATTGAGATAATAGATATAAAAGGCCTTATCCTCTAGCCTGCCACATATTAAGGTCTCAATAAGTTACAGCTTAGAAATAAAAATTATTATAAACAAATATATTGATTTATATTAAATATAGGCTTCTGGAGAAATGATGTAAAAGAAAACCCAATGTAAATTCTTACTATCCTGTAACCTATCTTCTAGCAATTTCTATCAAAATGCAGAGTTGTCAAGCTTTTCCAAGGCAAAACAACCCACACATTCATTATTTAAGCATTTCTAACAAAGGTGAGTACCAATTTTGGCTCACTTTATAATAGGAAATAGCTGGTTGCATACCTCAAAGTTCAAAAGGCTAAAAAATACCAGGTTTTTCTTTAGAAAAGTTTCTCTTTACTTAGTAACATGTTTCCCTTTGATTTTCACAGTAGGCTGTTCTGTGTGGGAATGTTGGAGAGGAAACCTCAACGTTGAGAAATTCAGGCTGTGGGTCTGGGCTGCCGATTGAGATTCATATCACAGGAAGCAAACTGAAACAATAGCTTTATGATATTAGCTTCCACGCTGGGCTGAGGACAGAACACACTCTTACAGGAACATTGGTGGAAATGCCACTTGATTGTCTTAAATCCTCTTTCAAGATGAGCCCCACAAACCATGAGCGAATCAGGGTCAACTCTGCATTCTGAGGGCATTAAACCGCAGTGAATATACAAAATTTGCTTTTCATTGTAAAATTAAATTTTGGGCTTGCCCAAACTCATGCATGATGAAGTCAAATTCATTTTCCATGGAGCTGGAGATCAGCATGAAGCAGGGTTTCTAAAGAGAAGTGTCAGTTGCATTATGGATTCATCATTTGCTTAGCAAAGACATCAGTTATAACAAGAGGTTGTTTTCCTGATCTGTAGACTACTAAGGGAAAGATACTAAAATGTGATTTTAAAGTTTTTAAGGCTTGATATGACCTTCCCATGCAGGAAAAGTGGGACAAAGAAAGAACTGTGCAGGCAGATACATGTTCTGGTACCCTCTCATACCCCACTTTCAGACTTCTGTTCCCAGGCTTTCACCCCTACCTCCACCCCTTTGTCCCACCTACTCCAAATCAAGGCCTTTTTCTGTCCTGTTTGGAAAGAGCTCAATAAGCTGATTCATGTGAGGATGTTAATGGGTGAGAACAGCTAATATACAATCTCTTCTAGAGATACTGACTTTGTTCAGATCATTCCTTTAACTTAAACTAAAAAGTCTGCTCAGTCAATAGATGTTTGCTGAACCCAGTCCTGTACTACATCTTATGGAGGGTAATGCAGAGAGGCAAGATAGGATAGTAAGATATATGCAAAGAACAAAGGCATGAATCTCTCCTAGTGGACTTTCAGGACTTCCAGGGAGCCCAGGAAGATCAGGAAGGACACAGTGCCTTCTGTCAAAGGCATCAGAGAAGCCCAGGCCTGCTAATGGTGGCATTTAAAGGTATGGCTAAGGCTCCAGTAAGCAATCCCAGAATGATTTCCCTATAGTTTGACTGGCACTGCTCTTGCAGTCTGCACATCCGGGAGGGCGGGGATTGGGAGTCAGGCCGTGGGTCAGGTGGAGGGGAGGAATCGGTTTAGGCAGAGCCTTAGAAGGAAGGCCCCTGTGGTGGTCACAAAGTGGTGACTGCCAAGCACGTCTGAACCAGGAAGACCCCATCAGAATGGCTTTGAGAACAGTCAGAGCAGTCCTGGAACTTCTCGGAGTAGGAAACAAGAGGTAAAGTGACCTTGGTCGAATAAAATTGCAGCCAGTATTCTGACCAGCAGCACCGTGGGGCAGCCTGGTCTCTGAGACCACTCAGGAGCCTCTGCTCTGCCACTCTGCCTGCTCTCTCCCAATGCACAGCCCCTGCTGCCCAGGAAGTCCCACCCCACATGGGCGGTGCTGCTTGAAGGAAATGAGCGATGCTCCGGAAAAAGTGCTCCAAAACCTCAGCCCGCGCATATCCTGGCTGTGGGGAGTCATCAAAGCCTGTTTACTGGGGCTATTTTTAGCATTAAAGAATCTTGTTATGCTCCCCAGGATGGGCATGCGCCGTCTCAGCAGAGCACCTCTGGTTTTAATGACCCATCTCTCATCTTTGGGGTCAAACCCTGCAGGGTCCTCGGAAGCAAGTAACTGAGATCTAGAGCCCAGGATGATTTACAGACCCAGTTGGTGGCTTATTGAGCACCTACTCTGGGCTCCTCACTTGGTTCTGATGAAGAGTTGATGCTGGATGGTTGCATCACCTTACAGCAGTTTATCTCTGTCTTCCCCACCAGTCTGTCGATTCCGAGGGGATTGCTCTTACACCTTTCAGTATCCCTGATTCTCCTTAGGACAGGGCTGAGCACACAGTAAGTGACACTTGTGGACAGATTACCTTGTGCCTAGCATAAAGCAGACATGAACACAGCAGAAACTTCATAACGGTGTAGGGAATGAGTGCATTTTTCCATGTCCCTAACACTGAGCAGGATATTAATGGTACATCAGGGAAGACACAATGTTCACAGGGGAAGGGGCAGAGGGGTCTTCAGCCAATTTGTGACGTGAGCCTCCAGGGTGACTAATCCCCCAGAGCAATGCTTTGAGATGCCTCCAGGGTGAGGGTCTACCTCCTGGCTCCACAGTTTTCATTCTTAGCTGCAAGCTGGGAGTGACCTGGCCAGGTTCCTTCAGAAGCTCCCAGGAGAATAAGCAGGTGCTGAGAGCAAATAGTCCCACAGAGGGAAGAGACCCTGCCCCAGCCCTGCCGTTGCAGGGTTCCTGGGGCCAACCTGGTGGCTTCCTGCTCCTCCAGCCATTGTGACCTTAGTCCCAAGACATTCTGTTTCCCTTCGTGGCCCTAGATTGCCCCTCTCCCTCCCAGAGGCCAGCTGACCCGAAGCTGCTGTAGCCAATTTCGCCACCTCCTGGAAGCAAATGCACTGGGCATGGGTGGAAACCAGTTTGGCTGTGTTGGAACCGTTAAAAACAGGAAATTTTAAGCAGGACTATTTCCTCTGGGACTAGTTAACCCAAATAGGGTTGTCTTGGGATTACTCCAGATTTTGAAGTCAGCGTTACCACTGAGATCAAAGAAATTGAAGAGAAAATATCTTCTCAGTTGGCTAGAAACCACAGGGTTGGCCTCTGTGTATCTGTAGAAGGTGGTCACCTATCTGGTGTGATTGAAGTGGCGCTGAAAACCTCTCCTCACTCATCTCCAAAATAAGTCACCACCTGCCAACACAGGCTAAATAAGGTCACTCATAGGACCTTTGAGTTGAGGCAGTAGCTCTCAGCATATGGTCCTATGAGTAGAAGCTAACATTCACAGTGGCATCACCCACACCTGGGACATTGGTTCATCATCACTTCAGCGGGCTGGTCAGCTGGCAAAGAACAGCATCACCTGTGAGCTTTTTAGAACAAACAGATTCAGTTCCCACTAAAGACCTACTGAACCAGGAACCCAGCAGGGGCTCATCCAGGGCCAGCTTCATGGGCATGCAGCACAGGCGGTCTTAGAGGGCGCCACACTGAGAAGGTTCTCAGGCTTGGTTTAATTTTTCCAATGAGAGGTCTCGCATTTTTATTTTGCACTGGGCCACACAAATTATGTAGCAGTCCTGGTCCCAGACATTTTTCTTTTAGCCTGGCCTATAGATGATTCTGATGCATACTCAAATTTGAAAGCCCTGAGTTAAGTCATTTTCTACCCTAAAGCCCCCACTCAAAAGAAGATTTTAGCTGGGAAAGCTAACATTCACAGTGGCATCACCCACACCTGGGACATTGGTTCATCATCACTTCAGCGGGCTGGTCAGCTGGCAAAGAACAGGTGTATCAGCAGAAACCCCAAGCAGGGATCAGGTGTGCGTATATGTATGGTATAAGGCCATTCCCATGACCTGTGGTTCTCCTTTCTCCAGGCTACCCACCCGAAACAGGGTGTAGAGAGGAAAGAATTTCCCTAATTTTGTTTCACCATTTTAGCAAAACAGAGGGAAAGCCACGGGGCCTTACTCTGTACAGCCCAACTCTTGGCTCTGAAGGCTTGCCCATCCCTGGACAGGACCCACTGTGATGCTGTGCAGAAGGCATCTGTGACTCCGGCGTGTTCTCTCATCCTGTGTCCTGAAAGGTAGCTGGTCCCCTGTGCCTCCACTGAGGCCTCTTGGTAGGAAGATCTTGTAATGTGGATTTGTTCTTCTTGAGGAATAACGGCAGGTAACCCAAAGCTTAAATTTAGAGGCTCGAGGAAAAAGATAAAAGAGAAATCCAGTGCCCTTGCAGAAAGGCCCTTCAACCACATTTCACAGCATTGATGTGTCCCTGGCCAAGTGGCCCATACATTGAATTGCATTTTGCATTCCTTAGAATAGTCTCCATTTGAAAGACTCCTTTTAGTTAAGTGAATATTAATATTTGCAAGTGACAAATTATTCTCTAATCTCCTCGTTCTGTAAATCAAGTGAGGCATACTTTGATTGATGTTTGCACTGGATAAATACAAATTTTCATAAGTAAATTCTTTGGAGTTAAATAATGAACTAGGAGAAGTGGGCTGAAATAAAGTCTGTGGTCTGTGTATAACAACCAGAGACCTGGTGCCTATGAGGTTTTTTTGGTCTGGGACAAGAGCCGAGTCTGTATTTTTCAGATAGCAGAGGTATACTAGACAGGCCAGGATACTCAAAGTGTGGGTGGTTCGGGTGGAAGTTTTCCCAGGCTGCACCCAGCAACCACCTGTACAGCCTGCTGAGAATGCAGTTGCCTGCTCACTCTGTTCTGCACCTCTGGGCTTCACTCTCTCCAAACCACTCTGTATGCCATTGCCAGACTAATCTCCCCAAAGCAGTGCTTTGAGATGTACTCCTCTGATCACATTTGCTTGACACATGAGGCCCCTCCAGGACACTGGGCCTGTCTCACCAGCCCAATCTCTGAGACTGGAAGATGGATTCTCCTCTTGAGCCAGATGGGCCTCTCTTCAGTCTAGGAGGGAGCTTGCTCCAGGGGTTTTCCAGTGCTCACACAATCCCATCTGGTTCAGAAGGCCCTTCTTTCATTCCACAGAGTGAAATCTGTTTTACTAAGTCTCTGCAAATCTTCTTTGGAACAGTTAGTTGTCTGTGATCACCCCAAAGTGACCCCCTCGTCCTCTGACCCTTAGAGCTCGTCCCATCTACACTTTTCCTTGGAAGCCCAGCTATGACACCCTTGAACTTTTACTTAGCTTTGCATCTCTGAGTGCTATATATTCCTCACCCGGGATCTGAGCAATTTGAGGGTAGTGCATGTCTTGGAGCAGAAAGAAGAAAGAATTTACTGTTGTTATAGTTTTAGGCACTTTACATACTTATCTAATCCTTACAATTCAGAGGTGGAAATTGTTATTCCCATTTAGCTGATGAGGAAAGTGATATCCAGAGAGGTTGTTCCTTATTCAGAGTCATAGCCTAATAGGAGGGTGATCTAGGAAGAGAACCTGTGTTTAACTCCAAAGCCTATGAATGGTTGAGTGTGGCTTCTGGATTCAGCTGTCAAAGCTTGCTAACTTTGCAATCTTTATACCTTTGGACAAATGGCTTAACCTCTGTACACTTCATCTGTAAAATGAGATTAAGAATAGTATCTACCTCGTAGGTCACTGTGAAGATTACATAGCATGCTTAGTGCAGTACCTTTCATGTTGTGATTGCAGTATATATTAGCAGCTAAAATTTGTTCCTGCTTCTATGAGTACCGTTATATTCAGGCATACTTTGATTGATGTTTGCACTGGATAAATACAAATTTTCATAAGTAAATGTCTTTGGAGATAAATAATGAACTAGGAGAAAAGGGCTGAAATGAAGTCGGTGGTCTGTGTATAACCACCAAAGACCTGGGGCCCAAGAGGTGTTTTTGGTCTGGGACAAGAGCCGAGTCTACAGGCTGTACAGGTGGTTGCTGGGGGCAGCCTAGGAAAACTTCCACCCCGAACCACTCACACAGCAGCTCCTACTGCTCCCGTTGCTAGTGCCAGAAGTACTGTTGTCACAACAAGCACACTGTCCTCACAGCCCCTGTCAGGGTGTCCTCTGTGCAGTGGTGCTCATCCAGTGCCTGCTGCCGGGCTGGGGCAGACATTCAGATGGTCGGCAGTGCGCGTTTCCAGAAGAGTCCACCCGATGCCTTTGCGCCATCCCTGGCAAATGCCTATCTGTGCCAGTCACATCTGTTTTCACTCCACATTCATGTAACTGTCCCACCCCCCTCTCTTTCCAGTTTGCTCTGAAAATGAGTCTGAAGCTGAAGCTGACCAGCAGATGGACAACTTGTACCTGAAAGCCTTGGAGGGTTTCATTGCCGTGGTGACCCAAGATGGCGACATGATCTTTCTGTCAGAAAACATCAGCAAGTTCATGGGACTTACACAGGTGACACCCCCCTCTATCTCTTTCAAAAGAAGAAATGTTTCCATTTGGGGGTAGAAATGAGTAGAAGGTGCTAGCCACAATCCCACTTGACCTTTCCCTGTAAATGGCCACTGTGACCCTCGCTGACCTCAGGCCACATGCCTCAGGCCACAGTCCCACCCCCAGGCATTGGGTTTGGCTTTGCTTATGTCCATCCTGGCAGACAGCTCTCTACTGACTCATTAACAGACTCTGTCATCAGTAATCCCCCATTACATCTTTCTGTCTGTGGACCTGACACTGGACTGGGATTATGAGAAAACCCAATTCAATCTCCTCCCTGCCTCCAAATCTGGAAGGTGGCTCAGCTTCCTCTTGGAGTCTTTTACTTCACTGTTAGGAATAATGATGCCTAACCTTGTTTTTGAAACAGGTGGAGCTAACAGGACATAGTATCTTTGACTTCACTCATCCCTGCGACCACGAGGAGATTCGTGAGAACCTGAGTCTCAAAAATGGTATCCTTAATTGTGTTTATTTCCTTCTTGCCCCCACGGGGTGGGAATCTGCTTCCCCTTTGTCTACAAGTATAAGGGAGATAGCTCATGGCCTTGCAATGCAGGAAAAATGGATGTCCTTAAAAAATTTAGCTAGGCTGGCCCTCCGTTTAAGTGTGTAGCCTGTGAGATGAGATTGGGGCATTGAGAGGACCCGGTACTCAGAAGTATCTCCTGCTGGCCCCGCATGGTGCCTGGTGTCCCACTACTAGGGGACTCCTTTGGGTTAGGACACTATCTCTAGGAGGTTTCATCACCCAAGAGTCAAGCATCTCTGCCAAATGACACCACCCAAACCAGTGAGAAACCAGTCTGTGCCAAAGTGCTTATAGGAACTACTGTAGTTATCTATTGCTGTGGAACAAACCACCTAAAACATAGGGCTTTGATGATTATCTCCCAGCGTTCTGTGGGTTCAGTGGGTGGGTCTTATACTCCATGTGATGTCAGTGGGGCTGCAGTCATCTGGGGGCCAGACTAGGCTGGGGTGATCAGGATAGCTCACACATGTCTGGGACCTTGTGTCAGGTGGCTGGAATCCTGGATTCAGCTGGCATGCTGGGACAATGGGACTGTTCTGTCACTCCATGGAGTCTCAGAGACTCTCCCTCTCCATACGGTGTCTCTAGGGTAGCCAGACATGTGGCAGCTCAGGGCTCCCAGAAGCACTAAGGTGGAAGTTGCCAGGCCTTCCCAAGGTTTTGTCCTCAAATTAGCAGAGCATCACTTCTGCCCCATGTTGTTGGTTAGAGCATGTTACAGGACAGCCCTGGCTCATTGTGGGAGGAAACTACACAAAGCCATGAGTGTCAAAAGGCATGGCTTGTTGGAGCTACTTTTGGAGATGAGCTACCACAGGAAATGGTACCCTGATGAGACATAGGTCAAGTAGGTTTTGACGGAGAAGAGATTTAAAAAGATCTAGCGTACAGGACCTTACCCATGGGGATACCCAGCAGGTGCCAGTGGATGAGAGGACCCACACAGGCAGAAAGCACGTTGCAATGGCAGTGGAGCTTCCTCTCTCGTAACTGTGGCCATTCAACAAAGGCATGAATAGGGACATTGTTAAGAGGACTGAAGCTTTGGGCAGAAGTGGGGCTTAATGACTGTCAAGGTCCCTTCCAAACCTGAGATTCTGTCACTGGTCTGGGCAGATTCTGTGCATGTCTAGATGTCCTCTTTAATAATATCACCTGTCACTGCCATGGGGCTTATGCTTGTCCAACCTGAATAACAGAGGCAGTGAGGCTAAGCCTACAAGGTTTGGCTCTTATTACCACACATGCTGCAAAAGCAGATACTTCATTGGCTCACCTCCACCCTGTTACAGACTGAGCCTGCAAAGTACAGAATTACAACCACCTCCTCTTCTACCACTGCCACAGCTCCCTCACCCAGCTCCTCTGCTCTCTCATCTGCAGGCCTTAGGCCACCTGGGTCCTAGAGTACACTGGCAGAGAGCACCCGATCGGCTGCTCAATGTCTTGTCTGGTTCTATGGGGAAAGGGCTACCACACTTTCTAAATTTCTCTAAAAAGAGATTCATGTTCTGAATGGGTAGGTGCTGAAAGCCTGAGGAAACCAAAGATTGATTTCTTCTCTACTCCAGAAACCCTTGGGCCTTTGGGTTCTTAGTCTCAGTTCAACCACTGACCATAGTCTGAGTTTGAGTCTGTGACCAGAAGCAAGTACCCTACTTCTCTGTTCCTCAGAGTCTGTCTTTTCAAATTGCTGGTATTGGACTAGGCAAAGGTGACGACCTTTCAGTTCTCAAGTGCCATGATTCACAGCCAAGTGACCTCTAATTATCTGAGTAGAACTTTAGATCTCTTGATCTGCATATTGAGGACTTGGGATCAAACTCATGAATCAGCAAGTCTTCACTGAAGGTACTAGCCTGTGGATGGACTCATAATCTAGACCTAAAGGGTTAGTGTGAGTTCCTAGAGGAAAACAAAGCCATGAGGCAGATTGCGGAAGGTTTTGAAGGCCAGGTGGAGGGCCTTGAACTTTATTCCATAGACAATGGGGAACTATTGAAGGTTTTTGTGCAGGGGTGGAGTGATCTGTGTGGAGCAGTGTTTAGAAAGAATGATCAAGGCCGGGCACAGTGGTTCACGCCTGTAATCCCAGGACTTTGGGAGGCTGAGGTGGGTGGATCACGAGATCAAGAGATCGAGACCATCCTGGCCAACATGGTGAAACCCTGTCTCTACTAAAAATAGAAAAATTAGCTAGGTGTGGTGGCGCACGCCTGTAATCCCAGCTACTTGGGAGGTGGAGGCAGGAGAATCACTTGAACCCAGGAGGCAGAGGTTGCAGTGAGCCAAGATCATGCCACTGAACTCCAGCCTGGCGACAGAGCGAGACTCCATTTCAAAAAAAAGAAAGATGCAGTGTCAACATGGGGAGAATCTAGAGGTTAGCAAGTTAAAAGGCCTCAGTAATACCCAAGCAACAGCCACAAATGAATCCCTCCAGCCCCCTCATACCCAATAACTGGTCTGGTCCTGGTGGTGGGGCCAGATCCCAAGATACAGGTATATCTCATTGTATGCTAACCCCACCTCTGAAAATTAAAATGGCAAGAATCATAATTTGGTGTGGGAGAAATGGTTTTATAATCGTGATGAAGGAATGTTCTCTCCTTTTTTTAAAAAAATTCACTATTCAGTCTCTTACTGAGTGGGGTCCCCTAAGGGTGTTGAAGTTTTGTTCAAGGGTGCCACAATTCCTTTGACACATAACTCTTCAGGAATATGTGAGTCAAGTCAAGGTCCTCTGGAAGTTTAAGTGCAGGGGCTGGTGACTGTTCCTGGAGGAAGGAGTGTGACTATTTGAAACAAGGCTCCAGATTGTTCTATGATGCTGGGTAGGGGCAGGATTATATCTTTGAAAGTAGGAACCAGAGATGGTGGTGTAGGCAGGATTTGGACATAGACAAGTGGGATTCAGCTGGCACTCTATTCATTACTTTGTTTTACAAAAAGTGGAAAATGGTCCTGAATGGGTAGGCTGTTTGGCAACTATAAGGAAGGAAGCTATATTGCTGGTCTTGGTGATTTATTTAATTCTTGCTGAAAGAGAGGATATGATCCAGGTTGAGTTAATCTGTAAAGTGGACTTGCTCACCAAATCCACTGTAAGGAGATTCGTACCAGAGGTCTCTCTAGAGCCTTGATACATATGTCACTTCAGGGAGAAAGCTAATGGCATGGTATCCTGAACACAGCTATTGCATTTTGCAAATGGAGTACAGGAGGGGTTAAATTCCTCCTGAGAGACAGGTTATATAAAGGAAAGACGGGAGTGTCTGAGAGACATTTCTAACCTGTGAGGCTTACACTCTTGGAGTAACTGTGGCCTCACCCAGATTGTCCCTTGGAATTTCTGCAAGGACCTGGTCCTTGCCCCAGAAAAGGGTTGCTGAGTTAGTGGCTGATATGCACTCATTGTCTCTGAAGTGTTGCTCTGAAGGAACCACTGACCATGTTTCAGAAGCAATGGGAAATCAAATGATGCAGCAGCTCCTACCTTGTGGGAGTTAATGCTCCAGTGGAGGAGATAAGCTGGAGAGTGGGAACCATTAGTCCACAGGCCATGATGGAGCTCAGTGTTGATGGCAGACTACAGGTGCTAAGAGAGCAGATATTTGGAAAATACAAACAATAGGCTGCCAAAAAAACTGCAGCTGGGCCCCTCTCATGAATATCCATACAAAACTAACTTCAGCTGGTTCTTCCCATCCTTCCACATTCAGGCTCTGGTTTTGGGAAAAAAAGCAAAGACATGTCCACAGAGCGGGACTTCTTCATGAGGATGAAGTGCACGGTCACCAACAGAGGCCGTACTGTCAACCTCAAGTCAGCCACCTGGAAGGTAGGGCAACATCAGGCCTGGGTTGGAGTCCCAGGTGTAGGGCGATGGCAGTGTGGGGGATGCCTAAGACCCTACCCCCACCCCCAGCACTCGGCCCCATGTCTGACCCTTCTATGCCTATCTCAGGTCTTGCACTGCACGGGCCAAGTGAAAGTCTACAACAACTGCCCTCCTCACAATAGTCTGTGTGGCTACAAGGAGCCCCTGCTGTCCTGCCTCATCATCATGTGTGAACCGATCCAGCACCCATCCCACATGGACATTCCCCTGGACAGCAAGACCTTCCTGAGCCGCCACAGCATGGACATGAAGTTCACCTACTGTGATGACAGGTAGGGGGCCATAAGTGTGTATGCTGTGGGCAGAGATGGGTCTTACCTGTGTGTGGGGGGAGTTGTGCCCGTATTAAAGGTACGGAACTAGACATAGATGTGGTATTGCCGGGTGCCATGTTCATGGACCTGTGCCACTGTTTCATTGCATCAGTGCCCCTCAGAGGTTCCTGGTACTGTATTTGGTGGTCTCCCATGGACAGAGTTACAGGGTCCATCTGCAGAGCTTTCCTGGTACGCAACTCTTCTCATCATTGTGGTGTGAACATATTTCTCCATACATGTATCAGGCTCCTGAGGAAATTCTCAAGGCGGTCTTCTGACCCAGGAGAAAGAGAAGAGTCTAGAGACTTCCATCTGTACTCCTGCTTTAGAGGCCAGTAAGGAGCATCAGCTTCTGCCCTGGAGACTGACCCTCTTCCATTACTGACTGAGCCTTTCCCTCTGCCTTATTCCTTCCTGCATGCAACTCCATTCTGGCCATTGTTCAGCCATTTTGAAGGCTAAGATGAAGGTAGCTAAGCTGGATGCTAAACCCCCAGTGCCAGGCCCAGTGTCTCTTGGCAGTCACAGTAGTGATTAAGAGCATGGGCTTCAGGTCTAGATGGCCTAGGTTCAAATTTAGTAATAAATGTTCAGTGTTAGCTCTTATTATCACCTTTATTAGAGTTGTTGAAAGAATGCCTAAGACCGCTTATGTAAGTCATGCCATCTCGGGTTCTTAGCTCATTTAGAAGATTGAAGCAGGTGGGGAAGAGGCTGGAGTTGTCATAGGAAGGAGTATTTAGACACCCTACAGCTCCTAACTCCCCCACCAGCCCTGCCTCTGGGACTGTGGAGCCTGATGATGGGAAGTAGGAGGAGGAAGATGGGGAGAACCGATGCCCGGAGCAATGCCCGGCCCCAGGGAGGGCAGGAAATACAGAAGACTGGGCCCAGGGTAGGCCTGGCTTGAGTAAGTGCCACTGCAGCTTGCTGAGCAGCACACCCCGGATGTGCCCTTCCTGGCAGAGATCTCCCCGCCCGACCTCAGCTTTCTGCAGCATCTAGAGCCGCCATGTGTCCCAGGGTGATAGTTGCTGTGGCAGCTCTTTGTCACTCTTTTCTCATCTTCTAGGGTTTCTCCTCAGGAAACCCTGAGATCTCAGTTTCCCCTTCTCCAAAATAGAGATAACACTTTCTCAACCTGTCTCATGGGGTTGTTGTAAAATGAGATAATGGCTGTGCAAGCACTTTGAGAAGTCAAGACACCACAACACGTGTGAGGCTTCTTGTTATTGCTTATATCTTACTTCCTGTCCTTGGCCTCCTCCAAAGCAAAATCTTCCATTAAACTCAAGGAGCTGAAATCACTTCTGAAGGCAGTTAGTGGCTGGGGGGCAGGAAGAGGAAGAATCTGACCCCCCGATCAGCAAGAATCTGCCTTGTCTTAGCCAGCAGGAAACCACGGAACCCCAGGAAAAAAGCTCCTGCTCAGCCTCCCCTAGGCCTATCTACTTTTCTCTTATCAGCTGGACATCCCAAGGGCATCTGGTTTCTTCATGGGAGGGACCCTTCTCTCCAGGATGGGGTTTCTCTCCTCTGATTCCAGACTGGTCTGGTGTTGGTTGGTCGCCCCTTCTTAGAGTGGGCCACCACTTGTGGCACAATTTCAGAACTTTTGTAAAAGTATCCTTGAGTCATTCCTGTCCTTCAATTCTGACCACAGTAGGGCCAAGACTCACAGCTTTTGCAGCTAGTGGGAAGTTATATAAGTAGAAAGAAATGCTCTAACCTCATAGGGAGAAAATGTCATGTATGAAGCCTTTCGTCCTGGAACTTCGACACAGTCACCATTTATTGCACTTGGTGGTGGTGGTGGTGGTGGTGGTGGTGATAATGATGGTGGTTCAAGAAGAAGATCGCCCTTTTAGTGACAGGCACTGTAGGAATCCATGTTATAGGTAAAGTTATTTATCAGATGCAGTCTTTGTATTCAAGTGAACATTCTGGGCAGAAGACACAGCTTCATGCACCCCTCTCAGTAGTCTTGTGAGATAACATGGACAATCCCAGTGCATAGCTCCTGTGTCACTGGCTTTGAGGTGAAGTGGCTCAAGCTGACCTAGCCATATAGCCTGGGGGCATATATAGTGCTGTGGATGATGAAAGTCAGATACGTGCTTCACCCTGGTGAGTGAAGCACATCCGTAATGTGACTCTATAAGCACTCAGAAAACCCTACTGTCCCAGAAAATAACTTGGCATCCCTAGATAATAGAAGAGTTTTTTTTCAGTTTAAGATTTTGATCCTTGTTACAGTGAGAAGAAATCCTCTGGAAAGGGTAATTCAGCATTATCCTTTATTCATTATCTTGGTTTAAATGAGTTTCAGGTAATTTTCTTAAGGTACTAACCTTTGGACAAAAGAAGAGGGGGAGAAACACAAGGAATTGGATGTCTAAATGTGGCTGGAGAGGAAATGTACATAGAAAGGGGAAAGACGCTCTGCTGACTTTTTAGTTTGGCTCAGGGCTGGTAGGCAGGGTAGCTTCTGGCTTAAAGGAAGTATCAAGCCTCGTGATTTAGGACTTTGTGACTCATAATGTAGAGGGTGATATTGCTTATAAGTTCTGTGGGACACACTGCATTTTCAGCAAAATCTTGCCTTTCAAGAAATCTAATTACATGGCCCCAAGTCTGAATTCAGTGGTGCTGGAGAGCTGCATGTAGAAGCATTTAAAGACATAGAATGCTGTGTCACACAGAAGTTGTGTTTAACCGATTAGCAGATTAGTTAACAAGGGCACAGACATGGCTTAGACAGTTGATGAAGTGACTATTTTAAGTCCTTAATCCCTAAGTGTTATATCTTAATTGCTTTGATGAGGCCTGGGATTTTTTGGTTTTGGTAGCTCGTTTTGTTTTCACTCGTTGTGTTGGGATGGGGAGAAGCATATGCACATGCACACATATACACACTCTCCACCTCAATTCCCCTTCAGAGACAAATGCTGCAAAAACCAATGCCTGTCCATGATACCTAATGGGGTGAGGGGTTCTCCATTTTAATCAGAAAATTCACTAGGTTTAATGACATCTGCACAAGGGGCTATGATTCCCACAAAGGGGATTGTTTTCCTACAAGAAAAGTTAGAATCTGAAGAAAATGTATGGCAGTTAGAATCCACAAAATCAATTTTGAAGCAGTTTGGTACTTGTCTTAGATATACTGAGACCACAGACACGATCAAGCAAAAAAAGAAACAGGGTCATGGAGAAAAAGATGAAAGCAGACAGGAAAGAAGGGAGAGAAGTGGAAGAGAAAAAGACAACTCTAATTTTACACTGAACTCTCAGGTCAAATCAGTTGAATCTGAAACAACCTATTCTGAAACATCTGAAATTGAATAAAGGAATACAGATGGTTCAAAATGCATTTGTCCTCCTGTTAATGAGGGATCAGAGTACCATATTAAGTCTTGCATTAATTATTTTAAAAATAGTAAATACTTTAAAAAGTAAATTTCATAACAATTATGTCAATCACATTTATGTACCTATGGTCAACTGCTCTAGACAAGGGAGCAAGTTGAGTAGCAGGGTAAAAGAAAAATGTCCTGATTATTGATGGAATTAATGATCTTTTCTTCATTTATGACTCAAATATAGGCATCATACTCTGTTTCCCAAAATACTGAGCAACCAGTTACGAACTGTCATTTATTGAGCATCTGCCATGTAACTGTGTGCCAGAGACCATTACATCAAAGTAAAAGAGATGATTCCTGATCTCCAGGAGTTGAGAGTTTGAGACATAAGCCATTTAATGAAACCACAGTGAATGGTACAAAATACAACATTCCATTTACCCAAAAGGAAGATAAAAGTTGTTCCCAAGTAGTTTAACTTTAAAATAGGGTGGTTCTTAAATTCATGTGGAGGTGCCATCTAGTGGTGAAAGAGAGAACTGTGAAGGAAGCCAAGCCATCAGGAAGATAGAAGCAAAGCCTTTCTAATTATCATATAATCCTACTAAGATTCTGTTAGTTTTAGGAGTCTTCCTGTATCTTAGAAATAAATTATAAAACCAAATTATGTGGATAGGAGCAGTATCACGAGGGGAAAAGTTTTCAAAATTACAGTAAAAATTTCAAATCAACAAAGAGGGTCATACAATTTTTACAGGTAAAGAATTTGAGGGCAACCCTGTTTTGTCATTGGATTCATGCAACATAGGACATACTAATATCAGGAGTTACAGTTTAATAAATCAAGATGCCTACATTCCAAGTTCTGTGGATAAATTTATGGTGAATTGTTTTTGTACAAAGAAGTTGAGAATAAGTAAAAATGGTAAAAGTGAGGGAAAGGTTGAGGATCCTAAAGATAATGTCAGTAAGGATAACTATAAATAAAGAGCCACAAGTTGTAAAACACACACACAACCTTCCTACGTATACACTTACCCCCACAGGTACCCTGTAACACTCCACAGACAGGATAGAAATGGATTTCTCATTAATTACAGAGCTGGTTGTATAGATTTCATATAACCATGTAGTATTTGAGGAAAACACAAAGCTTAAGTACCGTTTAAAGCAAACAAAATCTAGATGAAAATACATTAAAACCAACCAAAGGCACTGAAATCTGAGTTAGTAAACAGTGTAGGTATTAGTAAGGAAATGCAGTGTCAAAGCTTATAAGCACACATAGAAACCAAAATGAGATAAATTACGGGGTGCTGAGGAGAGGCGATGGGCAGAGTGTGGAAGGAAAGCAAGCCGACTTGAAGTATTTATTAGCAGATACATTCTTTGGAAAACAAATAGGTGGTTACGAAGTGCTTAAAACTTTTATCCTCTTAAACAGTTTAAATACTCTCTCACCATCTTGCTTACATGATTAATTTACCTAGCAAATCCTTTACTCGTGTAGGGAACGGGGTAAAAACTGCAGCCAGATCTTGCGTGACTCCAGGCAGTGGCATCTGAAGTCAAGGACTGTGGCGCTGCACCACACATGGATGGGTGCTGGCGATTACACGTGGGGAAGAAGAGCGAGCCTTCTCAGGCCTTTGGGTGGATTTTTCTCTGCCCCTTGAGGTGGCAGCACTCACACTGAAGCCAAGGGAATAATTTTTTTGCAAGCACTCTGCTATAGGTGGTGTATTTTGAATAGAGCTTCTAAACAGTTTTGAGAGTAAAGGGCAATGAATCATTCATTTTACGTTTTGAAGGCACATCTCACTCTGAAGTCTGGAGCTCAGAGAGCTGGCCCACATATGCACTTGGGGTAACACCAACTTCAAAGTTTAACAACCCCCTTTAAAACCGTATTTCCTATTTCCTTTCATCCTTCCTCTGCCTCCTTGTGGCTGCCTATCTATCTGCATCTCTCTCCTCACTGCATCTTGGTCTGCTGTTTTTTGACTTTATTATTAAAAAGTATCCTCTGTTCTTATGTTTGAAATCTGGTGAATTAAGTCCTCGTACATTTCTCTCTTCTCTTAGAACAGCCCTACTGAGTTGACTTTTAAATTTATGGTTGACCTCCAACTGATTCTCTTTTTCCCAGTGAGTCAGGGGTCCTTAATTAGAAAGAAAGAAAAAAAAAAAAAAAACAGTTCCCTGGCCCCTGATGGAGAGAGCAGATGAACCTGTGTTATCACAGCCCAGCTCGGAAGGCTTGTCTGGAGCCTGGGGGAAATGAGCGGGGAAGGCCCTTGTGTGCCGTAGGAGCGACCTTATAAACAAGCTCGGTTCATTAACCTCCCCACTGGCGTCTACGTGCCTGCACATGGGGGCGAATGACCATGAGCTTTAAGTTGGGGTTTCCTGGCTTTGTGAAGTTTGACAACTCAAATGTTCTTCAATTGTGTTTGGGATGTGGTGTATTTCCCAGTTTTTATAGTAGTCTGTTTAAAGGAATGAAGAAAGACATTAAATATTTATTTTAGTTGACAAGATAAATGAAAGCTGCTACTGGGAAGATATCTGGCAGTTCTGAAATCTAGGTTTGTTTGTCCACTTCCAAAACATGCCCATTGTGTGCCTTTGAATGGATGATACATTAATTAGATAAACATTTTATTATGAGGCTGATTATAATAAACATCTACTTTGAACATTTTAATTTAAAGATTGTAATCTTGAAAGGAAATTTAATTCCTTCGGAGAGTAGAAAGACATCTTTCCTAGCATGCCAGTAGACTCATTTTGGAGGGTCTCTAGAAAATTCTATACCTGCCCAGGAACAGAAGCAGTTTATCTGGCAAGTCGGTGAGCCTGTAGATGGCCAGGCCATTGTCAGCAGGGCTCACTCATGCAGTTCTAGTTCCCAGGCTGAGCTTGAAAGTCATCTGACCCAGCAGCGAAGCTAGTTGATCGTAGGACCAGCACTGTTCTGTCTCCTTGTTCCCCCCCCCCCCCCGTATCCACCTTTGCCAAGGTGTACTTGGGTGCCAGCCCCAGGGTCAGGTTGCCAGATAATGTATCCATTGCTAATGAGTTCAGAGACCTCTCTGCTCAGGGTCAAGCGAAGGGACAGATCCTTCTGCTCTGAGACTAGCTGGCTGGCACAAATGAGCTGCTAGGATCTCACTGGAGAAATCTCCATTGGGCTGAATCAGCTGAGACGTAAGCCTCTCAGCCCTGTTGAGCTGCTCCTTGTTTGACAAAGGCTTTAACCTCCAAAGTCTCACCCAAGCAAAGAACTTGTCTCTTCTCTGCCCACTTCAAAACCAGATGCCTTACAGAATGAAGAAAGGATAGACAGAATATCATGACAGGTTCTGTGTGTGTGTGTGTGCATGTGCGCATGTGTGTGTGCATGCACATTGAGACAGTTAATCGCGTTATTCTAGAAAGAAAAGTAGATCCTTAGTGCCCAGGTTCCTTAGCAGTGCTGGGATAGACAGGTGTCTGTTTGTACCGTAGGTTCAAAGAGAAAATCAATCTACTGGTCAGCTGTTGAGGTTTTTACTAAGCACCCATTATAGAGGAAGCAAAAGGAGAAAGTGGTCCCTGAGTTAGAGATTGGCAGCCTAGGATGTGAGGAGACAAATGCATAATTTTCTGTAATACTGTGCATACTCCTTAGGACTTCATGAGAGATGTCATGCTGGAGGAATTGGAGAGGGCTCTGGGAAGAAGATGAGGCTTTGAGCTGGTCCTGGAGGTGTCAGGGCTTGGAGAAGAGGGGAGAAGAGAAGGCATAAAGCTTCTGCAGCAAGAATGAGTTTTCCAGGCATGGGGAACTGAGGGGAGAGGGGTCTTCCATGACAGAGGGTGCATAACATTTTACAGATGAGTTGAAAATCGAATTGCTCAAAAGGTGGAGAGTAGGTTCTCAGGGGAACTGAAAGTTAGGCAGTGTTTACTCTTGGTCTGGTTGGCAAAAGTGAAAGTTGTAGATACTTAAATAGGTGTGGCAGGATGCAAATAGTATTTTAGGGCAATTTGGTCTGACAGACATATGAAAGCTGAACTGTTTGGGGGATGGGTTTAGAGCAGAGACAGGAAATAAGGAGCCACTGCTTCTGCTTTCCTCTCCGTGTTATTGATCCCCTACAAGGATAAATTACAGGACTGTATCCAGGAGTCATGCCTTCTGAAGTAGGGTTGTAATAATGAGACTGTGGCATCACTTCTAACTCGTGATAGGCCAAGTGAACAAGACAGTGAAGCCATCATTTAAAGTTTGTGAGAGAACCTAGATTTTGAGAGATAATATGGAGGTATTATATAGCCTAATATAATAGGACATGATATTGGGTAAAGCGGCCAACCTGGTGGTTCTCAGGCAGGGCTTGTTTTTATTTTAGGGATTCCAGCACAGAACAAAGGGTCCTAAGAGTGTTAAGTGATCCTTCATGGTTCTCCATATGTACCCCTTCCTCTGCCCACTTCCCATCAAAACCAGATACCTTACAGAATGAAGAAAGGGACACTGAAATGACAGCCAAGTGCTGTCATCTCAGAGCTGCCTATTGCAGTATGATAAGGCACATTTCTGTGACTATGATTTAGTATTTCTTCCTCTCAGCACCTCCTTGCCGCCCTCCTTTCCTTGAAATGTGGGGGACAAGTGGAAAAAGTCATGGAAGGCAAACCTGGTGTCTGAAGGCACCTGAGGTCACAGGCAGGCCCTGCAGAAAAGTGAAGGCTTAAGCACAGACTGCCTCTGCCTGCCTGGACTCCCTGTCACATGCTGGTTGACACAGAGACAAAGGTGGCTCTACCTGGGGCCACATCATTTTCATGTTTCATTTATACTGCCTTCTACTAGAATGAGCTTGACATAGCAACTAGAGGCCCCAGTTTTCATTCTTGCTCTGTCCCTAGACACCTGTGTAGGCATCAAGCAATTGTCTGCCCTTCCTGGATGTCTACTCCCTCATCTGCAAAAACCTGGGGTTGAGCCCCTTCCAGTGGTACTTGGAGAACAGACATGTGTGTGTACCGGGGTGGTGGGGAGAGGGAGTCCTCAGAACTGGTGCTTTTCTCTCCTCTCAAACATGGCGTCAGGAAGGGCAGGACCAACAGGGGTTTGGTTAAACTTGCAATTGTAGATTGAGCACAGTGTTCTTTTGCTTGGATACATGGTACAACGAGAAAGTCTGGATTGTGTTCGTCTGCATGTGTGTGTTTCATTTGCCTTCTGGGGTTAGCTGCTGCCTACATGCTGTGCTAAGTTAATATGGTCTTTTTTCCTTACATGCTGCCTTTTTGAAAACTCAGAATCACAGAACTGATTGGTTACCACCCTGAGGAGCTGCTTGGCCGCTCAGCCTATGAATTCTACCATGCGCTAGACTCCGAGAACATGACCAAGAGTCACCAGAACTGTGAGTTCCAGGAGTGCCCCTTGTGGCTTCCTTGTGTCTGTGGTATCTGGCCTTGCGTGGGGGGTGATTGGTGAGAAAGAAGACCAGGTCACTTCCTCCACAGAGCTGCTGTCTTGTGTGGCAGACAAGACTCATGCCCTCAAGATGGTTAGAAAACCAAGGCTGGCCACCAGCCTATAGACTCCTTCGTGCATATCAGAAAAAGGACACTTCCTCCAGGGAGACACACCCGTGCCAAGGTACACAGCTGAGACACTAGAGGGTGGGTTGAGTCTCAGTCTCCCATACCACCTCCACGGAGTGCCTGTGTGTAGTCAGTGGTTTGTACACCCTGTGGAACAGCACTGTAGAGAGTAACATGTAATTCAACATATCATCAACTTGGGTGCATGCTGTAGATTCGAGTACATACGTTCACAGAAGAGGAGGGCAGGGGGAGTTGAGGCAAGGACACTCGAGTTGGACCTTGAAGGATCGGGGAGGCTCAGGCTGAACAGAAGGGAAAATAGTATGGGTCCAGCTTAACACATGTGTTGAGGTAAGCCACAGTTCTCAGAGAGCTTGCTTGCTGGATCAAGGGAGCTTTAGAAAAGGCTGTCCAGGCAACCCAGGGATGGCGTATGGAAACTCTGCTTTGCAGTTTGAAGGAAGCCTGAGTTGTGCAAGGACTCTAGAAGAGGGCTGCCCGATAGAACTTTCTGTAGTGGAAATGTTCTTGAAATGTGGCCAGAGAAACCGAGGAACTGAATTTTATACAATGTAGTTTTAATAAATTTAAATGTAAATATCTACACTTGGCTTGTAGCTACCATATTGGACAGAGAAGTTCTAGAGTGTATCCTTGGCTATGTTCCCAATTCAGGCTTCCTACAGGCAGGTGATCCAGGACCATTCCCTTGAATCCATGCAACTCATCACTGTGCAAGGGCTTTGGGCCTATAACCCTGTACTTGGCCCACTGGGGGTGATGTAACTTGGTAGAATTGATTCCTGCCCTAAGGGGTCTTATTTCTGAGGAAAAAAAGAGGACTGTGGGCTCTGTGGGAACAAGTGGCTCATATCTTTAACCTCAGTATCTAGCATAGGGTCTGGTACAGAACAGGCACTAAATGCACTATATAAACCTATGGGCAAAACTATATTTGGAAAAGAATGCTTCAAAACAAGTGCCCACAGTGGTACAGACAGTGGTGCTGAGAGGATTATGGGAGGATTAAAAATGGGTAAAGTAAGTCTGAGAAGATTCCCAGTGGCCCTGCTGGCAAGGGAGAAAATGAAGTGCAGCCATTTGTCCATGGTTCCTAAATCCATCCATCTACCCCAAGGCTAGGGCAGCCAAGTTCAGAGCAGCCAACAGAGCCACAACCCCGCAAGCTGTATGTGAACATGGTTAACACTCTTAAGGAGTGAGATCTTTTCTTTCTTATTGGTTCCTCTGCCTCTTCCTCATGGCTTTGGGTTTGATTTGACAGTACAACAGGGCCCATTATGATTATCTCAGAGAAGCTTCTCACTGTGCTCTCTGGCAAAACACACACACACACACACACACAACAACAACAGCAACAACAACCACCACCACCACCTAGATTCAGCCCCACTCAGGAACCCAGAAATGGGGTAGGGGTGGAGGTACTCTTTTATGCCTGTGAATGTGACCCCACCTTAGCCTGCCCAAGCTTTGAAATTGTAACATCTGGTTCCAGCCTTCCCTTTGGGATTCCTTCATGCTTCCTGGTCCCTGAGGGGTTCCTGTTTTCAAAGGCAGGTGACAGAATCATCCAGGCACTGGGACTCAGGGGCCCAGGCTCTGGCCCAGCCAACGCACTGATTTCCCAGGGCCCGGCTTTCTGGACCTTCCTGACTTTAGATGTAAAACTAGGGAAAAGTCTAGCCTTCCTTCCAAGCTAAGGGTGAAGCCAAAGCAAGGGACAAATGTAAAAATTTCTGGGAATTCTTGGAGGACGGTATTGTCTTTTATCTTCTAGGATGGGAAAGCAGAAGAAGCTACTGTCAAAGGAAAGAAAAATTGTGACTTCTCACTAGGCATATAAAAAGGATTTTCCCTCTTGTTCTTCTTTAGAACATCTTCAATCTATAAAAAGGGTTAGGATAAAAATGGTTCATGTTTTCTGCTGACTCTAGAGAAAATAAGGTGCTTTTCACTGAATCCATGTATTTACGCATTAGGCACACTAAAAGGTAATTCACAGCCCAAATAGAAATCACAGGCTCTCTCTCACCCTGATGAAGCCAAGTAAAGCTGCCCTGAGCTCAGAAACCCATAGCTAGCAAAGGGACAAGCCCACATCCAGCAAAGGGAAATCTGCATGGGTTGGAAATTGGGTTAATGACAGTTATAACTGACAGGAGCTTGCCCCTTGCCCCTGACCCGTGTCTCTCATTTGTCCTTGAGGTTTTGCAAATAAAGTTGCACTACAGAGTCACACACATGCTCTAGAATAACTGGACGCTCAGGTTTGAGACGGGTCCAGAGTCACACACCGGGGTCCCCCATTGACACCCATGTATGTCTTAGCCTGTAAAGGTTTACCGTTGAAATGCCTGGAGAAGCTCAACCAGATTTAGATCATTGAAAGCTGTAATTTCCAAATGGATTAATAATTTGTACATTGTTACTCTGGGGGCGAGGTTAGGGGTCAGTTTGCCTTTGTTATATGAGGATATTATGTGCTGTTAGGCTTTTTATGGCCTTTAATCTTATTTTCCTATCTATTAAGCAGCAGGCCCTTCACTAAGGCTGGCATTAATGACCAGATGATTAGAAAGCTGGCGTTAATTATATTCTACTGACAGAGCAGGCCCTTGTCTGCAATTGTTAGAAATGCAGTTAAAACCTTTGCTTGCTGCACTGTTTGATCAAAAAGAGTAAGAGCCCTGAATTTGGTTTGCATTAAGGACCGTCTAAATAAGTTAAATACAGGCACTTGAAATTGTGCAAGAATCATTTTAGTGCAGCAGAGGAGCCTCTGGCACAGCTAAAGGGAGAGCAGGAAGGGTAAAAGTTGTTTCCCTGGTTGAGTCCATGATGGTTTAGGACAGTGGCAACAGCAAATTTGGTCTTTCCAGTGATTTGTGGACCCAGGTAATCAAGAGACCACTGTACTAGGAGCCACGAGACGTGTTGTGTAGCTCAGACTCTGTCACTATTGTCTTGTAAGCTGTGAAGCAAATCATAACCCTCTGGCCTCAGTTTCCTTGTATTAAAAGAAAATACTTATCCTTCCTGTGGCACAGGATTTTGTTTAAAAGATTAGACAAGATGATACAATCACTTTGGAAATAACTTGGCAGCTTCTTACAAACATATACTTTACATGTAATCCAGCAATTGCACTCCTAGCTGCACCCACGAGAAATGAAAATATGTCCATACAAAGATTTATGCACAAATGTTTACAGCAACCAAAAACTGAAAACAACTCAAACATTCATCAACAGGCAGATGGATAAACAAATTATGGTACATCCATGCAACGGAATACAACTCACTGATGAAAAGGAATAAACCACAAATGCCTGCAACACCATGATGAATCTCAAAACATGCTGAGTGTAGAGAAGCCAGACACAAGAGTAGATACTCCTATACAATTCCACTTACATGGAAATCTAGAAAAGACAATTCGAATATATAGTGGCAAAAAGCAGAAGAGTGGTTGCCTGGAACCAGGGTGGGAATGAAGATTGCCTAGAGGCATAAAAAATGGGGTGGTGGGGGCGGTGATGGAAAAGTTCTACGCCTTCACTGTACGTATGTCAAAACTTGTTGAACTGTATATTTCAAATGGGTGTGTGTTTTATTGAAGGTAAATTTGACCACAATGACATTTATTTTTAAAAATTAAGAGCAAACAGAAAAAGCTTAGACTAGGAATCTTTAATTTGAACTATAATTCTGTCTACTGTTTCCACTGAGGTGGAATCACTCTGTAGTTTTAAGCCTCAGTTTCTTCAGCTGTAAAGTGGGAATAACAACAGGCACCCCATGGTGTTGCCTATGAAATGCAGTGATGATGACCTAATCCTTAGTGAGTGCCCTATGTGCCAGGCACTGTTCTAAATGCTTTGCAGAAATGAATTCATCTTATCAGATAGTTTTGAACACTATACAAACGTAAGTTACAGGAATTCTTGCACCTTGCAGGTGCTTGTTAAATTTTGAAGAGGAAAGCAAAACGTAAGTGTAAAGGATTACTAAACTGCACTAGTATGAAGACAGCCACATTCTTCAGCTGTACGGGGCTGGTGAATGGGGAGGAGGCCTGCAAGCCTACCAGGAGAACCTGGATATCCTTCCAAGTGGCCCCTCATGACACTCTCTACCAACGTGTAACAAATTGTCTGTGACAGGGCATGGGCACAATACGTATTAGTACCTCTAAGAAAGAGGTGGCTTTTCCTATACAAAATTTGTTGGTGACAGTTGGTCAACACTTATGTACCTGATAAGCCATGTAGATATATTCGATCCTCAGTACAAATGGCAGTGGTATACTGGGTAGCTAATGATGACGATTATTACCATTACTACTATTATTATCAATATCCTGTTTTGCAGAGGAGGAAACCAAAACCAAGAAGGATTGTTCCTTTCTCAAAATCCCCAAACTAGCAAGATTTCCCAATCCTCCCTCCATGCTCTTTCCTAACGTCTCTGTGATTTGGGAGCTTCTGAGCTGCAGTTCTGTAAATTCCCAAGGAATGGGCAGTTCAGAAAAATACCAAAAATTCTAACATTATTAGACTTTAAAGAGCTGTATTGATTCCTTTTGAATGGCAGAAGATGGAGCATTCTAGACTGGGGAGGGACAGTCCTGTGATGTGAAACCCTTCCCCAAGGTAGACAATAAAAGCACTTTTTAAATGAACACTTGGTAGAACAATCTAGAAGAGGAAAAACCTCATAAGCAGGAAGCCTAGCTGGGCAGTTGGGAGAAGAAGGAGTGTAAGAGATTTATTACAGCTTATGAAGAGACTGTGTGGGCTGCCAGGGTCCCAGACCTTTCTCAACCCCAACTGAGAAAGGGTGAGGTGGTTTGCCTCTGCCTTTGCTGTGGATCACAAACCTTCACCGCACCGAAAGGTGGCAAGCCTGACAGATGACCTGGAAAAATCAAAGATGTCAATTTTTTAAATGCTTTTATTCATAAGCAGGTATTGGTGGTGGGTCTGCTGGGAAAAAAAAACAAAAAACAAAAAACAAAAACAAAAAAACTGCCCTGAGGTCAGGCTTTCTCTAAGCTGCTTAGAAGTCCCCCAACCTGGAGTGCTTGACAGGGGATGGCTCCCCTTACCCAGTGTGAAGGGGCTTCTTCCCATTGAACCCCGTGAAGAAAGCAAGGCAGGTTCTGGTCTTGGTTCTGCTTATAGCTGAGCTGGTCTGTGAGCCCGACTTGTCCAGGGATTGGGGATGGGCCACTGCACCAGTTGTACAGTGAGTGGGTCCCTCCCTCAGTAGACAGCCTTGGGCAAGTCACTTCACCTCTTCTCACCTCTTTTTCCTAGATTTAAAATGAAGAGTTGGCTGAGGTGATCCCTAAGCTCCCTCCCAGGTCACTCTCCCTGGTCCTCACTGTCCTGGTGCCCTGTTCTGTCTGTTCCTCTGCAGATTAGACTGCCCTCCCATGGGATCTGCTGAGCCTGTGGTGCACACCCCTGCCCCACCTCCCTAAGCTCAGCTCTGTTTCTCCCCTAGTGTGCACCAAGGGCCAGGTGGTAAGTGGCCAGTACCGGATGCTTGCAAAGCATGGGGGCTACGTGTGGCTGGAAACCCAGGGGACAGTCATCTACAACCCTCGCAACCTGCAGCCCCAGTGCATCATGTGTGTCAACTACGTTCTGAGGTGAGTGTGTGAGGGCTGGCGGGCCTTGGTGCAGGGTATGTGGGGGTGCCCAAGCTTCCCAGACTGAGGATGACAGGCCTAGGAGATGCCAGGCCTCTCAGTGCCCTGGGCACCACCTCAGGGAGCTCTTGCAGGGCTAACCCTAGTGACTGAGAAGATTCCTGTGGATGTCTTGGAACAGTGGGATACTGGGTTGGGATTTTTTTTCTGCCCTTTCCCTGTCATCTGTCATTTATGTCATGCATCTGACCCAGGTGGGGAGGCAGATAGCACACAGTAGTCAATATTTTCTGAATGGGGAAAAAGGAAAGAGAATTGGTCATGCTTTTGGGAAAAAAAGATATCATGCCTTCACTCTATAGTACCTGGAAAGAAAGCTAGAGGACGTCATTTCTAGTTGTTTCTAGAAATAGGGAAAAACAAAAGCATTCAGACCTCATACATACTACCCCACTCAAGTGCAATAATATTTAATAAAACACAATCCGAAATGGACATACATTCAGAGGATACCCCTGTTGTCACTACCTCCATGGCTCACACACTTCTATTGTGTGGTTCTTTATAAGATGCCAATGCCTGGGGTCCTACCCATTTTTTGTCTGAGAGCTTAGCTGTCAGGGTTTCCATGCATCTGGGGGAGCAGAAGTTTTCTAGAAAATGTGGAAGATCTGAACGGCTCTTTTCCCCCATTAGTGAGATTGAGAAGAATGACGTGGTGTTCTCCATGGACCAGACGGAATCCCTGTTCAAGCCCCACCTGATGGCCATGAACAGCATCTTTGATAGCAGTGGCAAGGGGGCTGTGTCTGAGAAGAGTAACTTCCTATTCACCAAGCTAAAGGAGGAGCCTGAGGAGCTGGCCCAGCTAGCTCCCACCCCAGGAGACGCCATCATCTCTCTGGATTTCGGTGGGTGCTTCTTAGCTAAGCCAGGCCCCTGGAACCCTGTTGGGGCTGGGAAGAGTTCTTATCATAACAGGCCTCCCTGGCTACAGCTTTTTCTTAACCAGAGCTACCCCAGCCCCTTCCCCAAGTCTTGTTAATCACCTGTTAGAGGCCAGGCTCTGCTGAGCACAAAAGAACACCACACGCTTCTGCCCTGATAAGACCATCCCATATCCAACCTCAGCAAGTGCTGTATGAGGAGGGGTTAAGAGAGGACGTTCCCCTGAGGAGTCGATTCTCCACCATGGGTGGTGAGAGTCTGAGATGAGAGGGAGTGGAGAGGTGAGGGATCTGCTCTGAGGCAGCTTGGACACTGTCAAAGAGAAGGGGCCAATTCCTACCAGGGTCTGGAAGGACAGATTGCTTATTTAGGCAGAGAGCTAAGTTGGAATAATGTTGGGAAGGATAATTCCAAAAACACAGAGAACATATTGAGGCCTGGGATTAAGCCCTCAAACCAACGACTTCATTCAAGTGTCTGCCTGTCTCTAGGGATGTAAGTCACTGGGGACCCCAGCAGGGTTTTCAGCCCTCTGCTGCTCCTATCCTGGAAACACCCTTGAAGCCCCATGCTCCCCAGTTGGCAACCCGCTGCCACCCTCTCCTGGCCTTGCTGTGGCTGCAAGAGTGGTGCTCACCCTGGACTGTGCCAGCCCCTTTTAGATGCGTTCTACAGCAGCCACGTGAGGATTGCCGCTGAAGAGAATCTCAAATGTAGCGGGCCCTTGGCCAATAGGTCTCGCAGCTTGTTTGTGGCAGTACTGAGGCAAATAGCCCAATTCTCCTCTCATACCTTCCTTGTCTACCCTTCCGGATTGCTCCTTAGGGAACAGTGGCTCCTACTATATTTAGTCTCTGAAAATTAAATGTTCCAGGAGACTGTTCCCTTTACAGGGAGTCTCTGCATTGACTCAGCCAGAGTCGGAGGCCCGTGTGTCCCAGCTAAGCCCCAGGGTGTGCCCAGCCCCAGGCATGCCTTCCAGACCCTCTTAGGGCCTTCTCTGCAGTGTTTGGGACTCGTCTGCCTTGGGGTGAGCCCGATGGTTGTGGGTGTTCACCTCCCAGGCCCTTGTCTCCACAGGGAATCAGAACTTCGAGGAATCCTCAGCCTATGGCAAGGCCATCCTGCCCCCGAGCCAGCCGTGGGCCACAGAGTTGAGGAGCCACAGCACCCAGAGCAAGGCTGGGAGCCTGCCTGCCTTCACCGTGCCCCAGGCAGCCGCCCCGGGCAGCACCACCCCCAGTGCCACCAGCAGCAGCAGCTGCTCCACGGTGAGCAGCCCTCTTAAGGCGAGCACACAGAGAGGGCTCCTTATGTATGACTGCTGCCAGATGGCTGAAGGGACATTTGGGACAGGTACTGTCCTTCTCCTTCTCCAGTTATCACAGAGCCCCCTAGAGTGGCCGTGACACTTACCTACCAGGTATCAGAGCTATTTCCTTCCTTTCAGTGTTCATCCCCCAACCCCACTGAAATAAGCTCCTTGAAGGGCTTTGAGCCCCCAGCTCAGTCCCTGTGCAGGGCAGTAACATCCCATATGTGGCATAGAGCTGCAGTTTGCACAGCCCTGCTGGCCGCAGCCTGTATTCTGTTTGTTCCTCAAGAAGGACCTGTGAAGCGATAGTAGCCTCATTTTATGAGGAGCAGACTGGAGCTGAAAAAGGTTGATGAATTGACCTAATTCATACAGCTTGTTAATTAGTTGCCCCTCTACAAATAGTTGTGTGGTGGAATGGAATTGAACCTTTGGGTCCAGGAATGCATTTCTTCTTCCGTGCTGGAGTTCTGGGGAGACCAGTGCCATATCTTTGACTCTGTCCCCCTCCTTCCTGGCCCCTAGCCCAATAGCCCTGAAGACTATTATACATCTTTGGATAACGACCTGAAGATTGAAGTGATTGAGAAGCTCTTCGCCATGGACACAGAGGCCAAGGACCAATGCAGTACCCAGGTAGGTGGCTGTGGAGATCAGGGTAGGGTGTGTGCCTGAACAAGGTGAGAGTGCAGGCTAATGGAACCTGTGGTCACCCCCTCCTCCCACTGTCAAATCCAGTTCTTCCAGCATATCTATCTCCTTAGATAACTTTCTTAGTGCACATGAAAACCGAAATACCACTGCACCTTTCTTTAAACAGGCCCTACATTTAACAAGCATAGCCAAATGCAAAAAACATGTATAAACATAGGGGACAATCCCTTTACAAACACATTCATCTTGTGATTTAAAAAAATAATCATTTTATATGAAATGCATTTTAAAATAACATCTGTTTGACAATTTTTCATTTACATAAACTTTTCAGGAACACATTTATTACATAAGGCCAGTGTTCTTGCAAAAACTATGTAAACAAGGATAAGGTAGAGGGAGGGGTACGTGTCTTACAAAACCCCAGGGAAAACCATTAATCCCCCATTTATCTTAGTCTTGAGTTCAACCAGATTTCTGCTTTACCATTTAGTTTGTATCTTGATCCTACTTGGCACAAATCCCAGCTACTCTGCAAAACGTTCCCTATTTTAGCTTTTCTATCACCCTCCCTCCTCAGAACTCCTGTAGTATGTATCATGTGGCACTTAATCACAACTATCTGCTTCTGCTCCTTAAAGATTGCTTAGTATTGCAGTCATTAGTCAGCTGACACCCAGTGAGGGTGTCAGTCTCTGAAGGTAGAAACTGTTTTCCGCATCTGCTTATATTCCCTGTAGCGTCCATCATGACACTGCCATGCTAAGGGATGATCTGAGTATCTGCTGATTGGAACCAAAGTCCTTCTATCCCTGGGGTCTGGCTATTCCTCTGCAAGAGTCCACAGATGGACCTGGACACTCATTGCTTGCTTAGGCCCGTGCCAGCTTACAGGAGGGAGAAGAGGACAAAAAAGCCACAGTGTGCACCACAGGCCTAAGCATTGTAGGACAAGGACAACCACCACAGGCTGGAGTAGACAGGGCTGGCTCGGCTTTAAGAGAGAAGGCGGGCTCTGGCAGGTGGGATGGAGAGAGGAGAACATTTCTCAATGTGCAGGGTGAAGAGGGGGTCACCTCGGGAGAAGGCTGGTACATGATACAAGGTCATGTACATGACACAGCCAAGTCTGAGGTTTTCCTGATAGGCCCTAGGGAGCCAGTGGAGGTGTTTGAGCAGCACTGTGAAATGGTACTTGAGAGGAATGGCTCTGCAGGAGCCGAGTTGGAATAGTGTTTGTGAGGTCGTACCAACCCCCTTGCCTCTTTGCCCGTGCTGTCTCCCCTCAGACGGATTTCAATGAGCTGGACTTGGAGACACTGGCACCCTATATTCCCATGGACGGGGAAGACTTCCAGCTGAGCCCCATCTGCCCCGAGGAGCGGCTCTTGGCGGAGAACCCACAGTCCACCCCCCAGCACTGCTTCAGTGCCATGACAAACATCTTCCAGCCACTGGCCCCTGTAGCCCCGCACAGTCCCTTCCTCCTGGACAAGTTTCAGCAGCAGCTGGAGAGCAAGAAGACAGAGCCCGAGCACCGGCCCATGTCCTCCATCTTCTTTGATGCCGGAAGCAAAGCATCCCTGCCACCATGCTGTGGCCAGGCCAGCACCCCTCTCTCTTCCATGGGGGGCAGATCCAATACCCAGTGGCCCCCAGATCCACCATTACATTTTGGGCCCACAAAGTGGGCCGTCGGGGATCAGCGCACAGAGTTCCTGGGAGCGGCACCATTGGGGCCCCCTGTCTCCCCGCCCCATATCTCCACATTCAAGACAAGGTAAGTGGCAGGCACTCGGCTGCACCAGTAGGGCCGGAACAGAGAAGCACCCACTAGTGAGATAGCTGGACCCCCAGGGAGGCCCCTGCCCCTCTCCACAGCCATCTGATACCCCATTTAGCCCTTCTCTGAGCTCAGACTTTGGGGAATCACCTCGAGCCACGTGAGGCCTAGCATAGGACAGGTTTTTATCTGGGCTGGAGGAGACTGAAGGCAGGCAAAGAAGTGGCTTGTTGAGAGCCCTGTACCTCAGTGTCTCCCTTCGAACTACCACCAGAATGCCTTTCTTATCTGGGTTCATCATCTGAGCCACAGGACACAGAAAACTGAGTGATGATTTTCCCTGGTTGAAAAAAGCAAAAAAATGCCCATGCCTCCCCCTTGCCTTTTGACTGCCCCCGGGTCCCCACCACTGCGGCCTCTCCGAGCTGTGCCCAGGCTCCAGAAGTGCCTTCCCATCTCCCCAGCATGCCCATTTCACCAGCTGAGAGCTCGCTGGGCTAAGCCACAGTGGTGGCTACATGACCTGCCACTCCCAGGGGCCGGTGGTACTTGACCTTTAGAGAGCAGCCTAACTAGTTTTCAGTGGGAGCAAAAGGCAGGGGAGAGACGGAGCAGAAGAAACCACCTAAGGACTAACACTACCCAGCCAAGCGGCCACCGTCCCCAGACCAGGAGGCTTGAGCCCTTCAGCATCTTACAGCTGAGGAAGGAGGCAGAGCTCGGGCTTGGCCTGCGGGTACACAGCCTGCCTCTGAGACTCTGTCTTTTGGGTCTTTGAGTCATCACAGGCATAAGCATTGGGCCTGGAAGGGCCCCTAAGATGAGAAGGCACTGGGTGGCATGAGGCTTCAGACTCCCTCATAGCCTGCTCTCTCGGGCTTGCAGGTCTGCAAAGGGTTTTGGGGCTCGAGGCCCAGACGTGCTGAGCCCGGCCATGGTAGCCCTCTCCAACAAGCTGAAGCTGAAGCGACAGCTGGAGTATGAAGAGCAAGCCTTCCAGGACCTGAGTGGGGTGAGCCATCCCGACTGGCCACAGGGGCCTGTCCACAGACCTTAGGGAACCCAGGGCTGCTGAGAGGGGTGGGGATGTGGCCCTTTCAAGCCAGTGACAGCCCTGTTCCAGGCCCAACCAACCCACCCAGTCTGGGGACCTGGTTTTCTGGCCCTTTCCCCTTTCCATCTGCCCTTCTTACTCCCAGGGGGACCCACCTGGTGGCAGCACTTCACATTTGATGTGGAAACGGATGAAGAACCTCAGGGGTGGGAGCTGCCCTTTGATGCCGGACAAGCCACTGAGCGCAAATGTCCCCAATGGTGAGCAGCGGCCACAGGCCTAGGCCTCCTGGGGGTTCTGCTGAAAGGACTGGGGCTCAGGAGCCTATCCTGGTTCTTCCATTCACTCACCACAGACCGTACCAGCCTCTCTGAGCCTTGTTAGAATGGGGTGATATCCTCTGTCCCTCTCCCAGTCCCACACACCCAACTTTTCCATTTCCACTCTGACTTAGATGACGCCATCAGAGGGTCCTGAAGGCTGGCTGTAGTTCTGGTGACTCTGAGCACCTTTTATAAAGGAAAGGGATGCTAGGGCTTCCTGGCCTCTCCCCTCCCTCAGGCCAGTGCTACCGTCACCCTCTGACTTTGGTCTTTCAGGTAAGTTCACCCAAAATCCTGTGAGGGGCCTGGGCCATCCCCTGAGACATCTGCCGCTGCCACAGCCTCCATCTGCCGTCAGTCCCGGGGAGAACAGCAAGAGCAGGTTCCCTGCACAGTGCTATGCCACGCAGTACCAGGACTACAGCCTGTCGTCAGCCCACAAGGTGTCAGGTGGGTGTACTCAGGATCCAATGCCGGGGGAAGCCCACCTCTATTTTTTTTTCCAGCGTCTGCACAGTGCCAGGCACAGGGAAGTGCTTGACTTGAAGTCACATGTCCAGGGCTCAGGTCTCCTTGGATTTAGGGAACCTCCTCACAAGTTCCTTGTGACATCAGTGACAGGCCCCCCAGAGGGTGGGTCTGAGACACAACTAAAAAACTCAGGCTAGAATACTGAAGGAAGAATGCAGACCACTACTTGCTGCCCACAGAGGGCTGAACACTGGGTTGGCCACCCCTAGAACACTGGCCCACTGTTGACTGACAAGAGCACTTTCAGAAGAAAGAGCGGGCAGCCACAGTGGTGAGGGCCTGTTAAAGAGAAGGTTCAGAGAGTTGGGAAGGGGTCTGGGCAGAGGATCTCTGGTCTATGCAGGGACGAGCTTGCTGCGTGGAGAAGGGAGTGCTCCTTCCCTGGGGCTTCAGAGGGAATCCTCCCATGATCAGGTGCCATCCAGGGCTCTTTCCACCCTGAGAATCCCGGAGCCTTCCCACTTCCTCAGTTCTTCATATGGATGTGTTTTTTTTAAAGTCCCTTGGGCACACTGGGGTGTCTCTCTGAGTTCGGGCAGGTGCTGAGAGCATGCCGAAACTTGCTGCAGGGAGAGCAGCCTGGAAAGCTCTGGTAGGCCCACCCCACTGGAATTGGTTCAACTGTAGGCACCGATGCCTGCCTTCAACCCTGGGCCACCTTCGTCTTGATAGTATCTTGTGAAACATAGATGTCTTCATGAGGTTTCTGTTTGGCATGAAAATAATGCGTGGTTTACGGAAAAACATACCAGGCCCCTGTCCTAAAAGGCAATTTCCTCAGCAGTAGAGTTTGGGGAAAGTTCTAGTTCTGTGCTTCAGAGTCCAGGCTGTAGAACCGCCAGACAGCCCTGGCTTAAATTCTGGCTCTGCTGTTGAGTTCAGTGACTAGTATACATTTATGTGCAGTAAGAGGTAGCCAGCACTGTTCTTCCTGTTATGAAGCCCACAAGTTACCGTGAATATTGAAATCAAGGGGAAATCATATTCTTTTCAAAAGAATTGAATCCTATTAAACTCTCTTCTGACCATGAATAAGAGAAGTTAGCAAGGGATGGTGAGCAGGTATCCATTGATACTGTCCACAGGAGCAGTCAAGCTGGGGAGGCAGGCATGGACCCCAGCAAGGACCTGGGCTAGGAGGTGCAGGAGGGAATGGCCTCCTGCAGAATGAGGAGCGAGGCTCTGCAGATAGGGCAAGGGAAGGAAGGTGGGCATCTCACATCGGAGGGGCAGAACGCAGGGCTTCCAGGCTCTCTGCTGCCACCTAAGCCTTTCCTCCCTGGGATGGGGCCTATGTGCGTACTGGGAATGTCCCCTCTGCCACTCACTGGTCTGCCTCCTCAGCAGAATAGCACAGAGGCAAGAAGAAAGGACTGCTGAGGGTGGTGACTGGAAACTGGATTTTCAGACCCTCGAATCTTGAGGCAGGCTGTGTGTGTGTGTGTGTGTGTGCGTTCTGCATGTTCTGTGTATGTGAGCATAGATGCCAGGTGGTTCCGAACTCCCTCTCAGCCTTTCCTCCCTGCTGCCAGCAGGCATGGGACCAGCAATCCACCTCCCTGTGCTGCAGCCCGCACCTCGCGCTGTCCTCTTTCTTGGGTCTCAGCGCCCCGCCTGAGGCAATGGGTCTGAAGGCAGACACGTTCCCCAGGCGTGCAGCAGACCATGGGGGAGACACCACTGAAGGAGCAGAGTGAAATTAGGGCTGCCCTATTGGTATCGCCCAGTCACTTTTCCAGATGTTTGATTTAGGCCTTTAAGTTATGGTACCAACCCTTCTTTCAGGCATGGCAAGCCGGCTGCTCGGGCCCTCGTTTGAGTCCTACCTGCTGCCTGAACTGACCAGATATGACTGTGAGGTGAACGTGCCCGTGCTGGGAAGCTCCACGCTCCTGCAAGGAGGGGACCTCCTCAGAGCCCTGGACCAGGCCACCTGAGCCAGGCCTTGCACCTGGGCAGCACCTCTGCCGACACCGTCCCACCAGCTTCACTCTCTCCATCTGTTTTTGTAACTAGGTATTTCTAACACCAGCACACTATTTACAAGATGGACTTACCTGGCAGACTTGCCCAGGTCACCACGCAGTGGCCTTTTTCTGAGATGCTCACTTTATTATCCCTATTTTTAAAGTACACAATTGTTTTACCTGTTCTGAAATGTTCTTAAATTTTGTAAGATTTTTTTTCCTCTCCACCTTCAATTACTTCTAATTTATATTATCTATAGGTTTCTCTCCCTTTCTCTCCTTCTCACACACAACTGTCCACACTAACAAGTTTGGTGCATGTCTGTTCTCCTGTAGGGAGAGCGTTAGCTTCATTTTACTAAAAAGATTCCTCGTTACTGTTGTTGCCAAAGAGAAACAAAAATGATGTTGCTTTCCAAGCTTGTGGCTTCTCCCTTGCAGAGCCCTTCTCCTTTCTTTTTTAAAACTAATCACCATATTGTAAATTTCAGGTTTTTTTGATTTAAGCTGACTCTGCTCTGATTTTGGAAAAAAAGAAATGTGAAGGGTCAACTCCAACGTATGTGGTTATCTGTGAAGGCTGCACAGCGTGGCTTTTCCTAAACTGGTGTTTTTCCCCCGCATTCGGTGGATTTTTTATTATTATTCAAAAACATAACTGAGTTTTTTTAAAAGAGAAAATTTATATCTGGGTTAAGTGTTTATCATATATATGGGTACTCTGTAATATCTAAAACCTTAGAAACGGAAATGGAATCCTGCTCACAAAATCACTTTAAGATCTTTTCAAAGCTGTTAATTTTTCTTGGTGTTGTGGACACTGCAGACTTGTCCAGTGCTCCCACGGCCTGTACGGACACTGTGGAAGGCCTCCCTCTGTCGGCTTTTTGCCATCTGTGATATGCCATAGGTGTGACAATCCGAGCAGTGGAGTCATTCAGTGGGAGCACTGCGCGCTATCCCCTCATGTTCTCTATGTACTATGTATGTATGTATTATTATTATTGCTGCCAAGAGGGTCTGATGGCACGTTGTGGGGTCGGGGGGTGGGGCGGGGAAGTGCTCTAACTTTTCTTAAGGTTTTGTTGCTAGCCCTTCAAGTGCACTGAGCTATGTGACTCGGATGGTCTTTCACACGGCACATTTAGACATTTCCAGAACTACCATGAGATGGTTTAGATGGGAATTCATGCAAATGAGGGGTCAGAAATGGTATAGTGACCCGGTCCACGTCCTCCAAGCTCACGACCTTGGAGCCCCGTGGAGCTGGACTGAGGAGGAGGCTGCACAGCAGGAGAGCAGCTGGTCCAGACCAGCCTTGCAGCCCCCCTGAGCTGGCAGCCAGATGGCCCTGCAAGGCCTCCAGGGATGGCCCCGAGCTGCAGGCCCTGGCTGAGGTCTCTGGGTCGGGCAGTGACAGGTATAGGTAGGAAGCACTGAAAATAGCGTTCCCAGAGCACATTGCAACTCACTGGGTAAGAGGGACGACACCTCTGGTTTTTCAATACCAATTACATGGAACTTTTCTGTAATGGGTACAACGAAGAAGTTTCTAAAAACACACACAAAGCACATTAGGCCAACTATTTAGTAAGCCCGGATGGACTTATTGCCAGAAACAAAAAGTAGCTTTCAAAAGAAATTTAAGTTATATGAGAAATTCCTTAGTCATGGTGTTGTCTAAATCATATTTTAGCTGCACAACGTTACCCCACACAGCGTTACCCCACACAGGCAGAACTTGAAGGGTTACTGACATGTAAATGCTGGTATTTGATTTCCTGTGTGTGTTGCCCTGGCATTAAGGGCATTTTACCCTTGCAGTTTTACTAAAACACTGAAAAATATTCCAAGCTTCATATTAACCCTACCTGTCAACGTAACGATTTCATGAACATTATTATATTGTCGAATTCCTACTGACAACATTATAACTGTATGGGAGCTTAACTTTATAAGGAAATGTATTTTGACACTGGTATCTTATTAAAGTATTCTGATCCTACCACTGCTGGTGGCTCTTATTTCCTGTGGATTTATCATGGGTTATGCCAATGTAAAGTGAAATATTTATTAAGTAGTTTATAGAAATTGAACATTAGCACAGACCTTTATGAGACTACTGAAGTGAGCTGATAAGACTGGTGAAGGAAAGACTGTTGTTAAATACTCGGCAGTTAGTCAACTGATAAGTCTGAAAATTCATATTGTATCTTCCTTATTTCTGCAAGTATTTTTCTATCTGCCTCAGAGCCATTTTTTGTATCCTATGGGGAACCAAAGGAAAGAAGTCACGGTCCCTGCTTTCAGAAAATTACATGAAGTCGTCTGAGAGCCACGCTGCTCTGTATATTCACATACCGCACTTTGGGATGGAGGTCCCGAAGGGAAAGGGGCAGCCTGGGCATTAGTACTTCAATTTGGAGGTGGCTGGGCTTGAGTAGGGTCTTCCCAGGTAGACTGTGGTTGGGAAGAGCAGAGATCCCCTCAGCCAGAGACAGAGCACAGTGAAAGCCCAGAACTGGACATGAGCATGATGTGTTCCCCAATTCAGATTTCACTTTTCCAAATCATGCCCTGCTTGTGAGCAGGCCGTTAGTCTTCATGGAGCGATGGGGGCAAGGGGAGAGACCGTGCAGCAGCCTGCACTCTCACTGTCCATCCTAGAACCAGCCACTCCAACAGCATGTACTTTGCCTACACATTTGGTCCACATAGTGTAGTCTCATATGTTAGCTTGTTAGCTCACTGGATCCTAGGTCTAAGCAATGCCATGAGCGCCCGTTCTACAGCTGAAACTGAGGAACTTGTTAGATGACTTAGCAAATCACAGCTTGTTGATGGGAGAAAAAAACTTAAACCCCCTCCTGGCCAGTGCATCTCTCCTCTCACACCTCAGACTGATGGCTGGGAGGCTGGTTTTATGACAGGACCCTGTTCTCATTTCTAAACAGAAAACTCATGTCTTTATTACTTTAGCCTTTAGACCTCCTTCTGGTTCTTTTGCTTACTCTTCTCTTCCAAAACTTGGGGCCTGGACCTTCAGATTGGAGTTTCTAGGCTCTGCCAGGTTCCTACCCGCCTTTGCCTGCCATCTGGGACTTCCTGAAAACATCTGTTCTTTTCTGAAGGTTTTCTGTGAATGACACATCTCAGCCCATCCTTCAGGAGCAGAGTTGCCTCTGAGCACTGGCAAATTCAGGATTCAGGCCTGGAAAGGTGCTATCCCAGCCCCCTAACACCTGCAGGGTCCCATGGGGTCCACAGTGCTGTCCTTGGGCCATGATTGTACCCTCCTGCCCCTGGGGGTGCTGGGCAGCTCAAAGCTCCTCTTGCTTCCAAGTCCAGCAAGCAAGCCAGAGAGGAGCACAACGAAGCCATTGTTCCTGATGGGTCAGAGGAGCTCAGCCTCCAACCACAAGACACAAGACCCACACAAGCCATCACTGCTTCACGTTTTGCCTCAAGCAGTCCAGTGAAGACTGACTTAACCTGATTTTATATTTTCCAAAACGTAGGTGACTCAGGAGTAGGTACATGCCTGTGTGGCCAGATGTGCAAGGACCAAGGCAGGGGCCTGCACAGAATTAGCAATCGTTCAGCCACTGGGGGTCCTATTGACGCTAGATATGTTCCCCTCCAGGCAAGCAAACCCTGATGGGCTGCGACAGCATCTCAGCACTTGTCTTGGTTGGCAGGCTTATGGATGAGAAATCTCTCTGGGAGAGGGACTCTGACCCAAGGCTGGAACATCAGAAGGCCCTACCTGGGAAAGAAGGGCCAACCCTGCCCCTTCTGATCATGCAGGGCAAAACTGATCCCACTCTGCAGCATGGGCATGGATGCCCATTTTCAGTTGGGGATGGAGAGTGAATGAACTGTGTTTTTTCTGGAGATCAAGGAAATGCAGATTCATTTCTTTTACAATATGCAAGATTCAACCACTTAACATCCTTCCCCTCCTAGATCCCGCACAAAAGACTCTGCTGTTTTGTGAAAAAGAACTTTTACCAGGAGGCCCGTAGAAGAACGGTCAGGTTAACCTGGCTCTTCCTTCCCCGAGGCAGTGGCCCAGGGTAGACAGCACAGGATGTGTTATCTCAGATGCACTCGGGATACTGAGAGGAGCTGAGAAACAATGTCACCCAACCCCATCACTTCTTTTTTTCAACCTCCTCATTTTAGAGATGAGGAAACTGAGGCCCAGGGAAACAAAGCAACTTGCCTGCAGTCACACAGGGAGTTAGTGGCAGGGCGGGGACTAGAGCCCCGGCCAGCATCATGGGAATTGGGGCTGAACTCACATAAGTGAAAGGGCAGTGTTCTCTGCCCCAGAGGTCACTGCTCACTGTCTCAGCCAGCACTGGGCCTCCCACATGGCCCTTCCCACTTCTTCCTTCCAGTCTCCTGCTCCTCACTTCCCTCCAGCACTCTCAGTTCTTCCAAAAATGATCCTGTCACCCCCGTTTCTTCCAAACATTCCTTTGAGCTCAGTGACCCCTGTGGGAACTGCTCGGCCTCTCTGTGGCCTCCATGAAGTCTAAATTAATTCTTTCACTACTGGACTGAACTTTCTTTGGCCCCCCAAGACCCAGGAGAAAAGGATTTTGAAGTACTTCCCCAGGCCCACCTAATATACACAGTGTTTAAAAATGATACTTATTCAGCACTCATGATCCTTCTTTCTAGAAGCTTCCCAGTTAGTAGGTAAAACCAAACAAAGCCTGCCTGGATGACTGAGACCCTGTCTGAGATGGTGTGTGATGATGGAGGCCCATGGCCCAGTTTTCCCAGCCAGTCCCAGCGTTAGATCACTTGCTTCCGCATCCTTGTGGGTGCAGCTGTACTTGGGCCAAGGGCGCCGTCGTGGGTTCAGAAAGCATGATAACTATTGATGCAAATGAACCCTTGGTTGTTTTAGGGTAGACTCCAGCACCTGCAAGTGTCCAGAGGAGGCCAGCAGAGATCGGCCTGGGTCTTAAGAGTGGAGCAACTCCCACCAGAGCTGGGATGGAAGAGGATTAGACAGGCAGGGGGAAAAGAGGTCATTCCAGGAGAAGTGGACCAGGGAGACAAAGGCCTGAGGCCAGAATGAGCAGGACATGCAAGAGGCCCTGGGGAGCAGGTAGGACGGGGGCTGGGAAAGGAGGGGGTGCCCGGGCAGCCTGGCAACTCACAACACAGGCCTAGAGTCAGACAGACCTAGGTTCAAATCCCAGCCCTGCTGCTTCCTGCTGTGTAACCTCAAGGAAGTCCCTTAAACATCTGATAGCCTAAGTCTGCTGTTTCGTAGAATGGTGGTGACAGCAGTCCCTACCTCATAAGGTTTAAAGTTGGAGATACAAATTTGGGAATGTGCAGTAGGTTAATTGTACTGAACTCCATGAGATGGGATGAAATATGCCTATGAGATAAGAGTGCAGTCAAAGAAGAACAGAGGTCCGGAGACAGAACGTAGGCCACTGGTAGAAGCCAGATGGAGCGGGAGCAGCCAAGGAGCAGGAAGAAATCCAGGGGTATAGTATCCCAAAAGCCAAGTGACAAGGGTGCTGTGGGAAGGAGGGCATAGTGAACTGGGTTACACACACACTAGACTGAAAGGTAAGGGAAGGGGAAAAAATGGACTCAGATTTGCCAACATGGAGCTCACCATCAACCTTAATAAGAGCAGTTTTGGTGGGAAGCTAAGGACAGCAGATTGGAGTGGACTGAGGAATGAGCTGGCTGGAGTGGGGAGATAGAGACCGTAGCAATATACAACCCCTTTGGGAAGGTTCCCTGTGCAGGAAAGCAGGGAAATGGAGTGAAGCAAGAAGATGACATGGGTCAGGGGAGTGTGTGAGAGTGTCTGTGAGTGTGTGTGGTTTCATATTTAATCAACTTTTATCTTAGAATAGTTTTAGGTTTACAGAAAGCCTGTGAGACTATTATAAGAGTTCCCTGCACTCAGTGTCCTCTGTTATTTTATTTTATTTTAATTTTAGAATAGAGACAAGGTTTCCCTATGTTGCCCAGGCTGGTCTCGAACTCCTGGGCTCAAGTGATCCTCCTGCCTTGGCCTCCCCAAGTGGTAGGAATATAGGCGTGAGCCACCGTGCCTGGCCTTCTCTATTGTTAACATTACTATGGCGCATATGTCACAATTAATGAACCAGTATTGGTACCTTATGATCTAAAGCCCGTACTTTATTCTGGTTTTTAGTTTTACTTAATATCTTTCTTTTTCTTTTCTAGGGTCCTATTCAGAATACCACATTACATTTACTTGTCATGTCTCCTTAGGCTTCTCTTAGGTTTTCCCTGCTTTTGATGGCCTTGACAATTTTGAGGAGTGCTAGTTAAGTATCTTGTAGAACATCCTTCCATTTGGATTTGTCTGGTGTTTTTCTGGTTGGACAGAGGTTGTGGGTTTTGGAAAGGAAGACCACAGAGGTACAGTGCCATTATCATCTCCTCACATCACAGCAAGGGTACGTTCCGCCATCACGACTCGTCGCCTTGATCACCTGGCTGAGGTGTTTGTCAGGTTTCTCCACTGTAAAGTTACTGGTTTTAGGAGGCCAGGAGGGACATTATTTTTGAAGATGCGCTACATTAGGAAATGTATATATGGTGATGGCAGGAAGAGAAGTTGATGAAGACAGGAGAGGGGATAATTGCAGAAGGAAAATGATTGAAAAGGTAGGATGGGCACAGATGGAATCCACTGCACCATCGAGGGGCTGGCTTCAGACAGAAGCATGGACAGCTCATCGTTTTAAAAGGGGGAAGGCAGAGAAGGGAGTAAAGCCTTAGTCCGTCAGGTGGAATTGATGGTGGGAGGATAATGAGCAATCTCTAGTCTGATCGCTAGTTCCTCAGTGATATATGAGGCTGTCAGAGGTTTGAAGAGATACAAGTATGAAATAGTCACTAGAAAGTCAGACCGATCGATGATCAGTATCAGAAGCTCAGGTGAGATTTACGGTCATGAACTCGCCTGCGGCACAGCTGCGTTTTCTTCTAGCCACACTGTTCTACTCTAATGGAGGCTGAATGGGTGGGTAGTTGAGTTCACCAGGTTGTGGTTCAGCCAGGAGGGTATGTTGAAGGGAGTGAGGAAAGTTTCCAGTAGAATGACTATTATGATGGATCACTTAAGTTGTGTGAGAAGGAACGAAAATAATGAATAGGTTCATGATCAATGAAAAAAATGGCAGGCTCAGTGAATTGGAGGTCTTAGTGAGGTCACAGTGGTCAATGTGATATGTTAGAGAAAGGAACCATGTGGATGGGGCACAGTTGTCAGAGGAGAGGAAACTTACAATTGAGATCTCACATACATAGGACCCAGCAATGACCACTTCTAGGTATTTTAAGGAAGTCAAGATTTTAAGTCCACACAAAATCTGCACACAAATGTTCATCCTCACCAAGAACTGAAAACACCCAAATGTCCTGCAGCAGCGGTAGATTTTTTTTTAAAAAACTGTAATGTATCTACACAACGGACTACTACTCAGCAATGAAAGTTAACACGCCTGATTCAAACAACAGCGTGGATGCATCTCGAAGGTATTACTCTGTTGAACAAAAGAGGCCAGTGCCAAAAGGGCACATTCTACATAATTCCACATATATGGCATTCTAGAAAAGGCAAAAATGCAGGAACAGAGAACAGCTCATTGCTTGCCAGAAGGCAGGGGTGAGGAGAGATGAGGGCGTTCTCTGGAGTACTGGAACCGTTGCATGTACTGTCTGGGGTGGTGGCTATGAGAATCCATGCACGTCTAAAAAACCAAAGCCCTGTACATCAGAAAAAGAATTTTACATACGTAAACTTAAAACATTTTTTAAATAAAAGCAAACGTTGAGATCTCAGAGGTGGCTGAAATCAAATGAGGGCAAGAGTCTGAGGAAGTTGGGGAGCCAGGATGTCGTCAGAGTGCTCCAGGTGGGTGTCAGCGCCAGTGAGAGTAAAGGTGGACGGAGAAAGCAGCTGGGGACTGAAGTCACTGGGGGAAGAAACCAGAGTCTGAGGACTGAGGGGGAGGAATGAGTAACTCCTCCACATCTGGCCCTGCCTGACACCTGCCTGTAGGCAACAGAAACCAGCCTCAACCTGAGTGGTTGCAGGGAGCAGGGACCTTGAGGACAGGCAGGCTTCAGTGAAAGACGGTGAAGGCCCCTTCAGAGGAGGGGAGGCTCTAGGAGACAAGAGTTCCGGAGAGTGCAGTGGAAGGGTCTGGAGGCTGAGGAGGGGTAAAGGAGGAGCTGATGTGCAGAACTCCCCAGAACAAGGGCCACGTGGTGACTGATGATCTGGAAGGCTCGGTCTGCCGAGGCAGACAATTAGGAGGGATAGCATGTTGCCCAGCGTCTCTCAGAGGTTCGAGCAAGCAGGCCAGAGGGGGCAGGGGGCTGACCTCTTCTGTAGCTGGAAGGAAGATCCAGCATGCTCCCCACGCACGGGCAGAGCCTTCGAAATGGCCCTCCTCTTGTCCTGCAGCGCCTAGGGACCAACATCCATGCACACTCACGGAACGCAAAGTGGGTTTGTGTTTGTTCGTTGATTTCCGACAACAGGTATCAGGGTGGCCAGGGGACAGCTCCCTCCCTCTCTGTCCTGATCTTGGCTTTAGACCATGTGGGTGGGCCCAGCACTTGTAGGAACAAAAAAAGAAAACAGCTGCAGTTAGAGAAGACCCATTTGGCCTAAAACAAGGAACGTTTTCCCCATCCTCATTAGCCTGGTTGAGGCGAGGGCAGCTGAGCATGAACACTGACATCATTTTGGGGGCCTCACTAAAGGCCAGGGCAGTGCTCTAAGACTCAAGTCTGGATGGGAAAGATGACTCAGACCGGGGTGGGTTGGCCTGCATGGGTTTGGGAGATCCTGGGTATGTGTGACCCGGTCTCTGCTCAAGGTTCCAGGAGCCAGCTGTGGGTGGCATCTGCAGCTCTGCAGGGGTGCGGATGGGGAGGATACGACTGATAGATCTTTAACTTCCTGGGTCCAATAATGACTCACATGGGTGAAGGATGAAATTCCAGGCATCAAAGCAGGATAGCAAAAGGCATCTTCTAAACAGGAGGAGGTGGACGGGCTCTTCTCAAGTCACTCCAGGTGGACCCATCCCCTCGCATAAATCTGCTCCTTTTATTTCTACAAGCAGAGGTGGGGGTGGACTGGTGGCAGTACTCACAGTCAGAAAGTAGAGACGGTCACAGTGACTTTATTATTTATTAGGCTGAGCTTGACCAGAGTATCTCATTCATTCATCACAACAGTCCTGTGAGCTCATAGTATAATTATTGCCATTTGGAGATGACGAAACCAAGACAGAGAGAAATACTTTGCCAAGGAAGTGCCTTTGGTATGGAGTATGGGAATTTCTGAAAAATATCTTATTAATAAGTGAGTACTAGCCTATAAAGTAATCATAGTAATAATGTGACCCTAAAATGCATTAATAGAAGAACAATTCTGAGAAAAAAAGGAACGGGTAATCCCGCAATACTGTGGGCTAGGAAGCCACCCTGATATATGATATCCCTCTCTGGGCACCAGGTTTTAATAAACAGGAATGTATTCAAAGAAGGATGACTAAAATGGTGAGGAGACTCTCAACTATGTTACAAACACTCACTAGAAAAGCTGAGGAAGTTTGTACTGGAGAAAGTAAGGTTTGGGGGAGCTCAAAAGCCCACCTGCAAATATCTGGAGAAGCAGAAGGTGTAGAACTTTTCCAGGTGGCTCCACAGGATAGGATCAGGCCTATGGGTGCAGGAAAACAGAGTCCAGCTGAACGCAAATACACTCGGAAACAAACCTCACCCTTTCCCTAATGTTTCAGTGTTTACGTGCTCGGAATGACAGAGGAATCTCTTTACTCTGATCACCAGAGAAAGCTATTTAGAACACGACGGGCTAAGAATAACAGGAAAAGGTAATGAAAAGCTAGGATTACAAAACTTCGCTCACGTCTCTGTGTAGATAAAGCCTGGTCGTGACAGACAGATGGCCCGTACGCAACCCAGGATGACCAGAGGGGAACCGGCACTGCCCCTTAACGGTGAGCCGAAAAAATGGTGCAAATTACGGTGAATTTAGATTTTAAAATGTGTTTCTTCCTTGATAGAGATTTAGACTGCATGGCCTTCATGGACTACTGTTTCTCTTTGGGAGGTACTGTGGCACTGCATCTGAAGTTAGGAAGAAAGCAAAAAAAAAAAAAACCCCACCAAGTCAGAATTCCCCTCGAAAACCCCTAAGGAAGGTGTGACCACGCTGAAAACCAACACCCCACTTCTCCAGCACCGTCAGCTTTTCCTCCGGTATCAGAACAACTGTGGTTTCTTTGGATGAGCACCAGATGAAACAGTTGGCTCATATCTAGAGATCACCTTGTAAAGAAAACACATCTTTAAACACAGCTATACTCAGCACAGCAAGATGCTCACATCTCCAGAGGGATGTGGTGACTGAGATTCCCTAAAGAAACATAGGATCCACAACTCCTTTCTCAGGGGCATATGGTCATTTCCTGGAATGATCTGTTAGCATACTTACCCGTATTCAGAGGGAGATCTAGATTTTGAAGGGCTTGTTAATGGTATGTGCCTTTGCTGGGCATGGTGGCACACACCTGTAGTCCCAGTTACTTGGCAGGCTGGGGCAGGAGGATCACTTGAGCCCAGGAGTTCAAATCCAGCCTGGGAAACATAGCAAGACCCCATCTCAATTTTTAAAAAATGGTATGTACCCTTGACATGATATAATAAAAACCATATTTTACCTCTACGATTCTTCCCCCTAAAAACTTTTAGGGAATCTCAGTCTAATAACGAGAAAGAGAATCAGACAAGTCCCAGCTGAGGAACATTCTACCAAAAAAACCTCACCAGAATTCCTCGAAACTGTCAAGGTCATCAAAAACAAGGGCTGGCCATGTGGCTCACGCCTGTAATCCCAGCGCTTTGTGGGGCCAAGGTGGGAGGATCACTTGAGCCCAGGAGTTCAAGACTAGCCTGGGCAACATGGCAAGACCCTATCTCTACAAAAGAAATTTAAAAATTAGCCAGGCATGATGGCACATGAATAGTTCTACATTTACTTTGAAAAGTGAGTCTTTAAATAAAACCTTCTCACTAAGAAAACTTCAGTACCCAGATGGCTTCACCACTAAATTCTCCCAAACGTGTGAGGAATATCATTCTGTCTCCAATACATTTAGAGAATAGAAAAAGAGGGAACACTTGGAACTCATTAGTGAGGCCAATATATCCGTGACATCAAAGCTTGGCAGACATACAATAAGAAAAAACATTGCAGGCCAATCTCTCTCACAAGCCTCAATTCAAATATCTTCAAGAAACTATTATCAAATCAAATCCAGCGGTACATGAAAAGGACGATGCATTCCAAGTAATCTGGGTTTATTACAGATACATGGTTAGTTTAATAATGAACAATTGGATCAATGTAATTTACCATATTAACAGAATAAAGAAAAAACCTATCTCAAGAGATGTAGAAAATACATTTGATAAAATTTGAAATGCATTATTTTGTTAAAAAAATTCTTAGCACACTAAGCACAGAGAATAACTTCCTGAATCTTATAAAGAATATTTATTTTAAAACTTATATCAAACATCATACTTAATGGTGAAATCTAAAAGCTTTCCCCTGAAAGAAACAAGACAAGGATGTCAACTATTGTCACTTCTATTCAACATTAAATGAGATAGAAAAACACAAAGTCAGTTTCTCCTATTCTTTACTTTCACAGTTACTCAACACAAAACTTTTGACACACCAACCAACCAATTTTCCAGCAGACACCAACTGGATGTCCTATAATTCAACACAATTCTGACACTACCTATCTGGAGATAGTATCAGATCCCACAGGTTGAGGGCTCAGTCCCACAGTATTGCCTCCGACTTCAGATGCTAGTCACAAGTAATAAACTCTACCTATACTTCTGATGGACTGGCAATACATTGGGGCTTCTTGTAAACCCCTTGTTGGGCTCTATTAATTTTCTAGAGCATCTCGCAGAACTCAGGGAAACACTTTACTTATGTTTACCCATTTACAATAAAGGATACTACAAAGGATATGAATGAACAACCAAATGAAGGAGATGCATAGGGCAAGGTATGAGAGAAGGAACACAGAGCTTCCCTGCCCTCTTCAGCAGTGCCACCCTCCAGGAACCTCCATGTGTTCAGCTATTCAGAAGCTCCTTGAACCCAGTCCTTTTGAGTTTTTATGCAGTATTCATTCCTTAGGCATGATTAAATCATTGGCCACTGGTGGTCAACTTAACCTTCAGCCCCAGAGGTTGGGGGGATAGGGCTGAAAGTCCTAACCCTCTAATCATGTCTTGGTCTTTCTGGTGACCAGTCCCTACCCTGAAGCTATCTAAGGGCCCTCTGCCACCAGTCATCTTCTGAGCATACAGAAGACACTCCTCATCACTCTGGAGATGTCAAAGGTTTAGGACCTGTCAGGAAAAGGGGATGAAGACTAAATATATAGTTCACAATATTACAAATATTATATTAAAAAACCTAACGCGTGTAATAAGACAAAAAAAAAAAGGTATGAAGATTAGAAAGGGAAAAAAACCTATTATTATTTACAGTCTACATGACTGTATATACAGAAAATGCAATAGGATCTTCAAAGAAATTATTATGGTTCATTAGTGAATTTAACAAGATTGCTGAATTCAAAGATAATATACAAAAATCAACTATCTCCAGCAACAAATAACTGAAAAGGTACATTTTTAAATGGCTGTGCATAAAAATGTACATTTTTATTGTACTAATTAAAAATAAGAAAAAAATCTAAGACATACAAGAATGCTAAATACAGAACTTTAGAAAATATGGAGAAAAATAAAACACCAAAATAAATCCCATGTTCACAGATGTCACCATCCCATGTCTAAGATGTCAGTTCTCCTCATATTTGGTTATATTATTAAGAACATTCCCAATCAGAATACTAGTAGTTTATATGTATATGTATGTTCATAGTCAAAAATTTATTCTAAAATTTATGTGGGAATGCTAACAGCCAAAAGTATCTAAAACAATACTGAAAAGGAACAAGTTGGAGAATTATGCTACTGGATATCAAAACTTATTTTATTAGTTGGGCCTGGTGGTGTGACCCTGTTGTCCCAGCTACCCTGTAGGTTGATGTGAGAGAATTGCTTCAGTCCATGAGTTCAAGACTGTAGTGCACTATGGTAACTGTGAACAGCCCACTGCACTCTGGCCCTGGGCAACATAGTGAGATCCAGTCTCTTCGTTAATTAATAACAATAAAATTCAAAACCTTATTTTAAAATGACAGTAATTTTGACAGTGTGGTATTGTGTATGGATAGGTGAATACATCAAACAGAAAAGAAAAAAACTATCACTGTTATCATTATTAAAAAATTATCACTAGTCCAGAAATTAACCTACTCATATATGGACACTCTGTATGATAAAGGTAACACCACAAAGCAAAGAGGAAAGGTCAGTCTTTTCAATAAATGCACTAAGTCAATAGGACATTCATATGGGAAAAAAATTATTCTTGACTCCTACCTCACACTAAATATAAAATGTCCAGGTCAAATAGAGATCAAAATGAGAAAAATAAATTAGACTTCTAGAAGATAACATAAGAGAATGCCTTCATGACCTCAGTAGGCAAGACTTTTTGAATATGAAAAGATGATCCACAGAATGGGAGATGATATTTGAAATATTTACATCTAACAAAGGATTCATATATCCAGGATATATAAAGAACTTCTCAAATTAGTCCCAACAAAAGAAAAAAAAAGACAAATGACCCAACAGAAAAATGAACACAAGACTTAAATAGTTACTTCACAAAGTTTTTATGGCCAATAAAAGTAGTGCTTAAACTCAGTAGTCATTAGGAGAATGAAAATTAAAACCACAATCAGAAACCGCTTACATACCCACTAGAATGGCTACAGTTGAAAAAACACTGTCATAAGTACCAAGTCCCAGAGAGGCCATGAAGCAACTGGAGCTCTCAGATATTACTGGTGGAGGTAAAAATTGGCACAACCACTTAGGGACGCTGAATGTATGCATACTCTCTTACGCGGTTATTCTACTCCTGTGTATACCCAAGAGAAACGAGTGCATTTGCCCTGCAAAAGACAGGTTTAAGAACACATCTAGCAGCATTATTTCCAATGACCCCAGACTAAAAACAGCCCAATTGTCCATCACTAGTAAAGTGGACAAAAAAGTCATGATCTATTCGTAAAATGGAATATGCTATAGCAATGAACATAAACGAACTACTGCCACTTGCAACAACATGCATGAATTTCATATATGCTGTGTCAGAAACCGGAAACGACAGATTACAAATTGTGTAAATTTCATGTAACAGAACAGGCAAAACTAACCTAGACCATTAAAAGTCAAATATTAGTCATCTTTGGGCAAAAGGGTGGGTTGTGACAAAGAGGGACAGGAGGAGGGCTTCTAGGATGCTGTAAATAGTCTAGTTCTGACCTAGAAGGTTATACAGATATGTTTCACTTTGGGAAAATTCATCTAGTCAAATACTTACAATTTCTGTGCTTTTCTGCGTGAATTTTATACCTCAATAAAATTTTATCAATAGAAAAAAAGTTGATAAAATATTATTGATGAGTATGTAGTGAGACAGGCACCGTATATGTGGTAGAAGTACAAACTAAATATCTCTGAAAGGCAAATTGGTCATATCTACACAAACTGAAACGCTATAGATATCCTTTGAACCAACAATTCTACCTTGGATATTTACAGTTATACTTCCACATACGCAGAAAGATACACATAAAAGGATTTCCATCCTTTCATGGCCACATCATTTTTAAGCCTAAACATCTAAAGGCTTGTCTGAAAAAAATCACAGTGCATTTAAACAAGAAAATACCAGTGTTTAAAACAAACAAATGAATGTCAACCAAATCTGGCCCAAATCCATGAAGTCACATTCTAGGTTTACATATGTTAGGACATCTCCGAAAGGGCACACAAGGAGCTAGCAGGCGTGGTGGCCTCTCTGGCATGCACTAAGGGATGGAACCTCAGGGTAGGAGGAGGATGATCCCTTGCACACTTTGCAATTCGCACCATGTCAGAATATAAACTTGTTAATCAAAACAGAAACATAGTCCTAGCCTTACAGTGGAGTCCAGATGTGAGAGCATATAGGATGCCAGGGGGCAGGGTTTCAGAGGCCATAGCATCCAACTTTTCCTTACACAGGTGAAGAGACTACCTATGATCTGCATTCCTTCAGAATGGAAAAACACATTACCTGGGAGGTAAACACACCCAAGCCCCACCACCCTCCTATCTAAGTGCAGATGAAGCTATCAGATAGCAGCTAAGGCCCCAGGAGATGTGCGCAGGAAAAGCAGGTTTTCTGGGGAAGCAGGGGGTGGGTGGGGGGTATGGTTGCAGGTGACAGCAGTGGGGTAGGAGGCAACCACAATAAGGTCCCGGTGGCACCCTGGGCAGACTGGAGGTGGGAGAAACAAGAGGCAACTACTGATAAAGTTCTCCTGCTTCAAAGTAGGCTCGGGATAGAAGAGCTGGTTTCGAATCCAGTCGCTTCTCTTAAATGTCTACATCCATTCATTCACTCAATTAATCAATTATTCATCCATCAATTTTGTGCATGAGTGATATGCACTAGGATGTGGGCTGGGCGTGAAGAATATAATGAAAAACAGTTCTTGCAGAGCTCAGGAGTTACTATAGCACTTACTGGCCCAGCGCAGATAAACTGTGGTGATCTATTGAGATGACTATTGACAACCCCCTCTCCTCTTTTTAATGTTCTTTTGTAATTCAATGAAATGTGAATGTAGCATGAAAGTATACTGTCATCCTTTGTGCTCAACTGAAATATCTTTTTAATCTTTTCCCAAAATTTATTGTGGTATAATTGAAATTCAATGAACTGCACACACTTAAAGTATACAAATTAATCACTTCTGACATATGTATACAGCTATAAAACCATTACCACAATTAAGATACAGAACATTTCCATCACCCCAAAATGTTTCCTCATGTCTTTGTGTAATTACTCCCTCCTTCCGTCCTTATCCCTAGGCAACCGTTCTCCTCTAGAAAGCCTTTTTGGAAATAAGGAAGACTTCTGACTGCTATCAGGCCAATCCTTGGAGGGCAGAGGTGAGGGAGGATAAAGAAGTATCAGGAAATGGGGTAAGTGTGGAGATATCACAGGCCCAAGGCTTAAGGAGACCTGAAGGGCAAATAGCTTTAGCAACATATAGGCATTTAACCCTTGCAGCCAATGTAAGGGAAAGGTTCATGATCCCCCTTTTTATGAATGAGGAGACAGCCTCACAGAGGGTAAGGAACTGGGTGAAGAACACACAGGTAGCATGTGGCAAAGATGCAGTCCAAAGCTCACACCTGCCCAGCTAAGTGCTTTCCCTCCAGGACTTGCTGAGGTCCCCACCTGTGCCCCAGGGGTAGCCTGCCCAACGTGCACTGAGCCTAGCTGTGTCCAGTGGGATTCCTAGCACCTCTCCCCTCATCAAGAATACGGACTTCCCACCCACCCCTCATACCCCAGCCCCATCTGATGCTGAGACCAAGGAGCCCCAGCCACGCAGGGAGACCGGCGCCTCCCCAGGGAATTCCCCAAGCTGCAACACTCCGGCACAGGACCGATGTTGGAACAGTTTAATGCCACCTAAAACCAAAACAACAGCAGGCACATGCATCCAAAATTTAGCTCCTGAAAAGTTACCAAGTAATATGCAAATGCTTTCTTCTTTCCCACACCTGCCTCATCATCATGTGAAGATCAAGCAGGGGCTGGGAAAGTCAGGGTCAGGGCAGGGTTGAGGAAGAGGAAAGGGAGAGACCAGGTGGGGGTGACATGGCTTACAGAGATCCCTGGGAGATACTACTTGGTAACTTAAAAAGAAGTTTAAGTTACCAGTGGTTTTGCACCTGGGTAAAGTCATTTTGACACAACCACACCAAAATGGCTACATGTAGGCGGCTGAAAGAATATTCCAGAGCCCTCTCTGAGCCTCAGTTTCCATAAGCAGTGTTGGGTAGAGGCTGCAAGAAGCATCTGGGAACGAAACATGTCACAGGATTCCATTCCTCCAGAAGCTGAGAGACAGAGGCGGGGGACACATCCACTTGGTGGGACAGAAAACTGAAACGAGGAGGAGACATGTCCTAAATTTTCAGTGACTGGCATTAGAGTCACCAGACTTTCTGGGGTGGACACTTGATGGGTAAGATGACTCCTGGCTCAGTTTCCTTCTCTGTACAGTGGACACGATATCCCAGCTCCTAGGCTTTCAGGACTCAGTGAAACCAGGTGTGCCATCTGCCAGTCCTAGCACCAGCACAAGACCTTCAGCAGTAGCTCCCTCCTGCCCCACTGCCACTCTTGCCCACACCCCTGATACCCAGGTCATCAGTCTGAGAGGAGCTCTCTGGATGCTGTGGGAAGTTGGCATCAGCCTCACAATGCCCTTCCTGGGTCTATCTCCTTTGTTCTGCGTATGGATCGGTTACAGTCATGGGGACAGGGTGGCTGTTTGTTCTGCATTGGGATTCCTTGTTACTCTTCATCATTTGAATTGGGAAGCAAGGGGCTGTGGTGACAGAAGAATGTCCCAACAGGATGCACTGCTGTTGTGTCTCCTGCCCTTACCCCCAACACCTTTCTGCACTCTCCCTTCCTCCCCGAGCTGGGCAAGAGCATTAAGGTGTGATCTGACCCACTAAGCTGCCTTCTCCCAAACAAAAAAGAGCCAGAGCTTCTCCCCAGCCTGCTGGCAATGTATGGCTCCTCTGCCATCAACAAACCTAATCAAGAACTGACCACCAAGAGTTCGAGACCAGCCTGGCCAACCTGGTGAAACCCTGTCTCTACTAAAAACACAAAAAATTAGCTGGCTGTGGTGGCGGACACCTGTAATCCCAGCTACTTGGGAGGCTGAGGCAGAAGAATCGCTTGAACCTGGGAGGTGGAGGTTGCAGTGAGCCGAGATCGTATCACTACACTCCAGCCTGGGCAACAAGCGCAAAACTCTGGGGAAAAAAAAAAAAAGAAAAGAAAAGAAAAGAAAAAGAAAAAGAAAAAGAAAGGAGGGAGGGAGGGAAGGATGGACGGACGGACGGACGGACGGACGGACGGACGGACGGAAGGAAGGAAGGAAGGAAGGAAGGAAGGAAGGAAGGAAGGAACGAACGAACCATATACACATGAGCCTTGTGCAAGAGAGAGGCTTCCAGCAAAGGAAGAGAGTGAAGGTGAGTGAGGGTGAGTGAGGGTGGGTGAGGCTTCAGGAAGGATAAGTGTTCGAAACAGAGGGCCAAAGGCTGATGGAAGCAAGAAAGCATTCTGTCAAGTCCTACAGATGACACTTCATTCACCAGCTCTTTTGGTTTAACAAACATCTATTGCGCACATACCAGGTGCCAAGCACTGTGGGCCATGAGGATGTGAGAATGAACAGAACACAGTCCTTGCCCTCCAGAGGTTCGTCGGAAAAAGCACTGTGACAAACAAATGCTGTGGCAACAGTAGTCACCAGCACCGAAGGGAAGCACCAAACAGTGCCCGGGGAGGCCAAGTGGGCATCAGTGGGAGGGCAGTGCCTACGAGGGGCTTGAGACAGAGTGTAGCGGTCAAGCACAGGTTCTAGCACTGGCTGCATGGGTTTGCACCCAGGCTCTGCCAGTTACTAATTCTATGAGCTTGGTCAACTTACCAACCTCTCTGTGCCTCAGATTCTTCATTTATAAATGGTACCCACTCCAAGAGGGTGTTGAAAAGATTATATGAATACATGTAAATCACAGTTAGTATAGCGTCTGGCTACTGGGTCTATAAATGTATTTATTAAGATTGTCTTTCATGCAATTTACCTAACAAATGTGCACATGTACCCCACACCTAAAAGGTAAAAAAATTTAAATTTAAATTTAAAAAACATTGTTGTCTTGATGGCAAAGCAGGCATCTAGCAGGTAAAGAAGGATACAGGAAAGATGTAAAGCAGAAAGCAGGAACAGCATGAACAAAGGCAAGGAGATGGAAGTGTGGGTCATGGTTTGGTATGGCTGCTACAGGGAAGTGTGTGGTGAGAATTAAGCCAGAAGGGTGGGCAAAGGCCAGGTCTCGCCAGGCTGTGCACACCTTGGAGGTTGTGGACTTGATTCTGGAGTTGATAGAGAGCTCCTGGCCGCCTTTTTGTAATGATCAGATTGGGCCATTGTATTAGGATTGTATCAGATTTGGGGACTGTATCATGCAGCTGGCTCAGGAGCTAGGAACTCACTACTACAGAAAAGAGAGAAATAAAGAGGCCCTCAACTAACACAGGGCCACAAGAATGGAGAGGCAGTGAGGACTGGGGCCTAGAGATGACTAGATATGGGCACGGGCAGGACACAGGGTGGCCTGGGTGAACCACTAAGCCACGAACCAGGACCGGGAAGACTGGAGCACGAGCAGGTTTGGGGCTGGAGTAGAGAGACGATAAAATAATAGGTGCTAGGCAAAGATCTAGGAGCTTTATATGAATTATTTCATTTAGGCCGGGCGCGGTGGCTCAAGCCTGTAATCCCAGCACTTTGGGAGGCCGAGACGGGCGGATCACGAGGTCACAAGATCAAGACCATCCTAGCTAACATGATGAAACCCCGTCTCTACTAAAAAAAATACAAAAAAAAAAACTAGCCGGGCGAGGTGGCGGGCGCCTGTAGTCCCAGCTACTCCGGAGGCTGAGGCAGGAGAATGGCGTGAACCTGGGAGGCGGAGCTTGCAGTGAGCTGAGATCCGGCCACTGCACTCCAGCCTGGGCGACAGAGCAAGACTCCGTCTCAAAAAAAAAAAAAAAAAAAGAATTATTTCATTTAAATCCCACATTGTGGGACCTTTGAGAAGGGCACAGCTATCATCCACATCTATAGATGAGAAAACTGAAGTGTAATGTGATTGAAAACCCTGTAAGAAGCAGAGCCATGATGTGGTTTTCAGAGCCTGCACCCTCCTTTCTGGGCTCCACGCTGACTTGGAGACATCTGAGGGCAGAGGCTGGGCATCTAGGGCTAAGCAGAGAGGCCTGGGCTGGAAGCTCTCTGTCGAGCCACAGGAGAGATGAGACTGAGATTGGCAGGGAGTGTGAGAGAGTGAGGAAGAAGGCAAGGCCGGACCATGGAGAGAGGGGCTGTCACAGAGGGTGGTGGGTAGGCAGAAGTCCCGCCAGCCAGGAACCCATCCCAACCCCGGAATCCAGCAGGAGCCTTCCTCAGCCCTCTCCCCAGCCCACAGGGAAGGAGTCCAGCCCTAAAATTTGGCCTTTTGCCTACCTGCCCTGCCCACAGCCCACATAGCGCACAGAGGCGGCCTGGCCCTCCTCCGGTGCCTGGAGCTAGTTGCACAACCACCTGAGCCGGTGAGGCAAGGATAGCGTTCCCTTCCTCCCCCAGAGGAGTCCAGAGGCAAGGGCTGAAAGGATTAGGCTCAGCTTTGGGAGACAAAACCCACGCTAAGTGGAAGCATGCCAGCCCTTGCTGGGCTATTGTGAGGCACAGTCATGGTTCCCAGTCCACATGCGGACAGGGCTTAGGATCTGTTGACAAAAGCGACTCAGGCGTTTACCTCAGGCCCAACACCCGCTGGCCCAGGTCCCGCCTGGGTGTGTCATTGGCTCAAGTGAGGTCCCATGAATACACATACACACACACACACACACACACACACACGCGCACACACACTCGGGAGCCAACTCCCTGAGTCACCCAATCCCAGCCAAATTCACCTGAAGCACCTGGCATTTCTCTCAGCACTCAACAGGTCATTGTGCTGAGCTGTCAGTGCAGAGGAGGCTTAGCCGGCTCCATCATTCACATCACGAGCTTCATAAATTCCTGAGGAGAGTGCCAAGGGCCGAGATTGCTGCAGCACTTTCACCGGAGGAAGAGGAGAGGCTAAGCAGGCAGGTGGTCGGGGAGAGCCAACAGAGGGAGCAATTCCAGCCTCCACGTACTCTCCTTCTGCCACTAGGTTCCATCACATGCAGGGGCAGTGTCTGGCCTCAGTGTGGTGAGAGAAAAAAGAGAAAACACACACAGAGAAGCGGGGATCACAGAACATGGAATGTGTGTCCTCAAGGGCCCTTCCAGACCTTTAACTAGTGTGGCTCCCTCATTTACAGATGAAGAAACCATTTGTCAGACACTCAACGGGTGAAGCATGAACAAGAGACAGAACTCAGGGCTTTCAATGTCCTCTCAAATGTCCTCTCAGTGCTCTTGCCCCTACATCACACAGACTCCAGACAAGCAGGACTGGAAGAGGCTAAGAGGACCATGAGCCTGACCCCACACCTGCTACTGGAAATACCCACAGCCTCCTCATCTGGGCTCTTCTGGCCATATGGCACAGCCTGGTGGGCTAGGTTTTACTCACTGTGGCTTCTCCAGTACCTGGGGCACAGTAGATTCTCAGAAAATGTTGCATGAGTTAATCTAATGGAATACCAGTTTCTCCCATATGGAAGTATGCTAGCCACTCTTTTGGAAGCCACAACAAATTTAAAGCAGACCTTTTTTTAAAAAAAAAGCAGGTATCACTTCGCTTCAGCCTGACAAGAATTTTTCTGGCTGGACAAGAATTCTTGACAAATATGCATTTAGGCAGATAAGTTCACCTTGTGGCATACCTGAACTGCTCTCTCCCCCCCGCCATGCAGGTGCCCAGGAAGCAAGGGATGGAGGTAGCTGAGACAAGGCCTTCCCAGCTAGCCGTGGTGGTGGGAACACCATGATCAGCTTCCCCACTACCATCCCCAGCAAACAGGAATCTTAATGCCACTGCCAGAGCTGCCCGAGGCACGTGCCCTGCTCCTCTCATCTTTGGCACAGCTGAGCATGTGTTGGCCAACAGCCCATGCTCTACCCAGAACGGGTGCCCAGGATCAAGTGGAACCTTCCTGGTCAGCTGGGAGAACAAACGCTGAGAACGTTTCTTTACCAAACATTCCTGAGTACCTCTTCAGGGCCAGCCCTGCTCCAGGCCCTGAGGATACAGATGTGAAGGAATATAGGCCTGCTCCTGCTCTCATGGGGCTCAGAACCCTCCCTACTGTTCCAGAAACACAAGTGCAGCTGTGTTGATGTAGCCACACTGGCTCCATTAGATGAAGATGGTCATAAGGATGGATGAATGAACACATGTAGTGAAGAGGGGAGGTTCAGGGCCTTGCTAAAAAAGATGACTATTAAAAAGCAAGTTAAGAGATAGCAATGCTTGAGAATTATCACAGAAAACACTCGCTGAGCCTTTCCAGTGTGCCAGGCCCTGTGTGGAGTCCTTATATGTCTTTACTTACTTAATCCCTTACCTACGCTGAGGCCATTAACTGTTATCATCCCCGTGAAAAAACTGAGCCCAGGGAGGTTGCTAAATTTGCAAAAGTCTCACAGTTGGGAAGTGGCAAGTGAGAACTGGAACCAGGCACCAGGGCACTGGTGCCCAAATGCCCAGCTGGCATACTTCATAGCTCCCTTCAGAGGCTTCTAGCTGTGTTAAAGCTTTGAACTGAATCAGGTGGGGGTCACACATGAGGCGACAAAAGGGTGGTAACACCAAGGGATCTCAGAAGGTGACACTGCTTTGGCATTTCTTGGCAAATTTACCATGATCACAGTCTGGCCTTAACTGACCAGGAAGAGGTCTCTGTCATTCATGCAGAGATGAAAATACTTATTAGTAATCAACTGATGCTGATCCAGTGCAGGAGAGATCTATAAAATCCCATCTAAATGCATTTACATTGGGTGGGGTATATGAGTAATAGTGACCAGAATGCTCACTCCTGTCAGGGGTCACCCACCCAGGAATGGGGCATGGCCACTGTGAGACAGGAGTGAAATCAGCGCACAGGAAGCAGATAGCACAGGAAAAACAGGTCTCTTGCTGAGGCAGTCTGCCCCCAAGGCACAGCATACCTCTCTGGTCATGGCCCATTAGACCTTTTGCTGGGCAGTGGCGAACCATCTAAGAACCAGACCAACCGAGGCCCTACCTCACTGAGTGTATGGTCCTAAAAGAGAAGCCAGACACTAAACATGTCATTACAGGTGGGTAACAGTTACCCAAACACACACTAAGGAATGCTCTTGCAAAAGAAAACTGAATGACATGCATTCCCCAGAATTGAGTCTCCTCTCGCCTGGGTAGACCTGGGTAGACCTATTGGGTGCTCACCATCAGATTTTTTCCTCTGATCCCCACTTTCTTATATCCCATGATATAAGACAGATGACACACTCCTGAGCTCTAATGGACCTAAATGACTCTCCTGTCTCAACCGGGGACATCCAAGTGAGCTCAGTTCTTTCCCTGCTTTTGTTCCAGGAGGACCAATTCATTATTTTGGGCCAATTCCAGCTCTGCTGAACCTGCATCTGCTGCTGGAGAGACCCCAGAGCACACTTCCCAACCTCCTTCTGAGCGCTCTCAGGCTGCACGGCTCTGCCTATGTCCTTGTTCCCCTCATTGCCAAGTTTCAGGGGTAACTGTCAGCCCCACATATCACCAGCTGCCAGTGTCTATCACAGAGAACTGGAAAGACACAGAGTGATCCAGGTTGTTGGAACCAGCAGGATGCTAGGAAATGATGTTGCTATACCGTGTAGACAGATGATTACACATGAGCACCCTGGACAACTGGAAGCACCTGCTTCACACCCAGACCTGGTAGACAAAGAAATCACATATTTGGGCAGCTAATTTCTCTGTTATTTTCTCTGCCAAGCCCAGAAATGAACAGCCCAAAAAGGGCAGGAAGAAATAGAGCCAAGAGTTTATATGCTCCTGATTTAAAATATAAGAATAAGAGAAATATTCCTACCATGCAAATAACAAATAGACCAACCTTTACTCCCCAGCCAAATATTGATATTTCCTTTAAATTTTTGATGAAAATATCTGTGCTTGGGGGTAGGGAGAGACTTGTGGTTATTTGGCCAAAAGCTATTCTAGGTCATAGGCAGCCATTAAAATTATGATTTTCAAACAAAAGTTACAGATTTAGATTGACTTTTGAGCTCAAAGTTATTTTGACATTTCATAAAATAAACCATCAGATAAGCACATCACATTATGTTGACAACAGTGCCCAAAATAGTTTCACTATTTTTAGTATTTATATCATTTTATTTTTATTGATTTATAATTATATAACTTATAATTAAATAATATCTATATTTGGGATTTTAAACAGCCAGTATAGATAGATAAGAATGGAACAGTTACAGTCATGTATATGGTAGGCAATATGTAAGGCATCAGTTTTCCTGGAACGTGTGATTTCTCTCCTGAATGGTGATTAAATTCATCTCCCAAGAAGCTTTTGGTTTGAATCCAGGTAGACCAAGCAAAACAAAAGACAATACAGCATCGGACCCAGTTTTAAACTTGTCAGCTAAACAATTCAGATTGGTCTCTTTCTTCAGTCATGGCCACTGTGCGCTCAATCAGCTCAGCCTGTAATTGATTCCTGTCCTGAATCAAATGCCAAGGACCCCGTTCTTAATACTCCTGCCCTGACTTCCCCCAAAGGTGTGGCAATGGCAGTCTGAAGTGGGAAAGCTGTGTCTGGAGCCTGCCTGCACCTCTTGTAAAAAACTGAACTGAGAAATGCCAGCTTGCAATTCAATGCACAAAAATTGACATCCATTTTAGAAGCAATGCTCAGTCAACTAACTTGGTATTTGAGGGGGTGGAGAGCTGCCTTTTCCAAAAAGAACAAGGCTACATGGGACAGGATCCTGCCTGTAGAAGTAATAAAGAAAAGGAGGCTGAGTGTCGTGACTCACACCTGTAATCCCAGCATTTTGCGGGGCCAGGGCCAGAGGATCACCTTGAGCTCAGGAGTTTGAGACCACCCTGGGCAACATACTGGGATCCTGTCTCTACTAAAAATTATTTTTAAAAAAATAGCCAGACATGGTGGTGTGCACCTGTAGCCCCAGCTATTCAGGAGGATGAGGTGGGAGGACTGCTTGAACCCACGAGGTAAAAGCTACAGTGAGTTATGTTTGCAGCACTGCACTACAGCCTGGGTGACAGTAAAAACCTGTATCAAAAAGGAAAAATTTAAAAAAAAAATAAAAAATAAAAAGCAGAGGGACAGGATTCCAACATTCTGAGTAGCTCTTAAATGGCTTGGGAATAAGACATCTTCTCAAGGTGAAACTGTATTTACTAGCAAGAAAATAGGGACCAATTAAATTGGTCCAAGTTCTGCACAATTTGGAGCAGTTGACCTTGATTTGTAAAACTGCATGTTAATTGTTATCTGAGCTTTTAGGAGCTTAGCCCCAAAAATCATACCTGAGGTAAGGGAGCCCTAGAAACCATTGAATGACCATACATAGTTAGTACAGCAGAGTGGTTAGGCCAGCCTCCAGAACAGTCAGGATTTGAAGAGCAACTCTATTCTCTACTAATTGTGCCACCCTGGGCACATATACCTCTCTTTTTCTTTGTAAAATGAGAAAAATGCTACCTACCACATAGTTGGTTTATGGATAGAAGAGAAATCCAAAGATCTGTAGAGGGTCCCTGTGGGTTTTTCAGCTGGGAACAAATCAATGCATTCCTGTGAGGAAGTTACCTGGTGCTAAGGAAAGGACCACTCAAAAAGAAAAAGCAAATTACTGGAGCTCACGCAGCACCAGCAGCAGTTTGTATTTCCAGCAGCCAGAATAGAAAACCTCATTATCCGTGATATACCAGGTGAAGGACTCAGATATTGCCTCAGTAGTATAGAGAAATGTAACCCTAGACTAAAGATTATGATGGTCACACCTAACTGAAAAGAAAGACTCAATAGTATCATACTGTTTCCAAAAAACTTAATTGTATCCCAGAACCAAATTTCAGAATATTTGGAGGAATACAAAAATATCTAGAATCTGAAAAGGTAAAATGTATAATATTTGGCATTCAATTAAAAAAAACAAAAACAAAAAAACAAAAAACAGAGGCCAGGCCCTGTGGCTCACTCCTACAAATCCCAGCACTTCAGGAGGTCAAGGTAGAAGAACTGTGTAAGCATAGGCATTCGAGACCACAATGGGCAACACAGTGAGACCTCATCTCTACAAGAATAATTTTTTTTTTTTTTTTTTTTGACAGTGGTGCATGCCTGCAGTCCCAGGTACTCGGGAGGTGGAGGGGAGGATCGCTTGAGCCCAGGAGGTCAAGGCTGCAGTGAGCCAAGATCAAACCACTGCACTCCAGCCTGGGCAACAGCCCTGTCTCTGAACAAAACAAAAACAAGCAAACAAAAATGACAGGAAACAGGAAATATGAAACGAAACAGGAAAGGAAATTAAATAGTCATGAAGGGAAACAGGATACATAAGGGAAAAAAATCAATCAATAGGAACATAGGAAAATGGCACAAATTATAAAATTGGCAGAAAAAATCTTCAAAATAATTAGTATAACTATATTCTATATGTTCAAGTCGGTAGAGGAAAAATTGAATACGTTAAGCAGAGACATAGCAAGTGAAAAAAAAACTTCAAATCAAACCCTAAAAATAAAAACCTCAACATCTAAAATAAAATAAACACTGGATAGAATAAATAGACACTATTTCCTACCAAGGAAAAGACTTGTGAGCTTAAAGACACAGCAATAGAAAGTATCCAAAATGAAACAGAAAGAAAAGACGGGGTGAGGACAGAACATCAGTGAACTAAGTGAACAAATTACATGTAATTAAAGGGAAGGGGAGAACAAAAATATTATTTAAGGAAACAATGGCCAAAACTTTCCAAAAATGATGCAAACTGTAAGTCCACAAAAAGTCTCCACAAACCCCAAGCAAAAGAAATATCAAGGACATTACACTTCAGAATATCATAATTAAATTACTTAAAACCAATAATAAAAAGAAAATCTTAAAATCAGGCAGAGACAAATGATACACTGTAACAGAGTAACAAAGATAAGAATTACATCAGAATTTTCATTGGAAACAATGCCAGCTAGTAATTAATGGAGTAAAATCTTTAAAATTCTTGGGGGGGGAGACGGTGGGGGAGGAAGAAGCCTGTCAATCTAGCAATCTAGATCTAATGAAAATGTATTTCAAAAACAAACACAAAATAAAAACCTTCTTAAATGCAAAAGCTGAAATTATTCTTTATCATCAGAGCCATATTACGAAAACATATATTAAATGAAATTTTTTAGATGGAAGGAAAATACCAGATATATAAACATTGGAAAGGATTAATATGTGAGAAAATATAAAATAATGTATTATGTTTAGAGTCTTGAAAACAAAATTGACTATCTAAAGCAAAAATAATAGCCAATAACTTACAATGGATATAAAACTAACATATATGACAAGAATAGCACAAAGGCCAGAAGAAGGGAAATACAAGTAAACTGTTGTAAGTTTTCAATACTATGTATAAAGCAATAAAGTATTACTTGTAGACTGTAAGTTAATATGTACAATATAAAGCCTAAAACAACCACTAAATAAAACAAATGGATAGAACTATAATCTAACAAAGAAAGTAAAACGGAATAAAAAATAGGCAATAAATCCAAAAGAAGGCAAAAGAAAAGGAAAAGGGGAACAAAGGACAAATGAAATGAAAACAAACGACAAGATTGCAGATCAAATCAAATCATATCATTAATATTAAATGTAAATGGTCTAAATACCTCCAGGTCAATGACCGAGAATGTCAGATTGGATAAAAACGCAAGGCCTAACTATCTTGCCTATCAGAAATTCACTTTAAAAAGACAAAAACAGGTTAAAAGTAAAGAACAGACATAACACTAACCAGAGCACACAGAGTGAAAGAACACATTTAACACTAACCAGAGCAAACCAGGAATAAACAGGGGCATTTCATAGGAAAGGTTAAATTCATCAAGAAGATATAATCCTTAAATGTATATGGGCCTATGTGACATTATGAGATACAGATACAGGTGGGTTTTTGTTCATGGCTCCTGGCTCATAATTGACATAGCCCTTGTTACAGTAAAAAGAATTTCTCTCTCTGATCTTCTCTTGCCCAAGGCAAAACTCTGAGTATGGAACATAAAAGCCTCATTGCAGAAAGAGTCCTGCCTCATATTTTGAAGGAAGGAATGTTGCACAGAGACGCCAAGAAGAATCTGAACAGACAGGCTTTGTTGTATTTAGATCATACCCTTTTAGTCCACTCACATTTGTACATGGTCATCAATCACGCCTATCCAATGAAATCTCCATAAAAAGTCCAAATGTTCATTCAGGGAGCTTCCAGATAGCTGAACATATGGAGTTTCCTGAGAGTTGGCATACCCAGGGAGGGCATGGAAGGTCCATGCCCCTTCCCATACCTTGCCCTATGCATCTCTTCATCTGTAGCCTTTGTAATATCCTTTATAATAAACTGGTAAACATGTTTACCTGAGTTTCCGAGCCACTTAAGCAAATTAATCAAGCCCAAAGTGGGGGTCATGGAACTTGAAACCCAACTTAAAGCTGGTTAGTCATAAGTTCTAGAGGCCATGAATTATGACTGGTGACTAAAGGGAGGGGCAGTTTTGTGGAATGAGATCTCAACCAGGGGATCTGACACTATCTCTAGGTAAATAATGTCAGAATTGAATTAGAGGATACCCAGCTGGCACCCACTACAGAACTGATTGCTTATTTGTTGGTGGGGAGAAATCCCAACACATTTTGGGGTCATAGAAGTCTTGTGTTGATATAAGATGAAAGGAATAATGGTTTGAATTTTTCCTAACAGCCTAATAACAGAGTTTCAAAATACATAAAGCAAAAACTTATGAAATCACAAGAAGAAACTATGAAATTTAGAAATTCCTTAAATATTCTGAGGCATGAATTGCAGAAGAAATTTAAGAAGAGCAAATTAGAAAGTAATTTTTAACTGGAGGGAAATGAAAACACAACATATCAAAATTGTGAGATACAGTGAAAGCAATGTTTTAGGAAATTCACAGTACTGACATGCTCTTATTAGAAAACAGAAAATGTCTCAATTCAGTGGTCTCAGCATCCACATTAAAGATTAGAAAAAGAACCCAGATGAACATATATGTAAAAATTCTCAACAAAGTATCAGCAAACTGCAATAGCACATTAAAAAGATCATTCGCCGTGATCAAGTGGGATTCATTCCTGGGATGCAAGGATGATTCAACATATGCAAGTCAATAAATGTGACACACCATATTAATAAAAGAAGGACAAAGCCCATATAATCATCTCAATAGATACAAAAAAAATCATTTGACAAACTTCATCGTTTATTATAAAAACTCTCAACAAACTAGCTATAGAATGTACAAGTAATATTCCACAACATAATAATGACCCTATATGACAAGCACACAGCTAACATCATACTCAACAGTGAAAAGTTGAGAGGTTTTTCTCTATAATCAGGAACAACAGAAGGATGTTCACCCTCACCACTTCTATTCAATATAGTAATAGAAGTCCTAACCAAAGCAATCAGGCAAGAAAAAGAAATAAAGGCATCCAAATAGGAAAGGAAGAAGTGAAACTGCCATATTGCTGATGACATGATCTCATATATACCAAATCGCTAAGGATTTCACACAAAAAAAGTTAGAACTGATCAGCAAATTCGGTAAAATTGCATGATACAAAATCAACATACAAAAATCAGTAGTGTTTTTATACACTAACAGCATATATAGAAAATAGCATATATATCTCATATATAGAAAACCGCAAGGATTTCACACACAAAAAAACCGTTAGAACTGATCAACAAATTCAGTAAAATTGCATGATACAAAATCAGTAGTGTAGCATACACTAACAGCAAACTATTTGAAAAAAAAAAGAAAACAATCCCACTCATAATAGCATTAAAAAATGAAATACTTAGGAATAAATTTAACCAAGGAAGTAAAAGATCTATATACTGAAAACTATAAAACATTAATGAAAGAAATTAAAGACGACACAAATAAATGGAAAGAGATCTTGTACTCGTGGATTAGAATTAATATTTTTTAAATGTCCATACACTACCCAAAGCAATTCACAGATTCCATAAAATCCCTATCAAAATTCTGATGTCATTTTTCACGGAAATAGAAAAAACACTTCTAAAATTTGTATGGAACCCCAAAACATCCCAAATAGCCAAAGCAATCTTCAGCAACAAGTTCAAAGCTGAAGGCATCACATTCCTTGACTTCAAAGTATATTACAGAGGCAGGACTAGCTTGCAGCTCCCACTCAGATGGACAGAGCAGCACGTGGCAACCACGTCGTGAATTACTGCTCCAAGAACTACTGCAGGAATATACCAGAAAAACTAAGGGAATTCACAAACCCTTTGCAGGAATTAGATCACCAATGCAGGCTCCCTGAGACGACAAAAAACTAACTGCAGTCAATGCACTCTTGAAAGTGCCACCTCCTCGCTGCAGGCAACCAACACAAAACCAGCACACTAAACAAAAACACAATCAAGGACCCCCACAGAGTCCACTTTGCTCTCCTGCTGCCTCCACCAGAGCAGGCGCTGGTCTCCACAGCTGAAAGACTTAAAGACGAATCACATCACAGGACTCTGCAGATACTCCCCAGTGCCCAGAGCGTGATAGCTCTACTGGGTGGCTAGACTCAGAAGAGTAAAAATCCAGTTCAGCTCTTGGGAAGCCCCACTCCTAGAGGAAGAGGGAGAACACCACATCAAGGGAGCATCCCGTGGGAAAAAAGAATCTGAACAGCAGCCCTTGAGTCCCAGATTTTCCCTCTGACATAGTCTACCCAAATGAGAAGGAACCAGAAAAGCAATTCTGGTAATATGACAAAACAAGGTTCTTTAACACCCCAAAAGATACCAGCTCACCAGCAATGGATCCAAACCAAGATGAAATATCTGGAATTGCCAGAAACAGAATTCAGAAGGTTGTTTATTAAGTTAATCAATGAGGCATGAGAGAAAAGTGAAGTCCAACTTAAAGAAATCAAAAACATGATACAGAATATGAAAAGAAAAATCTCCAGTGAAATAGACAGCAAAAAATAAAATACAATTACAACTTTTGGAAATCAAGGACACTCTTAGAGAAATGCAAAATACACTGGAAAATCTCAGCAACAGAATTGAACAAGTGGAAGAAAGAACTTCAGAGCTCGAAGACAAGGCTTTTGAATTAACCCAATCTGCCCAAGACAAAGAAAAAAGAATTTTAAAAAGTGAACAAAGCCTCCAAGAAGTTTGGACTATATTACATGTCCAAACCTAAGAATAATTGGTGTTCCTGAGGAAAAAGAGAAATTTAAAAGTTTGGAAAACATATTTGAGGGAATAATCAAGGAAAACTTCCACAGCCTTGCTAGAGATCTAGACATGCAAATACAAGAAGCTCAAAAAACATCTGGGAAATTCATCACAAAAAATAATCACCTAGGCACAAAGGCTTCAGGTTATGTAAAGTCAAGATGAAGGAAAGAATCTTAAGAGCTGTGAAGCAAAAGCATCAGGTAATCTATAAAGGAAAAGCTATCAGATTAACAGCACATTTCTCAGCAGAAACCCTACAAGCTACAAAGGATTGGGGTCCTGTTTTTAGCCTCCTTAAGACGATTATCAGCCAAGAATTTTGTATCCAGTGAAACTAAGCTTCATAAATGAAGGAAAGGTACAGTCTTTTCCAGAAAAACAAATGCTGAGAGAATTCACCACTACCAAGCCAAAACTAAAGAACTGCTAAAAGGAGCTCTTAATCTTGAAACAAATCCTTGAAAAACACCCAAATAGAACCTCCTTAAAGCATAAATCTTACAGGACCTATATAACAATAATACAATGGAAAAAAAGTATTCAGGCAACAAGTAGCATGATGAATAGAAGAGTACCTCACATCTCAACATAAACATTGAATGTAAATGGCATAAGTGCTCCACTTAAAACATAATGGCACTTAAAATAGCAGAATGGATAAGAATTCACCAATCAAGCTTCTGTTTTCAGGAGACTCAGCTAACACATGCAGACTCACAGAAATTTAAGATACAGTGGTGGAAAAAGATATTCCATGCAAGTGGACACCAAAAGTGAGCAGGAGTAGCTATTCTTATATCAGACAAAACAAACTTTAAAGCAACAGCAGTTAAAAAAGACAAAGAGGGATATTATATAATGATAAAAGGACTAGTCCAGCAGGAAAATATCACAATTCTGAGTATATATGCACCAACACTGGAGCTCCCAAATTTATAAAACAATTACTATTAGACCTACATGAGATAGATGGCAACACAATAGTAGTGGGGGACTTGATGAACACAGATGCAAAAAAATTCTCAACAAAATACTAGCAAACTGAATCCAGCAGCATATCAAAAGATAATCCAATATGATCAACTAGGTTTCATACTAGGAATGCAGAGATGGCCTAACATACATAAGTCAATAAATGTGATACACTACATAAACAGATTTAAAAACAAAACAAAACAAAAATCACATGATCATCTCAATAGATACAGAAAAAGCATTTGACAAAATCCAGTATCCCTTTATGATTAAAATCCTCAGCAAAATCAGCATAGAAGGCACATATCTTAAGATAGTAAAAGCCATCTACGACAAACTCACAGCCAACATTATACTGAACAAAGTCGAAAACATTTCCCCTGAGAACTGGAACAAGACAAGATGGACCACTTTCACCACTTCTATTCAACATATCCTGGAAGTCCTAGCCAGAGCAATCAGAAAAGAGAAAGAATTAAAGGGCATCCAAATTGGTAAAGAGGAAGTCAAACTGTCACTGTTTGCTGATGATATGATCGTATACTTAGAAAACCCTAAAGATTCATCCTAAAAGTTACTAGAACTGGTAAATGAATTCACCAAAGTTTCAGGATACAAAATTAATGTACACAAATCTGCTATACACCAATAGCAACCAAGCTGAGAATCAAATCAAGAACTCAACCCCTTTTACAATAGCTGCAAAAAATATAAAAAGCTTAGGAATATACCTAACCAAGGACGTGAAAGACCTCTGCAAGGAAAGCTACAAAAACACTGTGGAAAGAAATCATAGACAACACAAATAAACGGAAACACATTCCATGCTCATTAATGGGTGAAATCAATATTGTGAAAATGACCATACTGCCAAAAGCAATCTACAAATTGAATGCAATCCCCATCAAAATTCGACCATCATTCTTCACAGAACTAGGAAAAACAATCCTAAGATTTATATGGAACCAAACAAGAGTCCACATAACCAAAGCAAGACTAAGCAAAAAGGACAAATCTGGAGGCATCACATTACCCAACTTCAAACTATAATATAAAGCCATGATCACCAAAACAGCATGGTACTGGTATAAAAAGAGGCACATAGACCAATAGAACAGAATAGAGAGCCCAGAAATAAGCCAAATACTTATAGCCAACTGATCTTTGACAAAGCAAACAAAAACATAAAGTGCTGAAAGGACACCCTATTCAACAAATGGTGCTGCCATAGTTGGCAAGCCACATGTGGAAGAATGAAACTGGATCCTCATTTCTCACCTTATAGAAAAATCAACTCAAGATGGATCAAAGACTTAAATCTAAGACCTGAAACCATAAAGATTCTAGAAGATAACATCAGAAAAACCCTTCTAGACATTGGCTTAGGCAAAGACTTCGTGACCAAGAACCCAAAAGCAAATGCAACAAAAACAAAGATAAATAAATGGGACTTAATTAAACTAAAAAGCTTCTGCACACCAAAAGAAATAATCAGCAGTTAACAGACAACCTACAGAGTGGGAGAAAATCTTTGCAATCTATACATCTGACAAAGGACTAATATCCAGAATCTACAAAGAACTCAAACAAATCAGCAAGAAAAAAACAAATAATCCCATCAAAAAGTGGGCTAAGGACATGAATAGACAACTCTCAAGAGATATACAAATGGCCAACAAGCATATGGACAAGTGCTCACTATCACTAATTATCAGGCAAATGAAAATCAAAACCACAATATGATACCACCTCACTTCTGCAAGAATGGCCATAATCAAAAAAGTAAAAAAAAAAAAAAATAATAATAATAGATGTTGGCATGGAAGCAGTGAAAAGGGAACACTTTTACACTGCTGGTGGGAATGTAAACTAGTACAACCATTATGGAAAACAGTGTGAAGATTCCTTAAAAAGCTAGATCTACCATTTGATCCTGCAATGCCAGTAGTAGGTATCTACCCAGAGGAAAAGAAGTCATTATACAAAAAAGGTACTTGCACATGCATGTTTACAGTAGCACAATTTGTAATTGCAAAAATATGGAACCAGTCCAAATGCCTATCAATCAATGAGTGGATAAAGAAAATGTGGTGGGCTGGACGCAGTGGCTCACACCTGTAATCCCAGCACTTTGGGAGGCCGAGGCAGGCAGAACACAAAGTCAGGAGTTGGAGACCATCCTGGCTAACACAGTGAAACCCCGTCTCTACTAAAAATACAAAAAATCAGCAGGGCGTGGTGGCGGGTGCCTGTAGTCCCAGCTACTCAGGAGGCTGAGGCAGGAGAATCGCTTGAACCTGGGAGGCGGAAGTTGCAGTGAGCCAAGATCGTGCCACTGCACTCCAGCCTGAGTGAGAGTAAGACTGTGTCTCAAAAGAGAAAATGTGGTAAATATGTGCCATGGACTACAACTCAGCCATAAAAAGGAAAAAAATAATGGCATTCACAGCAATGTGGATGGAATTGGAGACTATTATTCTAAGTGAAGTAACTCAGGAATGGAAAACGGAACATCGTATGTTCATACTCATGTGAGAGCTAAGCTATGAGGATGCAAAGGCATAAGAATAATACATTGGACTCTAGGGACTTGGAGGAAGAGTGGGGAAGGTGAGGGATAATAAAAGACTGCACAATGGATACGGTGTAGACTGCTCGGGTGATGGGTACACCAAAACCGAAGCCACTGAAGAACTTATTCATGTAACCAAACACCACCTGTTCCCTAAAAACCTGTTAAAATAAAAAATTTAAAAGATCCACAAAGAATAGTGAAATCTGAATAAAGTCTAGAGTTTTAGTTATTAGTTTTTTTAAAAAAGTTGAAGTCATAGAAACAGAGTAGGATGGTGGTTACCAAGGGCAGAGGAGTAGGGGTGGGTTTAGGAGATGTTGTTCAAAGGATACAAAATTTCAGTTAATCAAGAGATCTATTGTACAACATAGTACTATAGTCAATAAAATGTATTCTTGACAATCTTTAAGAGTAGATTTTAAGTGTTCTCTCTATAAAAAATTGTGTATGTTAGGTAATGTATACATTAATTAGCTCAATTTAGCATTCCACATTATATACATATTTCAATACATCATGGTATATATAATATATATGGTATATATTATACAATTTTGTTGGAACATGACAGCCTCTCCACGTATGAATGCCAATATTCAATATTGAAAAAACGGTACATTATAAAGCTACTGTAATCAAAACAGCATGGTAATGGCATATAAAACAGACACTCCAACCAATGGAACAGGATAAAAAGCCCAGCAATAAACCTACACTTTTATGGCCAACCAGTGCTCAAGACCGTAATCCCAGACTTCAGGAGGCCGAGTCAGGCAGATTGCCCAAGCTCAGGAGTTCAAGACTAGCCTGCATAACATGGTGAAACTTCGTCTCTACTGAAAATACAAAAAATTAGTCAGGCATGTTGGTGTGTGCCTATAGTCCCATCTACTTGGGAGGCTGAGGTGGGAGGACTGCTTGAACCCAAGAGGCGAAGGTTGCAGCTAGCCAAGATCGCGCCACTGGACTCCAGCCTGGGCAACAGAGTGAGACTCTGTCTCCAAAAAAAAAAAAAAAGGGAAAGCTCCATGACACTGGTCTGAGTAATGACTTCTTGGATAAGAACCCAAAAGCACAGGTAACAAAAGCAAATGTACAAAAATGAGACTGCATCAAACATAAAAGCTTCTATACAGCAAAGGAAATAATTAGCACAGTGAAGAGACGACCCACAAATTGGGAGAAAACATTTGCAAACCAAACAGTTGATAAGGGACTAATATCTAAAATATATAAGGAACACAAACAACTCAATAGCAAGAAAACAAATAACCCAGTTACAAAATGAACATAGAACCTAAATAGACATTTCTCACAAGAGGACAACTGACCAACAGATATAGGAAAAAATGTTCAATATATTTAATCCTCAGGGAAATGCAAATGAAAACCACAGTGAGCCTCACACTTGTTAGAATGGCCATTATCAAAAAGACGAAAGACAAGTGTTGATGAGGACGTGAAAAAAAAAAAAAAAAAGGAAGCCTGGCCCACTTTAGTGGGAATGTAAATTAGCACACCTATTTTGGAAAACAATATGAAGTTTCATCAAAAAACTAAAAACAGAACTTTCCTATGATCTAGAAATCCCACTTCTGTATATCCAAAGTAATTGAAATCAGTAAGTCAAAGCGATAGCTGCACTCCTATGTTCATTTCAGTAGTATTCACAGTAGCCAAGATATACAATCAACCCAAGTATCTATGCAATGGATGAAGGGATGAAGAAAATGTATATATAAATTATGGAATGCTATACAATCTTAAAAAAAAAAAAAAGGAAATTCTGTCATTTGGGACAACATGAGTAAAACTGGCAAGTATTATGACAAGTGAAGTAACCCAGGTCCAGAAAGACAAATACTGCAAGATCTCATTTATATGTGAAGTCTAAAAACATCAAACTTATAGAAGCAGAGAGTAGAATGGTAGTTACCAGAGGCAGGAAATGGTGGGTGGGATTGAGGAGGTAAGGACAAGAGAGATGTTGGTACAAAGCTTTGGTTAGAGAGGGTCTATTTTTGGTGATCTATTGTACAGCACTGTGACCATAGTTAAAAATAACAAATATTTCAAAATTGCTAAAAGAATAGATTTTAACATTCTTATCATAAAAAAAATAGGTTAGGTGATGAATATGTTAATTAGCTTGATTTAATCTCTCTACAATGTATTTATATTTCTAAATATCACACTAAATCCCATTATATAATTTATCAATTAAAATTTTTAAAAATTAGAAAAAGATGAGAAAATTAAACCAAAGTTAGTAGAATAGAAATAAGATATAAGCAGAAATCAATGAAATAAGAAAAAGGCACATTGGCTCATGCCTATAATCCCAGAACTTTGAGAGGCCAAGGCAGGAGGGTTGCTTGAGCCCAGGAGTTTGAAACCAGCATGGGCAACTAGTGAGACCTCACTTTTACAAAAAGTCCAAAAATTAGTTGGGTGTGGTGGTGCATGCCTGTAGTCCCAGCTACTTGGTAGACTGAGGAGGGACGATCACTTGAGCCCAGGGTTGAGGCTACAGTGAGCCATGATTGCACTATTGCACTGCAACCTGGACAACAGAGCAAGACCCTATCTTAGAAAAAAAGGAAAAAAAAGGAAAACAATAGAGAAAAATCAATAAAATGAAACCTGATTCTTAGATAAGATCAATACAATTAATAAATCTTTAACCAGACTAATCAAGAATAAAAGAGAGAAGAATGAATTACCAATATCAGGAATGAGAGAGGTAACATTATTACATATTCTAGATATCAAGAAGATAATTAGTGAATACTATGAATAATTTTATGCCAATAAGTTCAAAAACTTACGTAAGATGGACAAGCTCCTTGAGAGACTGAAAATACTAGACCTCATTCCAGAAGAAAAAAATAACCTGAATAGTTTTATATCTTTTTAGGAAAACTGTAGCCTCCAATGGCTTCACTGATGAATTCTAGCAAACATTTAAGAAATAAACATTAGTTCTACATATACTCTTCCAAAAAGAGAAGAAAAATCTTCCCAATTCATTATTGCAATCTAGCATTCTCCTAATATCAAAAACAGGCAAAGATATCTAAGTAAAAATAAATAAATACAAAAAACAAAAAACAATATTCCTCAAAAAACATATCAGCAAAAATCCTTTTTAAAAACTTCATCAAATTGAATCTAATAGCATACGTAACGGATAATAGATAATGACAAAGTTGTGTTTATCCCAAGAATACAAGGTTGGTTACACACTTGAAAGTTAATTATTTAATTCATTTTAATATATTAAAAAGGAAAATCCATACAACCATATCAAGACACAGAAAAAGCTTTTTATCAAATTAACCACCTATTTCTGATTTTTAAAAAACTCTCAGCAGACAGAAGAAGAGAACTTCCTTAAATTGATAAAGAGCATCTATAAAAAACCTATGGTGACATCTTACTTAATGGCAAAGACTGAATGCCTTTCCCCCAAGATTATGAATAATGCAAAGATGACTATTCTTACCACTTCTAGTCAACGTGATACTGGGAGATTTTAGCCACTGTAATAAGGCAACAAAAAGAAATAAAAGGCATCCAAATAGGAAAGGAGGACGTAAATTATCTGTATTTACAAATGACATGAATATCTTTCTAGAAAATCCTACAGAATCTACAAAAAAGCAAGTAATACTAATAAGCAAATTCAGCAAGATTGTAGGATATAAAATCACTATACAAAATAACTTCTATTTTAATATACTAGCCATAAACAATTATAAAGTTTAAAAAATATTGTACTTGGCTGGGCACAGTGGCTCACGCCTGTAATCTCAGTACTTTGGGAAGCTGAGATGGATCACTTGAGCCCAGGAGTTTGAGACCAGCCTGGGCAACATGAGACCCCATCTCTAAAAAAAATGTAAAAATTAACTGGGTGTGGTGGTACACATCTGTGGTCCCAGATACTCAGGAGGCTGGGATGGGAAGACCACTCGAACCCAGGAGGTTAAGGCTTCAGTTGGCCATGAGGTGCCACTGCACTCCAGCCTGGGTGACAAAGACCCTGTTTGCTTGCTTGTTTGTTTCTTTCTTTCCTTTCTCTCTCTCTCTATATATATATACACATATACACATCTATGTGTGTGTGTACATATATATAGTATCAAAATAAGAAATAAGACATTTGACAAAAGACATTCATGACCTATACACTGAAGACTAAACAACATGCTGACAAAAAAATTAAAAAACTTAAATGTACTGTGTTCATAAATTAGAAGGCTCAGTATTGGTTAGATGCCAATTCTCCCAAACTGATCTATAGATTCGATGCAATCCCAATTAAAATTCCTGCTTGCTTTCTTGTAGAAATTGGTAAGGTGATTCTAAAATTCAAATAACACAAATGACCTTGAAAACTAGAAACAAAGTTGGAGCACTTATACAAACCAATTTCAAGACATTATTAAGCTACAATACAGACATTGTAAAAAAAATAATAATACAGTGTAAGAATAGAAAAACAGATCAATGAAATAGAATAGAGTCCATAAATGGACATATACAGATATGGTCAATTGATTTTTGATAAAAATGCAAAAGTAATTCAGTGATAAAAAGGGATAGTCTTTTCAATAAATGGTGCTGGAACAATTCGATATCCACGTGCAGAAAATGTGAATCCCCATCCATACCTTGCATCACACCCACACACAATTTATTAAGGAACATATGGTAATTTCCATCACTTAGGATCTGGTTCTCAGCCCTGTCACAACACAATTCATAATCTAAATACACCCGTGAACAATGGCATTCAAACCCCCAGGGAATCTCTTCTACCCATCAGGCCAGAAAGATTTATGGGTTTTGCCACTGCCAACAACAGAAATGGACACTTCCTTAGAATGTGGAAAGCATTTAAGTGACAAAGCACTTAGGTAAAAAACAAGACAAATTAACTTTCCAAATCCTAAGTCTCAGCATGAATTCAGTAGATTCTCACATGAAAAAAAAAAAAAAAATTACTTCCCAGTAGTGTTAGGTATTCATTTTCTTGTTCCTTTTATGTTCCAATTAATGGTTCCACGGGTACTCACAAATTACTGCCAATTTCACAATACTTGCTCATGATGGCTGAGGAGCATTTTGCAATATTAAGCCATATTACTCTTAAATTTGTATATATGTGTGTCTAGATGTAATATACATGAAATGTAATTCTGATTCTTCATCTTGGCAACTAGATGGACACTGGATGCTAGAATAATGAAGCTTATATTTATAAAAACAACATGCATTAAACAATTAATAAAAAAACTTAAATGTTTCAGAGTTTTTAAAATTTTAATTTTTATTTTTGAGACAAGCTCTCACTCTGTCGCCCAGGCTGGAGTGCAGTGGCACAATCCCAGCTCACTGCAGCCTTGAACTCCCAAGCTCAAGTTATATTCCCTCCTCAGTCTCCCAAGTAGCTGACACTACAGATGTGCACCACCACATCCAGCTAATTTTTTAATTTTTTTTTTTTTTGTAGAGAGGGGTTTTTGTCATGTTGTCCAGGCTGGTCTCAAACTCTTGGGCTCAAGTGATCTACCCGCCTTAGCCTCCCAAAGTGCTGGGATTATAGGCACAAGTCACTACACCCAGCATGTTTCAGATTTAAATTATTTTTACTTAGAATTTTGATAGTTCAATTATAGCTTGTATTTTATTTCAGTAAGTAATTTTGCACAGTTTAGAAAAAATACAATTTTTGAAACACTCATGAAAGATTTTTTTTTTTTTTTTTTTTTTTTTTTTTTTGAGATGGAGTCTCACTGTCTCCCAGGCTGGAGTGCAGTGGCGCAATCTCGGCTCACTGCAAGCTCCGCCTCCCGGGTTCATGCCATTCTCCTGCCTCAGCATCCCGAGTAGCTGGGACTACAGGCACCCGCCACCACACCCGGCTAATTTTTTGTATTTTTTAGTAGAGACGGGATTTCACCGTGTTAACCAGGATGGTCTCGAACTCCTGAACTCGTGATCCGCCTGCCTTGGCCTCCCAAAGTGCTGGGATTACAGGCGTGAGCCAGAAACACAATTTTTAATTTTTTATATTAGCTAGAATCTTTAATGAAGATATATTCAAATTTCATATACCTGAGCACATTAAAAACTTTTAAAAAATGCTTTAGATGTTTGAGATGTAAAAATAAAGATATACTAGAGATAAAAAATGGCAAGGCAGAACTCAGGAAAGAAAAAAATGATAGAAAAAAGTAACAGAAAAATATCCCAAGTGGTGATCTGTTAAGTTTTTTATTACTGGAAACAATGAAAGTAAACAGACCTCTGTCAAACATGACGCAAAACAGAATGTGAGAAAAATACATTAGAAAATCGTAGCTCAATGAAACATAATTTTTTATCAAAATAAAAACAAGCAAGAAAATTATTTTTGTCAAATCTGCAATGTGAACAAATCAGATGAAGCTCTTACAACTTCATACTAAAGTGACAGTGAAAACAATTGATCTAATGCACAACTCAGAATTAAAAATTTATACTCTGGCCTTTCTATTACAAAAAGAAAATCATGTTTTAGAATTGGTACATTTCATGTAAAAGAAAGAAACCTCCACGGCTTTACTCTGCTTATTGGACAATGATTGTAGGAAAGTGCAGTCACGTCTCACACAGCAAGAGAATGTATCTCAAACGCAGTCTGATATGAACTAATGTTTACAACTTTCCATTGGATGAACACGCAAGAACATTTAACACTTCATTTTACACCAAAACTATTTCAAATGTAGAAATGTAGACGAAGAATTTTGTAACTATTGCTATGTTTTATAATCAATATTCAAAATTAGCATTGATCATGAAAATAAAATACCTGTGACTGGAGAGACCTAGGTTCTTGGTTAATGGAAAACATTACTTGCACACAAAAGACATGCATGCAACTATTATACTAAAAGATAAAAAAAAAAAAAAAAAGACTGAATTATCAGCAAACCTGTGATAGTACTCAATTAAGGTAAGTGAACACTGAAAACCCTGTCTCTACCAAAAACACAAAAATTAGCCGGGTGTGGTGGCAGGCCCCTGTAATCCCAGCTACTCAGGAGGCTGAGGCAGGAGAATCGCTTGAACCCAGGAGGTGGAGGTTGCAGTGAACCGAGACTGTGCCACTGCACTCCAGCCTGGGCAGCAAAGGGAGATTCCGTCTCAAAACAAAAACAAACACAAAACAAAGCAAACAAACAAAAAACTTGTTTTGATCCTCTGAAAAGAATAAAATTATGTCTCATTATTTTAGCCAAGCAAGTTGAAGTTCTTTAGGGCACTAATCATGTAATATTTTTTTAAAAAATAAAGACAAGGTATAGGTTTAGAGGAAATCATTTTGAAACAGTGCTACAGTGACAAGATATAGAAGTGAAACTTTTTTTTTTTTTAAGAAACTTTGGTTACCATCTAAGATGGAGAAATAAATGAGATAATGATTAACTTAATAGGCAATAAAGTAGTGAAATCATACATAAATGCATAAAATAAAAGTGAATATTACTTTGTTCAACTAGATTATAACAGGAACAAAAGTTACATTTAACAGTATCCCTAATTTGTACTGATGAACTACTAGAAGAGGGAAACTAGGAATTGATGAATTCTTCACCTGCTATAAAAAGTACAAGTTTTGCCTTAAGCAAAAAACTACAGAAACTACTTTCAATAAAGGAATTGATTTAAAAGACGGTCTAGTGTAAGCCTTTAACAAAAGTACCAATATGGTTGGTAAATTAAAAAACATTAATGAGCCAGAATTGTGGCCAAGCACTACTTAAAAGCATTATTAGCACTATACAGGACCGCAGTTTGAATTTGTTTCTAGGAGACGCAGGCTCATGTCAAAAGCAAATGATACTCAAAGTATGTTCATATATAATTTTAAGATTATATATGGAGTGTCTTGGTGAAACACATATCAAATTTGATCTCACAGATACCCTGAGATACATGATGGAAACACTGACCAAATGTTCTTAGAATAAGTAGATTTGATCTGGACAAGATATAAAACGCATTAGATGAGCTAAGCAAAACAACAGACAATTGTCAAGCAAAGTGCCTTGTGGTCTGTGGTCTTTGATATTAAGAACTGAATCTTGGCTGGGCGCAGTGGCTCACCCCTGTAATCCCAGCACTTTAGAAGGCCAAGGCAGGCAGATCACCTGAAGTCAGGAGTTCGAGACCAGCCTGGCCAACATGGTGAAATCCTGTCTCCAATAAAAATACAAACATCAGCCAGGCGTGGTAGCAGGTACCTATAATCCCAGTTACTCAGGAGGCTGAGGCAGGGGAATCACTTGAGCCTGGGAGGCAGAGGTTGCAGTGAGCCGAGACCGTACCACTGCACTCCAGCCCGGGCAACAAAGCAAGACTCTGTCTTAAAAAAAGAAAAAAGAATTGATTCTTAATATTAAAAATGATATTTTTAATTTGAAAATACAGTTTGGTATGAACTTTTGCTTGCTATAATATTTTAAAACTTACAAAAAAACCCAAGCAGGTCTGCATTTGACTACTGTATTTTTTAAAAGGATTACAAACTTAAAAAACAACTTTAGAGGAAATAATTTTTCAAAGTCCAAAAGAAACCACATGAGAAATATACCATAAAGTGACATTCCAGTAAGATGAGAAAATTAGAAAAAGAAAACAAAAACATTTGTATGAATATGAAGGAAAGGATTCACATTCAAATAAGCCCCCAAATAATTTGTATAGTCTATTTTTTGACAATTATAGATCAAGGTACAGTCTTGATTGAAGGAGTTTTGAAAAAATTGTGGAATAAATTCTGCCTTCAGTTTTTATAATATCTAAGCATTGAAAAGTGTGAAAAAAGAACTTACTGTACAGATCTAGATATTGCTATAAATTGATGGTGATAAGGATTTTTTGATGAAGTCAAAATATTTTGTTGTATTTCAGCAGTAATAATTTGTCATGCAACCACATTACAAAGTTTGTACTTACATGTAAAATTTTTGTTTCATTTCCTAATCAAAGTAGTGCTTTAAGTATTTTATTGACAATTTCAGTGGCTACTGCCTCTGCAGAAAGAAGTTTTTCCAATTAAAATGAATTTTTAAAATAACTACAAAGACTAAGGAAAGGCTGTCTAATTTGACATTACAGTCAATCAAAATACATTTTGTGAAAAACTCAATTAAAATAATTTTTTTTATTTAAAATATAGAAAAATAAAATTTTCACTGAAACATTATCATTCCATAACCAGAATAGCCAGATATTCTCAATAAAAATAAAATTCAGTTATCCCTGACGTTTCACTAGTTTTAGCCATATATAAAACCACAGCTTTTACATATCTTTCAATTTTGTAGTTATATAGCTCTGTCATGGTAGGAGAAAGTCAACGGTTTCTTAATTTATGGCTTTAAATATATATATTTTTTTATATATAGTATGATATATATGTACTCCTTCATCAATACTCTTGCCCTAGACTCTACATATTTTAGGGCAAGCCTTTATACTAGAGAAGATAAATATCGTCAAAAGATAGTTCTTTAAAAAGACTAATAAAATTGATAAATCTTGATGAGACTGTTCAAATAAAAAAAGAAAACTCAAATATCGATATTATGAATAAAAACAGGGGCATCGTTACAGACCCAACAGACATTGATATCTCATGATTATGTCATAATTATATCTCATAAGAGATATTCTGAATAACTTAAAACAAATAAATTTTAAAATTTGGATGAAATAGACAAATTTGTTTAAAAATAAAATTCACCAAAACTGCCAAAAGAAATAGAAAATCTAAACAGTATTATAATTTCAAAAAATTTAATATATAAACCTTCCCACAAAGAAGTTCTTGGCCCAGATGCTCATAAGTAAACTTTACCCAAGACTTCATGAAGATATTTTATCAGTCTTACATAAACTTTCCATAAAACCAAAAGAGACAGCAAGCTTCAAAACTGATTTTATAAGATTGGTATTATCTTGATATCAAAACCTGACTAGTACATTTTAAGGAAGTAAAATTACAGACCAATCTTACTGATGAACATAAATGAGAATTTCCTATACAAATGAACGAACGAATGTGAACATTAATGAATGCATGGGCTTATTTCCTGGTTTTTCATAGACCTAGGACAGAAATCCACTCAGCCTGACAAAGTAAGGATTTCAATACCAGTCTTGGCTCATACCCCCAAGAACCCCTGGATGCTAAAATGGCTCAAAGAGCTAACAAAGTCTGGACAAACCAACATGCCTGGTTTAATTAGTCTGTAGGAAGTCCAGGTATCGGTATTTCTTAAAAGCCTTCCAGAGTTCGGGCAGAGATCACAGTGAGACGCTGAGCTCCGCGGCTAGCTACCCTGGGGCCCTCCAACCCTGGGCCAACGAGTGAGTTGGGGGAGCCCCGGGACAGACTGGGGCCCCCACCCTGCAGACAACCCAGAGCCCTTGCTGTGGCTCCCACTGGCCACACCCAGGCCTTGAAGGAGCATCGATCATATTCCTCAACCTACCTCTGTAACCTGATGGTGGCGGCAGCCTCTCCCAGACGACCCCGCCGACTGCTGGATCTCCAGAGGAGACCCCTGCCAAGCCGTCCGGATGCAGAGCCTTTGAGTGGCAGCTGCCGTGGCTGGCCGGAAGCATGGCAGCGACAGGGAGGTCGCTAGGGTGTGGAGGGGCGGGTCTACGGAGGCCTCCTTAGGCCACAGAGCCACGTAGAGGGTAGACCTGCAGTGACCGCTCAGTCCCAGTTGAACGAGACCTACTGAGTCCTGAGGACAACCGACAGAGGCGTTAACGGCACAGAAGGTGAGCCAAGTCCTGGAGGAGGGTGAGTAGAAGGATGAGTGGCCATCGCGGGTTGGTGATCGCTCTACCAGACCTCTATGTCGCAAGAGAAATGGTAGGATGACAGGGCACAGCTGGCCCGCTGGACATGCCCACCACCCTTTGGGAAGGTTTATTGACCGTTTATAGAAAGCTTGTGTGTATATAACATGAAAAAGTTGCTCTCAACTTCCCTCCAACCTTTTAAAAGAAAACATTTTCCACATCTAGGCTTTCTAGATGTGAAGAGGTTGCCGACGAATGACAGTGAGAAAATCACACATCTTGTAAATTCTCATTTGTTTAAAAAGAAATCATAGGTCGGGCGCGATGGCTCACGCCTGTAATCCCAGCACTTTGGGAGGCAAGGCGGGCAGATCACGAGGTCAGATGGAAACCAGTCTGATCAATATGGTGAAACCCCGTCTCTACTAAAAATACAAAAATTAGCCGGGAGTGGTAGTGGGCGTCTGTAATCCCACCTACTCGGGAGGCTGAGGCAGGAGAATCGCGTGAACCCAGGAGGCGGATGTAGAGGTTGCAGTGAGCGGAGATTGCGCCATTGCACTCCAGCCTGGGTGGCAGAGCAAGACTCCGTATCCAAAAAAAAAAAAAAAAAAAAATTACAAAAATAAATGTCTTCTGGAGGTGACTTTGAAATGGATAGACCACCTCTGGAAGCAAAGCTTCCATGTTTGTTCAGTGAGTTAAAGGACATAGAACAGAAGACCTGAGAAGGAAGTTCTAGGCCAGTCTGGTCATATCTGAAGAGATTTTCATGTTCTAATCTAACCGTGGTTTTGTGTACATTTTATTAATGCTCACTACTGTATATAAGTTGACTAACGTAAAACAATCCCTTTATAAATGTCCTTTTGTTTGTTTATAGGAAGTCCTGTCTTCTGGGATTGAGTTTGGTAATCCACCCCTTGGAGCTAGACACAGTAGTATACTTAGTCATTGGGATGGTGGGAGAGGGAGAAGAGGGAGAAGAGGGAGAAGAGGAAGGATGAAGGAAAGGTCTCTTTGCTAGTATCTCCATATCTAGAAGATGGTTTAAAATCATAACCGTAGATCTATATGAGCATTTTCAGTAAAGTGCCTGTGTTTGTTGTGGACAAGTCTTATTATTTTGCAACATCTGAGCTTTATGAAAGTCCTGGGGTGACAATGTATGTTAAAAAGTAGAGCTAGTGAATTAGGCAATTTATTAATTTTTTTTGTTATAATTGATGGAAAAGATGCATCTTGGACATGGAATCGTTAAACCACGTCTGAGCAGTGTATGTCAGAACTTGTTCATTAGGTTGGCAGCAGAGGGGCAGAATGAAGTATAAAGGGAGAGATGTATGCAAATGTGTCCATGTTTACATTTTGACACTAGCCATTGATATATGTGCAACTCTTTTGGCTGTACTATAGGAATACAGTAAGTAATTTGATGGAAACATACCTTCTTGCTAATATTTTAATGGTATAGATATAAATTATCTTAGAAACATTATACATAGTGTATTCTGCTGCTTTATGTTTCATTTTAAATTGAGCATTAAGAAAATACAGTGTTTTAATCAGAACTCTGCTAATGCTTTTGTCTAGAGGCATGTTATCATTTGGGCCTTCTATGAAATTTTAGTCCTAAGAAAGGGAGGATTATATTTTTTCTAGCAGATGGAGTTGGTGTAATGTGTTGCTGGTTATCAGAATACTCATATAGCTTTAAGATTTTGAATTGGTAAATATTCATGATGTGTGAAAAGGCATGATACATAACATATGATCTCAAGTCCATAAAATTGGATGTTGTATCTACACAAATAGGACTTAGAAGGACATGTGAAACTAAATTGCTTGTGATTGTGGATGACTTTGTTCTTTGCTTCTAGTGGTTTTCAGTTTCCTATAATGCACACATTAGCTTTTAAAAAGTGAAGGTTATTTTTAAAAATCTGTAAAAAAAAAAAAAAAAAAAAAAAAAATTCCAGGTGACTCTAAAGCATTAGGTTGAGAGCCACTGGGGTAAGTTACTGACCCTGGTTATGTAGCTAGTATTTATTCTAAGTGCAATGGGAAGGCATTATAGGGGTCAAGGAGAGGTGTGACATAATCTAATTTACTGTTTAAGGCTGAGGCCTTAAACAGTACCATGGAGGTACCAAACTGCACCATGGAGGGTGACAGCAGAAGCAAGGTACCAGTTAGGAGCCGACTGGGGAGAGTAAAGGGAATCAGGACATATGTCAGGCATAGGGCTGCCCAGTCATGCTGACAACAGAAGTCCTGGGAGTGAAGGACAGAGAAGAATCCCTAGAATCTGGGAATCTTTAGCAGTACCAGACATGGAGCTCCTGTAATTTCACGCGTCAGACAGTCATCTCTGCCACCCCTTCCTCTGGCAACTCCCACAGCCTGCAGCAGGGCAGGCACCTGGTAGAGGCATATACAGATGGCTAGAATGCAACAGCCTCTCTGGCGCAATAAACCTCCAGGCTCTGTGGAAGCCCAGGTCTCCTGTGTGACTCTGATAAATTCCTTCCCCTCTCCGGCCTTTGTATAACAGAAATTATATTTTCCACTGCCTGCCTTACGGGCAGAGGTATTTTGAATATCCAGGACAGCAATGCATAATGACAGTTAATAACAGTTGTTTTCAAGAACAACCACCTTGCAAGGTAGAGATGTTCAAACACTCTTACAAACATCAGAGCTGAGAGATAAAGTAACTACCTGAGGCCAATTTGCTATCAGTGCTTATGTGGGGTTTTGATCCAGGCCAGTTTGACTTCAAATTCTAGATTCCTTTCACCACATGATGCTGAAATTGCAACATATTAGATGATGCACTGGCAAGATGGCAGGAAAACTATTACATTCTTTCATTGTTCCTGATACCAAGATTGGTGGGATTCTTTTGAAAAGCAAATTAGTAATGAGTGTCAAAATCTACAAAAGTGTTTCTACCTCTTGATCATATTGAATTTATTCTCAAGACAGCAATTTTGAATTATAAAAAGGTGTATACCTAGAACTTTTAGTTCTGCATCATTTGTAAAAGCAATAAATTTGAAGTAATTTAAATTGGGGACTTGTTTAAAAAAAAAAAAAAAACTATGGTGTCAAATCAAAGGAGTACTACACAGTAATGCTTCTCCGTGAAGGATGACTTGGCCCCGCAAGAGACATTTGACAATGTCTGAAAACATTTTTGGTTGTCCCAGCCTGGGGGGAGGGTGAGTTCTATTGGCACTTGATGAGGAGTGACCAAGGATACTGCAGTGTATAGGACAGTCTCCCCAAATGTCAATAATGCTGAGATTGAAAAACCCTATTATACAGACATTAAATATGATGAATGAAGATTTTATGATTTAATAGAGAAAAAGTAGAGTTCCAAATTTGGGGCACACCATGATTACAACCATGGAAAACCTTATCTTGCACATGAAGAAACAGCAGATGAAAACACAGGAAACTGCAAAAATATACATTGATGGAAGTAGAGATAAGTCTTATTCTTTGAAAAGTTTTATTTAATGATGTTATTTTTTACTCTTAGCAAAATTTGGGGAAAAAAATTGAAATACAACTTGCTATAGATATCCATTGTCGTCGTTGTTAGCCAGATGAAACATTGTACACAGCACATTTTTGTGCTCAATTGATTCTCTGAAAGGAAAGAAGGAATTTTGTTTGTTTTGCAAAAGTTATGTGAACATATCCAGATCAAAAGTGGTATTTTTAGAAAGCCATGCAACTGTCATATCCATTATGTTGGTCAAGACTCCTTCTGGTGCAAGGAACACAGATCAAACTGGAACTAGCTTACACAAGAAAAGACATATTGGTTCATGTGACTGGGGGGAAAATGTCTGACATCAAGTCGTATGGACCCGAGAGCAGAAACAGTGCTATCTGCTGCTTGGTATGCCCTGTGCCTTTGCTCTCTTTCACTCTCAGACTACCCACTACATTCGTTCTCCGAGTGTGGCCCTCATCCTCTATTGCATACTGCTTTCTCACTGGGAACAGAGGAGACACAAATGTTTTGATGGAGCACATGCTCCAGTACATTCCTGGTAAAAGATACATGGGAGGTAAAATTCTGAGACCCTGCATTTCTAGAATTTGTTGGCCTCCCAAAGTGCTGGAATTAAAGCTGTGAGCCACTGCCCAGAGTTTTTTTATGATATAACTCTCCTCATCTCAGAGTTAATAAATAATCATCTAAGACCTACTGAGGGCTCTTTTTCTATAGGATCACAGTGGAAAACTGTAAGAGTGGTACTGGGAGGGAGCACTAGTTTGAGAAGAGAAATGATGGTGGGACCTGGGCATTTGCAGTCAACAAGAAAAGCTGAAAGAAATGCAAACATTCATTCAAAAGCTGCCTAAATTATCTAAGTTTCCATTTCCTCATTACAAAATAGGGCTCAAATGGGACTAGAATAGATCTAAAATGTGTCATAAAATTTCTGTACCTGGAACTGAACATTCATTGCCTCATGTAATGCACTAAGCAGAGCCAGGCAACTAGAAATCGTCTGTAGTAAATGTTTCCATTGTTCCCAACTCTTGGCTCCCTTTCTTGAGAGATGATTGCAAGATACTCATGACCAAGTGACTTGAGTATGTTCCTGTAAGTAGGGTATGCTTCCCTGCCCATGTCAGACTCAGCCACGAGACTCAGTGGAGCCAATACGACGTAAATGGAAATGACAGAGAAAAGCATGAGGGACAATGCAAGTTTTTTCCAGTTCTCTTACAATTTCCCTTGGTCATCACTTGTCTTGAATCTGGGCTTCTCCTTCAGCTAGGTCCCAGATGAGAAGACACAGAACAGGGCCCCAGCTAATCTAGAGTATTCATGAAACAGAAACAAATCTGTTTGTTGAGCCACTGAAGTATGAGGGTTACTTGTCACCACAGCAAAGCTGATTAATAGCGAGTCCCACATACAGCTAATAAGGAAAAGCAGGAGGAATAGGAAGATGATAGTGTAGAGCAACAGGAGGAAGGGGCAAGAAAGAGGGAAAGGAGAAAGATGATGAAGAGGAAGAGAAGGAGACTTTTAGTAACTATTGCTGCTTAGAATCATGTTAGCGTCTGTGAAAAATAAAAGACCAAGGCTAGGATATGTATGTTCCCATTTAGAAGATTAAAATCTAGTTGGAGAGGAACCACAAATAAAATGTCCTAGTCACAGGGATAGCAGAATTTAAGGGCTAAGCATGCTCCAGACCAAAGGCTGCAGAAATTCTAGCTATAGAGGGTAACTGTTAGAGGGGTAGAGAGAATTGAAAGGACTGGAACTGAGCATTGAAGGACGCATATACCACTTGAATGTTCAAAAAGAGGGGAGGTCACTGTAGGCTGAGCACAGAGCACAGAGGGCGGGGGAGTCGGGGAAGCCAAGGGGAGAGGCCACAGCCAAAGATATTCTTGGCTTGAGGATGCCATGACTTCTGAGAGTCATCCCAAGAACCTCTACCTCTTTGTCAGAAATCTATCAAGACTGAAGGCCCACCTGTCTTTTTGGTGGATGAAATAAAGTTAATCAATTGGAGACCTGCACATGTGAGCTGAGCCGGAGATGCATGAGACTGCCATGCAAGGGGAGAGGGGTGCTCAGAGCAGCTGCTAGTTCCCCCAGATGTACAGCTAACTGGGCTGTGGAGTCTTGACAGAGGTCGTGTTTGGCTTTCTGACCCCAATCACCCACAAAGTCTGACTGGATTTCTGGAGACTAAGTACAGAATCTCCATTTCTGGAACACCTCTGTAATTTCCTTAAAAAACCAAACTTCGTGGTTTGAGCATATTGCATGTGACCAGTAAGGGTTAGAAGAGGGTTTTGCAGAGCTGAGATGCAAACAGATACTGACCTTTGTTCTCTCAGGCAAATACTCCCCTCTTTGCTCTCTCCTCTGGAATTTCCCATAAACTGTGCTGACCTTCACCAAGGGACAGTAGGCTCTTAAAAATTCTGCCTTGCCCTAACTTGTTCATAAAGGAATTCATGGCAGCTGCAGATCTCCTTGAAGTTCAATTATAGTTTTGTTTCAATGAGAAAATTAGGCCAAAGGAAAAATAAAGTGGGCAAAAGAGATAAAACAAGGCATAAGACACAATACTAAGGAGAGGGCGGACCACAAATGTTACAGCGTGCTTCCTGTGGCAAATCCACAGAGGGTAATATTGATTACAAGTTTTCTGGTTTCTAAAAGACAACAGCAGATGCCAAGTTTTCCTGTTATTGAAACCAGGGAGAATTTTCCCCCACCCCAATGTAGTAGGTTGGAATGACTTCCACCTTCCGTAATGACCCTCAGTGAATACAATAGCAGGTTTCAGTTCCTCAGTGTAGACTAACAACAAACGTCAAAGTTCCCAAAGTTCCGTTAATCAAATGAACTATTTGAAAGACCTAGGCAATTCAGTCCAGTCTGCCACCATCTGATGGTACCTCTTGACCCAAGGATAGCATGTAGCATATGGAAAAAGAAATGAACAGCTTATCCTTCAAGCAATCTTCTATGAACAATTATTTCTTTTTTAAAAAATGAGCTTCTGATTAGAATAGAGCTGCAGAGTTTGAAGTTATACTATCAGGCAAAAACTGGAGATTCACACAATGTATTGTTCTTGTCAAAGGAAGACTGGATATGCTTTGGCCATAAGCCAAGTAGAGGGTGGGGGCTAATGTCCTCTTTTGCCAGTTTAAGGAGTCTGATCAGGATTGGAGCCAGCATGAAAATTCACTGAACCTCCACCAAGAAGGGGGCCAACAAGAGCAGCGATGATTCCCACAGGAGCTAGTTATGCATCTATTCCAACCTGTGGCAAAGTTCCAAATGCTGTATGTCATAGAGATCACCCTCTAGCATGTTAGCCTAGAAAATGTTCAAAGTAGCTATTACCAATTGCCCACTAAGACCACAAAACATTTAATAAAGCACCCAGGACATTCGAATCCTAATACCAGTTCACAGCTAAAAAATATTGTATGGCCTAACCAAAATGAGCTACACATGATTACCTTCATAAGTCATAAAATGAGAGTGCTATTGTGAGAGAGAAGGGGGAAGACTGTACTGATGTTTTTAAAAGGTTTGGATATCACTATGAATTGTTATCATTGAAAATAGTTACTCATCCCCACAAAGTCTTCTGATGATGTGAAAAGAAAGTTCTAAGGAATTCTCATTTGTTTTTTCCCTTCTTGCCCCACTGTCTATAGCTCACTCAGCTTACCCATTGAACCCTGAGGGTCTGTTTCCCTTTTTCCTTCCCACACAAACATCACAGTAACAGTCTGGCCTTCCCAACCCACCACTGGAAACTTCAGCTGAACTGGTCATATATCAGTCAACTCTAGAAGACCAGCTCTGATCCCAAGAAACTGTGACATTGCCTCCATTGGAAGTTACAACCTTCACCTGCCAACCTGGACTCATCCCATAGGCAAGTGAAGGAACATTTCTCCTCTTATTCATCTCAAGCAACAAATCTGGGACAAAATTCAAATTAGCCTTAAGGTCCTTAAGTGGGAAGGATTAGTCTTATAAATTAGTTTATAAATTCCCCCATGACACATAATAGAGTACTGCATACACTAAAGGAGCTTAACAATAGTTGCTACCATTTGTCAAACACTTTCTTTATTCCAGGAGCTGTACCTGAAGCTCTACATAATTGTTTCATGCATACATTTTGTCATTCATTCTAACTCTCCTAGAAAGGTATTATCCCCATTTTTAAGATGGAGAAATGGAGGCTCTGGTAAATGCATTGACTCATCTAAGACAATACAGCTAGTAAGTAGCGGAGTAAACTTTGATCCAAAGACTGAACGTTGACAAAACCTAAACTCTTTCTACTCTATAGGCTGCCTCCCTATAAACATTTCATTACTCCAGTGACCACTGTATCAATGATGGAAGTCATAGGTGGGTCAATGACTTCCGAATATATCACATAAACTACTTAACAAAGTCCAGCAACAGTATGGATCTTGAAGTAGTGAATACCATCACAGAAACGTCTTTCTGTCTGAGATATTATAGATAGGATCACTACTCTGATTGAAAAACTGGACTAGATGATCTCAATATCTAAAATAAAAAAGCAAAGACTGGAGTCATATTCTGATCAACAAGGCCAAAGTTAAATTCCAGGTTCCTTTCATTTCAGAAAATGCCCATTAAGTGCCTCATATATGAGATAGTATGTTTCAGAAGACAGAGACAAAAGAAAAGACACAGTTACCAGTGTGGGAGAATTATTATTATTTAAGCTAGATATTGAAGAGAAATAAGCTTTTAGAAAATTGGGGTAGAAAAAAATGGAAAGTTATACCTAGTAGCAGATGAAGGGAATAGGGGTATTCAAACACAGGAAGGTGAGAAACTATAGAAAAAGTTTAGAGAAATAAAGGTACTTCACAGAATGTAGTGGAAGGGAAGCACTGAAAGGTAAATTGAAGCCAGGCTATAGAGGGCTTTGAATGACTAAAAAATCTGGATTTTAGTTGATTGCATTGGAAACCACTGAGACTTTAGAATAAGAGAGTGATTTGTTCATGGCTGTGGCTTAAGTAGATCAATCTGAATCTTCAATAAAATATTAACAAATAGAATCCAATGATGTATAAAAAGAATTATACACCATAACCAAGTGGAATTTATCCCAGGTATGCAAGGCTGGTTCAACATTTGAAAAATCAGTGTAATCCAAGGCATCAATAAGGGAAAGAAAAAAAAAGTCATATGATGATATCAATTGATTAAAAAAAAAAAAAAAGCAGTTGACAAAATCCAACACCCATTCATGATAAAACTCTCAGCAAATTAGAAATAGAGGGAAACATCATCAACTTCATGAAGAACATCCTCAAAGAACCTACAGCTAATATCATATTTAATAGTGAGACACTGGATGTTTTCTCCTAAGATCAGGAATAAGGCAAGGATGTTCAATCTCATCACTGTTTTTCAACATAGTACTGGAAGTCCTACCTACTGCAATAAGATAAGGAAATAAAGGGTATACAAATAGGAAGGGAAGAAATGAAACTGCTTTATTCACAGATGTAATGTAAATAGATCAATATGGCACCAAGTATAGGATAGTGTGTGGAACTAATAATTCCTTAAGCTCATGCTGGTGTAGAGACCTGCCAGAGCCCACATTAAAAAAATGAAAAACAAACCAACAAGTAAACAAAGCCAAACTCCCAATTTAAATAGCAACCTTGAGCTGAGTTGATGTGGATGCTGAGGCACCTGGGTAGAATGTACAGAATTGTGCTAGATGTCACAGAATTGTGCTATCTGTTGTGTTTAGGGCAATTTGATTGCACTCTCCCCACTCCTCAGTCACCCCAAATATTGATTTCTCTTCTGGGTATACGAGGGGGACATGACATGATAGCTGAAGTTGTGTAGTAGTAAGCTGCTTTATAATGGCAATGTATTGATTTTATCTTCTTCCTTGTCTTCTGGAAGGCTCAGCCCAAGCAACTAACACAACACTAGAAACAAAAATGGCCATAATACAATCTGACGTTTCCATATTTCCTTGATGGTTTCCAAGTGAATTTGCCCTTCAATAGCCTTCAAACTAAAGCAGAAAGTTTCAGAGCAATTCAATTGATGAGAATGTAGTCGAGTGCCAATAATGTGTAAAACCCAATAGAGAATAAAAGGAAGTTTAGACAAGTATAGTGTGGGGAAAGAGAAAAAGCAGAAGATTTAGAGTCAGGTGAAGCAATCTGAGTTTTGAGTCTTGCATCATTACCTTCAGTTGTGTGACAAGCAAGTCTCTTAAGCTCTGAGCTCTCAGCTTTCTTACTTTTGCAATGAGAATGATAATACTAACCTGAATGCTGTGGGGATGAAATCAGAAAATGCACATGAATTTGGTTGGCTGCAAATGGCTAAAGAGATGTTCAGTTTGTTTATCCAATTGGTTAAGGCCAGTTGGCAAAGTCTACACATGAAAGCATTAAATATCCAAAGGAGATGAAGAGTACAGGAAGTATAAAGAGCAGAGGAAGAAGTCTGTGGGCTGGAATGAACAACAAAGGCATCCCAAAAGATTTGGGACTCCAGCCAAATCTTAAAGGATTCAGAGAATTCAGAAAGAGGAGGCAGGGAAGAGAGTCACTGTCATAATGGAGGCACTCAAAAATAGTTATTAAATGAGTGAATGAAAGCATACAGAAACAAAAGAACAAATTCGAATACCTAAGAAATAGTCCAGAGGCAGTATGTAGACCAGAGTATAAAATTAAAGATAGTCCTTGATGTTGCAGAAATTTTGTTTAAATGAGTTTTCTACGAGTGCCCATATGAACACTAAGGTATTTTCTAAAGATGGGCATTTCTGTTCCAGTAATCTTAGATCACATTGTAGAAATCACACTGTGGCTGGTTTGACCCCTGTACTGTACTGTGCTATCTCTTTGACCTATCTATGACCTGCACATTTTGGTGAATACATTTCCTGTAGCCCCAGTGGGACAAGATAGCTCTTGCACCTCCTGACATATTTAGACACGTATTATCTTAACGGCCACTGTTCTTTCTTTATAACCACCATATCACCTAGATTGTTAAAGTCAGCTTCCTTCACAAACCACAGTGTAAAAGATTCTCATGGGAAAAAAAAAAAAAAAAGGTGCCAAGGTATCTTATGACTTTGGTGCTTGTGTTTTCAAAAGCAAGCTTTCAGGTAAGAATAGTAAAAGGGACTTAGGAGTAGGGGTTTCAGGGGAAATGCAGAGGGAGAGACAGAGCAGGCAGAAGAGGGGAGCAGCAGAAATTGATAGAAACAACCACACAGATCTGGACTCCAACTTAGGACCCTGTCATTAAATCTCTCTGTGATCTTGGGCAGGTTGTGGCGTCAGAAAGTTGATAGATGTGCGATCTCTAAGAATCTTGCCGGATGTTCTAGGACTGCAAGTAAAAGAGACGCTATTTTCTTTGCTAGGAAAAGGCAAGTCAAGCCCAACTCTTCTGGGGCTCTATTATCCTCCTCCCACCCCACCCCAGTAACCCAGAGAAGCAGCTGGCCCCATCATTCAGAAGGCAATGGATAAATTTGGGTTGAATCAGTAGGTCTATTTTTTTTTTTTTCTGTTATTTTCACTCTCCCAAGCTTAAGTGGAATTTCTCAAGTTCTAACCCCAGAAACATCATTATGAGCACCACACTTTAAGCCAGACATTGACAAACCAGACTTCGTCCAGAGAAGACTAGCCAGAATGGCAAAGGTTTGAGAATTTTGTCTAATGAGAAATAAATTAGAAAATAAGATGTTCAGGCTAGGCAGGAACAGGCTTGGGAGAAGCCCAGCCTCGGCTATAAGCAGCTGAAGCATGGGCAGAGAAAAATCAGTATGTTTGGTGTTACTCCACAGGCAGAAGGAGGGCCACCAGAGGAAGCTCCAGAACAGCAGATGACACTGCCACTAGAAAAACTTGCCCACAATTAGAGCAACCAACGTAGCTCATGGGGCAGTGACCTCCCTGTCTCAGGAAAGGTTCTAGGTCAACAGGCTCCATGCCCATCTGCCAGGAGACCTCAGAAAGTAGACAGTCAGCAGGACAAGGGATCGAAGTATCCTTTCCAAGGCCAAGATTCTAGGATTCCACCTCAGAGTGGACTGTGAAACTTGGCAAACGTTGGTCATTTTACTTTCTAACTGTTTTGTTGCAACTTGCCTAAGTTATTGTAAAGTGAATCCCGTGATGTGTGACTGTATGTTACTGCTTTTCCATGGATCTTCAAGGGAGCAGGGACATCAAAACCTTGGGTTTAAAGTTCCCGTAGTTTCTGTCTCCTCTCCCAAGCAGAAGTCCCACCAGTGTGATCAGGAATAAAACACTTCAGGCATGACGTGATCATTATTCCAAAGTTCTGTGAAGCCCATTACTGGCTTTGCAAAGTGAAAAGTGCAACTTTGGATTTTTCTGATCAGAGTATTATAGAGAGGAGCCCACCCTTCTCTTACTATACAGAGAAGAGTAAAACACAGTCACCTTTCCATAGCATCTGAGTGGACCTAACACAGGGCAGTGAAAGTGACGCAGAACCATCTTCAAAGCCTCCAGAAGCACACGTGACCTCAGGTGAGACATCCGGGAGGCGGGGAACAACTCACAGTGGCCCGTTTTAACGGTTTCAAGTTTCTTTGCCCACTTTCTGAGTCCCTTAAATCCTGGCTTTTCTTCCTTAAATTGTTCCCTAATTTGTACCCACAACATTTCTCTTCAAGAAATCATTAAATTTAACATGAAAATACTGTTTCTAATAGGAAATGAACAGAAACAACCTAGCTCTCCGAAGAGGAGTATTTTATCCAACTCTGAACTGCTCACACATTATGCAACTGTGAACAAGGCTCATTTAAAAATCCATGAAGCTTCTTATGTTTTCACCACAAAATATATTAAGTATTGAGGTGCTGGATATGCTGACTAGTTTAATTATTCCACATTGTATTCATAAATCATAACATCATCTTATTCCCCATAAAATTATACAATTATAAATTGTCAACTTGCAATTAAAACAATAAAATCCAGCCTGATGTGGTGGCTCACATTTCTAATCCTAGCATTTCGGGAGGCCGACGTGGGAGCATTGCTTGAGCCCAGACATTTGAGACCAGCCTGGGCAACATAGCGAGACTCCATCTCTACAAAAAAATAAATAATTAGCCAGGCCTGGTGGCATGCACCTGTAGTCCCAGCTATGTGGGAGGCTGAGGTAGGTGAAGCACTTGAGCTTAGGAGGTCAAGGCTACAGTGAGCTGAGATTGCGCCACTGCACTCCAGCCTGGGTGACAGAGCAAGACTCTGTCTCAAATAAATAAGTAGATAATCAATCCATGAAGCTACTATATAAAAATGCCAAGGTGAAAATGGAAAGAGAACTATGCATATTATAGGGTTGTGACCCCATAAGATATGCATACATGTGTACAAATACATAAAAGGAAAAACATTTTAAAGACAAATAGTTAAAACAATATTAGGGGAACTTATTTGAAGGACACCTTCCCTTTCTCCCCATAGACATCTATTTTAAATTTCATTAAATTCTTAAAATTGTTTGCATAGCAAGTAATAATTTAAACAAATATTTGATTACTTCTGCATTACGTTTTTTGTTTTTTGGTTTTTTTTTTTTTTTTTTTTTGGCCAGCATTACCTTTTAGAAGCTAGTTTCCTTCCCCCAGAACACACTCATGTGTAAACTGGGAATGGTTTGGTTCATCTGATTTTTATTTGAAGTTGCCACAGCCTGTTCACTCTGAAGGTTACATACATGGGAGAAACTTCATAATAAAATGACAGTCAGCCTACTGCTTCATTTTCTTAGCCAAGAAAGGATCTAAACCCTTCACATAACAGGAAGGGGCATGCCAGCCCAGGTACTTAAACCAACATTAGCATTCACCAAAAAATACTGGTGCACCGCACCCCCACTCTCGCAGTGCTGTGAGCTTAGGCTTCCTTTGGGATATAGCTAGTGTTCTGTTTCCTATTCAGACCTTCACATCCAGCAGACCCTGCACCCCAGTTCTGCGCTTGGAATGGGACTCCCAATTGCCATGTGCCCAGCTGAGTTCCAGTTAGAGTCAAGCTCCCTAGACCCCATCCCTGTCTTCTGGTGTCCACGATTCTAACAAGCAGGCACATGGCCATAGGCGGCCTTCAAGACAGCACTCCTCCTCAACAGTGTTCCTAAGTTATTGTCCCCCTAACTCACCCCACAATATGACTGTTGGTAACACCTTTAAGGAAACCTAAAGAACTTTTACCAATGACCTCAATATTGCAGATCAAGGCCAGGGCATACCTCCCTCTCCCCGACCTCCCTGGAGAAAACGGTGCCTAGAAATACACGTGCAGGGGCCCCAGGCTGTGCACATCCCCTGCAGGCCCGATGCCACCTGTTTGGTGTTCCCAAAAGCTTTTTCCAGATGGAGCCACAAAGGCCTTTCTAGTCCCTTAAATCCTAAACCTTAAACATTAACTTTAATTCATCTGGTTTATACATCATATCAATTTTACGAGAGTTGTTGAACATTTTGTTATATGAAAAAAGCCACCTTGTGTTGGCCTAATAGACCATCCAGACTAATACTGGCCCTCTGATACCTGTCCCAGCTCTACTCAGCCTAAGATTGGTCCTTCCCCAAACTCCCATCCACACTGGTTCTGCCTCTGCACATGTCTGCTTACTGTGGGTCACTCTCTGAGCAGCAGCCCTAAGTCTCTGATTTGTCTCTAATTAGCCTTGCTGTCTCCCCTTTACTAAACTGAAAGCTCCTTTTGGGAGGGCCTGGGTCAAGGACCAGAGAAACAGGCACTGGATAGGGGCACATAGCAGGTACTCACCAGGGACTTGTGGAATGAAACTGGAACAGAGACATTACCAAACACTCCGAAAGCCCTGAATAGTCTAATAGGAATGTCATCCCTGAACTCACACGGAACACCCAATTCAAGTAATTTGCAGTGTCTTCCAATTACTGGCTTCTGAAATGTGGCTGGTAGGCATAGTCCCCTCTGCCAGATCTTCTATGCATATCTGAAATATAGTACAAGTCCTCTAACCACAGAGGAATGTTGAAAGTTGAAAATATTATATAGCACATGTTGGCTCTGCCTCTGCCCTCCAGTTACCCACAGCTCCTGGGCACCTACTGCCAGTTGAGCCCACATAATCCCAGAGGCACACACTTCCTGAAGGCCACTCTCATGTCTCCCCAGCTCATCCCAGTGTCTCCAGGTCTCCTGCTGCTTTAATAGCCAATGACCCCTTGAGTCTCCTTTTGGGCCTCTTCCTCCAACCATGGCCATGTTTTCTTGCTTACATATTTCTGAGCAAAAGAGGTAAGAACTCGTCCCAGCCTCCCTCCACATTCCAACAAATGACCACATAGAACTGAGGAGACCCTTAAAAGTTGATTTTCCCCTAATTAAAGTGGGACAGACTAAGATGTCCTAAATTCAAGTTGTTCAAGATTCTGGGGGAAACTGCCCCATGTGCATTACACTAGAGGCTCATCCCTCAGCTCTGAACCCCTTCCTGGGTGCAGAAGTGGGGATGGAGACCCAGGGAAGCGTGGGGCCTCCCAGTCACTCAGGTGACTCTGGCTCCACCCTTGTCATGTGCCTTGAAGGGCCCCCCACAATGCGGGCACTCACAGCAGCCCACTCCCATCTTTGCAAATATCTGGGAAGCACGTATTTCTAAACAAAGGAAATCCGGAGAGTCAGGCTTGAATATCTCCAGACGGACACTCATTCCTTGGAAACCTCCTCTCTGCACCTCAGCCTGAAAGGACAACTTTTCCCCTCAAGAACTTAGCATTCCTGAAAAGAAGTTTTCTTCAGAAACTTGAAAGCTATTTCAGTTGCAGAAAAACATGTCCGAAGTTTTCTGCATGTGAATACACAAACATGAAGGTACACACTCATTTGAAAAACTGGGAGGAAAGGCAGCCCAAAGAAAATCTGCATATTGCTAAAAATGTAAATCAAGGCCATCATGATGGCTCATGACTGTAATTCCAGCACTTTGGAAGGCTAAGGTGGAAGGATTGCTTGAGGCCAGAAGTTCAAGGTCAGCCTAGGCAACATAGCAAGACACCATCCCTACAAAAAAAAGACGAAACTTCACCAGGCATGGTGGCATGCGCTAGTGGTCCCAGCTATGTGGGAGGATCGCTTGTGCCCAGGAATTCATGGCTACAGTGAGCTATGATTGTGCCATTGCACTCAAGCCTGGGTGACAGAGCAAGACCTTGTCTATTAAAAAAAAAATGTAATTCCAATTTCTTCAGGTCTACTTAATATTCAAATTCAGTCTACTTAATATTCGGTGGCATGTATCTTTCAACAAGTTTGTCGCATTCTTCTAAATTGCCAAATTTACTGACATAAATTTGTTTATAATATCCCTTATTATCCCCTTAATAGTGATATCACCTCTCTCATACCTGATACTGATTATGTTTTAAGTTTGGCAAGAGGTTTATCATTTTTCTTGACCTCTCACAACCAGCTTTTGATTTTTTCTATTTATTGGTTCTATGTATTTTTTTCCCACAAATTTTCACTGTGATCTTTGTAATTTCCATTCTTCTCACATTTTGGGGTTTTATTTGCTCTTTTTATTCTGCTTTTTTAAGGTGAAAGCTGAAGTCATGATTGGAGATCTTTTCTAATACAGGCATCCTTCATGCTGTAAATTTTCCCCTAAGTACAGCTTTAGCTGCAAAGCAAATCCTATATTATCATTTTCTGTTTTAAGTACTTTCTAATATATTTTTTCTTTGACCTATGTATTATTTAAAAGTGTATTATATAGTTTCCAAATATATATATATTTTTGAAGATTTTCCAGATCTCTTTATGGATTTTTAACTTAATTCCAATGTGGTCAGAGAACATACTTTGTAGGACTTGAATCCACCTAAATATATTGAGACTTGTTTTATGGCCCAGAATGTGTTCTGTCTTCATAAATTTTCTACATGAACTTGATAAAAATGTGCATTCAGTTGTTGTTGGGTGGAATGACCTATAAAGTATCGATTTGGTCAAGTTGGTTTATACTGTTGTCCAAGTCTTCTATATTCTTACTGGTTTTCTATTTGTTTGGATTCTTCTATTCCTCCTTGAAGTTCTATCAGTTTTTGCCTCATATATTTCAAAGTGCTGTTATTAGATACATAAATGTTTAGGAATGTTGTCTTCTTGATGAATTGACTCCATTACTATGAAATGACTATCTCTGGTAATATTCATTATTCTCAAATCTATGTTTGACAATATTAGTCCTAAAGTTGGTATATTTTTTTCATCCTTTTAAACCCATTCATATCTTTATATTTAAAATATTTATATCAGTCTTTAAATATGCAGATTAAATATTTGTGGTTAAAATGGGTTTCTTGTGGGCAGTATGTGGTTAGTTGAGTTTTCCGTTTTTATGCAATGTGACAATATCTGTCTTTTTATTTGGGAGCTTACACCATTTCTACTTAATGTGATTATTGATATGATTGAGTTTAAAGCTACTGTCATGATATTTTCTATTCATCCCATCTGTTTTTTCTGTCTTCTTTTGGATTATTTATGTTATCTCCTTTGATGGCTTTTTTGCTAGACTCCATGGTGGTTAGAGTTTATAGTATGTATGAAATAAAAAGAAATATGTACATATTAGTCTCTGACCCTGGTTTCTGATGTGGGAACTCCTAAAACCCTTGTAATGTCTTAAGCAATAGGAGTGCTAAGAGCATCTTTTGTTCTAATATTTGGTCTTTGACCCAGGTTCCTGACACAAAGATCCTAAATCCCTTGGAATTTCCTGGGCAATAGGGGCATCTTTTGTTCTAATGAGGTGACCCTTGGTGGGCTCCTGGATGGGGAGTTGGTCACCAGAAAGACCACACCAAGATTGGAAGCCTGGAACTTTCAGCCCCATCCCCCATCCTCAGGGAGGGGAGAAGAGTTGAAGATTGAGTGAATAATTAATCATGCCTATGTGATGAAGCCTCCATATAAAGTACAGGCTTTGGAGAGTTCTGGAATAGTGAACATATCCACTTGCTGAAAGAGTGGCACACCCCAGCCCCACAGAGACAGAAACTCCTTCACTTGTGACCCTTCCAGACCTCGCCTTATGTATCTCTTCATCTGGCTGTTCTTCTGTATCTGCTGCAATGCCCTTCGTATACATTTGTAAATGTATTTTCCTGAGTTCTGTGAGTCATCCTAGCAAATGATAAAACCTGAGGAGGGGATCATGGGAATACCACTTCTGTCTGTAGCCAAGCCAGACAGAAGTTGTGAGTAACCTGGGACCTACTACTTGTGATGGGCATCTGAAGTCAGAGGCAGCATTGTGGGATTGAGACCTCTAACTTCAGGCAGACACTGTCATAATTTAATTGAATTATAAGACAGCCAGTTGGTGTCCAAGGGGAATTGGAGAAATGCCTGGTGTGGCATGTGATTAAAATGGGTTTCTTGTGGGCAGAAACCCATACACACACACATCTGGCGTTAGAAGTGTTATGACTATACAGAAGGAAACATTTGTTTTTACTATGCAGTATGCTTCTTCACTTTCAAGGGTTGATATACTACTTCACATATAGTAAAAGAACCCTACAACAGCATACTTATATTTCTTCCCTCCCTCCCTCCTGTCCTTTGTGCTATTGACATGCATTTCACGTCTACGGATGTTATAAAACACACTATACTTAATTTTTGCTTTAAAAGTCTACTGCCTTTCAAAGAAATCTAAATAAGAAAGAAAAAGTCTATACATTTACCCATGTAGTTACTGTTTCTGCCACTCTTTATTCCTTTCTGTAGATCCAGGATTACTCTGGTATCATTTACATCCTGCTTGAAGAATTTCCTTTTAACATTTCTTACAGTGCAGGTATGTTGATGAATTTTTTCATCTTTTTGAGGTCTGATAATATCTTTATTTTGCAAGTGTTTTTGAAGAATATTGTTACTGGGTAAAGAGTTGTAGGTTGTAGGTCCGCATTTTTTTTTTCATTACTTTAAAGATGTTGCTCCACTGTCTTCTCATTTACGTTGTTTTCAATGAGCATTCTGTTATTCTTATCTTTTTTCCCTGGTTGCCCAGTTGATTTTCCCTTTATCAGGAATGTTAAGCAATTTTATTATAATGAGCATTGGCTTAGTTTTGTGTTTGTTGTTCTTTGTTCATTGGGTTTCAGTGGATTTATAGTTTTTATCAAATTTGGAAATTTTTTAGTTATAATGTCTTTTATTTTTTATGTTCCTCCCTCTCTCCTCTCCTTTGGGATACCAAAAGCATGTATAATTGATCACTTGACGTTGTCTCAAGTTCACTGGTGCTCTGTTCATTTTTCCTGTTTCTTTTTTTTTTTTTTTTTTTTGAGAAACAGGGTCTCACCATGCTGCCCAGGCTGGAGTGTACTGGTTATTCACAGGTATGGTGCCACTACTCATTAGCATAGGAGTCTTGACCTTCTCCATTTCCAACCTGGGCCACTTCACCCCTTCTTAGGCAAACTAATGGTCCCCCACTTCTGGGAGGTTACCATATCAATGCCAGTCTTAGTGCAAACACCGAGTCGGCATAGTGTAGCCCAGAACTCCTGGGCTCAAGTGATCCTCCCACCTCAGCCTCCCTAGTAGCTGGGACTACCGATACTGTGCTCGTGCTCTGTTTCATTTTAAATTGTTTCTATTACTGTGCCTCAGAAGTTCATTAATCTGTTCTGCTGCAATTTACAATTTGCCATTATTTCCATCTAGTTTTTTTTTTATTTCAGACATTATAGTTTTTACTTCTATAAGTTCAACTTAGGTCTTCCATTTCTCTACTTATTATGCTCAATCTTTCCTCCAGCCTTTTGAACATATGAGATATAGTTACAGTAATTGTTTTAACCTTTGTCTTCTAATTATTATCTCAGTCATTTCTTGGTTAGTTTCAATTGTCTGACCTTTCTCCTCATTTGGGTTGTATTTTTGTTTCTTTACATGCCTTGGAATTTTGAATGGATGCCAGACATTGTGAATTTTCTCTTGTTGAGTGCTGAATATTTTTACATTTCTATAAGTATCCTTAAGGATTTTTCTTTTTTCTTTTTTTTTTTTTGAATACCATTATTTGGAAACCCTGATTCTTCCAGATCTTGCTTTTATACGTAAGAGCAGCATTTAGTCTGGGGTTCATTTTCCCCATTAGCAAGGAAAGACCCTTCTCAGTCTACCCAATACTTTGCATGTTTTGAGGACTTCCAGGCTGGTATTGGGATTGAGCACTTTGCTCATCTCTGTGTGATCTCGGGCCACGGTTCCCTCTTGTCCTTTCAGGTGCCCTGGGTAGTAGTTTCTCACGTGCATGCACTGAGCAGTACTTAGTAGAACACTTGAGGATGACCCTCTGTGGATATCTAGAGTTCTGTCTGTATAACTGTCTCCTCTTCCATTCTCCATTCTGCAAAGTCCAGCCATTTTAGCTTCCCCAGACTCCTAACTCCACCTACTTCACTCAGGAAGACTTGTGGTCAGTTCCTGAGCTCCCCCTTCCTAATCTGCAGCCTGAAATTTCTCTCCAGATAGTAAAGTATGGAAACTGTAGGACTCCTCTTGCTTTTTTTGTCTTTCAGGGATTACTTTCCTTTGTTGCCTCATACCCAAAGTCTTGAGAGCCATTGTTTCATACACTTTGTCTGTTTCTTTGTGTGTGGTGGTGGTGGTGTTGTTTCAGGTAAGAGGATCAATCAGTTCAGTCCCTGTTATTTCATATTGAGCAGAAGTGGAAGTCAGGACTATTGATATCATTTTAATATCTGTGATAGTGGTAGCCATACCAGAGTGAAAAATATAGAGGAGAAATAAAACAAGATTTTATTTGCTCCTTAATCAGATGATAAAATTGATTTGTAAGGGTATAAAGAGCCAGGAGCAAAATACATGTAAATATTAATACCTTAGAAAGTCAAAGAAATAGAAACTTTAACTGAAAGAGTAGCAGTTTGTTGTAATATTGGTGAGGTAATAGACAGTTACCAAAATTCAGGCAATGTGTAACCTAATACTGACTATAGAAGTGGGGCTTACAGTGCCTATTTGGAGGTCAGAGACCTGAGCCTGCTGCAGTGTCTTCGGCAAGAGTCAGGCTTTGTGCCCTGGCCAGGATCTTCCTGGTTAATAAATTCAGAATATTTTTGTCAAAAGTCCCAAGTCACTCAAGTTGAGACGACAGAGTTGTTTTCTTATTGAATAAGTCCCTTTCTAATCCTAAGAGATTTACATTTAAGTATAGAAATGATAAATCTATCTAAAAGTAACATGTTAAATTTTAAGAATACATACAAATTTAATATTTGAACCCATATCATGTTTAAGAGATTTTTCAAATTAGACAAACAAATTAGACTTGTGGTTCTAATCTAGGATTTCTATTACTTTTAGTCTTATACTTTTAAATTAAAAATTACAGGCTGGGAGTGGTGGCTTACACCTGTAATCCCAGCACTTTGGGAGGCCAAGGCAGGTGGATCACGAGGCCAGGAGCCTGGCGAAGATGGTGAAATCCCGTCTCTACTAAAAATACAAAAACAATTAGCTGGGAGTGGTGGCATGAGCCTGTAGTCCCAGCTACTCTGGAGGCTGAGGCAGAGAATTGCTTAAACCTGGAGGGGCGGAGCTTGCAGTGAGCCAAGATCGTGCCACTGTACTCCAGCCTGGGCGACAGAGCGAGACTTTGTCTCAAAAAAAAAAAAAAAAAAAAAAATTACAATAGCCTTTAGGTTTACAAAGAATACTGAAAGCTGGCCAAGTGTGGTGTGTCTCACACCTTTAATCCCAGCATTTTGGGAGTCCGAGGCAAGAAGATTGCTTGAGCCCAGCAGTTCAAGACCAACTTGGGCAACATCACAAGACCACGTCTCTAAAAAAAACATTTTTTTAAAAAGTTAGCTGAGCGTGGTCCCAGCTACTCAGGAGGCTGAGGTGGGAAGACCACTTGAGCCCAGGGGGTTGAGGCTGCAATGAAATGTGATTGCACCACTATACTCCAGCCTGGGTGACAGGGCAAGACTCTGTCTCAAAACAAAAAAAAGAACAACAAAAGAATACTGAAAGTTTCTCTCTCTCTCTCTCTCTCTATACACACACACACACACACACACACACACACACACATATATATACACACACAAATATATGTTTCATATATTTTTGAAAATTATGAAATAGTTTAGAAGATAATGTTGATTAATTACACAGTTGGAACTCTTAAAAAATAAAAATTAGGATACATGGAATTTCAAAGGCAGTTTGTACGTTTTAGGGGCCCCTTTAACATGATTCTAAATATTCGCTAGATTAAAAAATAGAATGAAATCTGCGGGTTAAACTTAAAAGCTTAAGCCATATGCAGTGGTGTGCACCTGTAGTCCAGCTCCCTGCCCCTCCAGCTACTTGGGAGGCTGAGGTGGGAGGATCACTTGAGCACAGGAGTTGGAGGCCAGCATGGGCAACATAGTGAGACCCCCATCTCTAAAAATATATATTAATAAATAATTTTTAAAGGATGTGTAACTTTTGGAAAGCTTAAGGGAAAATTAGTTTTCAATTTAAAACATTCACATAAAATTTAAAACGAAAGTAGAACCTGAATAGTCTTTTATATGTCAGTGCTCCCCTGCTTTCCTCAGAATACCAAAAACTGCTCACTGACAGAAAGAGTCCCAGGCCTCTAGGCACAATGTGAAACCGATTGCTCTAAGCTGTGGTCAGTCACCGAAAGGTAACTCTGAACCAGGCACTGTCGTTTGCAGATTTGCTCACTGAATTATCACAACAGCTCTCTGCCGCAGGGATTAGTTTTAGTCCTAGTTTTACCAGTGAAGCAACTAAGGCTCCTAGCCAGGTCGTGGCAAAGCCTTAGTTCACTTAAAGCGAAGTTCACTCCATGAACTTCTTGGAGTTCACGAAGTCCATGCTCTTAGTCACTATGCCATGTGCAGTGTAATCCCTCTGCATTTCGTTTTTTTCACTTTGTTTTCAAAGAGTATTACAGCAACAACATAGAGGATGGATTGATGAGAAGATAGAGCCAGGAGACCAGGTGGGAACGGTGGCCCTGTCCATGTGATGTAAGAAGGGCATGGTCTATGACTATTGCTGGAGTTGGAGAAAGAGGACAGGCCTGATAAGAAAGTTGGGAGAGGGCTATTTGGGAGGTGGCCATTAGACTAGCTGAGAGAGAACAGCGACTCTAGGTTACTCCAGGGAGTTGGGTGGGGGCCCTGCAAAGGGCAGTGGGGGCTTAGGTGGAGAGAAGGGGAAGGTTTAGGAGGAGGAGGGTTGGGGGTTGAATCTGAGTGCCTGCAGAAGCAGTCAGGGAGCAGCTAGACATGGGAGTCTGAAGGTTAGGACAAAGATTGGTTTTCAAAAACTGGAGAGGCAAAATATGTATTGGCACTCATAGCACTATGAAAAGAATGTTGTTAATCCAATTCAAGCCATAACTAGTTTTTGGCTAAAGGTAAGATTTGGTTTTGGATTTGTTTGCTAATTTTTACATATCTAAGTCTCTAACGGCTAACATGGAATCAATGTGTGAACTAAAGCTGCCTTTTACAAACACACCAAAGAGAAAACACCAGAGGCAACTACTGTATATACAACTGTATCCAAAAAGCAGCAAGGCCTCATTACTCAGGGGACAGAAACAGAGCATTCCCCAAACCAACTGTGGGCAATGCCTATGCTATGTGCAAGAGGAGACCAAAGAGAGACCTAGTACCTGCCTTCAAGGGGCTACCAACATCCCTTTGTTCCTGGCATTCAGGTATCTACCATCCACAAGCAGGCTAAGTAGGTCAGTCCAATCTGTATTAATGAGTTCTGAAGTATCTTCCATAATTTAGGATCTGGTCTTGCCTTGAAGTTGCCAGCTTCTAGAAACTTTGTTATTTCTACTTTTGTTCACTTGGATCATCAAAGGGATAGAACACATAATCATTTTTCCATTGTATTAGCAGGACACATCCCAGTTGCTGAGAAGTAGTAATTGAGTTTATCAAATACAATTACCTCCACTCAGCCCACCTCTTCCTCAGTTTGCCTTTCTTAATCAGGGAGAACGAACTCTGCCTCTCACAAAGGACCCTTGCATATTTGAATGGCTTCCCAGGAGTCTTTGAGTGGCATATAATTACACTTAATTTAATTTTTTTGTCATTAGTCCCAGAGGCTTTGATCCAAGGTCTCTGTTATTCTGATATAAGGAAAATAAAGCTCCACCTAAAATTAAATATTTGCCTTTGCATTCGGTTTGCTGTTCATTGTACAAGTAATCTTCTGTTAGAATCTTTGGTTTCCAGCGGCCATTTCTGGGCTTGGCATATTCTCCAGTTTCTTGTGTTTCCCCCTCAGTTGTCAGGTCACCAGGAGCCTGAGCAAACTCAGATTTCTTGAAAACTTCTAGATCAAGGTCTCAGGAGGTGGCAAAGAAGGGACTCTTACATCTCTCTTGTTTTCCATGCAAGGCCAGAAATCCTCAGACCTTGAGCATTGGGAATGGGGTGCTTCTGTTGAAGATGCAAATTGGTAGAGAAAAAAATAAAACTCTTGCCCATTTGGTTTCAGGCAACGTACTCAAAGTAAATCACAATCCAGCCCACCTTCCATTTGTAAACCAATGTTCATTAGGTATTTACAGCGTGAGAGCATAGTGTATCTGCCCTGAAGGACCTAACAGTATTATAGAAGAAAGAAACTAGTAAAAAAGTCAGTAATAGTAGGAGGTCAAATAGAATACAGACTGTCAGAGATGCAAAAAAATACACAGAGGGGCTTCAGAAAGAGAAACAAACTTACCAGGCCATTCCTCTTCAGTTTTTGGGCAAAACCCCTCTTTCCTTGGTGGCAAAACCAAGCATCACATTGTCTTCAACTCTTCATTGTCACTTTTCTTTAGGGACTGCCTAGACTTTCAAACTTAGATTGACGGGTTTATTATCCAGACCAACTGACTTCTTTTTCACCCTAATTCCTGGCACCATTTTGGGAGAATTGTTTATCATGTAAATGATACTGAACATCCTAGTCTCCAGGTTCTTAACAGTCTCAACTCCAGTGACTCCTGCCTTTACTATACTGGGCTGCCCATCCTCCTGGTCATACCTTCTATCTCAACACCAACAAGAACTACCCCATCATTCAAGTCTTCACCTCAATTGCACACCAGATCAGAGCCTCTCATCCCTTCAGCTCTCACTCATGTCCTCCCACTAGACTTAGTCTCTGGCCTCACACCTTGACCTCTGAGCTCCTGACTCTACCTGGCTCTCCATATTTACCTGCACATCCTGACTTCACTTCCTCATCCAGCCAAGACCCTACCGAGTTTCCCTTCAATTGTTCTATTGGCAGCCACCTTGGCACTGTCATCTTCTTGTCTTTCTATCATATCTACCCCCAATAAACTCCGAATCCTGGATTGATCTAAATATCCTCCCTCTAGACAAGGGTTACTTTTTGGCTGCTGGAGAAATTTCACCACAGGGAAGAATGATGTCCCATAGAATTTATGGCATCAGCTGTACCATCAACACTCCTGGCTGCTCCTCAGTTGTCTCCTCAGGGACTCTTCTAAACATTATGTTTTTCCTCAAGTTTCCCAACCCAATTTCCCTTCTCTTAGTTGTCCCTAATTCTTACTTTACAGAAACGTAAATAAAAATCTCCCAACTCCCTGCCCCTCCACCACCCGCCCCCTAGAAATCTTAACTCCATATGTCCTTCAACGTACCCCTCCTCAGAGGAAGGGACATCTGGATGTTCAGATGTATCTGTTGTCACTGACTCCTCAAGGACCTGGCTCCCTCAGGAACAAGTTCTCTTCAATGACTGTCAACCTCTGGATTCCCACTGGATTATTCACTTCTTCCTATAAACAAGCTCATGCCTCTTCTTTCTTTAAAAAGTCTTGGCCAGGCACAGTAGCCCAATGTCTGTAATCCCAGCATTTTGAGAGGCCAAGACAGGAGGATTGCTTGAGCCCAGGAATTTGAGACCAGCCTGAGCAACATGATGAAACCCCATCTCTACAAAAAAAAAAAATACAAATATTCGCCAGGTGTGGTGGTGCATGCCTGTAGTCTTAGCTACTCAGGAGGCTGAGGTGGGAGGATCACATGAGTCCCGGAGGTTAAGGCTGCAGTGACCTATTATTGTACCACTACACTGCAGCCTGGGTAATGGAGTGAGACCCTGCCCCCGCCCAAAACAAAAAAGAAAAAAAAAGGTCTCCTTCAACCCACCGTCTTTTCCTGCTGTCACCATAGAGCACACCCTTCTTTCACAGCCAAGCTCATGGGACACGTGGTCTACAGTTTCAGCCTCCACTTTCTCACCTACATTTCCTCCCCAAGGTGAGCACCACCAATGCAGCTTCTACTCCTCTCAGCTACCAAAAGTGCCTGGTCCACATCTACATTTAGATGTCTAATGGATGGCTCAAACTCAACATGTCCAAATCTAAACTTCTGATCTTTGAACCCAAACCTTTTTCACCCATAGTTTTCACCACTTTCGTTGAGGACAAAGCCATCCTTCTAGTTGCTCATGCTAAGCAAGACAAAATAATACTTTTCTTCTTTTTTTTTTTTTTGGCCCTCCCCGTCCCAATCTATCAGGAATTCTTATGGCTCTGCCTTCAAAGTATAGCCAAAATTTGACCACTTCTATGTGCTCAGCACACAGAGTTGCTGAAATCAAATTTGGCCACCTCCCTGCCACCACCCTGACCCAAGCTGCCTGGATTCCTACAGCAGCAGGTCTCCCTGTGTGACCCCACCCTCCCCCTACAGCCTATTTTCAACACAGTAGCCAGACCATAATTTAGACCATGTCATTCCTTGACTCAAAACTCTCCAGAGGCCCCCCAAAGCCAAATTCCTTCCATAGCCTACCAGTCCTGGAATATTTGCCTCTACTTTGCCCTTACCTCCCTGAGTTTATCTCCTGCTACTCTCCCTCACTCACTCCACCCCAGCTGGCTTCCTCTGTAGAGTTTTTAGAACATGCCAGGCATAGCTCATCTTAAGGCCTTTTTAATGGCTATGCTTTCTCTAAAATGCTTTTTCCAGATATTTACATGGTCAATCCCTCACCATTTTCAAGTATTTGCTCAAATGTAACCTCATGACCACCATATTTAAAATTGAAACCCCTGCCCAACATTCCTGATTTCCCTCGAGTGTGTTCTACATGTTTTAATCTGTAGCTCTTACCTATAGATAAATATAGTATAAATGTGCATCTAACATGCTATATGTATACTTGTTTGTTGCATTCATTCTTTGTTAGCTATCTTCCCCCTCTAGAATGGAATTATTCACTTCAATAGCCTAAGCTCCAAGAACAGTGCCTGGCATATAGTAGATATATATAGCACTTATATATATATGTGTGCTGTGTATAGTATATATTATATATGCATATAGTAGGCACTTTATATAGTAGGCACTCATATATACATACTATATATATATATGGAAAATAAATCAAATTGCCAAGGTCCCCAGTGACCTGCTGAACCCAAAAGAAACTTTCCAGTCCTCACCTTACTGGATATCCCTGCAATTCTGACACTGCTAACCACTGCATCTTCCTTGAACTTCTCTCCTCCTTTAATTTTCTTTCTCTGTCTCAGGCCACTCCTCCCTTGTCTCTTTTGTGGGTCTCTTTAAGTATTGAGTACCATCAGCTACATCTTAAATCCTCCCTTGTTCTTCACATTCTAAAAACAAAACACAACAACAACAACAACAAAAAGACAAAAAAAAAACCCCATACCCAAGGTGTCATTGCCACCTGAACACTGAGCAACTCTAAAATAGATGCCTCCACACAGACCTCTCTCAAGTGTCAGACCTAGCCAACCAGCTGATTACCAGACAATCGCAAATTTAACATAGCCAAGCCAGCTCCTCGTCCAGAGCTTGCTTTTTCAGTGAGCACCGTTCACCCAGTTGGCCAAGCCAGAAACCCAGGAGTGGTCCTCGGCCATTTCCTCTCTCTGACCCTCCACATCTGATTGATCACCAATCCCCTCATCACTGCCACCTCCTGATCACCTTTTATCTGAACTGCCATCACAGCCTCCTCCAGTTTCTCTGCTTCTGATCTCACCCTTGAAGGCCGTCCTACAGGTGTTTCAACTCTCTTGCCTCTCAGTCATCTACAGGGAAAATCTAAACTCCCCTTGGGCAGGGATGCCAGGCCTTTCAAACAGGCCCTCTAGGTCAGCCTCATCTCCAGCCACTGCCCTTCCTCCTCCAAGAGTCCTGGACCATGTGCCCTCTCTCCTGAGGGTGTCTCCATGCCCTTGTGGGTGCTTCTCCCTCTGATGGTCAAGTCCCTTCAGTGCCTGTTTGTCTCTACATATTGCACCCTTCGAAGCTCAGATGCCATGTCCTCTAAAGCCACGTCCAACTTTTTCAAGTCACCCGAAGCATCCCACCTAGGTGCCCACCACATTTTGTGCATACCTCCACCATGGCAACGACCATGTGGTCTTCTAATTTTAATAAACCTTCTCTATTGGCTCCCCATGTTGGCTGTGATGGTCAAGTATTAATAAGGAAAAGGGCTTCATAAGCTGTAAAACCTCAAACAGATGTTTGTCACTGAGGGAAGCAGGAACCAATAGGGAGACATACAAAGAAACAATTATAATGAGGTTATTACTTTTATGAAACGATAGATATGGAAATTGAGGCTCAGAGACCCTATGCAACTTCAACAAGAAGCCAGGAACAAGAAGCAAGACTTGGACCTAAGCATCCTGGTGACTAAGGAGTATCACAGTCAGGGTTCAAGTTCAGAAAGTAGAATCTACTCTTGTTTGTTGACTTTTTAAGCTAAAAGGCCATAACAGAGAATTTGATGCCTACAGAATGAGTTATGAACATGGCAGGAGAAGAGGGCTCTAGACTGGGCCGTCAGAAGTGACATTCAGAACGGTGCCACCTAACTCACCCACCAGGGGAGATGCCCTTTGCCATAATCAAGAAGGCAGAGAATCAAAGCTCAGCACACGGAATTTGAAATCAAGAACACACTGCTAAATTTCCAATCCCAGGGTCAGGGAGGCATTCCACCCCTGTTGATGTGCCATGACACCTATGAAGCTAACGGCTGGACATGGAATCGCCACTGCAACATCGTTCATACCTCAGAGCTGTGCTGGCCACCAGCAAGAGCCAGCATAGCATGAAGATGGCCTCTGCTCCACGCCCACCTTCTAGATATCTCATTGGTGCATCTGTTGGTGGAAATTGATTTAAATCCAGAATACTAGGAGCAAGGGAATCTAGGAAATGCCGTTTTCAATTTTCTAGCCTCTCAGATACAAGAAGACATAAGAGCTTGAAATGGATGCCAAGTGTGGGTCCATAGCAGTCCCATGCAGCACAAGATGGAAATACCCTAAGTGACGTGCATCTTACCATGGCAACATACCCCTAGCAGAAGACAAAAGTTTTATGTATTGTTTTAGAACAAAGAGCTAAGAGACATTTCAGTTCCTGGGGAAAAGATAAAGATTTTCCTAATATGAATTGCTGAAAAATTTCTTACGGAGGTGCGGAGGACCTTCCATAGTGGACATTGTGTAACACTCAATGAAACACCCATTGTTTATCTTCAACGTAAGTTTCATAGCAGAAGGAGAATTCGCACACTGGTTCTTGAAGTGACTTTTAAAAAGGCAACAGCATAATATGGACCTGGAATCAGGGACCTCACTTGTCCCCATATCTGCCATTAGTTTGACTCCTGGGTTGGTCATGTTCAAACTGCGCCGCTTAGAGTCTGTGGGCTCCATGAGGGAGCGTGGGGGTTGGGCAGGTGAGAAGAGGGCATGCTGAGCTGTCCTCTAGGCCCCTTCTACCAAAACAGCCAGAGCTATATCTGTTTTATCTGAAGTCCACATAAATTTTCCTTTTAAAAACAGGGCTTCATTGCCTTTCAAAATATTTGAAAATTATTTGACCATCTCTCTTTTTTGATATAAGATCCCATGGCAGCATGTGGAGATTATGCTCTTAAAAGTCTTTTTTTTTTTTTTTTTTGGTAGAGACAGAATCTCACTACCATTTCCCAGGCTGGTCTTCAACTTCTGGCCTCAAACCATCCTCCCTGCTCAGCCTCCCAAAGTAATAGGATTACAGGTGTGAGCCACTGTACCTGGCCTAAGTCATTTATTAAAACTAGCTCTGGTCGGCCTGGCAGGCCAGCATGAAACCTGGTAGGAGCTACAGAACAGTGTGAGGTTCTACACTGGCCTACAAGATCAGAATTCTGTTCAGCTGATCCAGACTGATCTAAAAACTTATGAGTGGCTCAAAATAGCCAGTTCTATGGCTGCCTTGTCCAGACAGCAAATTCTGTGCTTTTTTTCTCCACCATATCCCACAAAACCCAGCTCCAGGCTGGGACCATGGCACAAAATCAATCAGAATGCCAGGATACAAAAGAAGCTTAGAGATCCTCTGGCCCAGTATTTTCATTTCACAGGTGAGAAAACTGAAGTCTGGAGGGAGCAGGGGACTCAACAGCAGAGCTGGGACCTCTCCCCGACTCCCAACTCTTCTGTAGGCTCTTATACCTATCTTCTCTTGCCAGTTTCATATTTAATCAACATCTCGCCTGCACCTGCAACTCCCTTAGAATTAAAATGCACACCTCATAATGCCAGCAGTGTTCTCCTGAGGGGTGCTGAGCACTGAGGAGAGATTGGTGATTCCAGCAAATAAATATCTCCATCGATCATAGGAGCAGCTGTCTGAAAGGCCCGAACTGAAGGGAAGAAACTTGCTGCCTTTTGTTCTTCCCAGAAAATTTCCTACCTTCTTTGTTTTCTGTCTCCCCTCCTCCTTGAGCAGAATTTCTGGTCTCTACTCCCCAAATGAAGCCTGCCAAATGGGGCTAAGTTCTCAACCTACCCTCAAAACAGCTGAGTCCTGGCTTTGCAGGGAGAAGAATGGCAGCCCCTAGTGAAGCAAAATCCAGCCAAAGACACAGCTCATTCTGGCCAGAGATCTTTCTACATAGGCCAGGGTCAGAGCTCAGCAGAGAGCCAGGCCAGCTGGCCCATTTATGAAACTGATCGACAGCTAGAGGCTGAGTCGGGATGCAGGGTCAGGGTGAAGACCGCCTTCTGAGAGCACGAGGAGACCAGAATGGTGAGGAGCATTTGTCGGAGGATTCCTATCTGACTATGGGCTCCACTCTCCTTCCCACCTGTCACTGCTTATGTGTGGCCAAATGAACACAGTCACCCCATGTCGAGTACTTTTGAAGCTAAACTTTCTGCCCAGACCTGGCCGCCTTCTGTGGTCTTCCCCGATTCTCCATGGTACCACCATGCCCCTAGTCTCTGAGGCCTGAAGTCAGGCAAGCCCTGTTGATTCTTCTACAGGAGGGTTTTACATCTGTCCCCTGGGCACCATCTCAGTCTCACACATCTTCCAGATGGTGAGAACTTACAATCATCTCCTAAACGGGCCCCTGCAGCCTGACATACACAAAAGCCACAGTAATCTTCCTAACGCGACTTTGCATGTGATCGATCCTCATAACTTTGCAATGTTCCACAAAATAATGAGCTGGGACTTCAAGGCCTTGTATAATTGGATCTTTTACCAAGTTTCCAGGCTCATGTCCCCATTACGAGTGCACTTATGCATGTGTGTACACATTCACAGCTTTTGATTAAGCCAGAGTGATGTATCCACTGTCCCTTAGAAATGTTCTGTGGATTCCTGTCATTGTGCTGTGGTTCTCACCATTTCCCCACTTGGCACAGTCTCCCCCATAATGTGACATGTCTAAATCCCTCCTGTCCTTTCCACCCCCCACCCCCTCCTTCCACCTTCCAGGCCCACAGAGAGTCCTGTCCACCTTGAATGCACACCCCATTTGTCATCTGCACCATGTATGTGAGCATGGCCTCCAGGTGACTGGTAAGTTAGATGGGGCACGTGCTACTATCCCCATTTTACAGAAGCAGAAACCATGCCTTGGGAGCTGAAAGATCTGTCTCCCCACGGTGGCACAGCAATGGGTAGCTTCGGCAGGACTCGCCCTGGTGTCCAGCCCAGCCCAGTCGTTTCTCATTCTTTCTGCAATGCCAGAGGCAGAAGAGCCAGGGCTGGAAAGGAGGAGGTGGCAGCAGCAGGGGAAGGGGACAACAGGCCATCGTTGAGGACGTCACTCACTCACGGTCCAAAGACCCTGAGGAAAAGCAGTGAGTAGTACTTGGCTCCCCAGTCAGCCAGAAAAAATAGGACAAGCTCAGCTTGAGGAAGGATTCAGCCCAGCTCCCACCACGTGGTCAGCCAGACTTGAGGCGGAGGAGTGGCTCCTCCTATAAGCAACCCCACTGCCATGTGGTAGAAACTTGAGGGGCAGTGTTTCTGGAACAGTGTTCCTGGAAACTTGAGGGGCAGTGTTTCCTGGAAGGTCAGACTGAGGCAACTGCCATCGTTGTATATTTCTGTTATCACGTTGACTCGGGGGAGTCCAACACCATTTGTCAGATGGTGCAGGAAGACACAGTAGCCAGGCCTTCAAAACAGGGCGCCTTTGTCCACTACTGACACTCTGGCTGGGAGCCCAGCTCAGCTTCAGGGGAGGATTTAGGTCAGAAGAAAAACGGGAGGGGTGGGGGCGGCTGCAGCCTTAGAATCTGTTTCAGCACAAGAGCTAGGCGTTTTACCTCTTCCCACGGCCACACCTATGCCCCCCAGGCCAGGGGGTGGGAAAGGCTGGCCTTACCTTCGTCATTACTACTGGCTTTGGGGGGAAAGTATTGGTGGGCCCCGCGAGAGAGCTATCTGGCAAATTCCTGTCTGCTGGAAAGGCCCCAGGCCATTTTTATCAAGCTGTCACCTCTTTCCCGTCAGCTCAAGTCAGAAAGTCTTTACTGACCTCGGGGCGAGCACAGACCTGTGCACAGAGGGATGTGGCTCCTTTGGAAACTTCCACACACCTGGGGAATGGGGAGGAGGATCCCTCAGGGCCACAGAGCAAGGAGCGATTTCCAAAGCAAAGGAGCGTTGCCAGGCAAGGAGGAGGTTGTCCTGGATCATTTGGAGTGTGAGGGCTTCCTATTGACTTCCTTCTGCTTGGTGTTTCAAGGGACACTACTCAAAGGGGGTTTATGAAAAGCAGCCTCTTCACGACTTGCTGTTACAACTTCTCTTCAAACATCCTTTCAAAGAGACTCCTTTTCACTGGGGTCAGCCAGAGAACCTTCCTCCAAGCCCACCTCTTACTCTCAATGTGCATATACAAGGTTACAAAGAGGTTCCTGCATTTTGTGAAACATACTAGTGACCTGCTCTGACCTGTCTCTGGCTGCTGACCGCCACCTTCCTGCTGGCCTCGCCTGCCATCTCGTGGACAAAGGCAGTACTGCTGCCAGAGAGATGATCTTGAGCTCAAGTTTCTAGAGCAGACTTGAAAATCAACCAGGGGAGGGCCATGAAGAAAATTACTCTTGAATGGCAAGAAATCAATAATGATAGGTTTCACTTTCTCCAGCCAAGATGCACTTCTTTGCCATTTCCAGCATGTCTTATCTCACTTATCCAACAAGTATGCCGGTGAGCACCTACTATGTCCTAGGTGCCGTGCTAGGCACTCGGGTAGACATGAATCCAACAGTCCCTGTCCCAGAAAAGCTTGCAGTCTGGAAGTACAGAAACATGTGAGCCAATAGAAGCATTTGAACGTGAGTGGTGCATTAAAGAAATGTACCACAGGCTGCAAGGCTCCCAAATAGGAAGTCTGCTTGGGACAAAAAAGGGAAATGGTCCAAGGGGAACAGAAGGTAACATCTGACCAATGACGAGCAGCAAAAATCAAAAATTGAGGGCAGAGAAGTTTCAATTAAGTGTTGTCAAATCGAAACTTCCACCACTTTCTTCATCCCTGAGTCAGCAGTGTTGTTAGTAGGATACTGGTCATGTGTAAGCTTGCAGGGTGCCTTAAAGAGGGAGAGGTAAAGGGTTATGGGATCTTTTTCAAGGCAGTTTGTGGGGGCCTATATATCAGTCCACATGTGTGTGATGGTACCAAGTCCAAGAAGAAGGAAAACAAGACAGACTCTGGAGTAAAACGAACCTGGGTTTGGATCTCAACTTTACTGCTTAAGAGTTGTGTGATATACATGAGCAAATCGCTTAATGTTTCTGAACCACAGTTTCTTCACACATAAATAGAGGTGATAATCACAATACCCCAAGAAAGGAATGAAACAAAGCTGTTCATGTGGACCCCTAACCCAAGGCCTGACACATACGTGCCCTCATAAATGACTGGTGGTAGCATTAGGGCACGATGCCAAGGGCCCAGCACAGTTCTCCCCTAGACCTCTCAGGGTCCACCTGTTCCCAGAGGCTTCCCCATACCTCTCAGGCATCTTTCACATAAGTTTGCCAGATACTGCCTGGGATATACTTACATGAAAACGTTATTTATCTGAAATGTAGCTGGTGCTCCTCTATTTTTAGCTGCTAACTCTGGCAATCCTACTTCCAATCTCATGTTGCAGGTATATGACCCAAGGCAGTCAAGGGAGATTATAGGAGTGGACTGGGGCTGTCGTGGAAGGCCCTTTGAAGTTGCAGGTAGTGCACACCAAGGTCAGGGGCTTTCTGTCAGCTAGGTCAAAGTTTCATTGGATCCGCTCTCTTATATCACTAAAGCAGGTTCCCCGTGAGTACTGTGGGAAACTAGTACTGAAGGAATGGAAACACAGAGCACACCAGGGGTAATGAGCCTAGAGTCAAATAAACTTGGGAAAGTCTGCATTAAACAAAAGTACAGCGGTTCCCTTCAATGCCAGATGTCTCAAGACGCTTCATCACAACCATGTGAATCATGAATTTCTAGCAGGCGGGTATGGTGTACAGAACTTCCCAAACTTCCCAGTCGTGGAAACTTGATCTTCATGGTCCATCCCTTGGGACTGGCTTCCTGAGAAATACTCTCTGGGAAACACTGCCCAAATGGTTGACCTCTGAAAGCAAAACCATGTTCAAAACTCCCCTAAACCTCAGACGAAACCCAGGTGCTGATTCAGTCCCTGTAAAACGAGCCATTTTTGAACCCGCCAGCAGCAGACAGCCAACACAGTCACAGCCACAGCCTGTGTTTGAGTTTTTAAGGAGGGACCTACATTAAGTACTTGTGTTTTAAGCTGATAGGTATTCATCATCTTGTGGCACAAGAAAGGGGTCTGAGAAGCCTTCCCCTAACTCCCAGCCTCCCAGCCATCTCTCTCATTAATCTGCCTCTACACTTAAAACTTCATCATTGGGTGAAGAGGCCTCGATACAAAGGCAAATATGCCTGGGAAGAGTGGCACGTCACCACGTGTGACCCGTCACCACGAGTTAGCTTGAGTCCATAGATGGGATTCCTCTCAGAGTCGCAGCTCCGATTTCCTGGCAAGGAAGTTACACTGGGGCTCAGATCAGGCTCTAGCAGTGCCAGGTTAGGGAAGGGGCAGGGCCTGAGCTGTCTGGGGTGGGTGCAGGCTCTGCTGGGGTTGGCAGAGAAGAAACAAGCCAAGTGTTCCAGAATTTGCCAAACTCAGATCTCATACGGAATCTTATAAAGATCTAAAGACGGGTTTGGAGTGACCATCCATCACATGCAGCCGGGGCACTGACTCCTTTTCCCATAGGTCTGGCTCACCTCTGGGGACTCTGGTCAACCCAGGGGCCTCTCAGTCACCTGAGGAAATACCCAGTGCCTATGGTGCAGGCCAGCCTTGGACCACACCTGCCCTAACCTAACCCCCAAATCTGGTAACTGACTCCCACCCACTACTGCAGTTCTAGACTCAAATGCCTAGTCTTGGCCCCTCACCTTATTTCCTCAGCCTTGAATTTGACTCCCTGCCAGACCGCCCCGGGCCCCCCGCCCCCCCCACCCCCCACCCCGCCGCCCCCCCACCCCCAACCCCCCGCCCCTCCCCACCCCCCCAGCCCCTCCCCACCCCCCGTCGCCCCCCACCCCCACCCCCCCGCCCCTCCCCACCCCCCGCCCCCCACCCCCCCCGCCCCCCCCACCCCCCCGCCCCCCCCCCACGCCACCTCAGTCTTCTACCTGTTATTTCCACTTCAGGTCCCCCAGCTCTTAACCCAACATCCCTTCAAGAGTCTGAAGTCCTACCCCAAGCCACAGGACGAACCCAGCTCCTTACTGCCACAGCTTTGCCCATGCCTCCTGCCTGCTGGAAGGAACCTCAGGCCATGCTGCATCTGCCTGCTGGGATGGCTGCTTACTGCCTCCTGCTAGGCGTCCTGAACGCCGAATGCCCCCCTACTTCTGGCTCCTTCCATGGTCCGTGTCATTCCCACGGTTCTGTCTGGGTCCAGCTCCCAGGTATTCTTTTGTTTATGACATCCACCTCCCACCTTCATCTCCTCCCTGGAACACAGACCTCCACAAAGCCAGTGCTACTGACTGGGTTGCCACCGGCCATTCTCTGAAGCTGAAACCCCTCACAAGGGTCTTGTTGGTTCAGCTTTTCTGGGGTGACCTGATAATTCTGCAATGGGGCAGGAGCAGGAATCCCCGGACAAACTAAGCTGAAAGCCTCCCACCAAGGTTAAGCGGGGACCACAAGGGGGCAGCATTGGTCAATGCGTGATTCACAGAGCTACAAGCGGGTTACCCTCTTATTGTTGCTGAGGGGAGTGGGAGGAGGATAGGGCAGTGCAAACAGGAGAGTTCTTTAGAGGAATAAGCTTATTTTGTGTTAATTTATGCAAAATGAAAAAAGGGTGTCAGATGAAACATTTTAGGAGGCTTTATTGAGGGAGACTCCAATGATGTCATAAGGGAGACCCTCTACTATCTTTCAGCTGAGCCAGTTTGTGCTCCGGTAATTAAGAAAGGAAAGCAAATTCTAAAGGGCCGCTTGGGAGCAGCACCAACAGTAGGTGCATGGCTACGCTCCAAGCCCACATGTTGTAAGATGGAAACAATAACAGCCCCATGAAAGGCAGAACAGGCAACATTGCCCTCATTTTTAGATGCAGCAGCTGCACCCCCAGAGGATTTCAATAACTTGCCAAGGTCTTGGCTTGGCTAATGGCAGAGCTGGGGCCAGAACCCCAGGATTCCTGTTGCCCCCGCAGAACATCTTCCACTACACTCCACCGGGTCTCTCCTCTGATCCCAAATGAATCAATCAGTAAGCTGTTACCGATAGCTACCATGGGCCCAGGCTGGATGGTTTCCAGGGCCCCTTCCAGCTCTGAATAATGAAAGCCCCCAGATTTCAGCCTAACACAGACTTCCTTGGAACATTCCTTTCTTCTGCAGCTCCAAACTGCTTAAGAGTCCAAGAACACCTTTATTCAGGTTTATCTGAGGTCACCATAAGTGGGCTTTGATTTACCAAACCTAGTACATGAATGACTATTGGGTTCCCATGAATTATAAATGGAGGGAAAGCAGTTTGTTCAATTATGCATGAAGTTCTTTTAAACAGCAAAGTTCCCACACCTGTCACCCTGCTACCCAAGCATTTAAAATAGAATCGAACTTATAAGACTTTGATTTACATCCAATCTTGTGGGAATTCATCTACTGCTGATCCACCCACATCAAGGTAGAGAAATAAAAGGAAAGTGGTTAGGAAGTAAGGCTTCTGGTTCTGCTGGGTGTGTGTGAACACAAAAAGGAGAAGGTGGCCAGGCACGGTGGCTCACGCCTGTAGTCCCAGCACGTTGGGAGGCCAAGGCAGGCAGATCACAAGGTCAGGAGTTTGAGACCAGCCTGGCCAATATGGTGAAACCTTGTCTCTACTAAAAATACAAAAATCAGCCGGGCATGGTGGCACACACTTTTAGTCCCCGCTACTCAGGAGGCTGAGGCAGAAGAATCACTTGAACCCAGGAGGCAGAGGTTACAGTGAGCTGAGATCGTGCCACCACACTCCAGCCTGGGTGACAGACTCCATCACAAAAAAAAAAAAAAAAAAAGAGAAAGAGAGAGAGAAGGTATAATTCTTTGATCCTCTGGTCCGCCAGCCTTTTTCATACTCGCCCATCAGAAGGGAGCCACTCCCTCCTGGCCGGGGCCATTGGCTAAACTGAATCTTTAATGGCACCTACAGTGAGCAAAGTAGTATGCTCCATCCTCAGCCAGCCTCTAATCTAGTGGAGAGATGACACAAGGCCAGACCATTTTATCACCAGGCAGCCAGAGACGTGAAGCACGGGTGGTAGTAGCTGGAGACTGGGGAGTATGTTCACAGGTGGAAATAAGAGGGTTTTTTAGGCCAAGGAAACTGCCAGCAAAGACAGGAAGGCAGGCAAGCATAGGGTGTATTTAGAGAACATTAAGATGTATTCCCTCTCTCCAACTTGATTATAAATTCCAGAAAGGAAGGAATTGCATATGATGATCCTTGGTGTTTCCTCAGAGTGCCTAGCACAGGGTCATGAACGTGGAAGGGGCTTGCAAAATACTGTTTTTGGGTGAACTTCTCAAGTCAGGACATTTCCCCAGGGCAATGAGGCATGTGTGTTGAAAGGAAACTGACTTGCTAGTAAGTACACACTATGCCAGTTTGCCATGTATTGCCTCTCTGCTGTACATCCTCACTTAATTTCCCTGCTTGTGATAACTGAAGCTGAACCTGTTAACATTTCCCTTGTTAGCTGGCACGATATTAAGCTTTGTCAGTAGATAGCGCTGGAGAGAGGTCACTGGAGGAAGGGGCTTCTCTTCCTGGTTCTGGAGCGCCTTCCTTTTTCCTACTCTGGCAAAGCTCTAATGCTTGGCCCACATGTAGAACACCTAGTGACTGTCACCCCCAGAAAACTTCAGTAGCACCTTGGGGCAGCTCCCCAAAAAGTTTCCCAGCTAAGGTTCTCTTCAGTAACTTCCTGGCAGATTCAATGGCAGGAAGCTTCCCAATGAGTTTTGTTCACACCCGGCACTTACCAGGGTTGACCTGTTTGACCTTGACCTCAGCACACTTTTATGCCATTCAGTGCCTCAGCCACACGGTCTCCAAAGAGGGGCATCTCTTCTAAGTTTATTCTAGTCTAGATATATTAGAGTTCTCTTTTACCCCCTAAGTAGTAGCCAATCCCCTGTTCCTAGTTAATTATTTATATTCTACCTTCCCTGTTGGGATAATTGTGTGGTTTCTGTCTCCTGACTAGGCCCTGACTGATACAACACTTATACACGTGCATTCACCCACATCCCTGCATACTCCCTGCTCCCTCCTCAGTCTGATTTCTCCAGTGAATCCTTGGAGCACCTTGAGTCAACTCTTTCTCTTGGATAGTACTTATGTCAGCCAGGGTTCAGCCAGGAAAACAGAATCCACACTAAGTATTTCAAGCAGGAAAGGACTGAATATGGGGACTTTAGTACTGAAATCCTAGCTTCACCTCTTCCTAGCCGTGTAACTGTGGGCAGGTAACTTCTCTCTGCAACTCAGTTTCCACTTCTCTAAAGATAAAAGAATGGTACCTAACTCATAGTTTGCTCTGAAAATTAAGTAAAATAATCCAGGAAAAATTCTCAGTGCCTGGTTCGTGGTTAGTGCCCAGTAAATGTAAGCTAGTATTACTGTTACTATTATAATCTTCTAAACACTTGAAGATATCTGAGGAAAGTGTTCAAAGCCACAACAGAGTCTGAGGCTGAGGCAGTTAGAAAAGGAAGAGGACATTTTTGCAGTAAGATGTCCATCTCTGGTTGAAGTAAGACTACCCTGGATTGGAGGTAGGGGGAGGTGGCAAGGATATGACCAAGTGGCTCAAAGATACCTGCCTGTCCTCAACTTGAACAAGCTATACATACTAAACTTTCTTCACCTATGCTGAGCAAAGGTCTGTCCTCCAGACGTCTTTTTACATTTTTAGTTGAAAACATAGGCCAGATGCAGTGGCTTACACTTATAAATCCCAGCACTTTGGGAGGCTGAGTTGGGAGGATGACTTGCATCCAGGAGTTCGAGACCAGCCTGGGCAACACAGCCAGACCCCATCTCTTGGATCAAAAATCAAAAATCAGCCAGGCATGATGGCATGCACCTGTAGACGCAGCTACTTGGGAGGCTGAGATTGGATGATTGCTTGGACTGGGAGAGGTCAAAGCTACAGTGAGCCATAATCTCACCACTGCACTCCAGCCTGGGTGACAGAGGGAGACTGTCTCAAAAAAAATTATATATATAAAATATATATGCATATATATGATGCATATAAATTATATATGTGTATATTATGCACATGGTTAAAAAAAGTCAAAGAGTACAAAATGGTATTATAGTTAAGAATCAGTCTCCTTCCCACCCCCAACCCCTCAGCTCTCTGACCACAGCCACCATGAAGCAGTTTCTTGTATCTTTTCAGACATATTCTACTATATTTTCATATTTTAATACATATGGGAGAACTGTTCTTGCTTTCCTAGTAAATAACATATCTTGGGGCCAAGCACAGTGGCTCACACCTGTAATTCCAGCAGTTTGGAAGGCTGAGGCAGGAGGATCTCTTGAGCCCAGGAGGTCAAGGTGGCAATTAAGCCATGATGGTGCCACTGCACTCCAGCCTAAGTGATGGAATGAGACCGTCTTGAAAAAAAGAAAAAATCTTGAAGAACAAGGCATTTGCACTGATGAAGCTACTGTATTCTCATTTTTTCTTTCGTCGTCTTCTTTTTAGCATCTGTATGGTATTGATAAGGATGCAGCACTAATTGTTTAACGAGATCCCTTCTGGTGGAAATTTGTTTCCAGTCTTGCTGTTATAAATAATGCTGTAATACACCTCTATGGATATGCTAATTTTTATGAGGCAGAAAATCCTCTCACCTCTTAAGACCTACAGGCCCCAAAGACCATCTTTGTAATCTTGTATAAAGACACAGGAGAAGGAGATGGGAAGCCTGCATTCCAGTCCTGGAATGCTCAACCACTAACATCCTTTACATGCAGACACGCATCACCTCATCTGTCCGAGTGACTCCATTTTCTTGTTTATCAGGCAGCATCACTGTACCTGCTTTAAATGGCCTCACAAGGGCATTCTGAGAATCAAATGAGATAATGTACATGAAAGCCTGGGCGTGCTGTACTAATACACAAGTCTCTCATCTGGTTGTCAAACCTAGAATTGATATATTGCTCTGTGAATGTGCCCATCAATCTTCAACATGGTGCCTGCTATACCCACTGCCCCTTCTGAGGGAAACTAGCCGTCTGCAGCTCCTGCTGACAGACAATCCGAGGCTGCTTTGCACTGTGCCCTATCACCCTGCCCTCTCCATCCTTCGACTTCCCCAGACTGAACTGGGCTGGGCACCTTCCCCATCTGATAATGATCCTCATCATCTGCTGCCTCTACTTTTCCTCTCTGCCCTTCCTCTAGGAGGCAGACCTCCATGAAACTGCATTAATTCATTAAGCAAAGCAATGCAAAGCAACACAGAGTCTAGCATTCCCATTTCCCTGTCTCTAGATACCACTCCTTTAGGGAATTTCCCAGAAGTTGAGAAGACTGGTTGCGTGAGCCTTGGGTTGATTTGGCACTGGTGACAGTGTGAAAAGAGCCTCCGCCTCCTCTGCTGAGCTCAGAGAAAGGTTTATAGTAAAGCCATTTGCAGGGGTAAGGGAGACAGGATCACATGGTAGCCCAGCAACAGGCTGCCCTAGAATGAAAAGCTCTGCCCCAGTAGAGATACAGCCAGGTTATTCCGATTCCTGCCCTTGGAAAGGTCTACCAGGAAATCATGAGTGACTCATGTAGGACAAGCAACACGGAAGGCATAGAGAGAGGCCATACAGTTGGGGCTATGAAGAGCCATTAGAAACTGAAGTTATGAGTAAGCTGAAGTCAGGAGGAAGCAGGAACCTTGCCTACAGTGAAGCAGGAGGTTGGAGGTTGGGGGTTGGCAGGGCGGGGGTGAGGAAGGCTGTTGGTGGGAAGTGAGGGGATACGGAGAAGCAGAAACACCGGAATCAGCCAAGTTATACCAATGACAAGGCGCATGTGAAGGTGCACCAACTCTGGCTGCTGGTCCCAAAATTGCCCCGAATCCAGCACAGTCCCTGCTAAGCCAGCTCATCCCTCATCCCTGTTGCTGGGCTCCCACGTGTTCTTATCTCCTTTACCCTTGCATATGGCTTTACTATACAATTCCTTTCTCTGAGCTCAACAGAGGAAGCAGAAACTCTTTTCACACTGTCACCAGTGCCAAACTGACCCAAGGCTCATAAGACCCGTTTCCTCAACTGCTGGGAAGTTCCCTAAAGGACAGGGGTCTAGAGACAGGGAAATGAGAATGCTAGACTGTGTGTTGCTTTGGAATACATTGCTTTGCTTAATGAATTAGTGCACTTTCATGGAGGTCTGCCTCCTAGGGGAAGGGCAGAGAGCAGAAACAGAAGGCAACAGATGATGAGGATCAACTGACACTTTGCTCATGCTGATCCTTTCCTCTCACCTAAATCCCACCCACCCTTCATGTTCCCTCTTCCACCAAACCTTTCTCAGCTACTCCAACCACATCAGCACTGATCCTTTTTTTTTTTTTTTTTTTTTTTTTGAGTCAGTCCGACTCTGTCACCTAGGCTGAACTGCAGTGGCAAGATCACGGCTTATTTAAGTGGGCTCAAGTGATCCTCGCACCTCTGCCTTTCAAGTAGCTAGGACCCTAGATACATGCTACCATTCCCAGCTAATTTTGTGTGTGTGTGTGTGTGTGTGTGGTAGAGGTGGATTCCCACTGCTGCCCAGGCTGGTCTTGAACTCCTGGGCTCAAGTGATCTTCTAGACTCAGCCTCACAAAGTACTGGGATTACAGGCATGAGACCCTGACCCCTGACCTCTTAACTCCTATGGTACATTGCCCGATTGGCCCCAATTCTTCATCCCCTATATCCAGACCTTTTGTCTTTCTTTATGGTTCCTCCCACTAACTGGGCAGAGTACATTTCACCATCCTTTGACTTTGAGTTTGTCCATACAACTGGCTTTCTCCAATAACATAAGATGGAAGTGATGGTGTGCCAGCTCCAAGGCCTCTTGTACTTCTTCCATCCCCGAGCAAAGGGTATGCCCAGGCTACCCCACTATTCCCAAGAGGAAGATAAGAGATACATGAAACAAAGCTGCCTTGGCCAAGCTCCCCCAGTTGAATCCAGCCTAAATCAGCCCACCTTTAAACGTCTGAGCTAAGGAAATGTTTATTGTTGTAGGCCACTGACCATTTAGGGTTGTTTGATCTATAGCTGACAACTACCCATAGTACTTATTGTGCATTTCCATACTTGGTGATTTAACAGCAGTGGATTATTTGTACATATGTCATTGTGTCTTTGAGCAGATCTCTCCTGGTTAAGATTGCCAGGTTTCACAAATAAAGATACAGGATGCCCAGTTAAATTTGAATTTCAGACAAATAATTTTTTAGTAGAAATGTGTCCTGTGCAATTTTTAGAACATATTTATACTAAATATTTATCTAAAATTCAAATTTAACTGGGAATCCTGTATTTATCTGGTAATCCTACTCCCAGTAGTGCTTGAGACAGTATAGATATCTTACACAACAGCTGTGAGATCATTTACATGGTCACCACCATAATGTTGGGAGGGGAAAGCCATGGTTCAGTTAAAGATTTGCAAAGACAGAAAGTGAACCTTGAGCATGCTCCTCTCCCCAGTGGCAAATCTACTCTGCATAATAATGGCGATCATGGTTATCTTTTGCCTAGTCCCTGTATGGGCAGTGCGTGGGCTAAACACCCTATCTAATTTTTATTATACTTTAAGTTCTAGGGTACATGTGCACAACGTGCAGGTTTGTTACATATGTATACATGTGCCATGTTGGTGTGCTGTACCCAATAACTCGTCATTTACATTAGGTATATCTCCTAATGCTATCCATCCCCCCTCCCCCTACCCCACGACAGGCCCCAGTGTGTGATGTTCCCCACTCTGAGTCCAAGTGTTCTCATTGTTCAATTCCCACCTATGAGTGAGAACATGCAGTGTTTGGTTTTCTGTTCTTGTGATAGTTTGCTACACTGGTTATCGTATTTAGCCACTCGTCTAATCCTTTTTCAAGGTTTTTAGCTTGTGATGGGTTCAAACATCTTCCTTTAGCTTGGAGAAGTTTGATCATCTGAATCCTCCTTCTCTCAACACGTCAAAGTCATTCTCCATCCAGCTTTGTTCCATTGCTGGCGAGGGGCTGCATTCCTTTGGAGAAGACGTGCTCTGATTTTTAGAATTTTCAGCTTTTCTGCTCTGGTTTCTCCCCATCTTTGTGGTTTTATCTACCTTTGGTCTTTGATGATGGTGACGTACAGATGGGGTTTTGGTGTGGATATCCTTCCTGTTTGTTAGTTTTCCTTCTAACAGTCAGGACCCTCAGCTGCAGGTCTGTTGGAGTTTGCCGGAGGTTCACTCCAGCCCGATCCTTCCTCTGGAAGCTTAGTCTCAGAGGAGCACCCGGCGTATGAGGTGTCAGTCGGCACTACTCAGGAGTCAGGGACCCAGTTGAGGAGGCAATCTGTCCACTCTCAGATCTCAAACTCCACGCTGGTAGAACCACTACTCTCTTCAAAGCTGTCAGACAGGGACGTTTAAGTCTGCAGAAGTTTCTGCTGCCTTTTGTTCAGCTATGCCCTGCCCCCAGATGTGGAGTCTACAGAGGCAGGCAGGCCTCCTTGAGCTGCAGTGGGCTCCACCCAATTTGAGCTTCCTAGCTGCTTTGTTTACCTACTCAAGCCTTAGCAATGGCAGACACCCCTCCCCCAGCCTCGCTGCCACCTTGCAATTCGATCTCAGACTGCTGTGCTAGCAGTGAGCAAGGCTCCGTGGGTGTGGGATATAATCTCCTGGTGTGCCGTTTGCTAAGACCATTGGGAAAGCGCAGTATTAGGGTGGGAGTGTTCCGATTTTCCAGGTACCGTCTGTCACAGTACGGGAAGGGAATTCCCCAACCCCTTGCACTTCCCGGGTGAGGTGATGCCCCGCCCTGCTTCGGCTCACGCCCTGTGGGCTGTACCCACTGTCTGACAAGCCCCAGTGAGATGAACCCGGTACCTCAGCTGGAAATGCAGAAATCACCTGTCTTCTGCATCACTCACGCTGGGAGCTGTAGACTGGAGCTGTTCCTATTTGGCCATCTTGGAACCCCCCGCCTCCTACCCTATGTAATGTTCACATCGGTGCTGCAACCTAGGGAAGTGGCTAAATCTTTTTAGCCATTTACAAATGACTACACTTTCCCTTGGTCACACAGCTGGAGAGAGTAGCAGAGCCGGAATTCAAATGCAGCCCTTTATCTTTCCATATTGCAATCCTGCTTTCAGCTGCCAAAGATGTTTTGCTGCTGTTTTCACAAAATGGAAGATGACAAAATATATTCCCCAGCCCTCCATTCTACCCACGTGGGAGTATGAATGACAGGTTGTATTAGTGTCCTAGGTTTGCTGTAACAAAGAACCACAGACTGGTTGGTATAAGTGACAGAAATTTATTTTCTCACAATCTTGGAGACTCAACATCAGAGATCAAGGTGCCAGCAGGGTTGGTTCCTTCTGAGCACTGGGAGAGAATGATCTGTTCCAGGTCCGTGATGGTTAATTTTATGTGTCGACGTTACTGAGCCATTGGATGGCCAGATCTTTGATTAAATGTTATTTCTGGGTGTTTCTGGAAGAGATTAACATTTGAATTGGTGGACTGAGTAAAGCAGTCTGCTAAAGCAGTCTGCCCTCCTCAGTGTGGGTGAGCATCATCCAATCCACGGAGGGCCTAAACAGAATAAGGCAGACTGCTGTTGAATTGGTGCTCTCAATTCAATTGCCTGACTACATGAGGTGATTCGTCAGTCTCCTCCTGCCCTTGGACTGGGACTTCCACCATCAGTGCTCCTGATTCTCAGGCCTTTGCACTCACTGGAATTTATACCACCCGCTTTCTGGGGGCACCAGCTTGCAGATGGGAGATCATAAAACTCCTCAGCCTCCATAATTGCATGAGCCAATTCTGTGTAACAAATGTCATTTTGTGTTCTGTTTCTCTGAAGAACCCTAATACAATGCGTCTCTCCTTGGTTTGTAGAGGGCCATTTTCTCCCTTGTCTTCACATCATCATCTTCTTACAGGGACACCAGTCATACTGGATTAGGATCCCATCCTAATGATCTCAATTTCACTTAATCACCTCTATAAAGACCCTGTCTCCAAATAAGGTCACATTCTGAGGTACTGGGGGCTGGGAGTTAGGACTTCAACATAGGAATTTTGGGAAAAGAGGGGGACCTGGTTTAGCCCATAACAGGGTTTGTGGAGCTGAGACTTATCCCAACACAATCTTCATTTTAAAAAGGAACCCAAGGGAACAGATTTCAAATGGTGGAATTCTGAGTTTCACAAGGTGGAACTCTAGTTTTTAAAGCAATCCTTATGGGCAGGAAAGGCCCATCCTGCAGTTCTTAATGTTAGCATGTTAGCACCTCAAAGGTGTCACACCCTCCACCAAAGGGGCCCTAGCAACTTGTAGAATGTAGGTTATTATGAGGACACGGGATTGTGATGGTGGCCAGGCTGTGGAATCTGGTGAGGCCAAATGTCAGCACCTCAAATGATGTCTTGTGACCCCACCTGGCAACATTCTGGTTTTCTGGATGGCAGCAGAGGACAGGGAGATGATGGAAGCCCGGGGTGCAGGAGAAAGTTGCCCAACCTTCCCCAAGATGGTGCCTGGTGACTCTAAGTCTGAAGGGAAGCCAAGGGCTTGTCTGGTAAGGGGGCTGCTGTGTCTCACGGACCCCGCCTATTCCGTCAGGGGGAGCAAGAATACTGTAGGAACACATGATAGGAGCTGAGTACTTTGAGGTTCCAGACAGCTGCCAAGAACATCAGGTGACAGGTACCCCACCCCTGTAACTGGCACCCAGCTGTCACCAGGGACTAGGTAGCCCTCCATAAGATTGTAAAGTCACATGAAGATGGCTTTGGTCTCCTCCATCTACCTCCCCACTTGGGGCCCTCCCCTTGCTGGGTGGATAGGACCTGGCTCCCCACCATAGCCCTCTTCCTGGTCCCCAAATATTTAGGTTCTCTCAACTCAGACCCTAGGTTTCTTTCTCCCTCTGACTGATCTCAAAGTCAGGTAGAGTTGAGGATGGGCCCGGAAGTTGCCTCTTTGGTGATCTGAAAAATCACTAGGAAAATGGACATCCATCTACTCAACTCCCAGTGCCTCCACTTGCAACTTTAGGGCACCATTACTTGGTGCTAGTTTGTCCTCTCCTTCTTGACCCTCAGGTTCTGACAACTCCGGGTAAGAGCACTTCTAATAAGAATTCAGCCTAGATCTTTTCAATTCCTGGGGCTGCGGGAGTTCCATGGGGTCGGGGACAGCCCCATCCTGACTCCTCATAGTACCTCCCCTCCCTGCTTCCCCTGCCCCAGGAGGCAGAGTCCCAGAAGCCAGACTCCTCCTATGACTACTTGGAAGAGATGGAAGCTTGTGAGGACGGCGGCTGCCAAGGGCCGCTTAAATCGCTGTCCCCCAAGTCCTGCCCTGCCACCAAAGGCCAGGCAGGCGACGGACCCAAACCCGCAGAGCTGCCCCCGGCCCCTGGGACTGAGCGCAATCCCGAGATGGAGCTGGAGAAGGTGCGCATGGAGTTTGAGCTCACACGGCTCAAGTACCTGCATGAGGAGAACGAGCGGCAGCGGCAGCACGAGGTGGTGATGGGGCAGCTGCAGAGGGAGCGGGAGCGGCAGCACGAGGTGGTGATGGAGCAGCTGCAGCAAGAGGCAGCACCCCGCCTGGTGGGTGACAAGGAATGGGGCACTGGGAGGAGGGAGGCCTGGAGCTGCGGTCCCGTGGGGCCTAGAGCAGGCGCCCACCTTCCCTGGTTTGCACGGCATCCCACCCTGCAGATCCTGGATCTCGGCTGAAAGGGGCTGAGCATCCACATGGGCGGTCTCCAGCCCTCTCTCTCTTGGCTCACTTCCAGAGATGGCGGCTCACTGACTTAAAGCTCGCTACTCTACCTGGCCAGCTCTGTTAAACAGAGCGTCCACGGGAAGCTGAGATGTGATTCTCTAAGGAGAGCTGAGGCTGGGAGGGGCCCCAGAACCACATCGCCCACCCAACAGCATTTTTGGTAGCTTCAAGGAAAAGTCTTCAACGTTTCCTCCCTCTTCCACCTCTCACAAGTCCTCTCTGCATCTCTTAAAATTTGGTGCCTGGAGGCTAGACCTAGAATCCCCACTGCAGCCTGGCCAGTGGATTTTGACAGAACCATCACCTCCCCGATCAGGGCTATGTTTATTCTGTTGGATCATACTGCCTTGTAGTCAACTGAAACAGCCATCTTTTCACAAGAAGTACACCACTCTTCCCTAATCTGTATTAAAGGGGGATAAGAATGCCCGACTTGAGATTAAATGGGACGTGAAGAGCTTAGCACAGTGGTTAGGCTATCGTAAGCATTCAATAGTGGAAGATGTTTAAAGCAGTGTTTCCTGGGCTTTAAAGTCAGAAAGTCCTGGGTTAAAATACCAGGTACAAACTCCCTGACATTGGGCAAATTACTGATTTCTTTTAGCTTTGGCTTGCTCATCATGAAGTAGTACCTACTTCATAGGGTTGTTGTGAGGATTCAATAAGAGAACACATGCAAGGCACTTTGCAATTAGCCCAGCACATTAAGTAAGCACTCAATAAATGTTAGCTATTACCATTTTTATGTACTCATGCAATTCACTTCTTGACCCAAATGCAACAACATACATTTATCATTTTTCAGTTTTATTGGGATGTGATGTATTAGCTGTGCTTCCCAGCTCTGAGTCATCCTCAGTTCTGAGAACGTGCCTTCTGCCTTTATCCAAGTCAGTCACTGCTGTAATTGTTGAGGAGGATATGACCTAAAGTAAATACCACTAAATGTCTCTCTATAGGTTGGCAATGTCTCATTAATCATCACCCTTGAGTTACATTTTATCCTGCTAACATTTCTCCACCTTATCCAAAAAACGGAGACGCACTGTCAAATGGTTTCCCAAAATTAAGATATTATATCACCTATAGCATTTCCCCAATTGACTAGTCCCGTTTTTGTTTTTGTTTTTTTAAGAAGTAAGGTTGGTTTTGCATCATTTGTTCTCAATGAACACATGCTGGCTTCCTAAACAATTATCTTTTTTTCTGTTCACAAAATACCTGCTTCATTATACGTGAAATGATTTCACTGAACTCAGTCAAGCTTACCGAACTGGGATTTCCAGACTCTTCCCCTGCCCCCACCCCCTTTTTGAAAAGTCTAGAAAATATTTGCCTATTGCTTGGACTTTAGCGCACTTCCTAATATTCTTGAATTCTAAGTTCCATTTCCAAACTTGTGACTTTTCTCAGTAGCCTGGGATAAAATCTGTCACAAAGTGGAGCCTGAAACTATTTAAAGCAGATATGATATTGTAACTATGCCTTTGGCCTGTGTCTCCTTCCAACCATATTTATTTTCCCCCCTTTTTAGTTTGAAAATCTTTCTCCTCCCTGGATGAGATGAAAATCTTTGGTATATAGTCCTATCTCTATCTCTCTTCTGCTCAAAAAATAGAACATTGAAAGTATTTTGAAAAGTCTAAAGGGTTTCACAAGCACATTTTTTTAATGAAAGTCATAATGATCACCTATCAGCGTTTCAGACTGAAACACGCGCAGATTGCAGAGAGGTGGCAAAGTCCAGGGATCCAGAGCCATACTGAGCCTGCAGAGAACCGTCGGGTCAGCCCCGCCCTCCACTCCCATTAGAACACTGGATTGCTTTCTCTGGTCTCCAGCTTTCCTAGCTATTGATTTTAGAGGCAGCATCACCAGAGTCATTTTCTGTCCCCTCAGTTTGGTCTAGTTGCCCTCACATTTTATGTAGCTGTTTCAATAGTAATGTGTCCTCATCCCCCAGCCTTTGGCAATAGTTTACAAAAGTGTTTACTTTTTGTGCATTTACTAAAAATTGGAGAGTTGACTTGATGTTGAAGCTTCCCCTCTTCTCTTTTTCTGGGAGGGTAAATAGATGGACAGACAGAGTTTATTGAATTAAAAATACCTCTTTGAGTGTGTTTCTAGCTAGTTTAGGGCATCTCGCTCCCTGCCACCTGGTGCTTTCCAAAAAATATGGCATGATTTTTACAAATATGTTTAAAAATAATGCATGGGTTATGCCCTCTTAACTATGGATCATCATAGTATCAGCTTTTGCCTTACTTATACATTGACGCTTTCTACAGTTAAAATGAAGACTGTTGGGCCCCAAGTATATAGATTCAAGAAAAGAACAACCTGCAGGCAGAATTAGCCAGACAACTCAAGCTGCTTTCCCCCAGCCCAAATATTCTGAGGGTTTAGGGAGACCCCATCACCAATCTCTCAGCACCTGCCTCCAGGAAAGACCAAACTCTGGACTGAAGGACCATGGACTGACGCACGTGATATGTATCAGGACCCAGGGAGTCGGAAACAGTCATTTATATGCAACGGACACTGTGTTATTGGGCCACTGTCCAGGAAACTAGGTTGAATGTCAGGGCACTGTGAGAGAACACTCCCAAGACCCAAGATCCAGATGTGAGGCTCTTGGAGTCAGAGAGAGAAGGCCCACGTGTGTGGCTCCAATGGGCAGTACAGACCATAAAGAGAAAGGAAGGTGGTGGCCTGGTGCCCCAGTCAGGAGGGATAAGGGCAGCTCAAAAAGTAAAAAATGATGAGTTCCTTCTGTGTGCTAGTTGCCTGACTAGGAATGTTTCATTATCTCAGTTTTCCTCCTGTGATCTTTTATTTATTTATTTATTTTTTAAGAAACAGGATCTTGCTGTCTCACCTAGGCTGAAGTTAGTGGCATGAGCTTAGCTCACTATAACCCTGAACTCTTGGGCTCAAGTGATCCTTCCACCTCAGCCTCCCAATAGCTGGGACTATAGGCACACATCACCACATTTGGCTAATTTTTAAATTTTTTTATAGAGACAGGGGTCTCACTACATTGCCCAGGCTGGTCTCAAACTCCTGGCTTCAAGCAATCCTCCCACCTTGGCCTCCCCAAGTACTGGGATTATAGGTATAAGCCACCTTGCCCAGCCCTCATGATTTTGGAAATAGGCACTATTACCCCTTCCTTAGGTGAAGATGATGACCTGAGGTCACATACAGGCAGGGACAGAGCAGGACTGAACCTAGATCTGCCTGGCACCAACAGTGGCATCACCATCTCCACCGTCTTCTCTCCCCCACAGTTTTCAGGAGGCCTCCAGAACCTCCTGCTGCCCCAGAACCAGTTTGCCATGTTCCTGTACTGCTTCATCTTCATTCATATCATCTATGTCACCAAGGAGATGGTCTTCTTTCTCTTCGCCAAGCACTACCTGTTCTGCATCGCGGCCATTTTGCTCTGTTTGATTAAAACTTTCTGGTCATACTTCCAAGTGCTTTTGCTCTCTCCATCACTGGGAACCCTCGCCCCTGCCATGCTAGAGTGTTATCAGTGCATGATCCCAGCCTCCCGGGCACCGCATTTGTTCACTTTGTGCCTCTGTTCAGTCAGAATCCACTCTTAGGAAGAGCCCTGCTGTCAGTCATTTACACCCGAGAGTGAAGAAACATGTTCATGCCCCCTTATACAGAGCCTGAGTTCTCACTGTGGACACGATGCTTTATCCCAAGAGGAAGATATCAGATGTTAGCAGGTCAGGGAGATATCTGCAGGGAAGGAGTGTTTAGAACACCTTTCCAGAACCCTAGAAGTACATCATGACCAAGCTGGCTTGGGTTTCAGCACATCTGCTCGTGTTCATAGACCTCTGAGGGGTGGGAAGCCTGTGATCGGCTTGGGAGCGGCCCCCGCCCCCATCTTCTACAAAGATGTCCATGTCCTAATCCCCATGAATACTTCATATGGCAAAAGAGGCTGAGATGTGATTGCGTTAAGGACCTTGCAGTGGGGAAATGATCCCAGATTATCCAGGTCGGCCCGTGGTAGTCACAAGGACCCTCGTAAAAGGGAGGCAGGAGGGTGTGAGTCAGAAAGGAGACGTGACCGTGGAAGCAGGGGCCGGAATGACTCGGGGCTGTGGGTCAGGAAATGTGGGAAGCCTCTAGAAACCAGAAAAGGCAATAGAAGCATTCTCTGCTAGAGCCTCTGGAGGGAGCCCAGCCCTGCCACCCCATGTTAAGCTCCTGACCTCCAGAACTGTAAGAGAATAAGTCTGTGTTATTTTAAGTCATTAAGTTTGTAGCAGTTTGTTACAGCAGCCACAGGAAACTAATACAGGAGCCAAGACTCCCAAGCTCCCTCCAGCTGTGCCAACATGGCAGGATACCATCACCAGGCCACTGGCCAGGCCTCATTTAGCACTGGGCCTGAGCAGACTTGTACACAGCTGGCCTTCAGACAGCATATGGTTAAAAAGGAGAGGCAGTGAAGCTCCAGGGAGCCCGGCACAGGCCTAGCTGAACCTGGTGGACAAGGAGTATCCCTATCACTGAGCTATGTGTCCCCTGGATGAGGCATGTGGCAAAATAAGGGCATACTCCTAGGGGACATAAGGAAGGAGGAATTAAATGCCTGATTAGACCCAGAGGACGTCTACTCTATTGGAAAGCTAGACATGAGGGAAAAAAAAAAGTTGGCACACACCCCCACCCCTGTACCCACCTACTAATCCAAGCACACAGACTCACAAAAATGCAGAAAAGCTAACCAAGGAACAAATACACTGACACAGAGATACAAAACAAGCATACAGTTGTCCACAGTAGAGAGGTTCACAGCCCCTCAAACAGACAACCACCCGAAGGAATAGACTCTGAACACCAGAGGGCTCACGGTCAGGCACAAAGTGAAGCTGCCCCACATGTCCGCAACAAAGAAAAGGGGTTCAACTCCCCCAGTCGCCAGCCCCTCAGCCCTTCAACACACAAACACTCCTTGCAGACTGTCAGCTGCTCTGAGCCCAGCAACCCAGCCATGATGGCTGGCTGTGCCACAGGACACTTTAGTGATAATGTGGCAAACTGACGAGGCTGGACACAGCTGTGCAATTAATCAAGTCTTTATTGACCCCTTCTCTCCTCTGGCATAGGGCTCTGCCTTCAGAGGGACAAGAGAATAAGTTTCTGTCTCATCGGCTCTTGAGCGACTCTCAGTAAAATCACGTGAAAAAATGCCTTGGGACTTCAGTGTCAGTACACATTATCATGCCGTTTAAGTCCATGGTGACTTCTCATTTCCCACCCGGCGCCATATATCCATCCCCACTGACAGCTGCATGTGACAAGCACTTAATTTGGAAGTGATAGAAGTGTCATTTCTCATTAAACTTTCAAGGATGGGCCATTGTGGTGTGGGTCACTTCTTCCGATTTTATTTGATCTGGGTTTCTGCCCCATGGGGTTGAGGTGAGAGAGATGGAGATAAGGATAGCAAAAAGTTTAAGGTCCACCTGTTTACCTTCTTAGAGCAGACAGAACTAGGCATTTATAAAACACACACACACGCACAAACCAAAAAAACACAAGTGCTATAAGGTCATTTAATCCATCCATCTGTTGCCAGGTAAAACTAGACTTAAATACATTCAGTTTTCTTAATCTTCAGAGAAAGTAAACTCCCCTGAGCAGTTAAGTGAGCATCTCATCCCACCTTTTTAGCCACAGACATGAAATCTACTCTTCCCTATTGTGTTTGAATACTGAAGCCACTAGCCTTAGATCTGCCCTCTAGGAAAATGAGAACTACTCATGGGTCACTCCCCAAACTTAAAACAGATCTTCTGGTTCAAATGCAAAGCAGAAAATCAGAAGAGAGTGGGTGGCAAAGGATAGGAAAAAGGCCCAGCTAAGCAGTTACCAGCCGGGTAACAAGCCAACGTACAAGCGCCTCTTCAGCACCAATGCTAACACGTCATGCGCCCTAAGTCCCTAAGGAGGCTATCATCACCAAAACCCTGTAGGTAGAAATGTATATCATCTCCGCTTCACAGCCAAGGATACCGAGGTTCAGAGAGGTTAGACTTAACCGAGATCATCCCAGGGCACATGTTCTTTCTATGTTACCCTGCTCCCAAGATCCTGCCTTGGGAGGATCTCACAGCCTTGCTGGGGAGATGAGTTTAACACACGTGAAAATGTAAAGCAGCTATCAGTATACAGACCTCAGCTATAAATGAGGTCATAGAGGAGCTCCCTGGAGCCCAGGGTGATAGAGGAAGTCTTCTTGAAAGACGAGCTCGTAAGGCTAGGTAAGTCCGAACAGGTGGAAATCAGGTGGGATGCCTCACACAACTGAAGATGAGGCTGGGAGTGTGTAACGTGTATCCAGGAGAGAAGGGTCACACTTGCTCCAGGGAATGGTGTAAAAGGTAACAGGCCTGGAAAATTGGTTTGGGGCTAAGTTTTAGAGAGCCTTGAACATTGGTCTGAGGAATATAAACTTAATCCCTTGGGAAATAGGGAATGCACTAAAGATTATAGAGTGGAATAGTAATTCAAAACAGATAAATAAAAGCCTTTCTCCTTCTCCTTTAATTCCTGGGGACCACCTTCTTGCCTGGACCTTCCCGTTTCCAGACCAGAAACTTTCTGAGGTCCTGAGTTTGAGGATTACATTCAGCTGTAAAATAAATCCAGCCACAATGGCTTCACCAAATAGAGGTTTATGTTGCTCACATACCAGGAAGTCCCAGGTAGTCCGTCCACGGCTGGTGAAACTGCTCTCGAAGTCACAGAGTACCCAGGTGGCGCCTTCCTCCACCACCACAGGGCTCTTATCCTCAGCCCATGGCGTCCAGCCTCGTAGTGTCAAGCTGGCCGAAGCAGCTCCAGGTGCCGGGTCCACTACTCCAGGTCAGAAAAGGAGCTGCCTTTTAAAAGCTTCCGAGGAAGCCCCACCCAGAGATTTCTGCTTACATGCCATTGGCCAAACTAAGGTCACGTGGCTGCACCTATCTGTAGGGTGTCTGAGGTAGTAAGTTTTTTGCGTGGACACTCTTGCAGCCTCAAACAAAATTAGAATTCTGATAGTATGAGTGGAGGGGGGAGACACTGAATTAAGCAAATAACTGGTGTATCATCCCTAATTCCTTAGGCCCAGCTCCCACTCCCTTCCTGAGCTGCTGAGCCAGAAAGCCTTGGTTGGGTTGGAACCATTGGGTGGAGCACAGCCGTAGCCAATCTGGGCCTGGCCACTGCCGCACTCGGCTTTAAGGAAGAGTACTGCATACCACAACAGGGAGGTCATGGGTTTCCCTGGCCACACACCTGGAGCCACTCTGCCTTCATCCTCCTGACCGCTGCCTGAGGCCCCATGACCTGACACAACCAGGGCAGCAGACTGGGAAGGGCACTCCTCTCTGTGCTGGGTGCCCTCAGCAAAGCTGCAAGGGGAGGCAAGTTGGACTCCAGAGCCCTTCCCCTTCCTGATCCCAGATCCCACAGAACAGAGCCTGGAGCCAGTCAGGGGACTATAGTCAGCCCACGGACACTAAGCTGCTAAAGTCTATGTATAAGAGATTGCACTCATTGCAAAGGACCACTAAGCTTCAGCCTAAATAGTGAAGCACTAATAGTAAAGTTTCAGGCAGGCTTAGGGAGAAAAAGATGGGCGAATCTTTCCTGCTCCCTAAATGGAATATTGTAGGTTGCTACCCTGAGCCCAAGGACTACAGTTGGAGAGACTCAGGTTGGAGGGTTAAAGCTTGATTCCAAAGGCCACTTTCCTGCCATGTATATTTCTAGTCACAAGTTAGCAGATGACTGTAAGCAAGTCAGTTAAGTTTTCTAGACTTCATTTGGGTGACCTCTAAATTATTTAGACTCTAACTCAGAAAAAAGAAGGACCAAAGTCTAGAGATTGTTTGAGAAATTCTGATGTAATTGATCTGAGATGGCATCCAGAGGTGATTTGTCAGCCTTACAAGTGCCCCAGTTGATTCTAATATGCAATCAGGGTTGAAAGACCTAAATCCTTGCCCTTCAACATGTGATCTGTGGATTGGCAGCATCTGCGTGTTAGAAATGCAGCATCCCAGACCCTGCCCCAGACCCATTGAAGCAGATGCGGTTTGACAGTATCCCCCAGCCCCCAGCAATTCATATGCATCTTAAAATCTGGAAAGCCTGCTATAGGTGCTGAGACTCAATTCAATCTGTCCTGGTCTGTCCTGGGCTAGTGCGGTGGCTCACGTCTGTAATCTCGGCAATTTGGGAGGCTGAGGCAGAAGCCCAAGAGCTCAAGACCAGCGAAGGCAACATCCCATCTCTCAAAAAAAAAAAAAAAAAAAAAAGCCAGGTCCGGTGGCATGCACCTGCTGTGCTGTCCCAGCTACTCAGGAGGCTGAGACGTGAGCCTGGGAGGTTGAGGCTACAGTGAGCTGTGACTGTGCCACTGCACTCCAGCCTGGGGGACAGAGCAAGACCCTATCAGAAAAAAAAAAAAAAAAAATCGGTTCTCTTTTTGAAGACAATGCTGTTGGCCAGAAGGGTCTTCTAGGGGGAATGAGAGGGAGAACAACTGAGTGCATGGCCCTTCAGAAGTGCTATGGGGTCTCCATTAAGCTCTGCCGCAGGCTAGGGGTGGCAGGAGCTTACTGTGCCACATCAGGAAGCTGCGCCTGTGGGTAGCACATCTGCCCCTCCCTCCTTTCACCAGTTCATGCTCTGAGCTTCTAGAGAAACAAATGACTTCACCCTGCAGGCCAGGACTCAACAGAAAGTTCCAAAATCCCCCCAGGCCTGTGTCTGCCTCTGTCCCTTTTTTGATCTGACTCCCATGTGTAGCTTTGGGGAAATCTTGCTAATATACATTCATTCATTATTTAAAGGTTGCCGCTGTTCTTCAGGAAGGTTAAGCATGATTAAAAGATGGGATTTTTCCACAGGGCACAGCAGAAAAGCTAGGGCTCCCACATTTTTAAGCTGTTTTGGCCAAGCCTTGTTGCATAATTCAAAGTCTGTGACTTACTTAGATTTAATTAGCCAAAGGAGCAGCAGCTGCAAGTTCATTAGTCAGTATTTATTAAGCACCCTCAGAGGGTTTTGTAGGCTCTTAAGAGTGAAGTGGAGGATGGGTTTCAGACTTGCAAATTTCTTACACTTAAGTAGGAGGGGATTACAGATAGCCAGGAGGCAGGCATTTTTGTTCCTCAAAGAGAGCAAAGGGGTGGCATCAAAAGGCCTGGGCTCATGGGGCAAATCCTACAAAGGGCCACGAGTCAGAGAGGTGTCAGCCCCTCACAGCCCCTCACCGGTGACCCCTCACAGGTGTCACAGGGTTAAAGTGACAATTAGTGAGATAACGAGGTGGAGGCTGGTGGGAAATGAGAAGCTACACAGATGAGAGGTATCAGCCAGAGCAGGGAAGGGAAGTGATCGCTAACCAGAATGTCAAGAACTGGGAGAGGTGGGGAGGTCGGGCTCCTGAATTTGTGGGCCCAGTGCAAGAGGACAGTGTAGTTTCCCTTATTCAAAAACATCAAGAATTCCACGACGGTGACAGCAGAGCATTAAGCCATGTGCAGAGCCCCGCTGAGTGCGCAGCCCTGTGCCACTGCCCTGGCGGTGGATGACGGAGACCCCAGGGGTAAGGGGCTTTTGTGGTGCCTCTCAAATCTCACCCAGAGAGTGACTATCCTTGGCCTGTACTCCCATCAACAGGAGAGAGGGAGGGAGCAGGCTCTTTGCATTTTGCAGGGCAGGGACCGTTGGAGCAGGCCATTGGAGGAAGCGAGTCTGGTAGCCCCCAGGGCAAGTGGCCCCTGCATGCCTTCCAGCTCTTGGCACAGAGTCTGACTGCTGAGGTGCCTCTTCACAAGCAGGTCACGCTCTAGGCTTCCAGCTGCTAATCACAGGGGCTCTCCAGCTTGGGGGCATTTCCTCTCTCTGCTCCTGGCTTCCGCCCCAGCCCCATTCAGCTGATCATTCTCCTTTGGGCTAGAAAATCCAAAAATAGAAGAAAGCGACACTTTTTACCCCCTTGAGCCTCTTGTATCAAATGACACAGTCACTTTGCCTCAAACTTTTCATCAAAGCAGCCTTTGTAAGGTCCTGGGGCAGAAAGCAGGCCTTGGAAGACAGCCGCCAGGAAGCCGTGCAGAAAGTGCTGAGCAGAGGGACCCTTGGTGGAGGCGGTGGGGAGAGCAGGGTTTCGGGAGCTTCCCTCTGCCCCAGAAAGAGCCAGTGACAGACTTGCTACCACGGGGCAGCTCTTCTCTGAGCCGCAGCTCTAGCTTCAGGTCTTGGAAGTGCAAGATCAGCAAACAGTGTGGCTGCACAGACCACCCATTGCCAGGGGCCAACAACCAGACCACAGAGCTCAATCAGCAATTAAGGAGCAATGATTCATCAATCAAATAAACAGAAGGAGTGTAAGAGACAATCTGAGAAAGGCTCTGCGAGCTAAAGCATTCTGTGACTGCTTCTTGAAAAGGAAGCTCACCCTTACTGAACACCTAGGATGTATTGTACCCTGTCCATCGCACTTCATGTCATCTATTTTATCCCACAGCCCTTCATGAAGGAGCACTGGTACGCACTAGATTAATCTGCCCAGGCTGCTCTAACAAAACACCACAGACTGGGTGGCTTTAACAACAGATGCTCATTTGCCCATAGTTCTGGAAGCTGAAAGTCCAAGATCAAGGTGTTGGCAGGTTTGGTTTCCTCTAGGGCCTCTCTCGGCTTGCAGATGGCTGCTGCCTTCTCACTGCGTCCCCGCGTGGTCTTTACTCTCTGTGTGCATCGCTGGTGTCTCTCTGAAAGCCCAAATTTCCTCTTCTAAGGACACCAGTCAGATTGGATTAAGGCCTCATTTTAACACCATGACTTATTTTTTAAATTTCAATAGTTTTGGGGGTACAGGTGGTTTTTGATTACAGGGATAAATTCTATAGTGGTGATCTCTGAGATCTGGGTGCACCCATCACCCGAGCAGTGTACACTGTACCCAGTATGTAGTCTAAAGCCCCATCTCCAGATAAGATGACATTCTGAGGTATTGGGGGTTAGGACTTCAACACGTGAATTCTGAGGGGAGAGAATTCAGCCTATGACATCCACTTCACAGATGAGAAATCAGACTCCGAGAGGTTCAGGAATGGCCCAAGCTTGCTCAGCCAGGAGGCGGCAGAGACCAAGTGTGGCAAGGAGCTGAAAGATAATTGGAAGAAAACAAGGAACCGTCCTGTGTCTTGTTCATTTAGGTTTGTGAACAAAGGTGCCGAGCTGGTTTGATAACATGGGAAGAGAACTGCTACTCCATTTCAGATGGCATTGTGTGGCCCCCTGTATATCTCTCTAGACATGTGTAACTGGGGGTAGCGGCTCCAAAGTTTTCCTGCTTATGAATCTACCCTTTTATTCTAACCGTTCCCATGTTTCTTTTTTGTTTGTTTTGTTCTGTTTTTCTGAGACAGGGTCTCACTCTGTTGCCGGAGCTGGAGTGCAGTGGCACAATCTCAGTTCACTGCAGCCTTGCCGTCCTGTGTTCCCACACTTCTCTCGCCAAGCACTAAGGAGGAAAATGTCTTTGAGAGGGGACAGATGTAAGCCCTCACTCATGGGCCCACCTGACCCACACACCTGCCATTCCATGAGTGGCAGCAGATCTATACTCAAAGGCCTGGGTAGCTCCCTCTGCACCCCACCCCATGTCCTCTCCTAGGTCCCCCAAGACGGGAGAGTGAGTCTGTTACTGGCAGCCTGGGGTCCTTCCTCTTGAATCTGCTCTGCCTGGCTCTTTTTCTGAAGACCAGGCTGGTACGTCCACTCTGAGACAGGAGTAGGTATATGAAAGAAGAGGGAGGTGGTTGGGCTAACAGAGAAACCCTACACAGTTCACTGTGCCTGACTTCACTTCTGAGCAATTTCCACTGCCTCACATACACAAAGCCCGTAATATTTGAGCTAGCCTGAGTGGGTTCCGAGAAAACAATGATTGGAAGACTCTGGAAGCACAGTAGTTGGTAGAAAGCTCACCTGCTCTCAGGTATCAGGCTAACTTCAAAGGAACTCCAGATGACTGCCCCTAAGCAAACTCCATGCACTGTGGGAGAATCCTGGTTCTCAAAACAGATATCAGTTAGGAGGCCAGGCATGGTGGCTCATGCCTGTAATCCCAGCACTTCGGGAGGCCAGGGCGGGCGGATCACCTGAGATCAGGAGATCAAGACCAGCCTGACCAACATGGCAAAACCTTGTCTCTACTAAAAATACAAAAATTGGCCTGGCATGATGGCGTGCGCCTGTAATCCCAGCTACTTGGGAGGCTGAGGCAGGAGAATTGCTTGAACCTGGGAGGTGGAGGTTGCAGTGAGCCGAGATTGTGCCGCTGCACTCCAGCCGGGGCGACAGAGAAAGACTCCATCTCAAAAACAAACACAAACAAACAAACAAACAAACAAAAAACATCAATTAGGACCAGGGTCAGAAGCTCAGATGCCAGGAGGACCCAGGTGGGCCAGGTAAAAGTGGGAAACTGGCCAGGCATAGCTGACAGGAGAGGAAGAACCCATAAAGCAGGAAGCCTCTACTCCTTCTTCCCTCCTTCCCATCTTCACCATGTGGAGATACACGCCCCATGTCCAACTCAAGGGCAGCCAGAAATCCAGACTTTTGTGATACCTGCTGATTTTCAAATGTTTGTTCAATTTTCTTTAGCCACTCTACAGACCTAACAAAAGTCCATGGGGCCAACAGCTCACAATCTCTGAACTTGAAGTGTTAGTTCCTTTATGATAAAGTCTCTGTTTCACTCAGAGACACGCTGGGGGATTTTGTTAAACAGAAGACACTCCTAGTACAAAAATAGAATGTGATTCACTCTCTAACAATGTTTAAGCACAGAAGCCGCAGTAAGGGATGCTTCTTCCCTTCACAAATTGCCTCACCTTGAGGTGTTTCAAGAGACAGATCTCTTAATGCATTTCAAATCAGGTTAGAGTGGCAAAAATCTAATTTTCATCCAACTTCTTGAAGAAAGATGGTAATTTCACTAAAGCCTGGATCAAGATTAAGGAAGGCATGAAGCAGAAGCCTGGGAGCAGGAAAATGAGGCGGGAGAGGGTGGTGGGGTGGAGGGTGAAAAGAAGGTGAAGCTGCATGCCCAGGCTGAGTGTTTGCAGAGAAGCTGGCAGCCACGGTGTGAAGCCAGTCAGACAAAGAGCAGTGGGGCCTGGGGACCAGAGTGAGCAGAGAAGGGAAGAGGAGGAGGGAGCATCATTGGTTGCCATGGTGACAAAGAAACAGGGATGGGAAGAAAGAGTGAGGGGGATGTCAGAGAAGAGCTATGTTGTGCTGCTGCCTACAACAAAGTCTTCTTTACCGGGGTACCCTTGTCTGTGATTTCTTGGCCCCTCTGCTACTCCCCCCATCCAGATTCTCTGCTCATTCCTGGCATGAATAAATTACTGTGAAATTAAGGATATTCAGATCCTAAACATGGATGTGATGGATGAATGGGTACCTACTTATTGAGCCTCTGGGTCTCCAAAAGGCCTCTTGGAATCAAAATATTTTCTCCAATGTGCTTCCATAAAGTCCATGATTCCACCATTAGGGCAACATTGCTTATACTAAGGCTTTGTTCGTGCTCAATGATAAACCCTTATTAAGAGGGGGAATATCTTAGCTATCAATTTCTAGGGTCTTATGAGGAATTGATTTATTACATGTAATGACATGTATGTAACGATAACGTATCTAACGGGATCTCGGCTTCAGCCTAAGAATGTCCACTACTAGGGCTCAGGCCTATCTGGATATGCGTGATAAACTGGTGGGGCAGACCCCAGACAGGACAGTTCATAGGACGGTTCCAGTAACATCTGCTGCGTGTGTCCAGCAGTTATTTCCCCTTGATTTTCTTTTGGGCCACTCCCTCTTCCTCAATCTTAGTCCATGAAGTTCAGGTAAACTGACTTTTAGTCAAGGGGTAGGCCCAGGACCCAGATCTGGCCAACCAGGGCATTCCATCTTCTGGCCAAAATGATTGGTTCATATGCAGACACATGACCCAAGCCTGACCAATGAGTTTCAAACCTGGATGTTTTGCTGAAACTCTTGGAAAGATGAGCTCTTATTCCATTGGCTACTAAGCTGGTAGACTGTGTGTCCAGAGATGCTGTTGGTTATATTGTTCCACTTGGGGAAGGCCTACCTGAGAATAAAACCGATACAGAGAAAAGCAGAGCCAAGATATGGGAATACAGATGGAGAAGGAGGGAGAGAGAAAGTGATTTCTTGATGACATGATTTGGGTCCCTGGATCCACCTGAGATAAGAGATATCCCTAGACCTTTCGTCTTCCATTTTTGCTTTAACTGATTTGAATTGGGTTTCTCTCACTTACACCCAAGAGTTCTGAATCCTTCAAGGGCTTTCTCATATGAGTTGGCACCCAGGCTCAGCAACAGCTAACATAGGAGATACCATGGCACCTGTTCCCAGCCTGTTCTATAAAGAAAGATGTGTTCATGAACCTAACCAAGGGAGTCTGAAGGAGCTGTAGAGAAGCAGAGCCATTGGAACATATGTAAGCACGTGTGCCCGTGTGCAGGGAAGGAGCCATTTCACCACTTCTTGAGAGAAAACAGCCCTGCTCTAGCACCACGAAGGGCTTGATGACGGTGCCAAAGGAAGTGGAAGCAGGGCCTGGCTGAGAGGGTGTGCCCAGCGGGAAACTCCACAGACAAGCATATGCTGTGTGCTGCCAACATACAGAGCACTGCGCTTGCAGGATGATGGTCCATGAAAGATCTGGAAGCAGCCCAGGTGTCAATCAACCAGTGGGTAGATAAATAAAATGTGGGCTATCCATACAATATTTGGCAATAAAAAGGGATGAATTACAGATTCCTGCTACAACATGGAGGAGCCTTAAATATGTTATGCTAAGAAGCTAGTCACAAAGAGTCACATGTATGATTTCACTTACATGGAATGTCCAGAATGGGCAAGTCTATAGACAGAAAGTAGATTCTTGGTTGCCTAGGGCTTGAGAAACAGAGGGATTTGGCAGTGACAACTAAAAGGTACAGGGTTTCTTTTGGGGTAAAGAGATGTTCTAAAATTGATTGTGCTAGTGGTTGGTTGTTCAGCTCTATGAACACAGTAAAAACCATTGAATCATGTACTTTAGAGGGCGAATGGCATGGTACGTGAATTATCTCAGTAAAATGGTTACCAATAAAAACAAGGTTTTTGAGATATCTGCGCCGGGCGCGGTGGCTCAAGCCTGTAATCCCAGCACTTTGGGAGGCCGAGGCGGGCGGATCACAAGGTCAGGAGATCGAGACCACAGTGAAACCCCGTCTCTACTAAAAATACAAAAAATTAGCTGGGCGCGGTGGCGGGCGCCTGTAGTCCCAGCTACTCAGGAGGCTGAGGCAGGAGAATGGCGTGAACCCAGGAGGCGGAGCTTGCAGTGAGCCGAGATCGCGCCACTGCACTCCAGCCTGGGCAACAGCGTGAGACTCCGTCTCAAAAAAAAAAAAAAAAAAAAAAAGAGATATCTGCCCAGTTGGTGTGTGATGGGGGTGAGAGCAGGGGATTGGCCTCCAGAAGGCAAGGGCACATCACATAGCTGCTGTCACTCTGGGCAGTACTGCCCTCAGACCTGGACAAGAGGGACCTTGCTCTGGGCGGGCACTTTTAAGAGGCCTCTACTCTGGCTCTCCTCTGGCTTGACTCTTCTCTGTGGGGTAAGGAGTCTCCAGGACCCAGTGGCTGTCTCCACCCATGCTCATACTTCCTTCTTCCTAGACCATACTTTGGGTATTCAGGACCCTGGAGTTACTTGCCCAAAAGGCCCCAGATCTGTCTCTAGAAACTGCACGCCATGGCCAGGCTCAGTGGCTCATACCTGTAATCCCACCACTTTGGGAGACGGAGGCAGGCAGATCACCAGAGGTCAGGAGTTCGAGACCAGCCCTGCCAACATGGTGAAATCCCTCCAGGAGTGGTGGTGGGTGCCTGTAGTCCCAGCTACTTGAGAGACTGAGGCAAGAAAATCGCTTGAACCTGGGAGGCGGAGGTTGCAGTGAGCCAAGATCGCGCCACTGCACTCCAGCCTGGGCGACAAGAGCGAGACACCATCTCAAAAAAAAAAAAAAAAAAAAAAAGAAAAAAGGAAACTGTAGGCCATAAGAGGTATGAATGGAACTTGGATATGGAGTCTGGAATGCCCATATCAGACTCCCCAAAGATTGAGGCAGAGCGCAGTGTGACAGGAGGAGGGCAGGCCATGGACTGTGAGTTGCAGGGTCCAGGGTCAGGGATGGGGAAGGCCTGCAGCCAGCTGTCCCCATAACCACAATGTTCCAGCATGGCTATCTCAGGACAATGAGATTCTAATTCAGACTTGACCTTCCAGGTCATTATGAAGATTTGTCAAGATAGGGGGCTACAGCATTTGACAGTTTGCTATTACGAGATGATAGTTAAACATATGTCAACACAAGGTTTGTGGATCTCCTTTTGTCCTCTTGTCCTAGGTCCCCACAAATGTTAGGCACTGACTTGCTGGGGGGTGCTGTATTTAAGACAGAAATCTATCAGAGCTTTTCTTTATAGTGAATTGTGGTGTGGGGTTTTCTCAGGGTGCATTTATGGATTTGGGAAATGCAATTCATAGACTCCTTGCTCCAGGCTTAAAAAAAAAAAAAATAGATAACACATGGCTGCCTGCAACCTTGAAGTTTAATGATTTCTCTCAATGACATCTTCTCAGCTGAGCCCAAGGATTGAGGCATGTGCTGAGGCTGGAGACTGGGGTAGTTCTATGAGCCATGCTAGGGAATTCCATGTTGGTCTGGCTCTCTTTACTTTGTTTTTTTAAGGTATAATGTAATAGAGTCCATTTGGCAGGGAATTCCAGCAGAAGCCTATGAGAAACATCTCAGAGCAGGGCTGGGGGCAGGCCGGAGTATCCGTTCATTCTTCTACATCTATCCTGAATGTCCCCAAACCCCCCTGGTTAGGCAGCTGTGCAATGCCAAAAGGTGCCCAGCTGCGGGGACATGTGGGAGCTGAAATTCAGCCCACCCTCCCCTGGCCAAGTCACGCCCCTTGGCACTAGGGCTGCATCAGTTGAGAAGAAGGGGAGCTTTTTTCTTAGTACAAAGGTGTCCTGTCCTCCCTACCCCATGGGCTCATGGTGCTACATCTGCCCAAAAGAGGGTCTTTTTCTAAGGACACAAAGGCACCATGAATGAGCATGCCCTGGTTGGTGAGGAGAGAGAAGCTAGCAAAGGAGGTCAGTGCTATGTCCGGGTCCGACAGGACTCTAGCTCTCCCTCACCTTGACTGACCCCACAATGCTCCCCTCTACTCTGATGGGTCTGTGGCAGACACCACCCTGCCCTTGAGAGGTACCCCATGGAGGAATGAGAAGTAGGTTCTTTCAAGAGCTCAAATCAGGTTGAACCAAAAAGAGAAGGAAGGCTCTGAGAGAAGAGTCTCGGTCTGGAGAGACAGCAGCTGGCAGGCCTGGGGTTCAGATCAGTTTTGCTTTTGCCTCCTCCCAAGAAAGGCTCTGCAGAAAGAAGGTCACCGCTCAGGGACGTCAGCCCTTGGGAAAGTACCTTCTCTCCTGCAAATAAACCTTCAGAACTTGCAGGAACCCCTCACCCCATCGCCTTTCTTTCCTTTGCTCACCCATTCAGGAATGGGCCAGTACAAACTAAGAGGCAGGTACTCTTAAGGATATGAAGACTTTCCAAAGGATACACATTTTGGTGTGGGTCATTTAAAGAGACTCGCAGGACCAAATCTTCAACTTCTGCTTGGCCGTCTTCTACAGGTGACCTGTCTGAGCACAGGCCGGCAGATGTTGCTGCTGCTGGTTCTCCCTCTTGCCTCCCCTTTCTCCCATTTCCCCAAGAAAAAAAGGGCATACCTCTTATCTACCCCACATCTTACCATGATGCATTGACCAGGGAAAATGTCCAGTGCAATGAAGGGAGAATCTAAATCCTGGTATCCACGTTGAGAAAATGAACAGGAGCAATTCTAATGACCAAGCAAATCAGCTAGCTTTCAATTCCCTGCCTTCATTCAAAGTGAAGGAGAATCAATTCTAGCTGTCAGCTGATAGATTTTTAATGATCTGCCCATATGATTTTTGGCATATAACTCGAAAGGAGTTTATACAGTTGAGTGACACTGCTACCACCAAAGTCCTTGCATTCCTTTGTCCTTATGTGAAAAAGGTTTCTGAGCTGAGCATCAATTTGTAAAAAAGAAAAACAGGAATAGAATTAATGCTGAACTCTGACCCTTTCTAGCAATAAGGATTATTCACCCATGAATACAGGAACTAACTGGGATGAGGAAGGAAGCTTCATTTCCTTAAAGGATGCATTTCCAATTAATTATTCTTTATGCTTTCTTATTACCTATTGCAATTTGTAAAGCATTTGTTTTGATTGTGTACTAGTCATCCTAGTACAAATAAAGGCAAAATGTTCTTTAATGCTGAGTATATGGTCACAGAAAAATTTAAAAATAAATTGTTTTATATGCATAGTTTTGTTGGGAAGAAATATGATAGAGTGAAGGATGATACATAAAAGACTGAATCATAAAAATATATTCTGCTAAAATTCTGTAGGGGAAGTAGAAGAGAAATATAAGTTCAAGGAGAAAAAAATGAAATTTGTTCAACTTGTTCATGTATTTTTAAAAGGGATGATGGTGGTATCCAATCACAACAGCATTACATTTAGAAACATTTTTCAGAGTACTGTGACAGTTTCATTTTAAAATGTCAAATATTTGCAATACACCAGAAAGTAGACTCTATGTAATTATTTAAACTTATGAAAAAAATTTAAATGTTTGCACCTAAAAATGTGCAAGGGGTACGCAGATTTTCAAAATTCTTTTAGGAGTCTGCAAGGAAAATGTTTAGAGAACCAGGGTCACGGAACTGGCGCTTCCCTGCAAGAGGAGTGTACTTACACGCAAAATCAAGGGCTTTGGGGATGGGAGGGCATCCTCAAAGTTAGAGGGTAAACTCTCACTGGGGCTGGGTTGGGCCCTCCCCCTTCATCCTAGCAATCCGTTCCTCTGGTCTTTTGTTTTCTTGTTTTATTTTCAGCGTTCCTCTAAAATCCCATTCTCTCCACTACAGATGCTCTGCCAAGTTAGGGTGCGTTCTGTTCTGCGTTTTTCCATCCTGCCTAAACGCTTCCTTTCATCAGGGAAAGCCTCCCAGCCAGCCGCGCCCACACCCCACACCGGCCCAGTTCTGGCTCCCCGAGTCCAACACGGTTTTGCTAGCTAGGCGTGCGCCGCTTCCTCCCATTGACTGTGACTTTGGGCCAGTCCTCCCTCCCCAGCTGGTTCCTAAGTTTTCTCATCGGTGTCTGCAAGTCTGTTTCCTCGGCAGTGAGATGTCGATAATCAGAATGAAGTAAGATGAAACCTGGCACGGAGCTTGGCCTGCAGCCAGAACAGGGCACCTAGTTGCATTTAGCAAACGTTTGCTAATTGTGAGGCTAAATCGTCTCGCTTCCTAGCGATTAGAAAAGCCTGGGCTTCCCAGTGCCCAGGAAACTAAGGAGAGTTCCCAAACCCTCGGGTTTCCTTTGAGTAGCTTGCCAACTTGGGGTGATGAAAACGCACTCCCCTCCTCCCGCCGCCGCTGGGTCGGGCTCTGAACGCACGAGCCTCGGAGCTATGAGGTCATACGCGGGTCATGTGACCGCTGCCGCATCTGTCAACTGTGATACAATTACTAGACTGTCGGGGCGCCTATGACATTCAAACCTGCCCTCTCCTCCTCCTCCTCCCTCTCGGGTGCGCCGGCTCTTTTCACACCAAGGCACCGTCTCAAAAGTCTAGGCTCCAAATGCTACAATTTAAGAAAGGAGAAAGAGGGAGGAAAAAAGTCCAAGATTGCACTTCTCGTTGCTGCCGTTTGAAACCATGCTTAAGCCCCGTTCTTTAAAATCCTTTCTGCCAAAGCAAGTTGGCATATGTATTAAGAGCCTTTTAGAAATCGTCATACTCTTTAACTCATTAATTCCTGTTCTAGGATGCTTGCATATGGAAATAGTCCAAACTAGAGCAAAGGTTTAGGTACACAAAATTCACTCCCTTATTATTAAACCAACTATATATGATGATAATGAATAAATCAAGGTATAAAAGAACAATATAAGGAAGTCACTTAAAATGCTGATTTTTAAGAATTTTTCATGACATGGAACATGCACCCAAAAAATGACAATAGCAAGTATTTGTCGTGTGCCAAACGTTCTGCTAAATGCTTTATATGGATTGACTCTTACAACCTTAAGAGACAGATAATCTAATTCTTTCTTTCTTTTTCCTTTTCTTTCTCTTTTTTTTTTTTGTTTTTTTGTTTTTTTGTTTTTTTGTTTTTTAAGATAGGGTCTTACTTACTCTGTCCCACAGACTAGAGTGGCGCAATCATGGCTCGTATGGCCTCGATTTCCCTGGCTCAAGCAATTCTCCAACCCAGCTTCCCAAGTAGCTGGGACTACAGGCACTCGCCAACACGCCCAGCTATTTTTTAAATTTTTTGTAGAGATGGGGTCTCATTATGTTGCCTGGACTAGTCTCTAACTCCTAAACTCAAGCAATCTGCCCACCTTGGCCTCCCAAATTGTTGGGGTTACAGATGAGAGCCACTGCTGCTGCTGCTTCTTCTAAAAACTGGCCTAGACCAAAAAAAAAAAAAAAAAAAAAAAAAAAAAAAAAAAAAAAAGCCTAAGGTTGACTAGCTAATAAAGTGTGAAAAATTGAGGGTTACGGTTTATCCAAAGGGATGAACTCTGATCTAGGTTAATTTGAGTCTAGAGCCCAGCCTCTTAGCCTCCACACTCTGAACTGTCTGCCACAATAGTAACGAGTAAGAAATAAGAATACAACATTGCATATACACCATCAGGCCAGTGATGTGTATATATGTGTATACATTTGCCACTACACACAATGTATGCAGAGGAAAAGGATGGGAAGACAGACTCCCACATTTTCACTATGGTATCTCTCAGTGGTACAATCACCAGTGATTTAGATTTTCTTTTAAATTTTCTATAATGTGTGTGTATTAATTTAACAGTTAGACAAAATGTTACATACAGATCAATTTCACTAAAAAGCCAGGTGATGATTACAGCAGTATTCATTGTAATAAAAACTTGAAAGTAGCTCAAATGTCAATTATTATTGGATTTGTTAAGTGAATTATAAAATATATATCTATTGCAATAGTTTGCAGGCATTGAAAATGAAGATTACAAAGACCAAGTGATACCATTATGTGAAAATAAAAAATGCTAGGCATACTATGCATAATTATTTGAGGATATCATTGTAAAATCTATAAGGAGAGAGGAAATGATAACTGCAACAGGATGGTAAAATTAAATTTAATTAAAAGAATTTTTTTGAACTTCTACAACATTTTTCTATTTCTTGTTTAGTAATAAAACTAGTTTCATTGATTTAAGGTTTAGTATCAAAATTAGCATGGAACACATAGATATTTCTTTTGCCTTTTAGAATGCTTTCTGTTTTATCTCATTTTATTGCCAAAACATCCCAATGCAAATAGGCATTTTCTCTCCCACGTTAATGATAGGACAGTTACAGCCAAGAAAAAGTGAGCAAGTTGCTTGATGTAAACTAGCAGATGAATAGCAACCCTACACTAGAACCCTAGGCTTGCAAGCTCCCGCCCCAAGGCTCTGGCCTATAAAAGCACATTGATTCTCTCACAGAGAGGGCTGCAAAGCCCTGCTTAGACAATACAAACTGCCATTATTAAGACCCCAAACCATAACAGACAAACAGAGAGCCAAATCATGAGTGAACTCCCATTCACAATTGCTTCAAATAGAATAAAATACCTAGGACTCCAACTTACAAGGGATGTGAAGGACCTCTTCAAGGAGAACTACAAACCACTGCTCAATAAATAAGAGAGGACACAAACAAATGGAAGAACGTTCCATGCTCATGGATGGGAAGAATCAATATCGTGAAAATGGCCATACCACCCAAAGTAATTTATACATTCAATGCCATCCCCATCAAGCTACCAATGACTTTCTTCATAGAATTGGAAAAAAATACTTTAAAGTTCATATGGAACCAAAAAACAGCCCACATTGCCAAGACAATCTTAAGCCAAAAGAACAAAGCTGGAGGCATCACGCTACCTGACTTCAAACTGTACTACAAGGCTATAGTAACTAAAACAGCATGGTACTGGTACCAAAACAGAGATATAGACCAATGAAACAGAACAGAGCCCTCAGAAATAATACCACACATCTACAACCATCTGATCTTTGATAAACCTGACAAAAACAAGAAATGGGGAAAGGAGTCCCTATTTAATAAATGGTGCTGGGAAAACTGGCTAGCCATAAGTAGAAAGCTGAAACTGGATCCCTTCCTTACACCTTATACAAAAATTAATTCAAGATGGATTATGGACTTAAATGTTAGACCTAAAACCATAAAAACCCTAGAAGAAAACCTAGGTAATACCACTCAGGACATAGGCATGGGCAAGGACTTCATGTCTAAAACACCAAAAGCAATGGCAACAAAAGCCAAAATTGAAAAATGGGATCTAATTAAACTAAAGAGCTTCTGCACAGCAAAAGAAACTACCATTAGAGTGAACAGGCAACCTACAGAATGGGAGAAAAATTTTGCAATCTACTCATCTGACAAAGGGCTAATATCCAGAACCTACAAAGAACTCAAATTTTCAAGAAAAAAAACAAACAACCCCATCAAAAAGTGGGCGAAGGATATGAACAGACACTTCTCAAAAGAAGACATTTATGCAGCCAACAGACACATGAAAAAATGCTCATCATCACTCACCATCAGAGAAATGCAAATCAAAACCACAATGAGATACCATCTCACACCAGTTAGAATGGCAATCATTAAAAAGTCAGGAAGCAACAGGTGCTGGAGAGGATGTGGAGAAATAGGAACACTTTTACACTGTTGATGGGACTGCAAACTAGTTCAACCATTGTGGAAGACAGTGTGGCGATTCCTCAAGGATCTAGCACTGGAAATACCATTTGACCCAGCCATCCCATTACTGGGGATATACCAAAGGATTATAAATCATGCTGCTATAAAGACACATGCACACGTATGTTTATTGTGGCACTATTCACAATAGCAAAGACTTGGAACCAACCCAAATGTCCATCAATGACAGACTGAATTAAGCAAATGTGGCACATATACACCATGGAATACTATGCAGCCATAAAAAAGGATGAGTTCATGTCCTTTGTAGGGACATGGATGTAGCTGGAAACCATCATTCTGAGCAAACTATCGCAAGGACAGAAAACCAAACACCGCATGTTCTCACTCATAGGTGGGAATTGAACAATGAGATCACTTGGACACAGGAAGGGGAACATCACACACTGGGGCCTGTCATGGGGTCGGGGGAGGAGGGAGGGATAACATTAGGAGATACACCTAATGTAAATGACGAGTTAATGGGTGCAGCACACCAACATGGCACATGTATACATATGTAACAAACCTGCACGTTGTGCACATGTACCCTGGAACTTAAAGTGTAATAAAAAATAAATAAAAGCTATAATCATAAAAAAAAAGACCCCAAACCCAAGATCCAAGTGTAGGTTCTCTCTAGTGGGTAAGCCTGGAGGCAGGAAACATGCCTATTAATGCTCTTTGTCTTCAGAGTGGGAAGTTAAAGGCGTAAAGCATTCTCCTGCACTCTCCATACTCATCCACACACCCACTTCCCCGCAACCATACACATGCAGCCACGCTTGCCCCCAAAAGCAGTCTCCCTGGGAACATGCTCTGCTCTTGGATGGAGAGAGAGGCCAGTAGATTTGTACTTTATCCTCTTCTTGCAGTTTAAGGCACAACCTTGCCCACAACCCCTGTAGGAGAAGCCAAGATCCCCGAGGCCAGAATGTGCCAAACACCAGTTGCAAACCATGCTGGTATCAGTGAAATAAACCTGGAAAGAGAGAAGAGAAAAGGTCAAGGATCAGTGACAGCTGGTGAAGCCAGCACTGGGGTGGGAATTGGGGGCCTGGAGAGCCCCAGGAAAGTTGGTTATGGACCCCTGGTCCCTCACTTAATAGAGATGTGACTTGCCAGGGTCACACAACAGCTGGAGAAAATGGGGAGTGAGTCCAATCTAAAGCCCAAAGGAATCCATCAAAGACAGGGCCACAATTCCACAAAGCCAGGCTCTATTCATTCATTCAACATATACCCAGTACCCTTCTTGCTTACCATATCTTTCTGATTTTTATGGGGCCAGAGCCAGTACCCTAGCCCTCACCCCACTCCCCAGTCCCTTGATGGGGCTGGTGAACCTCATAGCTCAAAGTGGGAAAAATCTGGGAAGTCACAGGTAAAGGGGTGGCCATCTCTCCAGGGCAACAAACCCGAACTCCAAAGAACGTGAAAACAAACCAGTGGGCTGAGAGTCCAGGAGATGTCCGAGTCTGAGGATTCCACAGCACAGTGGGAACGTTTCTGGAAGGTAGAAGGAGGCAGGAAGAGGTGCCTCTCAACTCAAGCAGTAGAGACATTTAAGCGTACTTTAAAGAACTAAGAGAAAACGGAAAGGTATGGAGGTGTGGTAATGGCACAAAAATTTAGAAGGGGGAGCTAAGCCTAGGTTTAGCAGTCCTGCTGGCAGATGAGCATCCCCAGTAAGGAGAAAGGGAGGTGACAGTGTGTGGATCAGGTGATGCTTCCTCAGCTGGCCTGAAGGATTTCTGTAAATAGTATGTGTGTTTGTTCCTGCCTTGGGGTGGGATTATCATAATGTTAGTCATTTCTGCTACTAAAGACATAGGTGAAGCGAATGGTACTCTTTGCGAGGAAAAGGGATATCATTGGCCCCAAAGGCTATTTACAGGGGGCTTTCCAGAAAAAAATGTTTGAAGTGTGCATTGGTTGGAGCTGACTGACGACAGGGCATTGGCTTTCCTACTTTTGTGGAGTTGTTGAGAGTTATTTTGAGCAAGGAAGGGGAGAAGCAAGTGCAAGAATCGGCACACAGTAAAATGAGGCCATGCCCCTTACATACTTTGGAGCTCCCAGTGGCTTCCCACTCTAGTTATGATAAATCCAAATTCCTTAAATGCCACCCACAAGACCCACAAAAGCCCTATCCTTTCTCTTTCTCCTCCACACACAGTGAAGCCCCATTGGTCTCCTTCCTGCTCCTTACACCAGCAGAGCTGTTTTCGCCTTGATGCCCCTATGGTTCAAGTGTTGCTATGGTCTGCATGTCGATGTCCCCCTAAAATTCATATGTTGACACTTAATCCCCAATGTGATAGTGTTAAGAAGTGGGGCCTCTGGGAGGTGATTTAGATCGGGAGGGCTCTGCTCCTCATGAATGAGATTAGGTGCCTTGATCTTAGACTTCCCAGCCTCCAGACTGTGAGCAATGAATTTGTCTTGTTTATAAATTGCCCAGTCTAAGGTATTTTCTTATAACAGCCCAAACAATCCAAGACAGATGTGACGCGCTTGCCATTCCCTCTGCTTAGAATGAACGCCCTTTCTATCTCCCCAGTTCCCTCCTCCCCTTCTTCTGTTTTTGTGGCTGGCTCCTTCCCTTCCTTTAGGTGCAAGGTAGATTTAGGAAGAGGCCTTCCTTGAGCCGGGGTCATGGAAGGCCATGCTGCCCATAACCCTTTACTTCTCATTAACACTTAAACCAATCCCAAGTCATCGCCTGCCTGCTGACTTGTTTAGGGTTTACCTGACCCCTCCCACTGTACCCACCCCTCCCCACTTCATTCACATTAGAATGTTCCTTTGTGAAGGCTGGGCCTTAACTGTCTTGTTCATTGCAAGGGATGCAGTGCCTGGCAGAGTGCCTGACACTTGGTAACTACTCAATAAATATTTGTCAAATGAATGAATGAATAAGAGGTCTACTGATTTGAATTTAACTGAATGAAAACCCAGGGTTCAATTTCCAAACAAGCAAAGAAAAAAATCTTCAAACCCTCCCTATTGTTCTCCTTCTACCAGTTGAACCCCAACCCATTTTGTTTCTACTCCCTCCCCTCCGCTTCCTTCCCTCTCTCCCTTCCTTTCTTTCTTCCTTCCAGTCTTTTCCTGGGCCCCTCAAGTCACATCCCTTGTGCAGTCACCCACAGGCACCCCTTCTCTGTGGGCCTTCATTTTCACTGAGCCCTGAGGTCACAATACCCTGGGAAGGAGAAATGAAGGATTTTCCAAGGACCCAGCTGTGGCCACGCACTTTCTGTCCTCTCTGTCCTGCTGGAAGCCAAAGTTCTTAAGCTTCTGTACAGCAAGTTTTTTGTAAAATGAATGATGACAACTTAGTCTTTTCAGGCTTTCTGTTTGCAGTCCCAGGAGGCTTCTTAGCTGGTGATGACCCTGGACTACTTCCTGGCTTCCTCTGGGCTTTGGATTCAGACAAACATTTGGCTCTCAAGATCCCTTCATGCTCTAAACCTTCTGTAATCTCCAGGACATGAATCCACTCAGGTTTGGTAGGAACTAGGGTAAGTCAAACATCACCCTCTAAAGGCTCATTTCCCAGAGATGAAAGCACGTGCTGGGTGCTCTCACTCCAAGGATGTGCTGGAGGGTGTGGGGAACCGGGCTCAGGGCCTATCTGGACTGATCCCCTTTTGCTGCATCCACAGCGGGAAGCAGAGTAACTCAACTCCCAATGAAAGGAGTTAAGAAAAGAAACTTTATCTGAGGAATACAAGTCCTTTTAATGATCAGGCCCAGAGAGACACTAAAACGAGACAGCAATCATGTCCAACTGCCCTGCTCTGAACAATGTGTTCGTCTCTTGAAGCTGCTTGCTATCACCACAGTAGCTATAGATCAACCTAATAATGCCCTACCAGGCACTATAACCCACGCTCTATAGCTTAACAATGTACAGCCAATCAAATCAATGTTATTTATGTAAACCAATGAGAATTCCTGACAAACAACTTTATATCAACCCATGCCCTATGTTCTGCTTTTGCCTTTAAAAATCCGCTTGTAACTTCAGCTAATCAGAGTGTATATTTAGGGCAACTTGAATCTATGCTCACAGGTTGCAGTCCTCAAACTTGACCCAAATAAACTCTCTACTTACATTAATTTTGTCTCTGCTTCTACCTTTTAGGTTGACATATTGCTGTTCTGTAAGGCAAGACCACCGGGTGAGCTGTGTGATTGTGCAGGAAAGCAGGGGGCACCAGGAAAGGTGAGGGTTTATCGTGCTTTAGGACTGCGCATAGGAACGTGGGGGTGGGAGGTGAGACTAGAGTCCTTTCCCAGTGCTGTCAGTACCAGGTGTGATTTCAGAGATGAACTCGTGAATTGGAAGGGGTGGCTGGGTGGACTGGGGAGAGCATAGGATGGGGGCAAAGGCTTGAGCAATGTCCCTGGGGAGCCCAGGAAGGGGCTGCAGTTGCTCCCTAGAGGTGATGGGGGGTGTGTGTGGTTGGGCCCAGAGTTGATCTGCTGACCCACTTCCAGGGGCCCTGTGAGCCCAGGGTCAGAGATGAAGCCCTGCAGTATTTTCTGTTGGTTCCACTGCCTTCTCTGAGGTCCTGCCACACAGTCAAAGCATCCCCTCCATCTCTGGCTCTCCAGGCAGCTCAGGATCAGAACCAAATCCACACCCTCCCTTCACCAAGTTACTCTGCCTCCCATCCTCAGGAGGCAGCTGGCCTCCTAGCATGTGGGGCAGGACCTCCTTGCTGTGTGTTCGGTTCCTCCAGCTCTTCCCCAGCAGGGAGTGAGTCTACAGCAGTCCCATCACCACAAGCAAAGCCTCTGCATCAGTAGCAGACAGCTTCTCTTGCGCCTGGGGAGGAAGTGTTAATGAGGAGAGGTGTGGGGAAGGGTTGTGCCTGCCTGCCGTTTTAACAGTTTGCTCCTTTTGGCTCACGGGACCGAGGAGCTTACACAAGGAACATGCCTTCTAGAGGGGAGAATGTTAATGCCAATAAAGCACGCATGTTAGTTTGTACCATTCACTCAACTAAGAGAATGCACCCAGTGCAAACCTTTCTAAGGTAAAGACCTCTACAGGGCCATAGTTGTCGGAGCTCAACAGGATGGTGACAGGTAGCCCACCCCAAAGGTCAACTCTAGCCTTGATGGCCACATAGACATGAAGGCTAAGATGTGCCTCTCCCACGGCTGAGGCCCCGATGGAGGACACAGACCAGGCCCAGTCCCTCCAGAGCCTCCTGCCTCTGCACCCGGGTCCAAAGCAAAGCCCCTTCCATCTGTTTCCCATGGAGGGAAGGGACTCAATAAACCCTCAGGCAAGCCCAGGAGTAACCAATCACTGGACTGAAGTGAGGCAGGGGGCACATCCTGCCTGAGTTTCAGGCTGTTCCCATCCACAGTCTTTTCCTGAGAGCAATAGGGGATTTTCTTGTCCAGAAAGATCCTTGGAATACAATGCACCACCTTTCCCCTGACCACCATCTCACATCCTTGCCCTTTTTTTTTGGCCAAATCTATGGACTAGGAGAGGAGAGAGGCTCTGGAGTCCTCCATCCATAACCCAGAGCTAGGCCTGGAGAGAAGAATGTAACAATGATCAACACTTGTTCAGAACCTACTGTGTTAGGCACTAAAGTAACACAGCAGCAGGGGATGCAAAAAAGAGAAAAGATACAGTCTCTGTCCATAAGGAGCTGTGTCTAAAAAGATGAGAAACAGTAGATAAAGTTGCTGACAGTAAAGAAAAGCAGTGCGTGAAAAGTCCTCAATGAGAGACACAGTCCCTACATCCAGAGACTGCGGGAGGCCAAGGTTTTTGTGTTGCTGAGGGGACATGGTGAGGAAAAGGCTGGAACCCACGGGGTTAGGGAGAATGCTGGGGAAGAAAGAGCTAATGTGTGGCAGCTCCAGCAGAGAGAAAAGTTGGAAAACATAGAGATGCTTAAATGCGACTTAGGGGAAAGTTTGTCCCACAGGTATGATGCAATGCTCTCCTCAACTTCCCACAAAACCTTTCATAAAACCTACGACTGCCCATTTTTGGGGGAGGTGAATTGATGTTGGGGGCAGCTAACAGATTGAGGGTGGCTCAGGGGGCCAGAGCTAGGGTAGGCCGAGGGGTTCAGACACTCCAGGGTTACAGCAGGAAGTGGGGGCTGACTTCCCGGAAGGGGAGGGGCTGGGGGCTTGATGAGCTGGGAAGTGGGTGCTTTGCTGGGCCTGGAATGATGGTGAGGAGAGAGGGGGGAAAGCTCGGAGGGTAGGGAGACTCTCATAAGAAAAAACTGTAAGATGATATGAAACTGTAATAAAGCCTCAAGCCTGGACAAGTGAAAAAAAATATATTGGGGTGGGGGAAGGGAGGAGGCATAGGACAGAAGTCACTGATTCTAATCTCTTCCACTTTTGTACCATGAAGTTCACCTGCCTCACGAAAGAGCGGGTAAGGTTATTTATCACCTCTCACTCAGGCTGATAAATAGCCCCCGTGCTCTCACGGGGAGCCCCCTGCCTCCAGTCTCTCCCCCGCATTAATGTGTCCTCCACCCACAGCGACACTGGAATAATCTTTCTGAAAGTCCAGCTGTCATTGTTTCATTCACTCTTAAAGTCCCTCAATGACCTCCTTATCACTCACCCACCAGAATTAAGTCAAAACGCCTGAGCAGGCCAGGTGTGGTGGCTCACGCCTATAATTCTAACACTTTGGGAGGCCAAGGCAGGAGGATTGCCTGAGCCCAGGAGGTCAAGACCAGCCTGGCCAACAGAGTGAGACCCATCTCTACAAAGAATAAAAAAATTGGCCAGGTGTGGTGGTGCATGCCTGTAGTCCCAGCTACTCAGGGCTGGGGACCAAGCCCCCAGTCTATCCCCTTCTGGAAATTTGGCTCTCACTTCCTGCTGTAACCTGCTGAGGTGGGAGGAGCGCTTGAGCCTAGGAGCTTGAGGTTGCAGTGAGCCAAGATCACACAACTGCCCTTCAGTCTGGGCAACAGAGCAAGACCTTGTCTCAAAAACAAACAAAACAAAACAAACACACACACACACACACAGAAACAAAAACAAACAAACAAACCCCCCCCCACCCAACCTCCAGAGCAACACCCTGTAATGAGGCCCATCTTTCCACCTTCATCCATGGTCTCTTCCTCCTCACCCCTCACATTCCATCACCCCAAACTACACAAAGCTCCTCTAATGTGCCCTGCATTTTCACACCTCAGGGCCTTGGCACATGCTTTCCTTCCTTTGCCTGGAGGGCTTTCCCCAGCTCAATTGCCAGCACCCAGGAACCCTTCTGTTACCCTCCCTTCCTGCCACCGTCTTCCCACAGGGTTTCACATCACCACTAGGCTGGCACTTGCCACATTGTATCATTATCATGATCATCATCTGTTTATGTGTCTATGACTCCTTAAAGAACAGAACCAGATCATATTCTTCTTTGCAGCCCAGCACCCAGCACAGTGCCTGGCTCATCACTGGCATTTAGAAAATGTTCACTGAGGCCGGGTGCAGTGGCTCG